>NC_047533.1:6070781-6723593 GCF_012275295.1 Melopsittacus undulatus
GCAGCAGGCTTGGCTAAGCTAGGGAGTGTCTGGAGAGGTTTGTTCTCATTCTTTGGAATAGGTACAAGGAGTTTCTCTGAAATAAAGAGAAGAACATGTGAGAATGGAGGAAGGATTCTGAACCATGAGAAGAGCATGCTTTGGGTTTTGAAGACAAGATACTTCATGCATACATATATGTATGTACATATATATAAATCTCCTCTCAACACATGCAGATGAAATACTTTCACTCAACTTTCTTCAGTAGTGTAAAGCTTTTTTAAAATCACACATTCTAAAATACACACATTCTCACATTGAATTTAAGAATACTTGCATCCGTGGGCTATTAACCCAGTTTTCAAAGCAGAACAGGCTAATCCTGCCAGGTTTCACTCCCAGCTGCTGCCATGGACCAGTTTGGCAGCAAGGGCACTGAACACCCATCCCAGCAGGCAGACTGCATCATTCCCACTACAAGATACAGCTAGGTCTGGTCTCTATTCTTCTGACAAACACTCTCAAAGGGTTTACTCTTCACTGGTTCTGCACATACCTTTGTTTTCTTTATTCACATTTCCACTTGTTAGATTTGATAACCAGCTTAATGAAGGAGGAGTATTTACTGAAGCACTTTGTTTACTTCCAATTGCTGACTTTAGGGGGGGGTCGTGTGTAGTGACCTGTGGGCTCAGGACAAAGCTGTTATGTTGAAGGCTGGTCCTTTCTCCAGGTACCAAGTTCTGAAAGAATAAAGTGAGAACTTGATTAGGCACACACAAACTCTGCTCTGAAAGAGGAAACAGTAACATGTCCAAACTAATTATTTAAAGCCAAAATTGAAACGGTTTGGCCCTTCAAAATCTATCTGGTTTCCACAAGAGGTCAGCATTGCATCTCGGTAGCAGCCAGAGATGATGATCCAGCAGGATTTGGGATGTCCTGACTTTTTAAGAGCAGGCAACAGAGTCCATCACCCCTCAAGACAAGCACAGAAAGCAGTTTCCCAGATGCATCTTCTGGGTTGCTTTGGGAACTAAATGCAGTGCTCTCTAAATTCTGACAGCTGATGTTCAGACCAGGGCTAAGCTGGTGTCCAGTCTGGTAGACTAAAACAGATCTTTAGTGCTCCTAAAGGTGGGGGGGAAAAGTCCATTCACCTGCCTAAAATACACCTGCATATGATCACAGCACCAGCCTGGCCAGCACAACCGAGCACAGGACTGTTGCACATCTACCCAGCTGATTTATCTGCTCTTTACCAGACTAACCAGAACTGCTGCTCTGACCTGGGATTCCTGCATAACCAGCTGAATTTCTTCTCTCTGCTCAAATACTTTCCAGTCAAGAAGTTATTCTGCACCTGTGCCTGCCTATTGCTGCCTTCATTATTTCATCTCAATGCCTGCTGATGTTTGGGAAGGATTCCAAACATAATACAATGCTTCACACTTTAAGCTGATCCTCACACAAGCAGTGCAGGACCTAATTGTACACAGAGAGGTACAGATAAATTTCAATGCTGCTGTTTGCCCAGGGTCACAGAGGAAACAGAAGACTGAAGCCAGGTCAGTCATAAGCTAACTTCTGGAACCTGTAACCATCTTCCTCACAACATTTTTCACCTCTCCCATTGATTACCAGCACCAAACTCAAGCTCAGCCTGCTTCTTACACATTTAGTTTCCAAATAAGCTTATGAATAAGCATACAACAAAATCAGTTACTAAATTCAGTTGTTTCCTTGCAAGATGCTGCAAAACTAAGCCCTTAATTTGTGCTCTGCTTTCAAAAGCAACACACATTACATCCATTTATAGACAAGCACATGGTGGGGGACTGGAGTTGTTAGAATCTTTTATATAATGAACAGCAAACTTCCTACCAGGATTCACAGAGAAACAAGTGCTTCTCCATGCTGCTCTAGCCCTTAGTTTTATTCCTGTTCAGTTAATCTATGGGTTCCAATGCTCTTCCACTCTACTTATTCTTCTAGATACTGCATGTATTACATCTCCAGGAACCATGGGGTAGTCCCCACTTCACAACCATTTCCATTAGTCTGTTCTTAAGACTTTTAAGGACTCTCTCAATCTAATCCTGTTTTTGTCCTAGGAAATTCTCACTGAGCATATTTCAGGGATAGGTCACTTCCTGAGGCATGAGAAAATGAGATTTTCCCCAAAAAAAGAACTGAAAGATGAACACTGAACACAAGGTGTGAAGAAAACCCTACATGATGGGTTAGCAGTAATGGTCAGCACTGGCACCCTTATAAAGTCAGTTACCATGGGTAGTAGCTGAGGCAAACCTGTACTACAGACATAGCATGAGACAGTAGCAATACCTGTTTTGAATCCTCCTTTAGAGTTGGCTTTGATAGTGCTTTGAACTGCTTATTTGCACAAGGACAATTAGCCTTTATTCCCCATTTTGTTCTTATGGAGTGAACAATATCACCTACATCATAGAGAGCTGAAGGAAAAGAGTCATTAGTGAGCTCATGTGGAATTAGAGCATCCAGCATTCAACAAGCCTTTATAAGAAATGGTGTCTCTATGCAGGTAACCAATAGTACATGAAAAGAGTTCATCAGTAAATGAGAAGTTGTGATACTTCTTTATAAAGGTCAAACATAATAAAGCAGTACTAAGTACACAAAGGCTAATGCAGCCTTTGGACAATAAATACTAAGCTTTTACTAATTTCATTACTAAAAGCTCCCCTCACTCAGTACAATCTCAACAACATACACAGGACAGCAAGAGCCTACAGCTTCCTTTCAGCCCAACCTAATATTTAAGATACCTTTTCCGGGAATTATTTGTGTAGGCATCAGATTCTCTGGTTCATGTACCTGCCCTTTCACACATTTAAACCAGGAGAAAGTATCTGAGTCATCATCTGGAAGACAAAACCAATACATTGTTTTATTAGCGCAGCTTTCACCTTTCTCTAAAAGGTTACATGTTTTACTGCTATTGACACACCAAACCATAGATCTACGTGTTCTTTTAGTTGGGCAGGTTTATTGTCTTGTTGCTGAGGGTTATTATGACTTCCAAGTTCAAATTACAGGTTTGAAGGCTTGAATTCCTTTGTTTGAAGTAGCAATATGCATCCTCACCTTTACGCAAGCTTTTCTTCTTCATCCTGTAGCAATCCACACACACACCAAAGCCACACTTGGAGCAGACCCAGTGAAGGTTGAAGATTGTGGTGTCGCACACATCGCACATCTCCCGGACTCCACGAACCGCACGCTTCCAGGCGACCTGTCCTGAGGGAATTCCCAAAGCGTTAGTTTCATAGAATGGTTTGGGATGGAAAGGACCTTAAGATCATCAGTTCCAACCCCCTGCCATGGGCAGGGATGCCTCACACTAGACTGTGTCGCCCAAGGCTTGAAACTAAAGCCATATAGTTTAACCAAAACTAAATACATGCACCTTAAATATAGCTCCATTGAAACACTTCAGGGTTGCTTTCTCCTGTGCAGCACCAACTGCATCTCTTACTCCCAGCATGTATTTGCCCAAGGGAACATGCACACTGCTGACATCCACCCAACTGGAAGTTCCACAGCTATCTTAGAAAGAAGTTATTAGCAAGCTAAGCTTAATGTCAAGCTTGCTACACACAGCTTGTCCTTGTTTTCTACTCTACAGTATAATAGCCAAGTAGTTCGCTTCCTTTCAGCAGGTCTTTTATGTGTTTACAGGTGTGTATCATTCACAACAGTGAGTAGCTTCTCCAAAGAACTCACTATTGTTGTTCAGGTTTCTTATCACCATCACACTCCACCTCTCCTCATCCCAAACCACTTTTTCAGTTCACTCAAAACATCCCAAACATTGACAGTATCATACAAGCCCTTTCAGGGCTGCATGATGTACAGATTATTTCAGCCTGCTCTTAAGTTTCATTATGACACCAGTTAGAAAACTAGACTAGATAAAAGCACACATCTGTCTGCTCCTCCTACCACCTTCCAACACTTGTAACTGCTCTGAAACTCCCCTGCCCACAACATTTCTTCATTTTAAAAGCAAGTTATGAGAGACCACATCCTAATTCAGGCTAAAACCACCACACCAGCATCCCAGACATCTGTTGCTTTCCTTCTGCAGAATGCCCATTAGCTATGTATAGAACAGAACTAGAATAACTTGGCACAACTTGTTCTTAAGTAGGAGGTAAGAATTCTTTTGATTACTCTGCTTCAGAATTCTTCCAGGAAACTGAAATCCAGATAGCACCACCTCCATTCTTCTCTGCCTTTAAAAATGTACGCTTCAGTTACCATTTTCTACGCCCATTTCCCCCCCAAAAACAGGATGAAGGGAGAATTTTTGTTACCTTTTGCATGATATTTCACTTTGGGGCATTTTGTCCTTTTCTACTCCTCCTATTTCATTTCCTCTCAGTAGTTTGATTGCATCTCCTCTTTCCATAGGCTCCTTTCTTGCACTTGATGGCCAAGGAGCAGTATGACCCAACAAGCTGTTCTTTCTACACTGGTCAATCTTTAACTACACAGGGTTAGTTTCATTTGTACTTTTCTACTAATCCTGTAAGGAACTCTCTTTAAGGAAGCCATTCCAAATAATCATCATCTTCATGCTCACTTGTGTGGGGCTCTACCTGCCAGGCTGGTAACTCACTGGTAACAGAGAAAAGGGCTTGACGCTGAGACATACTATAGGTGCAAAGGTATTCAAATACAAATGATCCCCTAAAAAGCAATACCTGGGTGAGCTATTGTGACATTTTGGAAAAGGTCAGTTTGTCAGAGACTGAATTTTCATGACAAGGAAGCATTTCACCTGAACCCTGCAAAGAAAGCTTTGTGGTGGCAGAAGAATCTACCTTTGTTCTGTGCCAACTGAGTGAGGGATCTTCTGCTGAACTGCTCAAAGCAGAAGATCCAGACTGTAAATCACTTCTTTCCTCCCCAGAGCATTAATAATACCCTCCAGTTTAATGAAACGGAGTTCCTTCACTCTCACCAGCCAGGATAATAAGCAAAGAGGAATTCATGACATTTTGTTCCTTTTGAACCACCTCCAGAACTCATGTGTGTCTTTGGTTTCTGTAGCGGAGGTTATCTCTAGTAGGTACGTTAGTAGATGCATCCTCTACTATTAAGAAACACCACACCTCCCTTTTGTTTTGTAAACTCCAGCCAAAATGTCATCCTTCTCAAAGTGTGTCAATATTCCAGTCCGTACCTCTCACTTTGCCTATCAATACTCTGGCTCTAAAGGCCTGAATGTGTTCCAGTTCAAGCAAAGAGCACAGCCTGCAGATTCCATATGGTGCAGGGTAAGATATTCTAAAGTGTCTGAAGTCTTCCCTCCATTTGTGAAGGGTATTCAAGCCTGTTCAGGTTTTTGTCTTCTATTCAAACCCCTGTAGTGACTCAAACTGGAATTATCATTATATAATGTCAGTACTACCCAAATGCATAAGACATGGGGTAGAAAGACTTCTAAACTGCTCTGCATCTCAGTCAGGTACTCATAATCCAAAGAACAAATATGGTTTTAAGAGTCATTCTACTCTGAGAAGTGATTACACAAGATCACAGCCTTCCACATTTGTCTGCTCGTGCTTGCTACAGAAAGGTTCTAATGTGGCAAGAAAATCTGTGTTTGAGGACACAAGGTTTGCCCTGTCTGCTATATACAGATAGCAGACAGGGAAAACATACACTATATGTATATATAATCACTTAAAACAGTCCTGCTGGAAACTTTCAGGTGGAGGAAAAAGCTTTCCTTACTGTTTGACAGGCAGCACTAGGTCCATTATGCAACAACAAAGCAGGACCAAAGCAATCCAGTAGGATCTGTTCAGTCAAAATGAAAGCTGTATTTCATTTACATGCTAAGAACAGACTGTTGTCAGCTGCCTGCTGGGTTTCTTTACACTTTGTTTCATAACAGAATTACACTCTCTGCAACAGGAAAAGTAATTTGATAAACTGAGAAAAGTCTTTGACAAAGAGGGCAGAATTTCTCTTCCTTTTCCCCCGCCTGAGAGCAGAGCTGTTGACACAAGTTCACACTGGCTCTTAACCATTACCTCTCTCAGAGGAGAAGCAAACACTAAAGTCTCACATGATACTTCCAAATGCATGCAATGTATTTTCACATAGGTCAGAAGCCTGAAGTTTCACATATAGTTATTAAAACACAGCTTAGTTTTAATACAAATTGATCTTACTGTGTGGTTCAATTGTAGACATCACTTCCTTTTCAGATATCACCAGCTGACAGAAGTGGTCTCCAATGTTGGCCAGGATGTACTTGGCTGTGTCAAGATCTAGACCCACAACATTTTTTGATAAAGGTAGCCACAAGCTAATAGCCTCAGCATCATACTTATTTGGAGTTAAGAAGCCTTCCTCACGTAGTATTCCATGCTTATTAAACTGCAACCTGTGGGAAGAAGGGGCAGAAGAAGAGAAACCCATCATATCTCAAATGCTGTCATAGTTTACATTCACTCCAATGAGTCAGTGCTTGAATTGTAAATATGCATCCTATATGTTAATGAGTTTAGCTCTTAATGGTTATAATAGGCATGGATAAACATACTGGTCATTAGCATTAAGCACACTTAATGTCCTTCTTGTTTAAAAAGACTCAAAACATCAGGGTTTTGTAGCAATTTCCTAAATTTTTATACAATTTCTTATTCACATAAAACCAGAATTAAGTTAACAGCTTTTAAAATGCATTACCATGAAGGATCCCACCTTCACTAAAAAGGGATGGTTCCATTAGCTTCAAGTTTTTAACCAGAGGATTCAATGGCTTTGAACTGCACTGCAAGTCCGGATTCTTACCCCAAGAAGGTGAATTAGCACAGTCTGTTGTTACTCTGGTCTCACACATTCCTGAATACTTCAGTTAATGTCAGATTATCCCAAGATTTACTACAGGAAAATCTCTAATCTGAGGTTAAACAACAGATTAGTAGCACTTCTGTAAACCTTTAGCTACAAAATGTGCAAGAGGGACAGTGTTGCAGTGGAAGAATAAACCTCAAGAAACAAGCAGAAGAGTGGAAGAGGTTCTTTTCTCATTGTCTTCGTGACCTTTCTGCTTGCAATTTTCTCTGTTCAAAGGGTTTTATGGCCTTTTTTACAGCTTTTCTAGTCTACCTAGAGCCTCGAAAGACAGTCATCCCTCTGAAAGTCAAAAGGAAAACAGAATAAGTCGGCTCCCCATCTCCCTTGTGGGATAGTAAATAAACAGTATTTTTGCTTTTCCTGTCTAATAATCACAGGTGTTACCTTCTTCCCTGAACACACAGCCCATGCTTCAAAGTGTAAATGGGTGTGGAGGAAAAGAAGCATGCAACAACATGTGGATGTGACATCAAATAGTTCATGGAAAAAGATCTACACGACTTGAAAACAAAGGGAAGGACATGTTAAACACAGTCAGACAACATGCACCCCAGGCTTCCAGACAGGCTTCCACTAACAGCTTAACCACCTTGTAGAATGGTTTCCTCATGGTATCTTAAGAATTCAGTAGATAAAACAAAGGTTTTGACTCTTCCACTCACAAGATCAGAGCCTACAACTCTTCTGCAGCTGGAGGTATAGGTTTGACATTCCACACATCCAACTGATAAACTTCAGGAGACATGCACAGAATCTATGCTCTCACTCGTGCCTCCAATACTACTGAGAGCACTCAAACTAAACTCATGTTATTCCACTGGCACACACCCCAGAACAGCAAAATCGAGAGCTCAAAGTCCTGGAAAATATTTTCTACTCAAATCAAGCAGTTACAACATTTCTAAGGGCTTCAAAATCAAAGGCAACCTCTCAGTAGTTAGGTATAGTCCTAGAGCTGAACAGCTACACACTGACTGACACCTAGCTAGGTTTGAACAGAGATCTAAATGAGACCACCTGGACCAAAGAACTGGTTTGTATCTGTCCTGGAAGATGAAGTCAATGTTACAGCTACACCGTGAGCACTCAGCAAACTCCCTTTCAGAAAGGAGAAAAGGTCATTCAATTTGGACATGTTATTCACATTTAAAGAGTATTAGAGTCTATAGAGAGTCAAAATGGTTCTTACCTTCTAAAGTGAAAGAACCGACAGAAGACAGTAGAGTCTTTCTGCTCTTTGTTCTTCCTGTAGCTATCCAAACGGCATTCCCTGCATTTGTGCAAGTGAGGTGCAATGTTATTGCAGGAACCATCCTGTACAAATGCTTCTCCACTTTGCTGCAGCTTCTTCACTTTAGCAGCATCTGATAAAATGGACTTGCGAACTATTACTGCAGGGAAGAGCAGTGGAGATTAGAGAAGCTGCAGTTTCTTACATACAGGTGCAAGTAACTGGATTTTAGTAAAAGATCCATGTCCTATTTCACCTTACATGGAAACAAAGTTATGCTAAAGTATTTGCAGTTGGCAGAAAGCTCTTTTCAGTTCAGTAGAAACTGTCACAAGTGATAGCTCCACTGGAGTCAATCTGTGGACTCAAGTTCAAGCTCCTCCACAGAGGAATCAGCATCTGCTTTCAATGAAAGTCCTTCAAGCTCTCAGGCCTGGAGTAGCTGAGTGTGGGGTAGACCAAGGCACAAAGCAACCACACTTCACAAGTACTGAAGACAGCTTTGTCTTCAAGCATCACTATCAAAACACAAGACTGTCAAAAGCACAACCTGACCATTTCTCAGTCCTGTTTGCACCCTTCATGATGCAACTGCTTTGTGCCTACCAGGGCACAACAGCCACTGCTTGGCTGACTACATACCCATGTTAATTTATGGACTAGCACATCATAACCCCACACCAAGCAACAGGAGACTGGGAAGGAGAGGTGGGTGTGCAGGGAGATTCCCAGAACTCTGAACAATCAGCTGATGCACAGCACAACACATAACATCAGCAGTCCAGCTCCTTAAATAACCACAGCCTTTCCCACTCCGTCTCATGTGGAAAACCTGAAGAGCTCCCCAAATGAAACTGGGCACAGGAAACAGACAAGGTGGCTTATTTTGGGGTTGGGTAAGGTTTGACTTTGGTTTTGGGGTTTTGTTTTCAGAACAGTAATGAAATGAAAGCTCTTCTTGAGCTAAGCCTTGTTGAGAATACATTCCATCTCATCTTGCTTACAAGATTTAGAAGCAATGCTAAAACAAGCAGTTTCACTATGCCATCAGCATTTGCATTCCAAAGAGAACCTTGCTTTTTGTAAGCTGTTCTGTTCTTGCATACATTTGGTAACAACTTCTTCCTACAAATTAACAATTAGTCCTTTTCCTTCATCAGGAAGGGACATTTTTCCTCAAAATGCATTCCCCTCATAAAAGAACTCATAAATTACTCAAATTCCAGATTCACTCACAATTTTAGCTTACTAATTTTGCAGATGTTACAAAGGACCTGCTTGTATGTAGTTACACAAACTGCAAGGACTTTCAAATGACATGAGGTTTTAAAAGTACTCACTATTATCCTGGACCTTGGCAATTCCAGTCCAAAAGCCTTCACTTTCAGCTCTGTCATAAAGAATCTCAGCTGAATTTCTTCTAATAAAAAGCTCCATGTCTGCAAGTTCATCTGGTTTGCTTCCTTTGTGGCTGTTGCAACTGCTGTGTGATTTAAATCCAGACTCAGTGAAACAGTGAAGATGAGCATCCGAAGTGGAGGGTCTGCAGTCTAAAGTCCGCTGCAGCTCAGCAGTGCTGCTGCCCCGGGGTATTGCTATGGAAGGGTTCAGATGCTGCAACTGTTTTACAGCAGTGGAAACTTTGGGAAAGTTTGTGGTGGGCTTCACAAGAGGTTCATTGGTGGTTTTCATGGTTGTTCCTTTTTCCTTAGCTGAATCAGTCAAAGATGAAGATCTTGAGGTTGTCAAAGAGGTATATTTACCATTTGGATTAGTAAGGTTTTGTGTTTGTTCCTTAGATACAAAGCCCACTTTAGGAAAGGCTGGCAGATCCTCCTTCAGTGGTTTCATTCCAGTATTAAGACAAGAAGGATGAGTTTCTGGTAAGCTTCGCCTACATGTGCTGGAACAAAACATGCAATGATCAGACACACAGCTAACACATCAGGGTATCTAATGCTCAAATCTAGTCATGTTTAAGGCTTGAAAGAAGGAATTTAAGTGTGTACTTTGAATTACTATGTTCCAAGATTGTAAACTTAGATAGGCTTGGGGGGGTTTAGGTGGGATTTGGGGGGGGGGGGGGGCTTGAGTTTTCCAAGAGCTGGACAGAATGAGAAAGCTGTACACACATTAAGAGACACAAACTTCAGTCCTGCAGCTACTCCACTACCTTCTCTCACAACAAAACAACTACTTTCTAGTTTTCTCCATGCAGCAGCTGTATAACCAAATCCATTTAACTTGTGTGTCTGTGTGAGAAGATTATAATGCTCAAGGAACTGCTGGCTGCTAATACAAGCCTATACTGAGACATCAAAACTGTTCCCACACAAAAAGCTCAAGTTGAAAACATCTTTTCTGCATTTATCTTGTGAGACACAAAATGTTACAAAACCCAACCCCAAACCTATACCACTTATTTTAAAGGTAATGCACAGAATTAGCGTTTTCCTGTCACATTATTTCTACCATTATATTCATTTTTGTGACAGAAGCAGGGTGTCTGCCAGAGGCTCCAGGTAGGACCATTCTCCCCAGCTGCGGTGTACAGTACATGTTTTACATTTGGCCTGGTCCAGACTGATCCAAGGGCTACTGCATGAACTCTCTCTCCTTTAATTTGCTCAAAGGCTTGTTACTGCTCAGGGCCCCATTTAAAATCATTCTTCTTCTGGGTCACAGGATAGAGAGGGCTTACAATCAAACTGTAATTTGGGATGTGCACTCTCCAGAACCCCACTGCACCCAAGAAAGCTTGTGTTTCTTTCTTATTAGTTGGTGGAGACATTGCTGTTCTTTTGTTGATCACATCTGTGGGGATCTGGCAGCATCCATCTTGCCATTGTATTCCTAAAACCTGAATCTCCTGTGCAGGTCCCTTGACCTTACTCTGTTTCATGGCAAAACCAGCTTTCAGCAGGATTTGGATTATTTTCCTCCCTTTCTCAAAGACTTCTTCTGCTGTATCACCCCACACAATAACGTCATCAATGTATTGCAGGTGTTCTGGAGCTTGCTCCTGTTCCAGTGCAGTCTGGATCAGTCCATGGCAAATAGCAGGGCTGTGTTTCCACCCCTGGGGCAGTCAGTTCCAAGTGAACTGGACACCGCCCCAGGTAAAAGTGAACTGTGGTCTGCACTCTGCTGCCAAAGGAATTGAGTAAAATGCATTGGCAATATCCGTCATGGCATACCACTTGGCTGCCCTTAACTCTAATTCATACTGAAGTTCTAGCATGTCCGATACAGCAGCACTCAATGGTGGTGTGACTTCATTCAGGCCACAATAGCCTACTGTTAGTCTCCACTGTCCATTAGACTTTCGCACTGGCCATATGGGGCTATTAAAGGGTGAGTGGGTCCTGCTGATCACTCTTTGGCTTTCCAGTCTACGGATCAGCTTATGGATGGGAATTAGGGAGTCCCGGTTGGTGCAACATTGCCACTGGTGCACTGTTGTGGTCCCGATTGGCACTTGTTGTTCGACCTTAAGCAACCCCACAACAGAAAGATCCTCTGAGAGACCAGGCAAGGTGGACAGCTGCTCAATTTCCTCTCTCTCAAGAGCAGCAATACCAAAAGCCCATTGATGCCAGTGAGTGGGCCTATGATGATGGTGTACATGTAAATTTCTGCCACATGGGTCGTGTACATTTGACTTCATATGGACCTATGGGTGTACTCCCAGCATCTGGCCTATGACAGATCATCTCTGCAATGGCTGATTCCCTCAGAGACTGGATGCCTTTCTCTAGCGTGGTCCAGTTGGCCAAATGACTCATAACATCATTCTTGTACAGAAACCTTGCCTTCACAGCTGCCAAGAGCCACCTCCAAAGGCTGAGGGACTGTTTCTCTTTTGCAACTGTTTTGTCAATGTCCATGACCATCAGCCCCATTGTCCCAGCATCAGAGCAACCATGTGACTATGTGCTCCCCTGGATGATGGGTGAAATCTTTTCACATACTCCGTAGCTCAGTTGAGGTCTGGGGTCGAGAAGTCACCTCTTCTTCTGATCCACACAATAATAACTCTTGTTCAGATGCTGTCCCATGTAGTAATTGCATTGTTTCTACATATTTCTTCACTGTACCAGTTATTTTTTGTGTCTCTTGTTTGCTTTTCCCCTTCCCCAATATTGGCACGAATTAGTCCTTTGGTTCAGCTGCAGTGACTATCATTGTGGTTGGAGCGGCTGCAGTGTATGTTACTAGGGTTGGAGTGGCTGCAGTATCTTGTTGTCAGGGTTGGTGCAGCCACTGTGCTTGAGGGCTGAGTAGCACCAGCAGCTGCACTGTCTATTGCTGTTGGGTTTGGGTAGCTGCTGGACTTGTTGCTGGGGCTGGTGTAGTTGCTGCGCTTAGAGCTGAGTAGCTGCATGGTCTGTTGTAGTCAGTTTGAGCAGCTGCTGTACTTGCAGTTGGAGTAGCTGTGCTGTCTGTTGCTTTGCCATCTGATCCAGAGACATCTTTTTCCTTTTGAAGGTGCTGGATAGTGTTGAACAGGGCTCTGTAAGCATAGGCCAAGCCCCAGCATGCTGCCATGGTTTGTCCCTCTCTGGTATGAGCAGGATGACAACACACCTCATTTAAGTGTTTTACTAGTTTTTCTGGATTTTGCACTTGTTCAGTGGTGAAGTTCCAAAGCACTGGAGGGGCCCACTGGCCTTAGATACTTGCCCATACTATCCCACACACCCTGTCACTCACAACTGTCCAGCCTCAGGGAAAAATCTTTTGGTCCTCCTATATCATCATCTAACCCCAAGCAAGACTCAAACCTGACTCATTTCAAGATCAGACGAAGTGGTTGTGTGTAAAACACACTCTGTATGTGTGCCAACATGGTGATCCCCATCACAATCAGCAGGCACATCTGAAGGATACCCAAAGGCCATTCAAAACCTTCAGAACTCTCAAATGACGCTGTAAATAGTCTGGTGGGGGAGCTGGGAAGGTAAGGGAATGTCTCTTTCATAGGTTGACCACCCAAAGAGGAAAAATAAAAGATGTGTAATTGCTAAACACTTCCATTATATACCTCCCAAAGTACAGAGGTGGTGACCACACTGGGAACACAAGCCAGATCAGTTTCATGATCAATGAATCTATTGTATTACAAGTCATTACCAGAAAGTACAGTGAAACAACAACCTTAGCCCAAGCCCCCCAGGCTGATAAACACTAAAACAGCAAATACCAGCTGTAAGTAAGGTACGACATGCTGAAACTCTGAGATCAAGAGCAACAACTTTGAGAGCCAATATATCAGCATTGTGGCAAGTGACTATTCATCCAAAACAATAAACACTTACTAGAAATACAATTAGACACACTCTGGTCAGATCTGTTGTCATCTTAACCCTTCATGCCCCACATTGGGCATCACAAAGAACTGCCATGTTTTAAGCCCAGCTGGCAACCCAGAACGGTGCAGCCGCTGGCTCACTCCCCCCCTTCTTTCTTTCCCTGCTCACAGAGGGATGGGGAGGAGAATTGAAAGAATGTAACACCCATGGGTTGAGGTAAGAACAGTCCAGTAACTAAGGTATAACACAAAACCACTGCTGCTGTCACCAATGATAATGATAAGGGAAATAACAAGGGAAGAGAATACAACCGCTCACCACCTGCTGACCGATGCCCAGCCTGACCCGAGCAGTGATCTAGCCCTTCCAGGTAACTGCCCCCACTTTACATACTGGGCATGATGTGCTGTGATATGGAACACCCCTTTGGCTAGTTTGGGTCAGGTACCCTGTCTCTGCTTCCTCCCGGCTTCCCTGCCTCCTTAACAGAGCATGAGATTCAAAGTCCTTGGTTGGAGTAAACATTACTTAGCAACAACTAAAACCATTGGTGTTATCAGCGCTGTTGCTAGGCTGACAGTCAAAACCACAGCACTGCACCAGCTACTGAGAAGGAGAAAAATGACTGCTACTGCTGAACCTCAGACACTGGGGTAACAAAGAAGTTTAAAGCCACTGGCATTCAACAGGAATGTAACTGAGGACCTGTAGTTGATGTGCAAGAAGCTGGCATGCAGGACAGCTGCCTGAATGTGTTCCATTTCTCTTGGGAGAAATGTTTGACAAATGCAGGCACCACACCTACGTATAACCCAGCAGTTTAGAGATGGGTACAATGAAGCAGCAACATTGGCTTGTGACACTGAAGAGCAACTACCTCAAAGATAAAGTCCAGTGCAATCAAATTTAACAGTTTTCTATGCCAACATTACAGAAGACTGGCTACTTCAGTTCTTTAAGATGACCTCTGAGTTTGCGTTGCTAAGAATTGGAGTTATTTTTGGAATTTGGAGTTATTTATGCATAAGCATCAACTGATTCCTTACCCCTGAGGAGTTTCTGCACCAAGATTGGGTGGTGAGTTAGCCGGCAGGGGCAGGCCTGGATGCCTTTGGTCTTTATTAGCAGGAGTACAGCCAAGCAATGCTTCACCCAACACAGTTGGTACCGACTGCACAGCTCCCTGACTGGGAGAGACCTGTAAAGGGAGATTTTCACAGTTAGGAAAATTCAGGATAACAGAAATACTGCTTTGCAGGGTTCAGCTTAAAAAGACAAATACATTAATGCCATTCTCAGTGTGTTTTATAAAGCTTGTTGAAGACCATTCCTCAGTCAGGCCATAAAAAAGACCTTAGAATAACTTCTTAAGCCTTATCTGAAATCCTAGAGAAAACTAAACCTGTGCAGTTAATCTGACAACTTCCCTAAAAATCCAGATGTGAACTTCCTTGTAGTGAGAAAATCTTTGTACTGGGATTCTAGGAAGTGTCAAGTAAAGAAATGCTGTGCTGATGAAATCACATGTACAGCTCTTGTAGGAATACAGCAGGCCTACCAAATTAGTGTCTTTAAAAACAGTTATTTTCTGTAGGGGTCCTTCCTCAGCTCTAACATCCATATTCCACTCCCACATACTCCATTTACTGCTGGAAGTTACACTACAGACTCATTGCTATCAACTCAAAACTATTTCCTTTCAGCTTTGGTATAACACAGCTGTCAGGCATTGAGACAAGCTCTCAAAACAACACTGGAATTAACTCCACATCAGAAGTCAGAGTACTCAGATACTAAGTGATAACAAAAAAACCCCATGACTTCAGCTTATCAATCCCATGCATTCACATCCACCAAAATCAGAGAAACGATCAGACTTCCTGTTTTCTGTATTAAAAACTACACTCACTTGTAACCATTTGCAAGACATTTCCCAGAGAGTACAAAAGCTCTAAAGGATCCAGTCCTCTGAAGCAAGGCTTTGAAGAGAATTAGAAGTATCTCACTTCACTACTTTAGGGAAAAAAACTGTGGTGAAACAAGCTATGAATTCAGATCATGGCAACTCCTCTGCAGGACATTTGGAATACAAAATGAAGAGCAGCTTTTTGTGTACCACGCAGGCTGTTCCATGGCTGAATACACAGAAAGCAAAAGAATGGAAAAGTGAGCACCCAGAAGATGCTAAAGGTACTCAAGCATGAGCTACAGAAACATCAGCAGAGTATGACTGCAGTGCATTAGCTATTTTGTACTGATTTGCTGCACATTTTTCCTTAGCAGTAAATAAAAGTAGACCACTCTTTCCCTTGGGGAATCTTATCCTGTACTTGCTCCTCATGCTCTATCTTTGTGAAGCCATTCAAGATGTCTAATAGCAATACCCAGTCATTGCCAGATATACACAGCTGGCTTAGCACAGGCCTGACTGCACAGAAGCCAAGAACACCAAGCCAGAAGAACACAAATCCAAACCCTAACCCCAAACCCTCCCACTCCACCACCACTGTAGAGCTTGCAGAAGGCCTGCTTAAAACGCAACTGTTGGTCTGAAACACTGGGGCAAAATTATAGGGCAAGTTTGAAGTGCTGTTCTTTAGCCAAGCCAAGATTTTTCATCAGCATTAAGTTACCCAGACCATCTTCTGACCTTTGAGACCGTTTCCTTAGATCCCAGTGACACTTGGCAAATCACCCATAAAAGAAATAACATAGACTTGGAAGTACCAGAAAAGTAGTTATATCCCTTTTTGTACTGAAACATTTTCCAGACTGCTGCTTGAATCCTCAAAGCATGCAAGTGTTGCTGAAGGTTTTAAGTACAAAACAGTTAAAGAACACGAAAAAGCAAAGGTTATAGACTTGAGAACTGCTTTGGGTTTTCTCCCACTCCAGAATACATGACCAGGCAGGTTAACTTTTAAGAGAAGGAGGGGGTAAAAAGCACAGTTACCAAAACAACAGCCAACCTTTAAGGCTCAGTTAACTTTTTGCTGATTATCACAAGATGCTTCTCTCATGCCTAGACAAGTTTAAGGAACAAAACACACCCTCCCAGGGATTATATTTCTTATTTCACTTTTCCATCTAATCCTTAAGACTGTTCTGAGAAGTGACATAACCTTTATATAACAGTCATACATAACACAGCTAGGTATTACCTCAGGAGAAGATTTTGGGTGTTTAGCATCAACACTTCCACTGTTCTCAGATGATTTCCTTTTCATGCCCCCAACTCTTTTAGATTTATCTGGAAGAGAAGGTGATCAGGATTAGTCTGTTTATCACATTCTGCCACTTAGCATTTGAAGGACAAACAATAACAGATCTTACCAGATTTTCCATTGCTGTCATATATGATTTCAACATGAATTAACTCTGGATCAAGAGTTTTTAAAGCTGGAATCTTGGAAAGGAACAAAAACACAGAAGCAGCCATTTAAAGAGGTGAAAGTTTCTGTTTGAATGGATTTATCTTAGATGCTGTGGTATAGGCTGAGCTTAGACACTCAACTCCCAGGTTCTCTGAATACCAAGCTGAATTTAACAATATTTGTTCTGACAGTGTCTGCACAAAACCACACACGTAAACCAGTGCTTCAGAGCACTGTCTGCACAGCACAAAGCAAAGAAACCATGATTATGTTTGCCTTACTCTTCAACTAAGAATTTAGTTTCCCTCATTGTGCATACAAGCCCATTTGCTGTCTGATAATTCCCCCAGCACCAGATAGAAACACTCTGGGGTAACAGGCTGTTCTGTACTACACCGACCTCTATTTTCCTTAAGCTTATTACAGCAAGGACAGAATTAAAAGTGATGTTGGTGGGGACAGAAATACAAGTTCTCACTCATTTCCCCATCTTTGTTTGTAAACCCACAGCAAGTGGTTCTTACCTCCTGACAGTTGACTTCTAGAGTTCTGGTGGCTGGATTACCATTGACAACAACTGCCGTGAACCACTGGGTAGATGGATCCAGGCTATAAATTCTGATTTTTGAACCAATGATGTTTTTCCCACCTTAAGAATTGATAAAAAAATACAAGAAAAAGGAGCTTAAGAAAAAAAGGAGCATGAAGATCATCAGTTACCAACATGAATCTGTTGAGAGTACTGCATGCAGGATGCAGTAAGCAAACAAAGTGAGAACCTTGAGACAACTTCCACAGAGCTGAGAAGGATAAAAAAGCATGATAATACTTTGTACATGTACCTCATTCCTGCAATAGTACAATGAAATTTTCTGGAGGTTAAGGCATACAAGCAGAAGCCAGACTGATCTCTGCATTTCAGAGTGAGGCAGAGCAGTGGACATGGAAATGAAGATTCAATTCTTCATCTCTTTACAGTATTGGAAACGACAACCCTAAGTTGCAATATTTGTCTTTCCATAAAAGGAAGATATTTCTTGCATATGCAAGCACATGGCTCCAAATATGCTTGTGTGAACCCAGTAATTAAGAATTTGAAGCTGGCAAATATAAACCCAACAAATTAAACTTGACTAAAAAAGTCTCTAAAACTTGGGAAGTTTCATAAACAAGAAGCAGACTAAAAAAAAGAAATCAGGTTACTCTAGTGTATAAACAACTCCACATGATGGCTTTATGGAAGAGAGATTTGGATTAGATAGAGGCAGAAGCTCTTCCCTGTGAGGGTGCTGAGGCGCTGGCACAGGGTGCCCAGAGAAGCTGTGGCTGCCCCGTCCCTGGCAGTGCTCAAGGCCAGGTTGGACACAGGGGCTTGGAGCAAGCTGCTCTAGTGGAAGGTGTCCCTGCCCATGGCAGGGGTTGGAACTGGATGAGCTTTAAGGTCTCTTCCAACCCAAACCATTCTATAACCTTATGAATTCCAGTGAGAACTGCTACAAATCTGATACCTCTTCATAGTCACCAAGTCATCACTATGTGCCTGAAATACATACTCAGTCTCAGAGAGCTCTTGAAACTTAAATATCCATAATCCTTCACATCTTGCATTCACTGCTGTGAAAGTGGTATCAGCCTTTTAAAAAGGCTTTTACCCCTAAGCCAGATTAGTGTCATTTACCCCATCACTGCAAAGATTTCCCTTTAGACTTGAGTATTTATTGCCAGTTTTCTGCTACAGAGCATGCTTGTACCTTGCACTAAGCGTGTTTCATCCAGGTGCTTCTTAACCAGAGCCTGAATTTCTTCATTAACATTTTGATCATCCTTAAGAGGAAGCCTGGAATTGTCCACATCCTATTCAGGAAGCAAAACAAGAAGTTGGTATTAAGAGTAATGCTTTTGATTAACAAAACACTGTAATATTTAGAGACAAAATAAAAGCAATTCGGAGAAGTCCAACAGGTTTCTCATTAGCCTGTCTTCCTTCAGCTCCTAGGATATTGGATTTATTGAGGCCGACATCATTTCCTTACCACTCATTTGGATGGAGCATCTGCAAGCCAGACTGAAGTGAGCTCTCCAGGTCCACTTTAATATTGTTCTGAAAACAGCCTAGCTTTGGTTTCCTATATTGCTAATGAGCACTGACTTTAATGGAACCATCAAGCTTTTTAATTGGGGATTTTAAGTTCTCAGAAACAGCAACTTTAAGTAGTCCTGAGCAGATGTCAATGCAAGTATTTTCAGTTTTCTGTTTCTATTTATATTATAACACCAGGACTTAGCCCATCTCAAAGCACCATTACAAAATGTTCATATGAATTAAAACAGCTACATCAAAATAATTCAGAGTTATTCATAGAACCATAGAATAGTCAGGGTTGGAAAGAACCATAAGATCATCTAGTTTCAATTCCCTGCCCTGGGCAGGGACATCTTATGCTAGACCATGCCATCTAAGGCTCTGTCCAACCCAGGCTTGAACACTGCCAGGGATGGAACATTCACAACTATGCTGGGCATCATGTATTTATATTTCAGGGGGGTTTATTTCCTCTATTATCAACTACACCAAATGGAAAACAGAAATGGGAAGTTTACAGCAAGTTTTTACCAATGGCTCAGAGCCATAATGAAAAAAAACCAAACCAGGTTTTGTTGGGTTTTGCATTTGATTCCAAGCACTGCTCTGGTACCTGTAAGAAGCAGAAGGCTGAAGAGCTGATAGTGAAGAAACTCTTATTCAAGCTGCCAGAAGAACAGTCTTCTCCTCTGCAGTACTGAGATAAGACTGCTACATACACAAATCTCTACTCTGCCATTGAGCCAACACAGGCAAGACAACAATCTACAACTCAAATTTAGCTTAAAGTGATTCTGTTAGTCTCTCAAGAAGAGCTGTCTATTTGCTGACTTAACAAGTCAAAGTAGAACACTACTGATGGCACTACCACCAGCTTCAACATGAGACATCTATTACTAGTTTCATTCAGACTGTTTGTAGGTCTTGAGAGTATTTTTCTGAAACAGCTAAATCCTTTACCATTAGGAGATACTGTTCTTCAAACTGCCTGACCAGTCATGCAGGGCAATTGTTTCAACCTAATTCTCACTAATCAGCTTCCTTCCTGATGCTCAATAAGGGGACTGTAATTCAACCACCTGATTTACATCCTGCCCAATTCCTCATTTGTTTAGGATGTGATGAGTTTCTATGAAACAGCAAGATTTATTCCAGACATCCCTGCAACTCCTTTCACAGCAAGAACAAAGTAAAGCTATTCCAGATTATCCACACCACCAACATGATGGGACGCTGTCACCTGAGCTGAGTAACTGTCCCAGCAGACATCCTCAGCAGCTCTTTTAAGTAACCACATCCTGGATCAGCTTCAGAAGGCTTTTATTCAGCAGACATATTCCATTCCAGATATTTATGAGCTACAGCAACAAACACCTACTCCAAGTTTTCACCCATGTAAAGTTTGCATTTAGAATACATTAACTTGAGTTATCTTCAATACCAAGATACAAGATTATCTTCCATCTTTATAATGTCATACAAGGTTACCTGAATGGGTGTCAAAAGGTCTTTAGAAAGAAAAACGCATCTCTCTTCACCAAGATAACGCACTGAAACCATTGATCCCAGGCCAGCTTTGTCCACTAAGGATTTGTAAGTCTAGAAAAGTGATAAACATTGTCTTAGAAACAGAGTAAGAATATCTTATTCCTCGTTTGCATTTAAACAAATACTTAAGTTTTGCATCTATTTCTCTGTTAAGATACCACATCTACACACATCTCTTGAGACAAACCAAGTTTCTAACACATGCCTAACACAGGAGTTACTGGACTAGATTCGAAATCATTTTAATTTATTAGAATAAGTTTAAAAAAATCAGTTCAGGGGACTGTCATTAACAACAATTAATCATTCAGCTCAACAGGAAGAATTTACTAATACTAAAAGTTCTAATTGTGGCTATGTTAATGGAAGCCCTCCTTATGGTAGGTTGGGGGAATAACTAGAACTCAATGAAGGCTGCTACATGGCTTACATTAAAGTTCTCAAAGGTTATGCAACACTGACAACACACTGAACCTTAGTTTAGGCATGTATGATGCTTGGAGAGCCTCATAGCTGTGATACCATTACAAGTACATTGCTGTAGTATATACAGCATACTATGGGGCTATACTTTGATAGCCTCATGGTTGTTATACCACTGCAGTACCAACTCAATTATACCAAAAGCTTTAAGAACAGACAAGAAACAAAGATTTCCTTTAAAAGCTTCAAAACTGTTCCTACATTACATTTTGTCTGGTCCTGCAGTAGCAGCTCTGAGTGGGAAAGCATCAGAGAGCCTGGAACACCAGAAGTGTCCAGAATAACTCCTTCCTACATGAAAAGTACATTTGTGTCCCATTTAAATTAAAAAAGAAAATCATCTTGATAGAGTATGTATTTGGATTTCCAAAGGACTGATCAAATAAGAAAAGACTTTCTCCCCTTTTGTTGTTTTCACTTCAGTTTTGTAGGGGCAGTATCACCAGAAAAAAGAACAAGACTCTCTCCAGGAGTAACTGGGTATTATAGCTCTGTAAAGTTATCCTGTTTGTCAGAAACTCTGATATACTTGAATCAACAAGTTGGGATCAAAATTTAAAGAAGTTAATACACGCACGCCCTTTGTGACCCCTTCTTTCCTGCCTGTGTAGTGGTAAAGGCAGACTCCAGTATTGCGCTTGTCTTTATCCTGCATCATTCCCCTGCTAAATGAGCTTTGGAACATGTACACTGCATGAACTGACATGTCAACGCATCATGAGGAAAACCTTACGCATAAATTGAAGACAAGTATCCAGTAAGCACTGTTCAGATACTTGGAAAGGGACAACAGGTGAGTTTAACTAAGCAGGTTTTCCGAACATCTTATCAGCAAAATTCACTGTTAGAACTACTGATATTAATGCACAGGTCAGGAAATAAAGTTAAGGATTCATCTTTCCACTTCCTCTCCCATCCTGTTTGGCCCTACTAGCAATAAATATCTGCTTAGATTAGCTTTGCTAAAGTAAAAAGCTCAGCTAAAATACAGCAGCACAAATTACACTGCACACCTTATACTTAGCAGATTTAAGAGTATTAAAACATGGGCTACAACTTCAGCATAATTAATGTTCAGAATGTTTACATGTTTTGTTTATCTAACAACTACTTTTAGGAGTAGCAATATTCAAAGTAGTCAAGTAAAACTATCCTGGCTGAATACATTAAGAGATGTGCCCCGTTCACCTCCGCTGGCTCATTTGCCTAGCCAGCCATGCATGGCAGTTACAGGAAGCTCAGTTCTCTGGCTGGTACAGTGTAGCTCAGGTTTTTCTATGCACTAAGTCCAAATCTCACAAATCATCTCTGCCAGGCAGCCATCACATCAGTCATTCCAATTCTTGTTGTCTCAGATCAAGGATCACTGAAGAATTAACGGCACTTAAGGCAGAGTAAAACAGGAACTTAAGATATAAATATACACTATCCCTAGAAACCTATTATTGACTCTTTTTCTTTCTTTTCTTAGCTGCAGTTTCATGAAAGGAGGAAGAAACATGAGGGAGAAGGAATTAACATTGTACAGAACAGCGGCTTGGGAGGGAAGCAAAGTCATAAAAATGACTTTGCAGTATCTTAGGCAGAACATACCAACTTTAAATGCTTACAGGCTCTGCCTAGCTCTAGCTATACAAGATTTAGTCTCCCTTCAGATTACATGTTATGAGTACAAAAGTGAAGCTATACTTGAGAAATTCACACTTGTAACAATACCGTCCTCAGAAGGTGGAACTGCAAAACCAAAGTGAGTTAGGCCAAGTGTATACTTGCCATAGCAGGCCACTGGACAGGAGACACAGAACCAGCATGAGATTTTCTTTCCGCCAGTACCAGTTTTTGCTCCACCAGGAATGCTCTCATTTTATGGCTGTAGACTTCTATCCATCTTCGTTTTTCCCATGACTCATCATCAAATTCTACACAAATCTACAGAAAAGAAACAAAGTGAAGGAGTGACTAATCAGAAAATTCAGGCACATGCAACATGGAAAAGGATGAGCACCAATTTCATCAAGGAAAAAAAAATTAATGAGAGTACTTATAATGCAAAGATGGTTCTTGCTTTTCTGCAACACCATCAAGCAATCACTACAGCATCCCAGCCTGACCTAGTAGTTTCTAAGGGAGAGACAATGTTAGCTGGTTTGTCATCGCTGCTGTCTCATAAAACATTAATATTCTTATTTAACTCTACAACCATCCCATCTCAGGAAGTCCTCTGCTGCTCAAGGGCAGCTACATGTGATAGCTCTGCCACCAGTGTTTACAATCAGGTCAAAACCATACACATATAAAACTCTAAGGAACTGTATAGAATAGTGCCAGATGCCTTTCCAACAAGCTCCAAATCAGAGTACTTGAATAAACAAGATGAGTTTTTCCAGAAATACTACAAATAAGAGTCCCAAAGAACAGCTTTCGTTAATATATTGAAAGCAAATGACAGTTAAGGTGATCAAGTCATATAATGTGAAGAAGGTCACTTGCTGCCTGCTTTGAACTGGTATTTATCTTTGAGTCTCTGAAGCATCTACACAAACTTTAAGAGGAAAGCAGTTCTCACTTCATGGCAAAACCATGCTCAGTTCCTTTGGGATAGCATTGTCCTTTCAGAGACATGAAGAGATGAGTAAAGGCTCAGGAAAGACAACTCTGCCTGAATACAGGAGCTATATTGCCTATCAAGACAACAGTAGAGCACTACTCAGACAAATCACTCCCTCTTCTCATAAAATAGCAAGATCCAACCCAAATACATTTAACTAACAGCAGAGAAAGCTTGGTTGAGTGAATCTTAGAAACAGTCCCTTGTGTTTAGCTTCTTTCTCAGGGGAAAGGCAAGTAAAAGCATGCACACAATACAGCATTACCACAGGAGTGCTAATGGGTGCACAAATTAATTTAGTCATTTTGGAGTTCACGGAAATAATTAAAGAGATAAGCAAATAGTACAAGTACCAGAACCAGAATGGCTCGTTTTTTGCATAGGATCAACACAAACGGGAAAACACAGCTGAGAATACTTTTTAGAAGTAGCTGATAGTCCTATTTACAGCTTGTTTTTCTACATAGAAAGCAAAGTTTAGAAGAATCAATATTTCTACTCCTTTAGAGACCTCTTCCCCTCCCCCCTGCCCCATCTATTACTACTTTGGGTCTAACTATACATTGCTCTTCCACAAAACTGTGAGAGAGGAAAGGAGATGGCACATGGGTTGGTACAAAAAGCTGTCTACACCTCAGTTGTCTACTCTGCAACTTCTATAACACTTTTACTGGAGAACACATCAACTCAGTCACTTCTGGCAGAACCATAACCAGCTACAACCCAAACCATGCTGTGATTCTATGACACTCCTCACTGTAAGCACAGCATGGGCACAGTCCCACTGCCTAGAGATGCGGAGAGCTTCACCCCTGCTGCAAACACACAACAAGCAGCTCAGCTTCTAACAACTCTGAGCTCTTCATAACTAAGTTCACACTTTCAGAGAAGAGGTACAAACAGGTAGGTTTTCCTTCTGCTTGACATGGAGCAGGTGCTTCTCCAGTTAATCAGAGGTTACAAAGATTCCCATTAAAAACAGTTTCAACTGAAAGACACTGTTGTTGCTGTCACAGAACAGCCTATCACCAAAGTCCCTTGTAGAAACAAATAAGAGGACCGTGTAACAAGATGCAATGACTATAAGGGAGGTTTGTCCCTTAGCTAACACTTGTTAACATACTACAGTAATTGCCCAGGCATGTTTGAATGGTTTTACTGAGAGCAGTTGCCAAATAGCCCCTTGAGAATTTACAGTCTCAAACAGTGGAAGTCCCCTTACTTCCACCCAAAAAGTAGTTACCAAATTACACTCGGCTTACAACAACTGAACGTGTGTTTAAAAATCCCTTTGGTAATCATGACTAAGAAGTAGCCACTACTCAAGAAGAGTCTGAGAAGCCTCCAACACCATACATGAACTTGGTACATCTTTCAAGACAGCAGAAGTACTTTGCTCATCCAAAGAACGAGAAAAGTCACCATTCCCAACAACACAAGAAAACTTTGGTTTCATCTCCAACAAAAAGAAAGCGTTCTTAATTGAAAAAAATCTTAAATGACATTGAGGAAACACATAGAAATAAAGCCCAAGCACAGCGGGTGCCATAACAATATGCATATTTTTAAATGCTGGTGTTAGAAAGACCATTTATAATTAGTTTGAGGCAATTTGCACCATTAGCACAAACATGCTGAGAGCTTTATCAGAGGTGCACATGTTTTCAAGCATGGTACGCAGCGAAGTTGACCAAGGCAACTTCTCTCCCCCAACAACAGCGTGTATATATAGGTGTATACACACACCCACACGAAGTTTCCAGGTCACAGAGTAAGCGCTTGAGTTTAAGCAGGTGTCTTTGAAAGTTTCCAGTTACCTTCAGGTCTTGTTTGGATATATCCGTGTGTGAAACTGCTCGGATCCTGCCTGACTTCCAGGGCCATTCCGAGATGCGACTGGTATCCCACGACCCGTCCTCTTCTTCTGAGAGGCTGAGGAACCTCTTCCCCACGAGCAGCGACCAGCTCCCCTCGAGCCTCAGCACCATTTTAACTCATCGGGAGACCTCCAGAGCACAAACCGATGAAGGAGAATAAGAAACCAAACCAAGACCAACGGAGGAGGCGGTCAGCTGGCAGCCCCCCGCCTGCCTTCCCTCACGGGGAGCCACGGGGGCCAGATGCGCTGCTTTCCTTCTCCCTCTCCCCGTTCCAAGCCTTCCCTTCTCTCCCTCCCCCGCTTCCTCACAAGGGGCTCAAGCCGAGCGCTCGGACACCCGCAGGATACCCACGGTCCTGTTAATCATTGCCTCAGTGGGGGTGGCTGCAAGGAAATCCCACAAGCTGCTGCAGTGCAGCTCCCGGAGATCCCCCCGGCTGCCGGCCGCCTCCCTGCCTCCTTCTCAGCCCCGCCGCCTCTTTGTTCCCTTCCTCCCAAGAGCCGAAACGGGGGGCGGCAGCTGAGGAGAACGCAGGGGAACAAGCGGCCGGGCCGAGCTCCTTCCGGACGCCTCACCGCGGCACCAACACCCGCTCATCTCCAACACCGCTCTCCTTACGCCCTTACCCTCACCTGCTTCTCCCTCCCCAGCCCCTGCCAACACCCGGCGCACCCCGCGGTCGCTCAGACAGCACCGGGCCCGCGGTGTCCGCGAAGGGCCCCGCCGACAGCCGCTGCGCAGCGCGGCACTGCCCGGCCCCTCAGCAGCGCGCCCGCCCTCCCGCCAGCTCCCCACCCCGGCGGGCAGCCGGCCCCCGCCGCTCCAGCCGGCGTTTCTATTGGCTGCAGAGAGGGAGAGGGGCGGGGCTAAAGGCAAGCCTCCCGCTGTGATTGGCCTAAAGGGGCGGTGCCCGCGCGCTCGGGCACGCCTCGAAACCGTTGCTCAGCAGATGGAGGATCACAAAAAAGGGGTGGTATCCTTCCGCGAAGCGTCGAGGGAGGGAGTCCTACAGCACGCCCACGTTGACGGAGAGCCCAAAGATGGGGCCAAATGTGGAGAACCAAATATGTTTTAGGTTGTTTTGCGCCTTAAGGCTTTTGTTTGTGCCTCAGGCGAGCTGAGCCTTAAGCCATAAGGACCACTTTTGGAGATGGCGGAAGGATCCGAGGGAGGCAAGAGGCGTGAATCGTCCGGTTATACGTGCAGCTCGCGGCGTACTCAGATATAGCACAGGGGGAGGGGGCACATGCGGGGCGCTGCTGCGCAGGCGCGGAGTGACAAGTTGCACCTGCGGGGGCGCTGCGGGACGGCCTCTGCGCCTGCTCAGGACCGGCACCTGCCCCGGGACCGCGTCTGCGCATGCGCAATGGAATGGGGGAATGGCGAGGGACGGGTGGAGGCGAGTGACGCCCGCCGCCATCTTGTTGGGGTGCATTGGTGGCTGAAGTGATCGTGCATGGCTGGGTCCTGTGTGGTGGGAGAGGTGGCGGGGGAAAGCACAGTGTGGTGTTAGAGGTTCCTCCGGAGGATGGCGAGCTTTGGAGAAGCTCTAGTTGAAGTTGATGTAGGTTATGCTGTTGTGTCTGAAATAAAATGGCTTCCACCACCTCAGGTGTCCCATTGGGTTCATACGGTAGCTGTTTTAATGAAAGAGTAGCCAGTAGTTTTAATGAAAGAGTAGCCAAGATAGTAAAGAGGACAAGTAGTTAAAGTGAGGATATGGTAATGAGGTAACTGATGCTATTCTGAGTGACCTCACATGACATAGAATCATAGAATAGTTAGGGTTGGAAAGGACCTTAAGATCATCAAGTTCCAACCCCCTGACATGGGCAGGGATACCTCACACTAAACCATGTCACCCAAGGCTTCATCCAACCTGGCCTTGAACACTGCCAGGAATGGAGCATTCACTATTTCATTGGGCAACCCATTCCAGTGCCTCACCACTCTCACAGTAAAGAACTTCTTCCTTATATTTAACTTGAACTTCCCCTGTTTCAGTTTAAACCCATCATTCCTTGTCCTATCACTACAGTTCCTGATGAGGAACATCCTTCGTGGCACACAGAGAATTCTGGATTTCACACATGGATGTGTCTGTAGCAGTAGACAAGCGGCCAGTGAGGAGTCATGAAGGAAACTGGTGGGAAAAGCTTTACAGATGCATTTAACACAAGTGTGGGACTGGCTTCCTTGAGAACATGGAGGTTGAGACCATAACTTGGCAGGAATGTCCTACCTGCAGCAGATCCCCTGCTGCTCTTTGATGGTGACTTTTGGAGCTCAGACATCTTTTGTGATGGAAATCCAGAGCTCAACACCCACTGGATTCTAGTCAATTGGATGACTCAACAGCTTCTTGGCCTTGGGTACTTTCTTCATTTCTCTCCCAAATCCTCTGATAATAATGCTCATTCTGTGGTAAAAGATGAGCATGCATCTTGGCATGGCCTGATGCCAACATCAAGAAGTTTAACCATGGCAAGTGCAAGGTCCTACACCTGGGCCAGAGCAATCCCAGGCACAGCTACAGGTTGGGCAGAGAAGAGATTCAGAGCAGCCCTGCAGAGAAGGACTTGGGGGTGTTGGTCAATGAGAAAATGAACATGAACCAGCTGCAGTGTGTGCTCACAGCCCAGAAAGCAACTGTATCCTGGGCTGCATCAAAAGGAGCGTGACCAGCAGGTCAAAGGAGGTGATCCTGCCCCTCTACTCTGCCCTCGTGAGACCTCACTTGGAGCATTGTGTGCAGTTCTGGTGCCCTCAACATAAAAAGGACATGGAACTGTTGGAACAAGTCCAGAGGAGGCCACGAGGATGATCAGGGACTGGAGCAGCTCCTGTATGAAGACAGGCTGAGAAAGTTGGGGCTGTTCAGCCTGGAGAAGAGAAGGCTGCATGGAGACCTCATAGCAGCCTTCCAGTATCTGAAGGGGGCCTACAGGGATGCTGGTGAGGGACTCTTCATTAGGGACTGTAGTGACAGGACAAGGGGTAACGGGTTGAAACTTGAACAGGGGAAGTTTAGATTGGATATAAGGAAGAAATTCTTTACTGTTAGGGTGGTGAGGCACTGGAATGGGTTGCCCAGGGAGGTTGTGAATGCTCCATCCCTGGCAGTGTTCAAGGCCAGGTTGGTCAGAGCCTTGGGACAGTTGTTTGGAACTGGATGATCTTAAGGTGCTTTCCAACCCAAACCATTCTGTGATTCAGTGTGCCATTCACACCATGGAAATCTGGCAGCCCAGTTCCCCTGATAACTTCTAACGTCGGTGACTTGTAGCCATAAGATGAAGCTAGTAATTTGTAGCATTATTGCCAGGGAAAACAAACAAGTAAAAGTGAATAATAGAAAATGAGTCACTTATATCAGCTACCGCATGTAGCCTGAAGAGAGACCTATTATTTGATGCTGAATGGAGAATCAGTTTCATTTACTTCTCAGGTTTAGATAGATAATATATTGACCAGACCTGCAACATGGAATTTGTGATAAGATATTGTATAAAGCAAGCTACAGTTGAAACTACTACATTACTTGTTTGTTGTAGGTACTAGGCTCTTGGAACAGCAGCTTTACAATGTATCCGTCATGCTATATAGGTGTTGTATACCAATCCTTGTTTAAATCCCTTAGTTTTTATGTATATAAAACACATTGCCTCAAAGAGTACCTGATTCATACATACAGGAAGAGTCATGTTAGGCAATAAAGAGTCAATATTAGTCAATACAATAGATCAAACTGTTGACAGCATTCCACTTGCATAATGGTGATTTATCTTTTCCATTAGCACCGGAATAAAGGAAAGCCTTAAGGAGAGACTTGAAAGACAACAGTGTGAGTTTTCTGAATGAGCAGCTTCCGTGTGCAAAGAGGAGCGTGAAGATTGATCAGTGATGTTTTAAAATGTGATGGTTTGGGTAGGTACTGGCCTAGGGGGCCAAGAGTAAGAGCATCACAGGGTGATAGCTACAGTGACATTGTCCATTAATGACCTTGAAAATGAACTAAATAGAACCATGGAATGATTTGTGTTGAAAGAGTCCTTAAAGCTCATCCAGCTCCAACCCCTGCCATGGGCATGGACCCCTTCCACTGGAGCAGCTGCTCCAAGCCCCTGTGTCCAGCCTGGCCTTGAGCACTGCCAGGGATGGGGCAGCCACAGCTTCTCTGGGCACCCTGTGCCAGTGCCTCAGCACCCTCACAGGGAAGAGCTTCTGCCTAAGAGCTCATCTCAGTCTCCCCTCTGGCAGGTTAAAGCCATTCCCCCTCATCCTGTCCCTACATGCCCTTATCGAAAGTCCCTCTCAGAGACCTATGATCAAAATGTAACATTCTCAATGTACGTGAAGTAAAATAAATCAGCAGAGATCAGAAGAGAAGGTGGTGAAGCAGACAAAGTAGAGTTGACAAGAGCCTGAACAAAAAAATCTTGTATTCAGGGTACAGACAAGCTTCAGTCCTGAAAAGGTAGAGATATTCAAACCCAAGAGTGTAGAAGTTGAAGCCAAATACTACTACTACTAAATTAAATTTTATATTTTTAATCTTAATAAAATATTATTTAATTAAGTTTCCAATAGTAATATAATATAATATATTTTATGTTAAATGTATTATTATTATTATTATTATTATTATTATTATTATTATTATTATTGGAGGATAATTATCTACTTACTTCACTTCATTAGAATTCTTTATTTCTTGAGGAAGTTAGATCAGGACCAAATGTCTTATTAAAATCATCTAGCTTCTTTAAAAGTTATGCATCTGGGTAACCTGTGATGTCCTGGGTCAAAAAGTCAAAGATAAAACATTTTAAATAGTGACTATAAGCATTTCTGAAATTGTTGCATAGTTCCAGAATGCATTTCCCAGGATTTGAATTGTACAATACAGAAAAAGAAATGGGATTATTTAATGGATTATTATAGAAAACTATTGGGGTTTTTACCTGATTATTTCATCACCACTCACATCAGTCTGCACTAAAACCAATGTCTACTAGAAAAATTGTGTGTGTGTGTCAAGAGAAATATCAAATGTTTAGTAATAACTTTCAAACTAACACCGTGATAATAGCACACATGCAGCTATCTCACACTGGATTATAGATGTCTCAAGAAGAAGATGCCAATCAAACTAGTGCTGTCAAGATGCAGAATTGATAAGACTACAAAGCAGCAGATTTTGACCTGTTCTTATGCCTGTAAGAAGTCTTGAACTTCATTTTTTGTAGCAGGCTCTACCTGCTGGGTTGAGCTGCTAATAGATAAACCTTTAGCTCCCATCTGAGAAAGGAGTACTCTCTGCAAACAGGTGCTCTTTAAGCAGTAACGGCAGAACACACTTGAATAAATTCTTCCTTTCAGCCACCATTAAGGAACAATAGTTCTCTTTTATGCGTGGTATCACTAGGACAGAAGTGTAAGAGGACTTTGGATGAAGAGAAATTGAAATTTAACAACGCAGGCAGTAAAACTCAGTAGCCAATTTTATAACTATCAAGACCTAAAAATTTCCACATTCAGGCATTTAAGCCTCCTTTGGTGCATTTAAAATCTGGATATGCTATTCAAGTATTTGTGCTTGGAAATTGGTCTCCCACTAACTACAGGTATTTGATACCACCAAGTGAGAAAGGACATTTTATTCAGAGCAGGGCCTGAAGCTAACATTAACTGTCATAGCACCATGTTCTCAGAGGATGATTTCTGTGCTAAGTGGGAACAGATGGTTTTTCAGGGCTCTCCTGTTGCATTTCCAAGGTAAGGCTACAAGTTTGTGTGCAGTTACAATACACAATGGTCAGTGCAAGGTATTATGGATGCTGTAAATCTCTACCATGGTGACATTTAAAGGTATTCATCCTCGGTCCAAGCCTTTTTGGGTAGGATACTGGTCAAGCACAGAAAAAGAATATAAAGTCCTTTATCTTCTAATGATTAATGATGAAGGTGTAAAGATGTGCGATTGAAGTTGAAAGTGCTTGCAGTCACATACCAGCCCTGATAACCAGTCATGGGGCTTTGGGAGATACCCAACAGTTTCATTTCTCCAGTACATCTTAAGATATGGTGCTAAAGAATGGGTGATCACACACTACCAGAAGCTTTCTTATTCACTACAAATTGGTGTAGCTTAATTACTCCTTAAGTAGCTAAAGGAGATCAGTTACTATTCCTGTTCAATGTAGCTCCAGCTGGAGCATAAAAGAAGAATGCTGTGTAAGCTCTTTTTTCACATAGAGTCATGTTACCTCAGCACACCTCCCATGGATCAGCTCTGCCAGACTAGCAGGACTAGTTCCAGCTCCTTTTTCCATGCTTATCTCTTTACCGTAAGTCAAAATACTTCATCTTACATAAGTTACTATTGTCTCCCTGTCTGAAGCTAAAGCAGCATGCGTTTTGATACAAAGCACATTCTCATGCTATACAATTAAGTTGACTCACTGAAGGAAAAATTCCATAGGAAACACTGAACTTGCTCTTTTCTGCTGCTATCATATCCTGCATGGGGACTGATTTGCTTTTCCTTTGCTAGCTATGAGTTAGTAGGATGTAGATTTGCTATCACAACTGTAGGAACAAGAAACTGTGAGAAGAAGGCATTTAGGATGATAGATCAGGATCATCTATTAAATTTTAATCGACTCTTAATCTAACAATGATTTCATTATTTAATTGAATGTGAAGTATTGCCTGGGGATTGGATTTGACATTTTTCAGATTCATTCTAAAGTGAAGCAGGTATTTATAGATTGAGTGATGCAACAACCTTTAAAGAATAACCACAGACATAGAAGTGTATATATAGGCAGAAAGTGTGGTTAGCAAGTACATGCTGATTTTGGTTTTCCTTGGCTGCTCCAGATGGAGAAGGTCTGTTTGGAAAGCAGAAAGCCCTTTCCCCTTAGGTGTTAATACATTATCAGTTAATAATTCAAAGGGCTGAGGGGATGATTCTTTAATGAAAGAATGCAGATTAATACTATATTGATGGATATAATTGAATCACGTCTTAGAACCCACCAGCACAGCAGGAATGTCTCAGGGATGCTGCTCCCCATGTACAAAAAGAGCCACTGGAAGTCAGGTAAAGCTACAGAATGAACTTGGAGCAACGTTGGTTAATGAACAGAGGAGAATTGTTCTTTACTAATTCACTTTACCTCCAAAAACCTCACAACAAACTGAAATCATGTCATGCAATTCATCTTCTGCTACTTAATACTGTCCAGGCTCTTTCATCCTTGAAAGAACATAACCTGGATTTGGCAAAGACCAGTCAGCCTTTACATTGTCCATTGCCAGTGCCAAAGAGGACCTGGAAGTTTATTACAAGTGCTTCCTGCTCTTTCTTTTAAACAAATCCGTCTTGTGATGAAGCTTCTTCCTTGGGAGAACAGTTACAGCTTTCTCTTGAGGATCTGATGGAGAATTTGAGCAGTGCAGGCTCCTGGGCATGTGTAGGTGTGAGGTCAGTGAATCTTACACTGGGTGGTTTCTTACATTTATAGTTTTCTTTATAATACAGTTTTCTTCCATTGAACTGCCCTGCTACATGCTTTTCTAGGATCATATGGACAAACTTCTCACTGCTGCTCTGGATTTTTCAAAACCACACGTGTATTCTCTTGAATGTGTTTGAGACACTTTCAGCTTTCGTAATTTAATGTAGGTTATGGCAAAATGGTGAATATGGGGAGAAATAGTGGTTGTTTGGAGTTATGAGTATGTACAATCTGGACAGGAATTTTTGGTTGTTCCTGAGTGTTTATTCATAGAATCATCGAATCCCAGACTGGTTTGTGTTGGAAGGGACCTTAAAGCTCACCCAGTCCCAGCCCCTGCCCTGTGTCCAACCTATGTCCAACCTGGCCTTGAGCACTGCCAGGGATGGGGCAGCCACAGCTTCTCTGGGCACCCTGTGCCAGCGCCTTAGCACCCTCACAGGGAAGAGCTTCTGCCTAAGAGCTCAGCTCAGTCTCCCCTCTGTTAGTTTAAAGCCATTCCCCTTGGCCTGTCAGTACATAACCCTTGTCCAAAGCTTTTTTACTCTGATAGAAAGAACACGCTCAAGAGTGATGTTGATGGGTAGGTTGCATGTACTTGAGTCTTACACGATGCACTACAAATCCTTCCAGTCCCTGCAGAGAACACTGGCTTTCTTGACTGGAGTTGTTTTGTCCTGCCAGTTACCTTCAGCTTTCCTTGAGCTGGAGAGATGGTTATTTAGCAGAGAACATAGTATGTTTAACCTGCTAGCATAGTAACTGATTCCAGTAGGAAAAGACAGTGTCTTTTCATGGCAAGGGTCAACTGAGAAGTAAGTCTTCTTGTTTTAGTTCTTTAATGCTGCATATTGTGTGGATCCAGATATTGGTGAATATTGAAGTGAGGATTTTTAATTGTATATTGCTAAACATGACCCAGTTGGTTCAGCACAGAACTGGGAGCAGCCACATCTGAAATCTAACACTAGGTGTGTCAACAGGCAGATAATTGAATTCACCTCATTTCTCTGTATGATGGGATAACAATAATCATTCTCCTGAATTGCTTTGTGTTGAGCACCTGAAAGATGATGAATATTATAGTTACTAATGAAACATCATTTTAACTTCGTGTTTATGCTCCCTAATGCCAGGGAGGAAAAAAAGCAGGATTGTAAAGCAGATGCTAAGAATTTTTCCCAGAAGATATTTCATATTAATCTGGGATTGAGTCATCTGCTTCAGATAAAGGGACAATGAAAGAAATACTCTACAAGAGGAGAGATTTTGAGTAAAGTACATGAAAAGCAAAATCAAAGCAGCTAACACACCTCTGCCTTCACACTGCCTCCACTTTCCTTGTACTCTCAGGCCAGAAACTGGGAATGGGCACTGTGATTTCTTTGTAGCTTCATCAGAGAGAACAAATGCAGGTAAAAACTAGGTACAGGTGTGAATTAGAGGTGGTTTCTGATGTTCCTCTGGTCTCAGCTCTTCCTCCTCAACACCAGCCAGCCCAGCCAGGGAAGCACTGGGCAGTTCCAAGGCCACTGAGACAGCAACTTGAATATCCAAGCTAGAGCCTGTGGTACAGCTGGGCATTGATACTGGTAATTAAGGGCATATTTCCCTGTATTTATCATTGTAAAGTACTTAGTAATTCTCTACTCCTCTCTCTAAAGCTCCCCAAATCAATTACATGTCAATGAAACTTAAGTGTCTTTTCCCTAACCACTTCTCTTCACAGCTGTCAGAGGCTGATGGCTGTTCTTCAAACCATAGCTTTGGCAGTAGAGGTTTGTGCCTAAAATTAAACAGTAGTTCTAAAGCAAATGCCTGACTTCAGTGAAACCAGGGACTTCATCCACTGATTCTTCCCAGAGATCATACGTCAGCCTTGTCTTCTCAAAAGAGGCAGATTCCAATCTATCTTGCCCCTCAACTCTTCTAAAAGCATAAGAAGGCAAAACTGAACTTTTCTTGCTTCCCAATGTCTAATGCCCTAAATAGCATAATTACCTAACTGCAGTTGTCCAACAAATGGGAATGCCATTTCCCAGTTCCCTTTGCAGAGGAACTTGTGCTGCTTCTGATTCTTATTTCCTATTCACAAATTATCACAGAGTAAAATGTAGGACTGCAGTTTTTGAATGAGAACATAAGAGCCAAGTTACTCCAGACTGTCTCTGTCTTCCGACAAACTTGGACACATAAACAATGAGGAGTAGCTCAAAACCTATATGTCCCATCCCTTGGGATGCCTGGAGATGGATTTGTTTCAAAAACAGGTAAAAAATACTTTACATGATAGGAATAAAAGCTGAAAGGGATTTTATAAAAGCAGTGTTGGAAAAACCAAACCAGCAGGTGATTGGATGAGTGTGAATTTTAGAGGCATGGTTATATGTGAGGTGTTGGTTTCCTCCACTCACACCACTGAGGTGGTGTGCATTATGCCTCTGGTTGCATACTAAAATAAGTGTCTAGGGGGCAAAGAGATGTCTCATCTTCCTCATTTGCTGTAGAGGTCCCTGGTTATTGACTTCTGTTCCCCACTGTCTTGTAGAATAAATGCTGAAGTAAATACAACCAGAAGGTGGGGTGTTGTCTGTGCTACTCTGTAGTCACACATTGTAGCCCAGATTAGGTAGGCATTGATTTTTTTCTGTCTTTATTGAGACTTACTGCAAGTGAATGCTCCTATGAAACACTAGTGAACAGTGCAGTGTTTGTTCAGGGTGCTCAGTTTCCCATGGTACAAATGACCTTATGAAGAATAATATCTAAAGACAGGAATCACAGGAGTGGGTTGGGGCTATAAAGGATCTTTTAAAGAGGGATGTGATAAACACATAAATGTATTGGCTTTCGCAAATCATAGGTGTGATTATGTGGATATAACTATACAAGTTTATAGTAACAAAAAACAAAGCTCGATAAAGAGACAAGATGAGCAAAACGGAGTCTCATAGTAGAAGAATCTGTAAAGGTTAAAAAGAAGAAGGGGGGGAGGTTGCATGCTTGATAGAAGAAAAGCTAGTGCCTGTAAAATATTGAGTTAAAGTACTTTTTAGCTTAACTTAGGTTGTAGAAAGAGAACAATGTTTATGTTGTTAGCCTGTGGAATTCAGTGGCCCCACTAAATGTGAGTTAATTGTTTCACACAAGTCCTCTAAAGTATCTTTAGTTTTAAAGAACAATGTTTGTGTTGTAAGTCTGTGGTGAGATAACAAGATTTAGTGGCCCCAGTAAACATGAATGAGTTATTTCACACCATCCTTCTACTTATCAGTTAGTTTAGAGGCAGAGCCTCCCAAGCATCTGCCAGCTTGGGATACTCCTCGTCTGCCCATCCTGCTATAAATTGTGCAGGAAGGTCACACTGGTTTACATCTTTGCCAGCTATCACAATAATTACAGATATGGCTGGTTTTAGCGAGTTGTGTGATTACTGAGGTGTCCAACTGTGCCAAAGGTGAAAAGTAAACTGTGAGGAAGACTGCTTTCTTCATCCTCAAGACCCGTGCCCACAATCATTGAAGAGCAGTGCGCAGAAGCCAAGAGGAGGAGACCTAGGATATTACTGGACTTAGTTATAATGTTCCCTGCCTATATGCAGGAATTATGAATATGGATGTGACTAATGCAATAGTGAAAGTATAGAAACCTGTAACAAATACTAATCACTTGCACCTCTGGCTACAGTCATGCAGCCAGCGCTGTTTGCTTTTGCTTTACTGACTTTGTCCCTTAATAAAACCTTGTTATCTTGTTTAAGTGAATTCGTATTTTACAAGGGGGAAAAGGAAAGCTTTATTCTTAAAGTTCATTATTTTATATAGAGTGTTTTAAACACGGTGTTTGTATACAATGCAGACTAATCCTTTATGAAGACAGGCTGTAAAAGACAGCAGATAAGTGATAAATGGTTCAGAATGCTGACATCTGACTATTCCATATCACAGTGTGTTAGACACACTGCAGTGCAAGGGAAAGAACGATCCTTCTCTAGGTTTACCATATAAATTCTATGCTTTCTCCCCAAATACAATCTGTGTAGACTCTTCCAAAGTTAAAGGAAAGGGTGTAGTGAAAATGGAGGCTTAACTGGCAGTAGAAATGTTTCTTTCTAAGTAGGGGGGTTGGAACTGGATGATCTTAAGGCCCTTTCCAATCTAAACCATTCTATGATTCTATGACTTAGCCTAAGAAAACAGGATGTGCTGTGATCAGGACTTTCTGAGCAGGTCCTATCAACCCCTGACTGTGTTAGAGCATAGGGATATTGCTGCTGGTTCATTGTGTGGAACTGGGGTTACTACTTAACCTCTTTGCACTTACATTTTCTTCTCTGGGATTAACAAATATTTACCCACCTTTAAACAGTACCTTCTGTTCTTCAGAGAACTGCTGAATAAGTACAGGGTAGTGTTACCACTGTCAGCAGGTAATCCTGGTCATCTAATCTGCACCCTATGAGGATGCTGAATATCTGCCATGCCACTTGATCACTGTACTTAGATTAACAAAGGATATTACAAGGATTAAGTCTTAAGTAATGGCTGCAGCTGCCCTCCATGTGTGTCTACTAGAGGCCAAAACCAGGATTTGAAGTCCTCTTGCCCATAGTGAATAGAAGGAATGCACTTGACTTCTGCAGAGCCAGTTTTCCATTCAAAAGAACGATGGCTCGACCCAACCATCACCAGTAAGAGGTCTGTAACACAGCCGGTTGCACAGAGCTCTGGTAGCTCTATGCTGCTGCCACCAGGGAAGACAACTTCAGTGCTAAGACACTTCCAGGTCTCTGCCTACCACACCAGTTCTGCAGTGAGGTTAAAACTACTTCATGTCCACTGCACTGCAACATCTCCAGCTCACAAAGTCATGTCTAGACTACTTTATAACATATGAGCTGGAGACAAGTGTAATGCAACTTCAAAGCTGCCCCTGCTGCTGAAGCTTGAACACAATGACTTCACAGGTTACTTGAAGCCTAAATTATTCAGTAATTCTACAAAGTCAGGTGTGGAGCTCAGCATGAATTGGAAATCACCTCCTGGCTATTGAGGACATACTTGTGTCGCTGTCTCGGAGAATCATAGAATAGTTAGGGTTGGAAAGGACCTTAAGATCATCCAGTTCCAACTCCCCTGCCATGGGCAGGGACACCTCACACTAAACCATGTCACCCAAGGCTTCATCCAACCTGGCCTTGAGCACCCGCAGGGATGGAGCATTCACAACCTCCCTGGGCAACCCATTCCAGTACCTCAGCACCCTAGCAGTAAAGAATTTCTTCCTTATATCCAATCTAAACCTCTGCTGTTTAAGTTTGAACCCATTACCCCTTGTCCTATCTCTACAGTCCCTAATGAACAGTCCCTCACCACCATCCCTATAGGCCCCCTTCAGATACTGGAAGGCTGCTCTGAGGTCTCCACGCAGCCTTCTCTTCTCCAGGCTGAACAGCCCCAACTTTCTCAGCCTGTCTTCATACAGGAGGTGCTCCAGTCCCTGATCATCAGCTGTAGACTGGATCACTATTTATGGGGGAAAACTACTCCTGCTCTGCTCAGTCAGACATGTTGAAATCATTCAGACATGGTGTAAAATATTAGCACTTCCCAGTACCACATGCTGGCAGTGCTCTGTATGCTACTGCTGCATCACTCTGTAAGTAGATACTAGCCAAGAAACCAATATCTGGTCTCATTAATAGTGCCATCAAATTGAGGTACCGCAAGTCTTCAAAAGGGAGCCATCTTCATAGGGATGAGGTCCTCTATAAATAGCCTAAACAAGGTGATTTGAAAACCCTTATCACAGTGGGTGTGTATTTCCATCATCTTTATTCTGAAGCCTCCAGTTGTTTGTTTGGATTCTGCTTTTTTCCATTTCAGTTTTGGAGCTTGGCTATTTTTGGCCCTGGGAAGACAGTTAATTCTTGTTCCGGCTGCCATGTAATGAGAGAGCAGCAGGATGATACTGCAGGTTTTTCATATATCCTGACTGCAGGGAAAAAAATATTTGTGTATCTTGTCCGTGTAAAGAGGCATATTTTCACTGACATACTTTCCTCTGAGTTAAACAGAACTAGAACTAGCTTAATGTGACCAGCAGGTCAAAGGAGGTGATCCTGCCCCTCTACTCTGCTCTCAGGAGACCTCACCTGGAGCACTGTGTGCAGTTCTGGTGCCCTCAATATAAAAAAGACATGGAGCTGTTGGAACAAGTCCAGAGGAGGCCATGAGGATGATCAAGGACTGGAGCAGCTCCTGTATGGAGACAGGCTGAGAAAGTTGGGGCTGTTCAGCCTGGAGAAGGCTGCGTGGAGACCTCAGAGCAGCCTTCCAGTATCTGAAGGGGTCCTATAGGAATTCTGCTCTTCATTAGGGACTGTAGAGATAGGACAAGGGGTGATGGGTGCAGACTTAAACAGTGAAAGTTCAGGTTAGATCTAAGGAGGAAGTTCTACTGTGAGGGTGCTGAGGCACTGGAACAGGCTTCTCAAAGAAGTGCTGAATGCTCCATCCCTGGCAGTGTTCAAGGCCAGGTTGGACAGAGCCTTGGGTGACATGGGTTAGTGAGAGGTGTGCCTGCCCATGGCAGGGTGGAACTGGATGATCTTAAGGTGGTTTCCAAGCCAAACCATTCTATGATTCTATATCTAGTATGAGAATCTGCATCTGTAATATACCCTACCCTCTGACACCTTTTCTCTTTGCATTTATAAATGAGAAAGCAGTGGATGGTTTACACACCTTGAGAGGAGCAGAACAGGATCCACATAGGAGAGCCAGGTGGGTTGTGGTGTATGGGAGGAGGAGGAAAGCCCTGGAGAAGGAAGTACACTCACAGTGAAGTTGCTGCTCACCTGCAGGTACTTCAGAGCAGCTCCTGTGGGAAGGCATCTTTGCCAGATGTGCCAGTGCAGCGCCTTCACTTCTGCCTCCCTCGAGGCTCTGCATGAAACTGAAACCTGAGGTTGCCACATCCTGCTTTGTGCTGGGATTTAAATTGATCTTGAAGATCAATAGCAGCTTTTTATTAAAACTTACAATGAAGTGGTACTTACACAGTTATTAAAGCAGGGTTTTGCAAAGTGGTGGTAGTCTGTTCATTCTGCTTAGTAGTTTCACCTGTGTAAAGGATGCTGCTAAGCAGAGCCCTGCCTGCAATACTGAATTGGCTGAAGGCAATTCAGCAAGGGGTGGTGAAGCAGCTCCCTTTGCTTTCCTCTCTTACTGCCTACAATGCTTTATTGAACCTGTGAACACAGCCTGTCTCTAGAATCTTTTAAGACCAGTCTGCAGCCATCTTTAGCTTTCCCCTAACCTACTTGGTGTTACCAATGGCCTTCCCCACATTCCTTCTCTGTTTCCTTGAAGGAAACCTCTCTTTGCTCATGAGAGGCCCCTTTCACTCATTATTTATAACCTCTTGTTATCTCCCATCTGCATGGCACCTCAGTGAAACCTCAAGGCCATATATTGACCATATTTCTCTCCAACTCTTTAGCAAATGTTCACACTAGCATTTAATTGCTTTCCTTCTTTCGCTCTGTGCCTGCTTTAAGGGCAAGAGCATGGTGAAGTCATCCTTCAGTACATTTATTCTTGTCTTGTAGTCACCATTAAACTCTATACAGTAATGAAATTCAACAAAGCCCATCCTTCTAATACAAGACTAAAAGAACTGATACACTGAATCAGACCAAAGCTCAGGATATTATCCCTGATGGTAGCTGATAATTAGAGCCTAGAAAAGCACACACCACCAAATTTAAAGTGTAACCCTATCCTGATCTTGACTCAGTAGGCACCATCCACTGCAGTTTACCCTGGAAGTGGCTCTTTTCCTTTTTCAGATGACTAAATGGCTTGTTTTAAAGCTAGAACAGGCTTGGTCTTACTGCTGGTTTCCAGTCTTGAGAGTGTGCCTTATTACTAGAAGTCAGTCTTGCAGTTCTTCATAGAAGCACAGAATGGTTTGGGTTGGAAAAGACCTTAAGATCGTCCACTTCCAACCCCCTGCCATGGGCAGGGACACCTTGCACTAAACCATGTCACCCAAGGCTCTGTCCAGCCTGGCCTTGAACACTGCCAGGGATAGAGCAGACATTCAGAGAGTGAGTTCTTGCAAAGAAGAAAATCCTCAAGAGGAAGATGGTGAGGATCCAAAACTGATACGGGGGAATCCTAAATGGGCACTCTCCCAGCATCCAGCCAGGATAGGTGAGCTGCATGCCCTCCTCCTTGTTTGCAGTCTTTATCAGACATGAGTATCAGAATCACAGTATGGATGTTGGAAGGGACCACTGGAGGTCATGTAGCCCAACCTTTCTGCCCCAGCAGGGTCACCTAGGGCACATTGCTCAGGATTGTGTCCAGACAGCTCTTGAGTGTGTCCAGGCAAGCAGACTCCACAATGTCTCTGGGCAACCTATTTCAGTGCTCAGTCACCCCACAGTAAATGAGTTCTTCCTTGTGTCCAGATGGAACTTCCTGTGGTTTAGTTTGTGCCTGTTGCCTCTTGTCTTATTGCCTGAAACCACCTAGAAGAGGCTGTCCCCATCCTCTTGACACCCTTCCTTTAGATACTTACATGCATTGATCCCCAGAGCCTTCTCTCTAGGCTGAACAGGTCCAGCTCTATCAGCCTTTCCTCATATGAGAGATGCTCCAGATCCTTAAGCATTCCAGGAGCCAGTTAGGTTCTTGTCTGGCAGGGCCAGAGGGAGAAGTGCTTTGTAAAAGGGAATTGTATATCACATCCCTGAGAGGAGGCAGAGTCTCTTCTTACCTGCTGTGCAATTTCACCCAGGAGATCTCTCATCCAACAAGCTGGTTTCTGATCACTGGTTATTTGCTCCTATCTTTATTGAGCTACTTACTTTCCCTTTACATTTCTGTTGCAAGCTGTCCATAGCAGGGCGTTCAGAACATAAACAGGGAGATCATTTGGAGACATGGAATAGACCTCCTGCTTATGCTGAACCCAGGACACTAGGCTAAGGTAGGAAGATGATGAAAGGTAACAAGGGACAAGGATACTAATCTGAGTATCAGAAGTACTGTGATAACAGTGGGAATTTATTAGTGTCTTTATGGGCTTTTAAGGCTGAAAAAGTGAGTTTTAGTCCAAGATACAGCCCTTTTTATCAGTTTATAAAGTGCTGTAATCCAAGCACTTCCTTCATTCTGAAATAGTAGAATGGAAAACATGCTGAACTGGGATTGTTTCCCATGTAGCTGGAGGGTCTGCAGATGCCTCACAGCCACTAATGTATTAATCTAAGACACATGGATTTATTCCAAGGGAAAGTCATCTTGTACCCTGTAAATTACAGAAGGGGATGTAGGAAGCAAAGAACAGACTTCTCACAAGACACTTTTGATGCACAACTTGAGCACTCCAAGCTTAATATTTGGAGATCCTAAGTACCAATGACTGATCTTTGTGTTGCAAATGTTTGTATCAGAATATTTGGGGTTAAAATGTCCTGTTTTGGTTACCTAAAGCAAAATGCTACATTCAAGCATGCTGGTCTCCATGTTTCCCCCAAGCTCTTGCAATGAGTCACTGAGGATGAAGAGTGCTTCTCGGCGGTCACGGTTCCCAGCTCTAATGCCAGACCACACCACTTTTGAGGCAAAAGAGACATTTCTTCATCTGTCTTTGCTAATGACATAGCTCTGAAGCAGGTAATTCAATAAGAAAGATGGAAATGGCAGCCAGAAAATGCTGGCTGGCTCCACATGCTTTACCAATACTTCCTACACAGTAGGATTAACCTTTTCCTATCTAGCCTGTGCCTGTTAGTAAAGCTGTAGTTTCAGCAATGGGCATTTTCCATGACTGTATTCAAGAGCTGCATTCCTCTTGGGGTTTTGCTCCAAATGTCCACAGGTTTAGGGGTTTGTTTATTTGGTTTTTCTTTTGCTTCCCAAGTAAGAGTCAGTAGATGAATGCAAGAGATGAACCATCCTCTTCCAGTGGGTAGAAGGCCAAACGTCTCTCTTCCAAGAGGCTGAGTATATCTATGTATGTGTATGTGTATACCTGTGTGTGTATATTCCTTGATGGGATACAGAATATCCATGTGTCTCTATATATGTGTATATATATATGCGTGTGTATATTCCTTGATGGGATGCAGAATTACTATTTCCTGACCAAACTGACTGTCTTATCCTAATACTTTGTAGGTACTGTAGCAACGCTACACATTGTATGTATAGTGTGCCCTTTTGATGTTGCATGTGTGTTTTATTTGTTTCTATATTAATTTGGTTGTTTGTTTTTTCTCCACATCACCTTCAGCACCCAAACATCACCACAGGTTTCCTGTGTGATATGTTTCTCTCTACCTGGAGCTGAGGTTGTTCTTCTCAAGCCATTCTGAAATGCCCCTCATGTAGGTTTGATCCATTGGAGGACATGCCTTGCTAAGAGCTGTCTGCACTTGCTCCTTCCCGACCTTTTATTTTCAGTGCCCTGTGCATGTGTATCAGTCAGTTCTTCTTCTAAGAAGCCTTGGTTTGGCAGCTGTGAGCTGACATCCCCTCTCCCTTCGGCCAAAGAGGGATGAATCTGGTTACATAGAGGTGTTGGGGGGTCTGACTTCTTCATGGCTGTGAACTGCTTAGGACAAGTAGTTGCTAGGAGAAGGCTGCACAGTATTGAGGGCAAAGATAGTGGCTCTGCCTTCATTAACAACAATTCTCTATTGTGTAATTTGGGGAACAGAGATCAAACTATTTACTGGTACAGTCTGCATAGGATTTTTCACTGCCTGAGCTTCTTCCACTGCTAAAGCTGTTCCCAAATGTTCCACTTGCATCTCTGCTGAGCTGGCTGTGTAAATGAATTTATAGCTGTCCCTCCAGCTTAACACTTCTTGTATCTCTCCATTATTTCTGTATATCAGGATCAGGTGGTTTAATACCAAAGGAAAGACTTTCTCCAAGCAAAGCCTCTTTCCAGCATGCTGAGGATGTCCTGTGCTGAGCTTACAGGGCTGTATGACCATTATCCTAAGACACAGCCCATGAAGAGTAGGTAGGGGGCATTGTCACCCTTCCACTGATGACTCAGTAGAGCAGAATTCCTCTCCTTCACCCTCTCTATGCCAGAGAGTTATGTAAGTAAAGCTCCCGAAGTCACAGGCTGGTTGGGTTTTCCATCACCAGCCTACCTTGCTAACTGTCTGTATTTGAGGCTTAAGGTCCCTCAGCAAACATCAGGTGGTGATTGTGTCAGTTGCTTACAAAGCAGCAACACAAAACTGGCCCATGCTCCCTATGCTTGCCAAGCAGAAGGAAACACCTTCAAGCTTTCCTGACAGAAAGGAGAACTGTGGGTCAGCAGTGATGGCAATGAGCAGGATTTGCAGGGAACAGCGTGAGCTGGAGGAGGTTGGAAGGAGCCAAGAGGGCATGAAGTTGAGTTATGCTTTGGGCACAAAGATGTTTTGCTGCACTGTTGGGTGTTATCCTCTGTGTACTCTCTTTATGATCTGGGATCTTCTCCTGTTGGTCCATTTTTCTATGCCTGGAATTTGCAGCAAGTACTAAGTGTTGAGTTCAGTGTGCTATGATGACTCCACAGATTTTCATGCAGAGAGATAAATGCCTTAGACTTCATAATATCACATCAGTAACTGTAATAATGTGGAATGTCTGCCAACATGCAGTCTAGAATCTCACACTAAATAATCCTGATACATGAAATCTTGGATAACAGATTTCCAAGTGCTTATGTAACTATGATACACAAGCAAACAGCCATGGGATGATTCACTGTTTGGGCTAGATGGCCTAATGGCTTCTCTGGGAGAGAAGACAGCTCTTCCAGAGAGCAATCTAGCAATGTTGTCTAAGAGAAGCTGCCTAATTCCCACTTGCTCATTGCAGCCGACCCACCCAGTCCTGTCTTTGTGGTGCTTGGGTAGCACTCAAAGTGATGCTGGCACTGTAAGCACCTGCAGTCCTAGAGGCAGGAATGTTTGGTGGTGGCCCTGCAGCTCCAGCTGTGGTTCACAGCCTGTCTGTCACCAGAGAACACCAGTGCATGGAGCAGACGGCAGCCCAAGGTGAGGAGGTAACAGCTTGTTGCAGGTCAGAGCATGGGGTGGAAGTTCCCTCTGGTGGAGGAACAGGCCTGGTACAGAGAGAAGAGGACAGAATGATAGAACGATAGAATCATAGAGCAACGTGTCCCTCTAAAAGATAATGTTGTAGAGATGCTGAAGGACTTGGGGGTGTTGGTTGATGAGAAAATGAACATGAGCCGGCTTCAGTGTGTGCTCACAGCCCAGAAAGCAAACGTATCCTGGGCTGCATCAAAAGAAGCGTGACCAGCAGGTCAAAGGAGGTGATCCTGCCCCTCTACTCTGCTCTCATGAGACCTCACCTGGAGCATTGTGTGCAGTTCTGGTGTCCTCAACATAAAAAGGACATGGAACTGTTAGAACAAGTCCAGAGGAGGCCACGAGGATGATCAGGGACTGGAGCACCTCTTGCATGAAGACAGGCTGAGAAAGTTGGGGCTGTTCAGCCTGGAGAAGAGAAGGCTGCATGGAGACCTCATAGCAGCCTTCCAGTATCTGAAGGGGGCCTAGAGGGATGCTGGTGAGGGACTCTTCATTAGGGACTGTAGTGATAGAACAAGGGGTAACGGGTTGAAACCTAAGCAGGGGAAGTTTAGACTGGATCTGAGGAAAAAGTTCTTTACTGTGAGGGTGCTGAGGCACTGGAATGGGTTGCCAGGGAGGTAGTGAATGCTCCACCCCTGGCAGTGTTCAAGACCAGGTTGGATGAAGCCTTGGGTGCCATGGTTTAGTATGAGGTGTCCCTGCCCATGACAGGGGGGGTTGGAACTGGATGATCTTAATGTCCTTTCCAACTCTAACTATTCTATGATTCTATGTCTGTCTATAGTTGCAGCTTTAGCTGGGGAGTAGGGGTCCTGCTACATATCTACATCGTAATGACAAATGATCCCATTATGGAGGACTTGGAGCTGAGCAGGAGAAAGGAGGTAGGTAAGGACTGGGTGCTGTAGGATGATCATGGGGATGGGCAGGAGTTTGAGGATGCCTGTGGCCAGCTGGGGCTGGACAGGTCTGAGATCAGCTCCTGCCTCTGCTATCTCTGCTTGGGAATGATCAATCTCTCCCTATAAGAGCTCCTCACAGGTAACTCATGATACATGAGGGAATTTCAGCCTCTCACAGCTCTGCTGTCTCAGACTGATGGGGGCAGATTTGCTGCACATGCACAGCCCTGGAAAAGAGCAATTGTTGGGCATGGAGGAAAGGATCCACCCCTCCAGTGTGGCTGGAGCCCTGGCCCTAACACCTGAAACCACTGCCTGCTCCATGGAGCAGCTTCTGAGTGAACCTCAGGGCTGATTTCACAGTGCCAAGTTTGAGAGTGAAGGGCTGCCACAAGGCTAAAATGAGTTCCCATGGGTGAATGACACAAATTCCTCTTCCTGTCCATTGTTACATTTGGCATGTGCCAGCGTAGTAAAGGAAAAGAAACACAATCCAAAGGAAGCTTAGGGAAGAACCACCTGCAGATCAAGCCGTTGTGGATGAACCCCTGTCCTCAGGGAAGTGGTGGACACTGTTAAGATTTGACTTGACAGGGTGCTGGGACATTTGCACTAGGTCATGCTTTGCCAAGGAAAGTTGGACCAGATGACCCTTAAGGTCCCTTCCAGCATGGGGTTCTATGATTCTGGGAGAATCATAGAAGAGTTTATGGAGGAGAGATGGCTAGCTCTTGTCACTGCCATTGATGGGGATCCACCTGGATTGTGTGGCTCACGCCCTTGTCTGTTGTGTTGGGAAGCTTTAGGGTGTGGAGAGGAATCGACCTCTTCCTATATATCCAAGAAGCCCATGGACACTGCACCTTAGCTTTGCCATTGCTAGAGGAAGGGGTAATGGGTTCAAACTTAAACAGGGGACGTTGAGATTGGATACAAGGAAGAAATTCTTTACTGTTAGGGTGGTGAGGCACTGGAATGGGTTGCCCAGGGAGGTTGTGAATGCTCCATCCCTGGCAGTGTTCAAGTCCAGGTTGGACAGAGCCTTGGGTGACATGGTTTAGTGTGAGGTGTCCCTGCCCATGACAGGGGGTTGGAACTGGATGCTCTTAAGCTCCTTTCCAACCCAAACCATTCTATGGTAGGAGCAGTCTAAACAGGGTTGGCTTCGTGTCCTGCTGGGCTATGGTGGTCCAGCCACCGCCCTCCCGTTAAGGGGGGGGATATGGGATGTCTGTCGCTGGGGAAGCAGGGGGCGTCGGGGGAGCATCTCCTCCTCCTCCTCCTCCCGCAGCGCCGAGCACCGGGGCGGGCAGGGGGGAGGCGGCCGCGGGCCCTGCCCAATCTCGGCGGCCGGGCCCGGTTGCGCGTTGGCTGCCGGCGGCGGCGCCGCCAGTGAGGCTGCGCTGAGGCTGCGGGGCCGGATGGCCGAGCCGCCCGCCCCGCTCACTCGGGCGGCGGCCGGCGGCGGGCGAGGAGCCGGGGCGAGCCCTCCCCAGCGGGAGAGCCCAGCCCTGCGGCACGCAGCGCCATGGTCTCATGGATCATCTCCAGGCTCGTGGTGTGAGTCAGCTGCGGCCGGCACCTGCATGCGTCTGTCTGTGTGCTTGTCTGTATGTCCATGTCTGTATGTCCATGTCTGTATGTCCATGTCTGTATGACCGTGCGCTGCCTTGGTCCCGCTCACCCGCGCTGTGAATACGCGATGCTAGCGGCGGCTCGGCTAATTTTAGCCGGTTGTTGTTAGGGATGGGGCGCTCGGCTGCTTTTGGTAGGGGAAAATAGGTGGGTCGGGGGGTGTTTGCCAGCGTGGGGGCATTCCCAAGGGAAAAAGCAAGGTGATAAGGGAGGAGGAGGAGGAGGAGGAGGAGGAGGAGGGGGGTTGGTACCGCGCGGTGATGGAGGGACTCGGGCTCAGGATGGAGGGGACCGAGCATCTGCGGGGGGGAATGGAGGTGGGTTTGGGCAGCGCCGCTTTGTTAGCGGGGCTCGGCGGGGACTCGCGAGGGGGCGTGGGAGAGGCGCTGCGGGGGCTCCCCTCGCTGCTGCCCCCTCTTATGTTGGGTAAAGGAACCCCCAAACCAGTTCTGCCCTCTCAAAACCCGGGCTCGGTTTCTCGCTAACCTTTAAGGAGCGTGCGGCTCCTCTGCGCTTCTCCTCCAGCCTTTCCCGTGGCTGAAGGTGGGAATGCAGAAATCCCTGGGAATTCTTCCCAGGCACCAGGGAAAATGCAGCGAGCTCGAGGTTTCTGTTCGTGTGCCGCACCTGGGAAGAGGTTCAGTGGGAGAAGAGCATTTTTAATGGCACTAGGGAGAATTCCTGGGAAAGGAGGGAGGGAGTTGAGGCTTAAGGTGGGGCAGCAGGATGGCTGCTCTGTCTCCATGCTGGAAGCAGGGCTGGTCAAGGTTAGTGCATTGAATCGTATGAATCCTTTGCCAGTTTCCTCTGCCCTGCTACATAGAACTGCAGACCGAGGAGAACATGTGTTGTGCTCTGAAGTTATTGCAAAGGGACTGCGAGGGCCTGTGGCTTTCTTTGTCTGAAAGCAGCATGCCGTGATGTTGCACCAGCAGCGTGGGTTCCAGCAAGGCATTGTCAAGGTCTCCTCTTCTGCCATGTGAGATGAAACATCATAAAGAAAGCTCACCTTGGTCTAAGCGATGTCTCTGTATCACTAAGACATCAGGTGGCTGTTGGATACGAAGATCTGGGGGGTTCCAGAGTTGTGTTTAGCCCCTGGAGATGTATCATCTGGATTCAGCTGCAGTATCACTGGGTTTGCACTTCAGTATGGGAAGGCATGTTAAATACTTCACTGATTCAATTTGACCAGTGCAAGTGTGCAGGTGTCTCTGAGAGCAATGGGAGATGTGTTGTCCAAGGCTGCTTTTCTTTCTTCTCTACTAGTGTTATTTCCACTTTGAAACAACCTGTCATCACATAGCCCAGCTCATCCTCACCACCAAAGACGTCTACATAGAGACAGTAGCTTAACTTCCTTGCTTTGACACACAGACACGTACATGGGTCATTTCATCTAAGATACATGGACTGGGTAAAAACTGGGTAGGGGCAGGACATGGAGCAGTTGATATCTGCAGTCAGGAATCAGCTGGACATAGAAACCTTTCTGTTTACTTTAACTTTATGTATCTGAATAGCATGTCACAGTGTGAAATCCGCTGTGTAGAAGGTGGTACCAGTTATTTGTTATGCTACAATTTTAATAACAAATAACATTTTGGTTATACAGTGTCAATATGAATCATTTTGTAATCATAGTGATAATTGTGGAGGAGTTTTTGCAGGAAACCTAGGGCAAGCCAAACTTCATCCCCACTGTCTTTGCACTGCTGCTTAGTACCATAGAATCATAGAATGGGTTGCGTTGGAAGGACCTTAAAACCCTGCCATTGGCAGGGACACCTTCCACTGGAGCAGCTGCTCCAAGCCCCTATGTCCAACCTGGCCTTGAGCACTGCCAGGGATGGGGCAGCCACAGCTTCTCTGGGCACCCTGTGCCAGCTTTCTCAGGAAAGAACTTTCCAGTGTCTAATCTCAATCTCCCCTCTGTCAGTTGAAAGCTCTGAGGGAACTCAGTTGGGCTTCAGCTTTCCTGTCCTTTAAGAATGGTTTGCACCAGGAAGTGCTGGTTTCTTATGATCCCAGTAAGAAACCTGGACTCTGTAGAGTATTGCTTGAAACCCCATTTCCTAGAGCTAACATTACACCAAAAAAGAGGAGAGTGAATATAATCTTACATCCCATCAGATGCTGGAAACCCTGACAAGACAAGCAAAGGCAGGCAGGTGTTTTCTTGCTGGTGACCAGTGAGCTTCATCCAGGCTCCTTCCTTACTATTAACCAGCTGAGATGGTCCTGCACCAGGGGGTATGTGCATCACAACAAGGCCAAGAAAGACAGCACAGCACAGACCTGCTCCCATTCAGGTTAACTCTTAGGTGCATCACTGAACTCCTTGAGTACTGTGGTCTTCACATTAGGATCATGACAAAGATTTAGCTTCTCTAATCCCATTTTGAGTCACTAGTTGATCCATCAGCACAGATAGCTGTGCTCTAAGTACAGTGTCCAGCTGGTTGGGTTCCCCCCCCCCAGCTCACATCTATTTAGTTGCTTTTTCATCAAATCTTGTTAGCTGATTATGGGATATGTGGTTTGGTTTCATCACGCTGTGGATATTGCTTTGTGCTCTTCTGCTGATCTCTATGGGGTTATGGCTGATATGACTCAGCTAATAGGAAGGGCTTTAAAGCAGAAGGCAAACCTTTGCTTTGGCTCTTGGGTGCTTTGTTGCTTCTGCTGTCTTGGGTTTGGGTCTTACTGTCTCTGTCCTGGCACTTTCTATTACCAGAATGTTGCTGAAGGAGCCGAGTCTATGAGCACTTCTCCCCTACTTCAGCAGGCAATCACTGCAGACCTCTTCCATCATTGCAGCTGTAGTGTTTGGGCTTTGTGTTCATGCTGGAGTGGCTTCTGGGGACCCCCAGAAGAGAAACCTCAGAGCAGCACTTTGTCCTGCCACAGCCGTGTGTTAAAGTCAGAGACTTTATTATGCCAGGACCTGCACTTGGTACTGTACAAACCTGAAACTAAAAGATAATCCTGTCCCTGGATAGTTCTCCTTTAAGAGCTCATTCCTCATCCTCCTGTGGTTCAGGGAAGTTTTCTCACTCGCCTCAATGACAGCAACATTAGGATGTTCTTTTTCTCATGGTAGCAGGTTACAGGTGACTTTTCCACCAAGGGATGTCTCTGATCACTGTAATTGCTGCATCAGGTTAAAGAATTCTTTGGTTCTTCTGTGGCTTTATTTGGTTTTGGAGTTATTTGTTGCTTGGTCTCTCCCAGTTACTGCAATGGAATCACATCCTTATTGTAGGTTAATTACAGCCTCTTTTTTATGCATCCTCTGTGAGTACATCTCAGAGGACGTCCTGGCACACCTGTGGCTCAGTTTGCTCCTCTGGGAAGTGTAATGAACCGTGCTGGATTCATCTTCCCTGAGACAGACCAGAAGTGATCAGTGGCACATCCTGCATCTGCAGTTCATTGCTGTTCATTCCAAAGGAGATTCTTTATTGCTTCAAGTGGTAGAGACCACTCTAGCAGGACTTGGGATTTGTCTTCATTAATGGAGTCCAGTTCATCTACAGTGGACAGCACTGGCAGTCCTGGGTGGTTGCTGCTCTGCTGTACCTCTTGGCTGTTGTCTAACAGCATTTTGTAGTTAAAAGTGACTCATATAGAGACTCATAGAATGGTTTGGGTTGGAAAGGACCTTAGGATCATCCATTTCCAACCCCCTGCCATGGGCAGGGACACCTCACACTAAACCCTATCACCTAAGGCTTCATCCAACCTGGCCTTGAACACTGCCAGGGATGGAGCACTCACAGCTTCCCTGGGCAACCCATTCCAGTGCCTCAGCACCCTCACAGTAAAGAACTTCCTCCTTAGATCTAACCTGAACTTCCCTATTTAAGTCTGAACCCATCACCCCTTGTCCTATCGCTACAGTCCCTGATGAAGAGTCTCTCTCCAGTATCCTTGTCAATGCAGCCTATTGCATTTGCATGGAATTCCTATCCTTTTCCCACAAACAGGGAACTTGCTCTTTGTGCTTGGAGCAATGCAGAGCAGAAATAGAGATTTTGGCTCCAATTCTGACAGTTCGGTGCTGTGAAAGCCTTTTCATCTACAATGTGTGGCAGAGGAAGGAGATGTCAGGGGAAATGAGGCTGGATCACACAGGTCATCAATAGCCAAGATGATTCTGTGTGTCTTCAGCATTTGAATTCCTGCTGTGAGGAGTTTAGGAATGTGTGACAGATTACTACAGGATGGTTAAACGTGTTAAAACCCACAGCCATAATGATGCTTTTTTTGCCTGTATTTGTTTTCTTGTAAATCAAGCCATTGGTAATAGCCTGTCTGTTCTCTCATGGTTTGATGTAAAGTGGGGTGGCAGCCTCATTTATGTACACATCAGGGAATTCCCAGCCCTGTGTGGATGTAACAGGGATTTACCAGAGGCAGTCTTTCTTCTGGGTGCCACTGGGAGTGGGTAGGTCTGAACAAAGCCAAAGAGGAACCAAGGGATTCTTTAACCTGATGAGTGAGATTTCCTTCCCTGTCTCAATTCGTCAGCTTTCTCTTTCCCATTTCAGGGAAACTCAGCCCATCCTTCCTGCTCCTGTGTGTGTGTGAAACCTGGAGAGATTCATGAATGAAAAAACCCACCCCAAAATCCATATAATAGATACTATATGATGGCAGAAAATAACTTGCATCCTCTTTCTGAGGCAGGCAGGGACGGGAGCTGCACAAGCAGGTGAAGGCATAGCACAGCCCCGCGCTTTGGTTGTTGGAATGTTGGTGTTTCAGTTGTTACACACCCTGTGTGTGAAGGTCCCTTTTCACAGTCTGTTATTTGCTTGATGCTGGCAGGTGATGTGAAGGACTCTGGGTTTTATTGCTTTGTATGGAATGGCTTTAAACTGAAAGAGAGGAGACTGAGCTGAGCTCTTAGGCAGAAGCTCTTCCCTGGGAGGGTGCTGAGGCGCTGGCACAGGGTGCCCAGAGAAGCTGTGGCTGCCCCATCCCTGGCAGTGCTCAAGGCCAGGTTGGACACAGGGGCTTGGAGCAATCTGCTCCAGTGGAAGGTGTCCCTACCCATGGCAGGGACTTGGAACTGGATGGGCTTTGAGGTTCCTACCAACACAAAGCATTCCATGAGCAGCAAGCAGTCTCTGTGGCTCCCAGCTCAGCACCCACCACGTGCATCCCTGCCTGTACAGCTCTGCCGAGGGGCAGGACCTGTTGGTGACAGCAAGTGACAGAGGCGCAGGTGTGACATTTGCTTTGCCCTTCATGTGAAATGTGACCCTGGTGCTGGCACTGCAGGATAACGCTGCTGCTCTGCCAGCCTGACCCAGATACTCCTGCTCAGGCACAGATGTGCTGGGAATGCTTCTAGCCGCAATGGGGAAGTGTTTCTGTGTGCACAGCACAGATGTTACTAGTCCTGGTTTGGTGAGGAAGGATGTTGTACCAAACTACAAGCTATGGGATATAGCTGAGGGACTTGGTCTTTACAACTGCCCTAATACACTGTTTTGCCCTTGTGGGACTCTTTCCATTTCACTCTATTAGAGCACTTTGAAGCATTCATTTAGTGCTGTGTTAGAATGATTTTTGCTGCCATTGTACTGGTAAGGGTGTTGAAGCACTGGGAGATCAAGTGATGTGTCCAGTATTCCCCAGAAAACCTATATAACTGTATAACCTATAGATAACAGGAGTATTTCCTCCAGGCTCCTTGATTAATATATTACTGGAAGGGGATCTGAGCCAGGGAATTGGGCAATGTGTCTGTGGTTCATTGTGATTGGTTAGATCAAAACTACGGATTTGCACAGCTGCTATCTGAAACACTCAAACAACCAAAGGGTTAAATAGTCCAAATAGCACCCCATTCCCTTTCAGCTCCTCAGTGCTGTTGTCAAAGTCACGGAGCAGAATGCAACAGACAGACTGCCCAAGTCAGGCTCCTCAGTCAAGGAATTACACTACTTACAACTGGTAAATCCTAAGATATTAGGAAGAAATTCTTTACCACTGTGAGTGTGGGGAAAGCCCTGGCAGTGTTCAAGGCCAGGTTGGATGGGCCTTGGAATAACCTGGCTTTAAGGTCCCTTCCAACCCAAGCCATTCTATACTTCTGTGATTGTGCCTCCTACTTTGTGAGCAGTTGCTTCTAAGTATTAAGGACTGCATTTGCCTTTCTGCTTCCATGCTTTCAGCAGACAGAGAGGGTGTCTTGGGAACTTTCAGGCTAATCTTAAAGGTAGGTGAAGACTTGGGTGCTGCAGGAGTATTCATAGAATCACAGACTGGTTTGGGTTGGAAAGGAGCTTAAGATCATCCAGTTCCAACCCCCCTGCTATGGGCAGGGACACCTCACACTAAACCATGTCACCCAAGGCTTCATCCTGGTCCTGAACACTGCCAGGGATGGAGCATTCACAACCTCCCTGGGCAACACATTCCAGTGCCTCACCACCCTCACAGTAAAGAACTTCTTCCTTATATCCAGTCTAAACTTCCCCTGTTTAAGTTTCAACCCATCACCCCTTGTCCTATCACTGCAGTCCCTAACGAAGAGTCCCTCCCCAGCATCCCTGTAGGCCCCCTTCAGATACTGGAAGGCTGCTATGGGGTCTCCACGCAGCCTTCTCTTCTCCAGGCTGAACAGCCCCAACTTTCTCAGCCTGTCTTCATACAGGAGGTGCTCCAGTCCCTGATCATCCTCGTGGCCTCCTCTGGACTTGTTCCAACAGTTCCATGTCCTTTTTATGTTGAGGACACCAGAACTGCACACAATGCTCCAGGTGAGGTCTGATGAGAGCAGAGCATTGTCCAGTTTGGATTACCATAGAATTTTTGGTGTCAACATTCCTTCCATGTCCATGTTAGGCAGCTAGGATCTGAGTCTGTTTCCTTTTGTTGACTTCAACACTTGACTGGGTTAGGGTCAGGGTCAGCCAGCACATTTCAGGTAGGTCTGGTGAGTTGAAACCACTTAATGGAGGGATGCATCCTTGTAATAATGGGGCTTTTGGCAAGAAAAACACTTAGATGGCAAACTCTCTCATAAATTGCCTGTGTTGTTGAAATTCATCACATGCTGCTTTTTGTAGAGGAGGGTGTCCTAATATCATAGAATAGCTAGGGTTGGAAAGGACCTTAAGCTCATCCAGTTCCAACCCCCTGCCATGGGCAGGGACACCTCACACTAAACCAGGTCACCCAAGGCTTCATCCAACCTGGCCTTGAACACTGCCAGGGATGGAGCATTCACAACCTCCCTGGACAACCCATTCCAGTGCCTCACCACCCTTACAATACTTCCCCATGTCTCATACTTCCATTCCATGTCCCATACTTTCATTATTACTCTTATGCTCTTTAGATTGTAAACTCTTAGGGGCAGGAAGTCTCATTCAGTATCCTTGATTTTGCAGCATGTCCTGGTTTCACTGGGATACAGTTAATTTCCTGCCTAGGCACCCGTGGCAATGGCATTTAGTCTGTAGCTGGTTCTCCTGAATTCTGTAGTAGTATAGAAATAACTGATGTATGAATAAATGCAGCTCTGCCTCCTATGTGAATCATTTATGAGAGTGATCCTGTGCTCCTTCATAATTTCTTTGTGACACTATGCCTGGTACTATGTTCACATGCGTGTCGTAGGACAAGATTCCTGCTCTGAGGAGCTCTGGATTGAAACTGGTGAAACACAGGCAAACCAGATGGTGGGCACGGTGGTGAGAATGAGCAAGAAGAAGCCACAAAACGAAAGCTGTGTTTTATCTTGCCATGAATAGTATGTTTCTGAGGAGAAGGACTGAGATAACAGGAGGGGGTTTGCCTTATCCTGCAGGCAGGACCTGGAGCATGTCAGGACTAGAAACATGGATGGTACTTTCTAAGCTTCACCTTTTGAGATGTACCTCAGAGCAGACACGTTTCCTTAGTAGGGTGCTCTGCTTTTTGTTCCTTGTAGATGCATTTTGCAGGATCTACAAGGTGAGGATAAGGGGTCTTGGTTTGATATGGAGGATAAAGCAGTGACCTGTAGGCTGCCACATAGCCAGAAGGGCAAAGATGCTGGGGAGAGACTTTTCATTAGAGACTGTAGTGATAGGACAAGGGGTAATGGGTTGAAACTTAAACAGGGAAGTTTAGATTGGATATAAGGAAGAAATTCTTTACTGTGAGGGTGGTGAGGCACTGGAATGGGTTGCCCAGGGAGGTTGTGAATGCTCCATCCCTGGCAGTGTTCAAGACCAGGTTGGACAGAGCCTTGGGTGACATGGTTTAGTGTGAGGTGTCCCTGCCCATGGCAGGGGTGTTGGAACTGGATGATCTTAAGGTCCTCTCCAACCCTAACTATTCTATGATTCTATGATACTGAAGAGGGAGAGAAGCTGGTTGTATAGTAGAACTGAAGAGCAGGGATTGTGTTTCAGAAGGGCCACACATTTATACGGAGGTAGAGGATTAGGTGTCAGGTTGGAGACAGACACTTGGGAGCAACAGGGGGACAGCTGGGAACGCTGCCCTGCTGCCACGTTGCATAACAGTTGTTTCTTCAGATGCTGCCTCCTTGTTTGCTGTGCCCATTCCCTGCTTGCTGATAAATAAACACCAATTCCAAAGGAGGAATCGATCACCTGGGTGATAAAGCTGCAGTTTGCCTTCCCCCGTTCCCTCTGGTGGAACCAACAGTCATCTTGCTTCCAAAACCAGCCAGTTTTACAGGGCAATAAACCCAGTATTGATGAACCTGTTTGTGAGGAGCTAGAAAGAATGTCCTTCTTGTTTGTCTGGAGTTTTGAGCCTTTTTGGATGTAGGCATTGTGTGTCGCCTGCCTTAGAGTCTACCGAGCAAGTGCTATCAGCATCAACAGTTGCAGCTCCTGCTCAAGGAGCTGTTGAGTTCATGTTGTTGCTTCCTTTCATTCAGCTCAGTTGAGCTCATTTGTTCTATCTCTTGTTTCCAGCCTCTAAATATGTGGTTTTTAGAGGAAAGCCAAGACATGTCATTTCTTGCATCATGTTTTAGAGGGAGGCTTATGACAAATAGCCTGTATGAGGGAGGAGGAAGAGACTTGTGCTGCAGATTCTGTATGGGAATCCCAAGAGCCTGGATTCAGCAGTGATGCAGAGTCCCTGTGGGTAGAGGGCAAGTTAGTTATTCTTTCTTAATGTGGTACCTGTAAAATAGGCTTTAGTGACAACTTCTGTCCATTTGAGCTGCCAGTTCTGCTTCACATGGGATAGACCTTGCTGTGGGCATGAGGCACAGTCTCTGCAGTAGAAGCTGGCACTGTAAATAGGAATTGAGAGCTGAGATTTCCAAGCCAGTGGTTGAAAGTTTAGGGATGCTGTGGGATGTTTTGCATAGGGATGGCTTTTCTTATGGCAGAGCAGTCCTGACTGGAGGAGTGAAACCAGGGATCATAGATGGCATTTCATGAGGAAAGCCCCTCTAGGGAGAAGAGATAGGAAGCACTTGGTCAAGACTAAGAGCAGAACCATTACAGGAAGGCAACCTTCTCCTGTCATCCCACACCTCATGGCTACCCTTGTCTTGATGTCTTCAGCCAAAATGCTCTCACACTCTATGTGAGCATGTGGGCAGAATCATAAAACCATAGAATGGTTTGGGTTGGAAAGGACCTTAAGATCATCCAGTTCCAACCCCCCTGCCATGGGCAGGGACACCTCACACTAAACCATGGCACCCAAGGCTCTGTGAACCTGGCCTTGAACACTGCCAGGGATGGAGCATTCACAACCTCCCTGGGCAACCCATTCCAGTGCCTCACCATCCTTACAGTAAAGAACTTCTTCCTTATATCCAATCTAAACCTCTGCTGTTTAAGTTTGAACCCATTACCCCTTGTCCTATCACTACAGTCCCTAATGAAGAGTCTCTCCCCAGCATCCCTGTAGGCCCCCTTCAGATACTGGAAGGCTGCTGGAAGATGCAGAGCATCTCACCCAGGCTGCAGGTCAAACAGCCATAGTGATAAGGTTGCTGTTCTGACTCGGCCAGTTCCCACTGGGCTGCTATGGACCATGCTCTGCTTTGGACCCCTTCATGGACAAGCAATTTGAGGCTCTTAGGTCTCATCCTACTCATTGGAAGGGTTTTGCTTGTCCTGCTGCTTCTTCTGCTGGGGACTTGGGAAGCTGTTTGTCTGTGCAGGTCTAAACTTAGCCCTTTGAGCCACCCGTATTATGTGACCCACAACAAACTATCCCCAGTGTTCGATCAGCCTGAATAACACCATCTGCCTCCTATAATCTACCTGCAGAATTCATGGTGACACTTGAAGGAGAAAGATGGAGGCTGGAGCTGCCCAGAGGCTGAAAGGCTTTAGGTTTAGTGATATATTTCAAGGGAAAAGACTGGGATGATAATGAGCACAGGCACTGAATGAGACTTTCTGCCTTCCAGATGATCCATGTAGGTGTGATTTGAAGCACATTGACAGGGCAGCTTGGAGGCTGTTTACATCTTCCCTGTTTTGCAGCTGAACAAAGGATCCCACTTCCCAGGTTTATTGTTTTCACTCTGCTTATGAGGATTTTGGCCAAACCAAAAAGATGCTGCTATTTAGAAAGAGCATTAAGAATTAAATGGAGATCCTCTGGGGAATACACCCCTATAAGGTTGCATTTGTTGAATTTAAGTAGATCATAAAAATTTCCATGGCAACACATCCTTCTGTCCTATATACAGAAAGGGTCTTTCTTGTAGGATCAAATAGAGAGAGGAAGCTGTTACTTAAAGCAGATACCTTAAACCCACAGTGAACTAAGAGGAAATAGCATCCTGCATAGATGATGTAGGATTTTCTCCTGCTTGTTATATTGTGCTGACCTCTTTTCATAGCTGTCAGGATGCTGTCATGCAAACCAGCCCCCTGCTGACTCTCATGATTTAGGGAGAAACTGTGATCTAATAATCCCTTCTCAGGGATTCTCTCTCATGGATATATCCATAGATGTATGGAGCTATAACTGTCATGAATCTCATCACTATGGTAGTTTATAGCAGGCCTACCAGAATTTCTGTTTTATTGCTTATACCTGTGTCTGTGCTTGTAGTCTCCCATCTCACTTTGTCTCATTAGACAAAGCTGGTTTCATCGGTATTTGGATACATTTTGAGATAGATCCTTGTATATGGGGTATAAATGGTATATACATATATTTTGTATATGGTGTGTTGTGTCAGAGTGGGCTGTTGGATGGGGAATGGTAATGGTGGTTCAGCACCTGAAGTAACCACACTTTCACTTAGAAGATTTGGAGGTTCTTAGATCCAGCAGGAATTGCACCAACTTTTTTCCTTTAACTTAGCAATCAAATCATAGGATCATGGAATTGTTTGGGTTGGAAAGGACCTTAAGATCATCCAGTTCCAACCCCCTGCCATGGGCAGGGGCACCTCACACTAAACCATGGCACCCAAGGCTCTGTCCAGCCTGGCCTTGAACACTGCCAGGGATGGAGCATTCACAGCTTCCTTGGGCAACCCATTCCAGTGGCTCAGTGACAAGTGCATCATTTATAGGCTCAAAAAAGCCTTACAGACACATGAGCAGAGGTACAGAATCCTTGTGAAATTAAATAATCCAAACGAAAAAGATGCAAATCAATAGACAAATTGCATATATAACCTTCCAACAAGAACCCCACAATAGATGAGATGGGGAACATGGTTCAGATGTGGCATAACTGCAGCTTCTCTCTTGTGGCAGTGGAAGTGTGCTGAGTGATGCATTGCCCAATTTTAACCAGAGCTACCACACAGAATTCCCAGTCCTGGCTTGTGCTGAACCTGAAGGATCAAGGGTGGATGTTCAGCAGACAGAGGGAATGAATAGCTGGAAAATGCTGCTTCAGTGCAAGCCTCAATCATTTTCTTATCCCTAAGGCAATACCAGGGCTTCAAGTTGTATTGACTGCTGCAGCGCTGCTGAAGTCAGAGTGGTGTAAATTACCCAGGTCACAACAACAAGGTTGTGTTTGCAGCTCAGAACATTGAGGACCTTCTAGAAGGTGCCAGCTGGATCCTAGAAAATTGAATTATAGGCCAGAAATTGTCCACTTTGGGATAACAGAGAACTTGTGTTCCTTGGGAGCCTCAAGTTAAGGTGTCTTTGAGTGGGGACAGATGGAGGATAGAGGCTCCCAAGGACATGACTCTGTCAGGACAGTTGTTTTGTTGTTTCTTTCATTTTAGTGTTGGGAATTCAATCACTAGGTTGGAATCAGGCTTTACCTGCCCTTCAGCAACCAGGGCTGAAGGTGTGTTATGGAGCAGCATGCTAGCTAACCACAGCCTGCTGCCATTAGCTGTTAGCCAGCATCCCTGATCCTGGCAGTCTAAAACCAGTGCTGCTTTCCTGGCTTTCCAGACCTGGGAATCCCAAGGGCTGCCTGACAGCCATTTCCAGCACCCAGGGGGATGTGACATACGTGATGGATGATGCAGACCCTATGGGTATTTGTACAGACTATTCCTAGATCAGTGCAGGGTGAGCAGGGCTGGGTAAGAGGCTGCATACAGACAGAGTGAAAGCAGGGGGGTTGGAACTAGATGATCTTGAAGTCCTTTCCAACCCTAACTATTCTATGATTCTATCCTGCCTGCCATCCGTGAAGCAGCCCATGCATTTAAAGTACATAGATACTATGCCAGATTTTGCACGGTGCTTAAGCCTAAACTGTCTGCTTATTGTCTCGATTCATAGTTAATGTCATGTAAATCCACTCTGTAAAGTCTCTCCACACCCAAGGTTTACTTATAGATGAAGTATCTTTCCTCTCTTTGCCATAGTGTGTTTGATGTGTGCTCAGGCCACTGGCATGGCTCAGCATTCTTTTCCAGTTACCATCCTGCTGAGGTTTGCAGACACTTGGCTGTAACAAATCAGATCCCTGTTCAAACACTGCTGTGGTTTAGGTATGCTCTCGAAACCAAGAACCCTCACTGTGGGCAGTGAGTCCATCAGGGAGCGCAGTGTGTGAAGACCCAGTTCTCGAGGCACCTTTTATACCCAGCTCCATGTTGTATTTGAGACAATTAACCATTTCACTTCAAAACAGCAAGGCTTTGTATCCGGAGAGTGGCACTTGTAACACTCCCATCCTTCTGTGTGTCCTCTTGCCTGGGAAGGAGCACAAACGCCGGCCTGTGCCATTGCAACCAGCAGTATCACAATGAATAAGAAGTGATGGCAGCGCATACATAAGATAGCAGGCAGTGTGGGTGTTCCCACAAAAAGCACAAGCTGCTTTCTCAAGCAGCTGCTTGCTTAGGAATCGCTGTAACTTGGAAGCAGGGACTCTCTTTCCCTTTGCTTTCCCCTCGAGTTATAGCTGTGAAGCCTCCATCTGGCTCCTAAGCCTCAGTTTATCTTTCATTCTCTATATTGAGTAGCTACCGGCTGCAGGGTTGTATGTGTGTAAGACAAGGTGAGAAGGGAAAAGAGGTGAAGTCCCTAAGCCAAAAGAAAGAGAAGAGGCAAAGTCTTTACTGTTCTGCATTGTGCAACGCTCGGGCTTTTTATCCATGCCTGACACAAAGGGGTATTCCTCATACTGTTAAGAATGGAGCTCTGCCTGTGTCACAGGCTTTGATCTGAACACATTGGTGCTTGGGGAAATGCAGAAGAGAATGGCGTGCCTTATCCCTTTTACTCTGTAATGCTCTCAGCCAAAGCCTGCCATCCAAAAAGATAAGAGAAGTCTGGGAGAGATCAAAATGGAATGCAGATGGGAACATGACATTTTCTGTCAGAATGGAGATTGAGTATCTGCGGAGGCAGTAAAAACACCCCTGAATCAAACCCCTTCACCACATTGAGAGGCTGGGCTTTAAATCCCAACCTTTATAGTATGCACATATACATATATATATATATATGCATGAGATTTAGTCCTCTGAACCTGCAGATTGTTCATTCTTCCCTGAGAACCCATTTATCCTGAGGATCTATTTTGAACAGAGATGTTCCTCTGATCGCTTTCAGGCCATCACCTGATGAGATGCAATGAACAAATGTGAGTCTTGTGATGCTGCGCTCACAGGGTGAGATCATCTAAGTGCAAGGATGGAGGTGATAAAGGCTGGCACAGAACATAACCTGGGACTGCGACTTTTGTTTCCAGATCTCACATTGAGCTGGGACCAAACTGCTGCTTTCCAGTGGTGAAGACCAGTTAATTTCCAGCATGGTCAATGGAACCTGTAGATATTCATCATCTCTGAAAGCTGCCTTTTGCCTCAGGCTTTTGTAAAGGATTTGAACCTAGGAATATCTCTATCCGAAGTGTATGATTTCCAGTTCATGTTGTAAAGCTCTCAATAGGAAGTGCTGTACAGTGAGATGCTTCACTAAGTATCTGCCCTTGCTAGTAAGTCTCTCCTTCACTACAGGTAATAGCTGGTTGTTAAAACCTGTAATGCAGATGGGTAGTAGCAGTACTATGAGAATTGGTGGAAGGTAAAAGAGACCCCTTCCTCTGCCTTATCTACAATTAAAGACCCAAGGTCTGCTTACTAAAACACTAACAGGACTGAAATCTGTAGTCCTTGGTGTAACAGGAAAGCATTTCATCTGTTGAGGTTCAGGGAGAAGCTATTAAAAAGAAAATCAATGTTTTTTAAGAACTATAAAACCAGGAGATAATGGGATAAAATGATTTGGGAGGAGCAGGGAAGTAATTGTCTTTTGGTAGCAGGAATATGTTCAGATGTGGGATGACTTGTGATATAGGACGATTGAGTAGATGTAAAGAGATTCCAGAGTTCAGGAGAGAAGCCTTGCATTTTAAGAAACATCCTGGAGTGCTGAGGAAATGCCTGAACTCCACTGTTTCTATCTTGATGTGCATTTGTGTATCCATACTCTTCATGGAGTAAAGCCAAAGAGAGTTTAGAATCCTGTGTGCAAACTGCACGGGTTATATCTGCCACATGCACCTGCAAAGTGAATTGCAAGTCAGGAGCTTGTAATTTAGGCTGTGGTTCTGGGCAACGTGCAAGTTCCTAAGGGAATGGCACGGATTTTAGAGGCTCTGTGGCCGCATCTCCTCCTGGGAGTATCTTACTACACCCACACTACTGCAGGTGTGCCCCACGCCAGAAAGAGGGACACTCTCCTGCCCAACCCCACAAGTTAAAGGCACAGCAGATGCAGCTTCTGCACATCAGTGCTATGTGATGGATATCCAACCAGGGCAATGCTCAGCTGCGCTCGCAAGAAACCAATCTCTGCATTGGGGATAGGAGAACTCAGCTCTTACCCAAAGGCTTGGGGAGAATTAATGGAGGATGGTAAGAGACAGGCGGTGGTGTTTGTGCCTCGGGTCCTGCTATGCGCTCAGTTATAGGCCTGGAAAGCCTCTTAGAATGAGTAGGTCAGAGAAATGAAAGCTTCCTGAATCCTGGAGTGGGTATTTGTGCCGTTACACAGGTGAACCCTTGGAAAGTGCTGAATATAACTCTTCTTAGAATGAGTTTCATTTACTCTTTATTTAAGCTGAAAAATTCAATCCTCCGGCTTCTAAAGGATGAATTTAGGTGCTGTGGTGGAGAGTGTCATTGAAGGAAGCCCTTTCAATAAGCTGTAGCCCGATTAAGGCTTCACAGCCTCTGATCCTTATAGAAAGCATCACAGTGTGACTATTAGGCACGTGTAGGGTCATTTCCTTTCTCTGGGGGGTTCCCAGCTCCAGCAGCAGCAAGGCAGTGTCATCTTAGCTCAGCTCCAGCCCATGGGCTGTGGTGTTTGGCACCAGGGGTAAATAAGCTGATAACGACCTTCTTTCTTTCTTTCTTTCTTTCTTTCTTTCTTTCTTTCTTTCTTTCTTTCTTTCTTTCTTTCTTTCTTTCTTTCTTTCTTTCTTTCTTTCTTTCTTTCTTTCTTTCTTTCTTTCTTTCTTTCTTTCTTTCTTTCTTTCTTTCTTTCTTTCTTTCTTTCTTTCTTTCTTTCTTTCTTTCTTTCTTTCTTTCTTTCTTTCTTTCTTTCTTTCTTTCTTCTTTCTTTCTTTCTTTCTTTCTTTCTTTCTTTCTTTCTTTCTTTCTTTCTTTCTTTCTTTCTTTCTTTCTTTCTTTCTTTCTTTCTTTCTTTCTTTCTTTCTTTCTTTCTTTCTTTCTTTCTTTCTTTCTTTCTTTCTTTCTTTCTTTCTTTCTTTCTTTCTTTCTTTCTTTCTTTCTTTCTTTCTTTCTTTCTTTCTTTCTTTCTTTCTTTCTTTCTTTCTTTCTTTCTTTCTTTCTTTCTTTCTTTCTTTCTTTCTTTCTTTCTTTCTTTCTTTCTTTCTTTCTTTCTTTCTTTCTTTCTTTCTTTCTTTCTTTCTTTCTTTCTTTCTTTCTTTCTTTCTTTCTTTCTTTCTTTCTTTCTTTCTTTCTTTCTTTCTTTCTTTCTTTCTTTCTTTCTTTCTTTCTTTCTTTCTTTCTTTCTTTCTTTCTTTCTTTCTTTCTTTCTTTCTTTCTTTCTTTCTTTCTTTCTTTCTTTCTTTCTTTCTCCCTTCCTTCCTTCCTTCCTTCCTTCCTTCCTTCCTTCCTTCCTTCCTTCCTTCCTTCCTTTCCTTCCTTTCCTTCCTTTCCTTCCTTTCCTTCCTTTCCTTCCTTCCTTCCTTTCCTTCCTTCCTTTCCTTCCTTCCTTTCCTTCCTTCCTTCCTTTCCTTCCTTCCTTTCCTTCCTTCCTTTCCTTCCTTCCTTTCCTTCCTTCCTTTCCTTCCTTCCTTTCCTTCCTTCCTTTCCTTCCTTCCTTTCCTTCCTTCCTTTCCTTCCTTCCTTTCCTTCCTTCCTTTCCTTCCTTCCTTTCCTTCCTTCCTTTCCTTCCTTCCTTTCCTTCCTTCCTTTCCTTCCTTTCTCTCTCCTGACGGGTGGCTTACTCTCCATTAATGATAGCTCATGCATTATCATAAAGCCATTGTATAATGCTGCTCAGTTAATGACACAAAGCCTTACCCTGTGGGTATGTGGCTGTAGAGATAAGGGAAGTGGAGCTGTTCTACCAGCTCCCCAAAGGTGACTAAGAGAATAAAAACAATAGGTGTTTGCAAGTGTCTCCCCTCCCTAACCCCTTCTTTTAAAGCTCTCTGCTAGTGGCAGGCTGGTCCTGTTAAAGCCCAGAGTTAAGACAACGTGGTGCTATTCTTCCCATGCTTCCCTTGGTGGTCAAGTTCTGTTTCACAAAGGTTTGTTATACTGCAAGAGCTCATTTAGGGGGGCTTAAAGAGCATCTTCAGAGGGCTGCTGTAGAGTGACATCTGTTATTGTCACACCAGGACCCCGGTTTAGCTCCCTGGGGCCAGCACCACTTGCAAAGGAAAGAGTGTGATGTGGCTGAGCAAGAAGGTTCGAGCAGCAAGGAGAAGTCTCCTCATTGTTCAAGGATGCTCTGGACCCTCAATACAGGATTGATTTAGAAACAGGGTTGGCCAGAAGGTTGAGGAAAGTGATTGTTCCCCTCTGTTTGGTGTAAGGGAGTTTCTAGCTGGGGTTATGTGTCCCATTTGGGTTCTGTCTAGTAGGAGGGCACCAGGAAAGTGCAGTGAGTCCAGTGGAAGGGGACTGGAGCACACAGTGCATCAGGAGAGGTGAGTGGGATGAGTTTGTTCAGCCTGAGCAAGAGATGGTGAAGGGCAGATCTTACTGCTTTCAGACACGTGATGGGTTATTACAGAGCCTGGCTTTTTGTGGGGGTGCCCATGGAAAGGTGAGAGCAATGGAAACAGGTTGTAGGAAAGGGAGTTTTTTTAGATGTAAGGAAAGAATTGTTCAAAGCCAGGGTAAGCAAACACGGAACAAGGCTCCAGAGATGGGTATACTGCAAACCTGACTGTACAGGACTGGGATAAACTCCAAGTTGTTTCATATTAAAGATTGTAGAGATCTTAACTAAATTACTCTATGTTTCTAGTCTAAAGGACACATTTCTGTTTCTCACCTTTGCCATCCTTTCACTTGAACAGGAACATTCTAAATGCTGTCACATGGGTTTTGCTCTTTCTCTTCTCAGATGGGGCAGTGTGGGGAAGAAAGGCGTTGACAATAGTTTGGGCTTTCTTAATGTCTTAACTGCTGTTTGTTGATAAGGGAGAAAAAGGGCTGACAGTTTACATCCCGAAGTTCTCTTACTCTCCATTAAGCACTATTGAGGAAGCTCCTTGATAGCACAGTGTTGGGCTGTCCTCACAATATACAAACCAATATAGGCAGTCCCCTATATTCAGGAAATTCAGTAGGCGTTTTACATCCTGTGAACTGCTTTGTGAAGGAGGAAGATGTCGTGGGACAGCCCCAAGAGATGTCAGAGCAGACTATTCTTTCGGCTCCCCTACCTGCTGGGTTTTATCACTTATCCCAACCCTGTGATTTAACATTAACCACTAAATGTGCCGGTTTCCTCTTATTAAGTTTAATTAGAGGCAAATCATCTTGCTGGTGGTTGAAGCTGCATTCAGAGGAGTAGCCAGAAGCTCTGGTTGATTATTCATTAGTGATCGGTGCCTTCAACACAGCCTTGTCTCCTGGTTTCCTCTCCATTATATCTAGGGTATGCTGGAGGCTGCTCTGTATCAGTTCAGCTCCAGCTGGAGATCTCCCCCTCCTGTTTATCTCAACTGTACCATGAGTTTCATTAAGATACTCTTACGTATAAAATGGAAGGATTAAAAAGGATGCATGAAATGACAAATGACCCTGGGGGGAAGAACTCGATTAAAGTCACCCTAGAAATCCTTGTTTAATACATAGGAGGAAAAACAATCAGAAGTCTTTTCCAAGCTGTATGACTGTATCTTTACCTCTTAGATGGAAATTATGCAGATCCCAGTAAAAGAGCAGGTGCCCAGACCCTCCCTGAAATGAAGAAATAGCAGCCTGTGTCTGTGGGCCATAAAGAGAAGGTGGTTTGCACAGCCCATGAACTCCCTGCAATGTCACAGCTGATATATATAGCATGTGGCATTCTGATACCCTGATTAACCGAAGCAGTGAGAGGGTCTGAATGCTCTGAAATCACCTGTAGAATCATCTTGCCTTAGGTTTCCTATGTTGTTGCTTTCAAACTGGGTGCTATTCATGTCTGATGTGAGCTTCCTGTAGCATTTCAACCGGGTCTGAGTGGCCTTATCATTGAAAATAGACTTAAGACCCTAATGAAATAGAAATCAATGCAAGTGCAATCAGCTTTGATAGTCAAGTCATTAACATTTATATTGCACTTTGGAATCCTCTGAAATGTGTCCTTGAGATGTTTCCAAGGTGGATGTGGGGTTTGTTGGTTGTCTTTTTTACTTAACTAAGAGTTAGATACCAGCTCTGAAACACAGAGCTTATGATTGAGTTGGGTCCAATGTGGTTCCAACGCGGCTGCTCTTTCCAGGTGTTTGGTGTTCTAGTTTTCCCTGTTAATGTTCCACAGTCACATGGAATACAAGAATGGTTTGGGTTGGAAGGGATCTTAAAGCTCATCCAGTTCCAACCCCTTGTCATAGGCATGGACATCTTCCACTAGAGCAGCTTGCTCCAAGCCCCATCGATGTAAGGAGTTGAGGTCACTTACTGATGGAAGGAGTTGTGCTGGTTATTGTTCATTTACTAGCAGAGTTCACACAGTAGTAAGGCTTCTCCTCAGGCTGTTTTGCATCACGATGGCCATGACCGTGCCTGATAGCTCTTCCTATGCCAAACTGCTCTTGGCTACTGTAGAGATCTAACCAAGCTTTTCATCCTCTACCAAGAGTCTTGGTGATCTTTGAGACCTGGTGCTACTCACAGCAGCTTTGGGACTGCTTGATCAGTTTCTGTGGATTCAACCATTGGTAGCCCAAGGGGAAGGCAACATTTTACATGGTTTTAGCTGAAAAATCGGTCCAAAAAGGACCAAATTGATTTTTAAATTACATCAGTGAGCTAAAATACCCTTTGTACTTAGTTAAGCACTTCTGGTAATATTCGGTCCCTGGGAAGTAACATTACTCCAAGGAGCTCGTGTTGCAGTTAATTTGGATGAGTTATAATTTGATTTGATTTGTTATTTCTGTTCTCTGTCCCATGAGCACAACACTAGGAGTCTAAATCTCTTGTGCAGTGAGGAGTAGACAAATAGGAGCTTTTGTCTTTCTCACCACCTCCTCAGACAATGGTGGCACTTCTGGTTGGGTGCTGAAAGTCTGAACTGAGCTCTTGGATACGCAGAATGTAGGATTATGCCTGAAACTGGCATTTCTGTAGGTGTTTAAGCTTCCTAAATGTTCATTCAGAGAGCACCAGTTAAAATAACTCCAAGATTGTATTTGCAGCATGATCTTTGTGGTTTTGTGTGAAAATAAAGCACAAACCAGCTTTGTTGCTATGCAATCCATCCTTTTTTAACCTAGAAATGAGTTTGGTTGGGTTATATGTCTCTTTCTGTTCCTTTTTGTACCACGAGCTGCCATTAATCTGTAGGCTAACTCACAATACAGATCTTTGCCCATCTGTCATCTCTGGAATATAATGTCAGCGCTGCTAAAAAAGCCTTTTTCCACACAAACATCCCCCTCTCCAGAATCAGGAAAAGCAGCCCTTCCCATCTAAAACATACCATTTTGTTTTCAAATTGCCATTTATTTGGCTTGGAAAAGGCCAGGGCTCTCAAAGCAGGAACTGGAGAGAGAAAACATCAGGGACACGCACAGATGCGAAGCCTTTTTGGAGCTGTGAAGCTGGGTGAAGGTCTGACCCGGTCACATAGCTGGGAATGTTTTCCTCTCTAAAAGGCACAGATTTGATTGCCCTCAGCATCACACTGTGATGAGTTATTTCTGCTCCCCTGAAAGGGTCTAATGAAGCAGTGGGAGCAGGCTCAGTGCCCAGGACTGCTTTCTCCTGCGGGTCCTGCTGAGCCAAAGCATGGAGAGGGGAGGAGCAGCAACAGGGCAAATACCTCTGATGGGGCCCACGAAACATTATCTCTTGCAGGCAGCTGCTCAGAGCCTCATGGTGTTCCTATCAACATATAGCTCCTCACCCATGGGCTGGGGCCCCACGCCAGCAATGCACACTCTCCATGTAGACCCATAGCCTCAAGGGCAACCAAACTCCTCATCAGCCCACCTCCACTGGGCCAGGCAGCATGCAGTAGAACAGGCTGGCTTAGTAAAGCCATCTACCTGCAATAAATCTGCTTCCTAAAATAGCTGCAGGGCTGTGGGGTGTTTTTATAGCAGCTACACAGGCCTTCTATGAAGGACTGCAGAGAGAACTTGGAGGCATTAGCTTGAGTGTAAACTGGTGCAGTTCTGCCTGACTGAAGACAGCTGTGAGCAATAAGCCTGGGAAGGGTGAAGTACCTGCTTCACCTTGCTCGGGCTTTAAATAAGGTACTCAAGGGTGTCGGTGTCAATACCAACACTGTGAGACCCTTCACTGCTGGTAGCTTTAGTAGGAATGTGAGGTTTAGTAGTCATCACGTGCCTTATCTTCATGTTTTACAAGTGCTCTCCACCAGTAGTGTTGCTATTTTAGTGTTTCTTCTCTTGTGCCTCCAACAAGAAGTGGGGAAAAGGAACTGACATTTACCTTCAGTACCCAAGTCTGGAGGTAGGATCTCAATGTGAGTAATGGGTGTGGGATAGCTCCAGGCTGGCCAAGGCCACTTCCTCCACCAATTGCCTCTCCATGTCTCTTCACCTCTGCCTGGCCATCTTCCAGCCCCTGGTTCCAGTGGGAGAGGAACATGTGCTGCTTTGGGACGATCCAGACTGCTTCAATTAGCAGCATGAAGGACAGCCCTTGCTCTGGGTATTTCTGCTGGAAGGAGTCAGGCATCCCTTTGATCCACAGTTACCCCAAGAGCAGTGATCAGGTTTTGCCAGCCATTGGGTTACATTAACCATGACCAAGTGCTCAGTTTGCTTCTGTCTCGAGGGTGTCAGGACCCAGCACCTTCCTTGGGGGTGTTTTTGCCACTGAGGCATCATGCACTGTTGGTATCCTCAGTGTTATCAGGCTGGCACCATGGGTACCCACATCTCCTGGGCCCCAGCGTGGGGATGGTGTCAGCCGTCATCCTGAGGGTGAACAGACAGATCCTAAATAGCAGGACCTATTCTGCTGCAAAATGACCACAAGGACTCCTCAGGAGCCATCCCTAGGGAATACCAGCCCGGAGCCCCCTCTGCAGCTGGTGCTTCCTTCAGCCCATTCCCTTCTTGGATATCAGACATTTGACCTGTCAAAGGGCTCACGTTAACCCTATCCCTGACCTTGTGCACTGCTTCTTTTCCCATCCCAGCTGCTGGATTTAAACTGGGAACCTTTGGTGCAGGTTATGTGCTGTTTATATTTAATCTGTGGCACTGTGTGAGCATTAATGAGGAGTGCTGATAAGGAATGCAAACCTATTGGCACCCTCCTTGGTGGTTTCAGTGAGGAATGCTGGCATGGAGACAGCTCAGCTGCTGCTCCGTGTGCAAGAAGCACGCGATAACCAGTGAACATGTTGAGGAAATAGGCAATATTTCAGTGATTCCTAAATGTGTCCATTCCTGCGAGCAGGAATTTACCATCTTGGCTGCTGTGTGCCAGTGATATGGAAATACTAGTTTATTGATGGGCAAAACAAGGGCTGTTGTATTCGTGTTGTGGTACTGTGAAGTCTGGGCAGCCCAAACACTATGGTAACTATGTGAGCAGAACTTGGGCGGTTTGGGATGTGGTTGGCACGTTTGGAACAGTGGATTACCAGCCACAAAGCACCTGTGTGGTTAAAAATAATCAAGAGAATGGATATGCACTCATGGAGGTGACCTGAGTGCTGAGAACCACTGAGAGTCCTTCATTTCTTTCAGTGGCTGCTCTATGGAATGTGAGAGGGAATTTTACAGGGAAGTGGCTGTAGGACCAGGGCTCTCATGAGGAAAAGAGCATCGAAAAATCATCAGAACTCAAGATGTCAAATGGGGCCCTCCCAGGTCCTGGTGGCAGCTCTGATGCTGATCCCCAGGCTAGAACCTAGATGTTGATAGGAATAGTGTCGTATTGGGTTTGTTCAGCCTGGACAAGAGAAGGCTCCTGAAGGGGAGACCTTAGGGCAGCTCCAGTGCTTAAAGGGGCTGCAGGAAACCTGGAGAGGGGCTTGGGACAAGGGCCTGTAGGGACAGGCCAAGGGGAATGGCTTGAACCTGCCCGAGGGGAGACTGAGCTGAGCTCTTAGGCAGAAGCTCTTCCCTATGAGGGTGCTGCTGGCACAGGGTGCCCAGAGAAGCTGTGGCTGCCCCATCCCTGGCAGTGCTCAAGGCCAGGTTGGACACAGGAGCTTGGAGCAGCTGCTCCAGTGGAAGGTGTCCCTGCCTGTGGCAGGGGTTGGAGTTGGATGAGCTTTAAGTTCCCTTCCAACCCAAACCAATCTGATCTGGGTTAGCCTGCGCTCTGGGATGGCCAGGTCATGCACCAACAGATCTGGAGAAGGAATAGAGGGATATAATAGCCAGGGCTGGCTGCAGCTCTACTGGTAAGTGGAGACAGGAGGGGGTTTGGTGATGGTGCAGCTGCTCCCTTGGAATACAACAGGGATCACTGAAGAGGAGCCAATACTTTGGTTGCTTTAATATTCCCCTAACAACCCTACAATACGGGAAGGTTTGTCCTTTCCTGTCTCATTCAGTGATGAACTTGAATAGTGAAAACCAAACCCAACTCTCCGATCCTATGTAATGAACTTACATAAATGAATACAGTTGGTCAGTTCCACAGATTAACTCCAGGTGGTAGAAAGGATTTCTCCCTCCTTTATGACTTGGTTCTCTCAATTCAGTTGAACATTCCCTGTCACTGCATCAGGAGCAGATCACCTCAGCTATTTCTTTGCTGCAAAGAAACAAGTGCAGCACTTACAGTCACCCTTACAGAGCTTCCCTGGTGCCCTTCTCCCTTCCCCTCCTGCCTCTGCTGTGTCCCTTTCAACAGGCAGTGACCAGAAGCACACACTGTGGTTTGGATTGGGGATTACTGCTGTGCCTAATAGGATTAGAAGATTGTCAGCACTAATCCTTATCCTGCTCTTTAGGCAGACTAACCTTTTACTTAGATGTTTGCCTCCTGTTGCACAATTAGTTGACTCCTCAGTGATTTCTTTACAGCTGCTGTTTTGTCCTTTTGTGAGGCCACTGTAATGGATGCAGAGCTCCATAGGGCTGGAATTGGATGATTTTAGGGTCTGTCCAACCCAAACCCTTCTGTGATTCTGTGGTGGGGCAGAGCCTACACGAAGGAGGCTGGGAAGGAGACACAGACAAGGAATGGCTTAGTGGCTTGGGCAGAGAATCAGCCTTGGGTTTGTGTGTTGTGTGCAGAAGGAATGATTTGGCAACAGTCTGAGCATGGGGATGAAGGAAGGCAGGAACCAATGGTAACTGCTTACATAGGAAACTTGGATGAGGGGGAAGAGAGAAGCATTGTCTTCACAGGGAAGAGGAACTGTAGGAAGAGATAGGATTGAGATGGATGTTTGAATTAAATCAATTGTATGCAAGACAGTAACTTCAGGAGGCTTTCTGGAATAGGCCTGTGTGCAGGTATTTGCCTCCAACCCCTGAAAATGCTTTACAGAAGTGCCTGAACATCTTTTGTCTTTCATTTGTAGGGGGTACCCAGAGGTTAAGGGACTTCAGGCCACATAATAAGCCCCATCCATGACAAGACTGGAATCCAACATTCCTTGAACTGTTTTCAGTGTGGTAAACCACAGCAGTAGTAAATGTCCATATATGCACACAGCACACTGCAGGGCAGATGAGTGAAACCCTCAATCTCCAATTTAGGGAGAGCACATCACCTGATTTACTGCCCCTTGCTCTGCAGACACAAAATCACTGCATGGTTTCATTCCCTCACTGGGTTTTGTTCCGAGCATTTATTGTCTGCAACTAATTCTTTTCCAGGGATCCCGTAAACTGTTTGCTCCTTCAGGATCCAGTTGCTTTCTGTTCCCAGAACAAACTGAGGAAATGAATATCCATCACTCAGTGACTCTTTGCAGGAAATCAAAGCGTGAGATAGCAGCCAAGCCAAGGAGGAAGGATAGAAATGTGGTACTTGAAAGGAGAGCCAAAAACGTTATTCATGTGGCTGCTGAATATGATAGAGCTTTCTCCCTTTTGTGAGCTCTGCCTCCTTTGGGTTAAGTCCTGCTCCTATATTTGTTAGTCACTCCAGTGAGAACAGGATCAAGCTGTTGTCTCTCTGTTCTCCCTTGCTTAACCAGTGTTGCTGTTAAGATACAGCAAGGGACAAAAATGCTCTTGGCTTCCCAGAATCTGAGCACTTGGATCTAATCCTTGCATACAGCGCAGTGAAATGGGTTCAGAGCTGCCTGCTTCCAGCAAAGCTTTTTGAAGCCAGTGTGGAGCCTCTGTAAAACACTGACTCTCCTCACTCAGTAGGTGCTCTACTGCAGTCTGCATTGTGCTTCAGGTTCTCTAAGCTATGCTACAGTAAGCATGATGGAGAGCAGGTCACTGCTACGGAAATCAGGATGTGTGCTGGCTCACCCCAGTCTTCCACAAATCCCTTTCCCCAGCTCCAGGAAGCATAAGGTACACCATAGCCCAGGGTGTTAATATTTAATGTCTTATGCACATAATGGCTGTAATTATGAGTCCCCCAGCACGCAATTGCTACTGGTGGGATGTGAAAGATGACTGCGGGTCCATGAGGCTCCACCATTAGGGACTGCAACACTGATCATTTCCATTCCCAAGAGCTGCAAACCCAGATGTATGAGTTTAAAGCAGAAGCTTCCATGGAAAGGTTGGGAGCCAATAAACATTCCCCTGCAATCTGTTACATTTAGACTTTGCAGCATCATCCTGCTGCATTGAATAAGAGTGACTGAACCCTGGGCAGGGCAGAGTGGTTTTGACAAGCCTATGCTCATGGCCAGAATAATCCAAGTGAATAAGCATTTAGGCAGTGATGCAGAGAGGAGTTAGTGTAGAAAACCTCTCAGTGTTCTCAGTAGTGCTATTTTTAACTTACAGATCCCTATTCCTTTCTTACATGAACTCTTGAAGCTGGCAGCATCCCTTTCAGACTTGGAAACGAAAGGCAACCGAAAGAACAGGAAAGTTGGCATTTTTAGGCCCATTGGCGCATCTGGGTGGGCAAATTCTCCTCCTTTGAGCCCAAATTGACTTTACCAAACAGGGCAGGGCTTTACCCTGCAGCAGATTTAATCACAGAATCATTAGGGTTGGAAGGGGCCTTTGGAGATCATCTAGTCCAGTCCCCTTGCTAAAGGATAAGGCCCCTGCATTCACACCCCTTGTGCCAGAAGAACTTGGATCCTGCTTTACTGTGTTTGCCAGTTCTTGAGGGTGTTGAAGAGAGGTGGAAGGGAATGTAGAGAGAAGGTTCTCCTTAGGAACTCCTGTATTCCTGGTTTCACAGGAGGTTGTTTGGAAATCACAGGAGGTCGGTGGCCTTTCTTGGTTGGGTTTGGGGTTGGTTGTTTTGTTTTGTATGTAATACTAAGGTACAGCTATGGAAACCATTGCAAAAGGGGAGTCAGCCTGAATCCCTGCTCTTCACTCATGTCTCTGGCAATAGTTTCTCTGAATTTAGTGATGCAAAATCATCCCTGTACTGTACTTAGTGCCCTCAAGCTTGAATCAAACCCTCACACTTCTTACAGTGCAACAAACCCATTTAACAGACAGGAAAAAAGAAATTGAAGGTTTCCCTGAGACAGGAAATCAATCTAATCCATTTGTTGTTTGGTTTTTTCCAGGCTTATATTTGGCACGCTTTACCCCGCATATTATTCCTACAAAGCCGTGAAATCAAAGGACATCAAAGAATATGTGAGTAATGAGGTCTGGGGCTGTGCTGCAGGGTTGGTTTTCTTCCTCACCACTTTGTGAAGCTGTTGGCTGTATACTGGGAAAGCTCATAAACCAGTGCAGGGAGAAGAGTGGCCTGAAAACGGACTGGCACAAGTCTCGAATAGGGAGACTTGGGTTTGTGCTTCTGGCTCCTCTGCTGAATTGATGTGCTCTTTGACAAATGTATGCTGTTTCTATGGTGTTGTGAGCTAAATATGGTCAACTTAAAAGGTGTTTGGCATGCAGAGCTTCGCCTGTTTTCCTTTTGTTTCTGAAGAGCAGCATAAATCAAAGCCTTTTCAAAAAGCCTTGCAGCTTGAGCTGCTCATTCAAAGCAAGGATCAGAGGAGGAAACTTGAAGCACATAGGACTGAATCCTCAGATGGAAACATCCTTCCGTGTGGAGTGACCTATTTACAGGCAGACCTGGTTGTGCTGCCTCATCCTCTGCCTGAAAGATCTTCCCTGGGCCCAGTTTCTAAAGCATATGGGGCCACCAAGGGAAAGTGCTATATGGGAGAATCAAACCCACCTGGATGCTGGTGGTGTCCTGTAGGATTTGTAGTGCCCTTCACAACCTGAGTTCTGTTACACTGAACCTGACTCAGCCTCCACATCTCGACTCTTCCCTCCTCTCAAGATCCCAAGGATAACAAGCCCATTTTCTCCTCTGGCTAACAGCACAGATGGCTATCCCATTAAGTCCTTGTGCCAGCTCAAACAGGGACTCACTGTGCCTGCTGAGATTTTCCCGTTCCATCAATACCCTCCTTTAGTTAATGGTTGGGATGTTCTGAGAATCATTAAGGGTGGCAGAACACATCAGATACTTGCAGCAAAATGTCCCTGCAGCCCTTGCACAGCTTTGCTGCTCAAGGTTTGCACATCCTTTGCCTGGGAAAGATGGAAACGGGTGCTGGCATCCCCAAACAGTGCCTGCCATTGATACTTAATGTGTCCATAGCCCCTTCCTGGAAAGTATTTTGTTGAAGGGTCCAATTCCTGTTGGGAATTCAATTGCAAATGAAGAACTCGCATCAGACACATGGGATCATGACCCAAGGGTGAGACCCGCTCTGCACTTACAGCTGTTTCTCAGCTGTGGCAGTACCTCTATTAGTGTCTGATGGAATAACCCGAAGCAGCAGCAGTTTACACTGACCCGGTACAAACCTTCATCTCTTACTCCAGATAATACCACTGCAGTTTATTTTGGTTAGGAATTGCCATTCTGATAAATGGTGCTTGAGGCTGATCCGAGCCCTTCCCCACTAGGTTTTGGTTTGTGTTGAAGTCTGGCTGGCAGGAATGGCCAACTGAGGCTTTGAGTTATGTGGAAGACACTGACAGAAGCTGCCCTGGGAAGGCAAGGTTCTCAGGCATTTGGCAGGGCCATTCCACTGCTGTCACACCAAATAGACATGTAAATAAGTCATAGAATCATAGAATGGTTAGGGTTGGAAAGCACCTTAAGATCATCCAGTTTCAACCCCTTGCCCTGGGCAGGGACACCTCATACTAAACCATGTCACCCAAGGCTCTGTCCAGCCTGGCCTTGAACACTGCCAGGGATGAAGCATTCACAACCTCCCTGGGCAACCCATTCCAGTGCCTCACCACCCTCACAGTAAAGAATTCCTTCCTTATATCCAATCTAAACCTCTGCTGTTTAAGTTTGAACCCATTACCCCTTGTCCTATCACTACAGTCCCTAATGAAGAGTCCCTCACCAGCATCCCTGTAGCAGTCCTATAGCTCTATATGGTGACAGTTCCTCAGGAAATTATTGCAGTGCCTGCAGGGAGTGGAGAGAGACTGCAGGTACCGTCCCTGCTGCACTGGGGAGAAGATGGAGGAAGCCATTTCAGAGCTGGTGAGATACAGATGTATTGCCACCTCCATCCTTCCTTTCCCAGAGCAGCGCCTGGTGTAGGCATCCCCCTTGTACTGCCTTCTTTCCCTTATTCTACTGCAGTTATCCCAGCCTTAGGTGACACTTGGGTCCAATTCTCTGATTGATTTTCATCAGAGAAGTTTAGCTGGGCTTTAAATGCCATTTAGTGACAAAAATCTCCAGATCCCTGAATTACTCAAGATCCTACAGTTTCCCTGAGCAAGTCACAGCCCCCAAGCACTCATTCTGTGTCTGTTGCTATCACCGCAAAGGAGTCCATCCATAAATCACCCCTCAAGCAGTGCACACCACACTGGAGTTCCCGCAGTTGAACACTGCTTTTACTACCAGTATGAGGTGAAATGCTCTCACCCAAGCCCCAGGTAAGGGATTTAAGCTGATTCACTCACCCTTGTCAGTGCAGTGTGCTCAGAGTGTGGATGTGAGGAGGCATCACCAAGTGATGCGTGCTGATTCAGTAAGTTGGGGTGAGTTGATTGTATTGTGCTCCTGAGCCCTGGATTATGGGATGGGCAATTACCTCTTTATATCTCCCTGGCTGGTTTCCCCTGCTTGTAGGTGTTATGCAAGTAAATACAGTTTGTCTCCATTGCAGTTTGGCCAACACCCTAGTGTTCACCTTTGTCAAGATGAGCCAAGTGAGGTTGTTAATGCCCTGTGATAAGGCTGTGATCCTCTCTAAAGACAGAGCCAGGGTGCTCTTCTTTTCATAAGACCAGTCCTAAAGGCCACAATCTCTTCCCAAGGGTTTGTGTGGAGATCCCATGTGTTATGTGCTGAGGTGGGGGCATTTTGCACATCTTCAAGTTCATAGTAATTGTTAAACACACAAGGGGGAGGTGGAAAGAACCAGAACATTCTTTTTCTGTGGGCTTTACTCTGTGCATTTGTGCCTGTAAGAGATAGTTCAAGGCCCTTGGGGGAGAATGAACTGACTCTGGTTTCACTTATCAGGTCAAATGGATGATGTACTGGATCATATTCGCGCTCTTCACGACAGCAGAGACATTCACGGACATCTTTCTATGCTGGTGAGCACCACACGGGAGAGGGTCTTTGCAATGAGGTGGAAAGAGAATGGAGATGGCTAAAAGGGAGGTAAAACAGGGGCACAAAAGGTTCACTGCTTCCTGAACATGGGGTTCGCAGCTTCAGTGCATAGAGTGTTTTGTCTGGAGGAGCTGTGCTTCCTTCCTCAGTGCTGCCACAGGGAAAGCAAGAAAGATGGAACTGCTCAGTGAGATCTCATTAGTGAGAAATCATTACAGGAGGTTGTCCCCTGCATGTCAGAGAGGCTGGTTCAACATCCATCATCAATGGATGCTTGCACAAATCATCACATAAACAACAGTAGCTTTAGCTACAGGTGTAGTTCTAGACTTACCGACCTGTGTCCTACAGTACATACACAGACTGTAGGGACCAGGTAGATACAGCCCTGAAGCACAGCACTCTATAGGTTGCTGTATGAATGGTTGTTCCTGGGATGTTTTGCCATTCCAGCCTAACCAGGCCAGTTCCTGGTTAGTTTTATGGTTTGATGGAGGACAGTGACAGTCCATACTGATGTGGGCTCTGGTACCAGTGGAGGATTCCTGGTGACCTGTCAGGATAAGAGCACATAAATACCCAATTATCACATTCATAGACTCATATCCTAGAGTCCCAGACTGGTTTGGACTGGAAGAGACCTTAAAGCTCATCCAGTTCAAACCCCTGGCACCATCCACTGGAGCAGCTGCTCCAAGCCCCTGTGTCCAACCTGGCCTTGAGCACTGCCAGGGATGGGGCAGCCACAGCTTCTCTGGGCACCCTGTGCCAGTGCCTCCTCTCACAGGGAAGACTTTCATTCCTTAAATTTGGATGCTCAAGTTTGGAAATGTTTGTTGCTTCATTGCTGGTTTTAGTAAGGCCTTTCTAGTGTTAACCAGTGAGATGAGCAGACTTCAGGATGAGAATAAAACTGTAATGCATGGCCCTCACCTAAAGCCTGTTCCTGCATAGCAGTGCATCTGTCTAGTGAGTCCTTCAGAGAAAGGGAACTGGGGGTACTTGGCAACATGTCAGATCTGTTTCAAAGGGTATAAAAGACATCATTGTGTCTCTGTCTAATTTACATGCAAATCTACCTCCACTGTGTTCATCTGGAGCTTTGTTTTTGGAGCATGTATTATGTGGGTCTCAGGAGGAATGACAGAGGGCTCATCCAGCCTGTGAAATCAAGGATGCTGCAGAGATCCTCAGGGAGGTGTTAGACCAACCTGACACATCCATGCTTGGAGCAGAGCATTGCAAAGGCCCATTGGTCAGACCTGGGTGCTGTATGGCCCAGCTGGCCCAGTGATGGTGCTGTGCATGGTCTGGGTCCAGCTGCACACCCATCACAGGGTCTCTGTGTTGCTCTTGCTTGCCTGCGAAGGGTAGCATTGGTTCATCACATGAGGATGCTGCTTGCTGGCCAGCCTTAAGCTCTTGGCTTTGTCCCCCAAAAGAGAGTCTGGATCATCTAATCCCAAGGAGTCCTTGGCTTGATGATGCAGCTAAAGGTTGTCCTGTTGCCAGTTAGTCTCCTGTATACTTTACAATGCTACCTGAAAGCCACAATGTGGATCTGCACCTTTATATTGCATGTTGCTTGGACAGCAAAGGTTCTTGTATTCCAGTTTCAGGCAGATAGGTGTTATCTTAAAAGCAGAAAGGCAGAGAGATGAAAGGTACATAAATACACCAGTGAAACATTGATTTGCTGGTTTGCTCTTTGCTCCCTCATAATGACTGGGGATGCTATGAAGGCAGCATCTGTGCTCGCTGCATATAGAAAGGCCCTCTTATCACACAGCAGAGTCTCTTTCAGACCATTAAATAATGGCCCTGATACCCAAATAAGGCTTTACCCACATGCTAGTTGAGATGTCGGTAAAGGTGAGTGGATATATTCTGGTCTTTGCTCTTTTTAGTAAGCAAAGGCTTCCCTAACCAGACTGGCCAGTCCCTTCCTGTGCTGAGCATCTCCAAGGGCACTGGTTAAATTGGGAGTGGACACTAATAGCTCTTTTTCTCCTAGGTTTCCATTCTACTATGAACTCAAAATAGCTTTTGTAGCTTGGCTGCTGTCTCCATACACAAAAGGCTCCAGCCTCCTGTACAGGAAATTTGTTCATCCAACACTGTCTTCAAAAGAAAAGGTAATCACAGGTGCCTGGATGGAGCAGATCTACAATGTGTTTACTCCAGTCTTCCTGTCACCCATTTTCATTGAAGGACTGGGAGTTGCCGATTCTCTTCCCCTATCTCTTGACCATCTCCTTTGGTTGGTGGTTTTGTTCTTTGTTGAGTATTTCAATACTGGCATCTGTTCAGCACACTCACACATATTAACTGATCTTTGTGCACTTGAGACGCTGGGAGTGGGGGGGATAAAAATACCTCCTGAGCTGCTTTGCACGTACTGGCTGGATATAGCTGAGTGCTGCGTTGTGGCTGGGTGGAACAGCGAAACAGGGGCTGGCAGCCAGGGCTCCTTGACTTTGTTCCCAGCTCTGCCTAAAACATTGTGCAGCACTAAAACAAATAGCCCAGCCTGTCTGAAACAGGCTTAGCAAGCACTATACAGCCTGCTGAAGTAAGGCATGCAGCACACTGAGGTCCTGGGTTGAGAAACCTCTTGCTCAGATGAACTTTGAGGGGAGGCAATACAGCTTGGATCGTTTGCCTGCCTAAGAGATTCTGTGGCTGTGAATGGGACACTGTCAGGCAGAGCCATTTGGCTCATGGTGATGCATGGGCCAAGAATAGCCATCAGTCACGTACCAATGTGCAGACTACTAAGAAGTGAATAACTTTCCTGCATTGACAAGTATGGAAATGAAAGCTCTGTTTAGACACAGGCAGTGCATGAGCAGTTGTATCTCAGTCCTGTCCAAGGAGGACAATGGGGATCGATCCCCTCTCTCTCTGCATCCTGGGGACTTCTGCTTTTCACAAGCAGTGCTCATGCATTTTGGGTTGCACTTCTTATCTACTAGCAATAGGAAGGGAATCACTGCACAGCCAGCAGCTTCTCATGGCCTCCAGTCCCCACTAACCCAGCACATCCAGCGCCTCAGTACTGGAAGTCATTGTCATCCATTATCATCCAGATCCCTATGTCTTGAGGGAGGGAAGGTGAGGGCAGGAACTTCCATAACCATTTCACTGTATATTGAGCAGCATCAAATCCAGAAGCTCTGGACCTACCACGTCCATGGGCATGTTGAAGCTGGCCTGAGGGGAGAGATATCTCAGATGCTTCTGAGACCACCAGTCCTGGCTGCAGAGCAGTACAGCTTCATCTGCCCAGTGTCATAATACAGTTGTTTGTAACTATGGGGCAATGCAATTTGTCTTTAGAGTCCATAGATTGCAAACGGCTCCTGGTCCATTCTGTCCAGGTTGAAGTATCTGTCTTGCTTTCAGGACCCATTGATGGTCATTGCACATTGTGCAAGTGTATACCAACTTTGGATGCCAGTCTTCCCTTTGCAGAATAACGAGTTCCCAAAGCCTGCAGTGGGAGTTACTGCTCCCCTGCAAACCTTTTGTCTTTGCAAACGTTGGCTGTGAGCTTGTCTCCAGCCAAGGTGAAGGAAATGGATGGTACCTACCTCCATAAAAGATGCCATGGCCCTGCCAGGAGTTCGAGGCTTGGAACACTCTGAACTTGTCTTTCCTTTGCTTTATTGTTTGCTTGTTTTCTTGTTTGCTGTGACAGGAGATCGATGACTGCCTTGTCCAGGCCAAAGACCGCAGCTACGATGCCCTTGTCCACTTTGGGAAGCGGGGGCTGAACGTCGCAGCCACGGCAGCCGTCATGGCAGCTTCGAAGGTAAAGGTGCGGGTCAAGATGCTCACACATCAGCATCTCAGCTGCATCCATCACCAGCAGCAGCCACACTGTGGAGGGGGAGAGATGGGAAGGGATCCTCTCACTGGTTTTGATCGTGCCTCCCAGTCTCCCATTCACCAGCCTCATAGGAGCCCCTTGGGATGAAGACAGTAAGTGTGGTGATGGCCGACCTACTGGAGTTGGAAATGCAGGATTAAGACTGCATTCACTTAGGTGTTAATACCCAGGTGACAGCATTAGGAATTCTGTTCATCACAACCTGTGCCCTTCCTTTTCACTGGCAAAACAGGAGCGTGCTTCCATGGAAGACTGAAGTTCACCATTAGGTGAACACATTTAACACCCTGCCAGGGAAATCTGTTTCTTTTGGTGAGTGCCTTCTATGGTGAAGGGAAAGCCCTTCTGTGCCCCTGTTCTTCAGTTATTATGCTGAATTTTTGGGAAGCCTGGCTAATGTGGGTACTGACAGGGAGCAGACGTGATCTGTGAAGGCTCACAGTTCATCTGCAAGGCTTATACATAACATACCCAGCATAATTCTCTGGAGACATGTTTATGTAAGAGCGAATGGGAAGTGGCATTAGTTTTGGAGAAGGATATTGGATGAGTGGTCTCATTTGAGGAGGTGCATCCTGTACTCGGTTCCTGGCTTAGGGCCAGTACCAGAAAATAGCTGTTATCTCCGTTTCCTTGCTTGCATCAAAGCTGCGAGGACCTGATAACTGCATTTTGTGGTCCTGCTGTCTGGCCATGGATTAGCATGGCTTAGAGTAAATGTGTGCAGCAACTGTACCCTTGTGTTTTGGGGGCAAGGCTTGCATGAGAGATACAGCTTTTGTGCAGTCAGATACAGCGCCTCTTGCAAAAGGATAATAGAAACTTAAGGGCACTGGTATTAGGAAAAAGGTGTGAAAGGGAGTTGAAGGAAGTTATTTTCCTCTTCAGATGCTTTTTATATGACTCCAGGCACATTGTTTTAGTACATCTTGGCCTTACCTTCCATAACAAACACATCATACATCCTTAGGAGCCCAAATACCATTAGGTCTATAGACCATGTTGAATGCAAGGTACTATAGAAGCAGGGAACTCCTGAGGTGTGCCATGCACATGTAGGATCACAAGGATATGCAGAAGCTATACCTTTTCCCAAAGAAAACCCCAAATTGCCTTCCTTTTCCCTGCCAAGCATTGTGCAGCCTGTGTTTATTGGCTCGGTTCTTCTCTTGACCTGTTTGCTCCTCAGGGATCAAGCTCTGCTAACCCAGAGACTGGAAGCTAATCCAGACCCGGACTGAACCCTGGGGTATATGTGGAGCTAAGGCAGAGCTATGTATTGTGTGCCTAACAAAGCAACGTGTGTGATGCTTCCGTGACACTTAACGCTTTTGCTGCTGCTACGTAAGCCCAAAGAAGTCCCTTCATGGACATAAATAGGCCCTGGGAATGCCAGTTTTGCAGCACTGCCTTTGCTCCGAGCCCCTTCCTACAAGGTGCTGCAGGTTCTTTGTGCTAGAGCTGGTTTTAGGCCAGAGTGAGAAACTGTGTGTGAATCCTGAAGGAATTCTGGCTCCTGTTTGGGTACCTCCTGAATGTGAGATGCTCAGACCCGCAGTGCCAACCTGTTCATCTTGTGCTGTATTCAACCTGAATGAGCAGTCAGCACCATGGGTCTTCTTCCCACTGTTCTGCTTCTCTGGTGTTCTCCATAACCTCACTGCCTTGGAATGGGGCTCCAGTGACAACGGGAAGATGGGTAGAAGGGAGAAGAGCCTCCAGGGTACAAGGAAGCCATTGTTTTGTATGAATGAAGCTCCCCATTCAGTGATGGAAGAAAGCCACGCTGTGACTTGTGTGGTATTGTTGTGTGGCACATCTGCCAGCTAAACTGAGAGATATAGCACCCTGTGAATGGACAAGAGGAGTCTTCCCTGCCCACTGCTTTGGGAAGGGGAAAATGAGCTGTTAAGAAGATTGAGAGGCTGTTGTTGGATGGATGGATTGATTTTTACAACAAAGCAAGGGCTGCTCATGTCTTTGCTTCAGCCTTGACATTTAGATTACCCTGAATATGTGAGGGGAAACATGACTCCTGCCTTCCTTCAGTGTTTTGGTGTGTGGCCTCCAGCAAGTTCTTTGCTTCTGTGTGCCTCCGGGTGCAGATCCAAGAGACAGGGGGAGCTGATCTGACAGCTTTCCCCCTCCAAAGTGGGGTGATGCTCCTGCTCCCAGTGTGTTACTGTGCATCAGCTCTTTGGACCTCCTCAGATTCTCTCTAATCTATCACAAATCTAATCCAGAAAGAGAAGGAAAGGGAATGCTGCTTTCTGAGCCCCAAAAATGTGTCTCAAGTGCCTGAGCCAGCACAAGGGAAGGGATGGAGCTGTGCTGGGAAGAGTATGGCCCGAGGAAAGGAAAGCAAGATGCTGGTGCTACGAAGCAGACAGATCAGCTCCACTGCTCATGCAGCCACACCCTTAATGCATTTACACTCTTCATGGTGTGATAGTCAGGAGTGGTTAATGCAGCTTCTGTCCCTTGCCCTTCTCAGACGGAATCTGTTGTGTTTTGGGCAGGCAGAGCTGAAGGGCTGTGATTTATGGGCGATGTGCTGCAGCACAGAAGCTGAGCTGAGGTTCCTCAGCTGTTCAGTGTGTGAAATGTGACTAGTCAGGCATGGATGTGTCTCCATTTAGCTGTCCCTGCTATGGAGGAAGCCCTTCCCAAGAGATATGAGCAGGTAGGGATGGAAGCAGGGTTTGTTGCCCTGGTTTTCAGCTGCTGTTAAATGTATGTCAACGCCTTCACTTGCTCACTTGAGAAGGGGGTACCACAGAGATGGATTATGCTGCATGAGAGATGTTTAAATGAGTATCTGGAAAGCACTTTGAGCAGACAGATGCTAGGCAAGACTGCAGTGCTGTCCTTAGGGGGGAGTTTCCAAGGAGGAAGGGAAGAGAATATTATTCCTATGGCTTATCTTGGTTGTCACATCCAGCTAACCTGTGGTAAATGCTGAGTGTAGATGGGAAAGTGAGCCCTTCAGGTTCGTTTGGTTTCATCCTTTAATGGATTGTGTTAAAACTGGAACCTATATATAGAACCTATAGATAGAACCTATAATATAGAGATGACTATCCTTTCAGAAGCACTGAGCTCCTGCAGCTCCCATGGAAAGCATGGCTTTTACCAGGAAGTGAATGTGAGGATCTGTCTTTACTTGCTGCTTCAGTTGGATTAATGGGCAAGGAAAAGATGCTTTTGTACTAAGAAATGGACCCTCAGACTTTGCAGATCAGCATCTTCTAGTGGCAAATACACAGCGAGCTGCTGGGCTGGAAGTGTCCTCTGTCCAAACCTGTGCTCAGTGAACTGGCTAAACTCTAAAGGCTCCTGTACCTGGAGACACATTTCTCACTGTGCAGAGCCCTGTTCTCTCCTCTCCCTGAGCTGTGCTAACTCACCATCCTGATCCATCATGATCTTTTGTCTTTCATGATGAGATCTTCAGGCAAGGCCCCCGTCTTCATTCTATCTTTTATTTTAGCCATTCATTTTATCCATCACCTATTTATCCATGTAGCACAATGCAGCTGGCTCTCTGACTGCATCTGTGTGGGGCAGACTGCTACTTGTACATTTACTACAGGCTAAGATGCTGCAAGCACAGCCGCAGCTTCCTAACCTCTGATCCCTTGGCCCTTTCACCTTTCTCTCTTAAATAGCCCTCAGCTTCAGCCAGCCAACTGCAGGCTCATCTCCCTTCCCCTCCCTCCTGCTCTGCTTTGTTTTGAAGCCTCATTTGTGCTAATGCTGGCACAAACCCGTGCCAGTTCATTTCACAGCCTGAGGAGCTGTCAGTGTTCCAGGGACCCTGCTCCTGCCCAGCTTGGCTCACTTGGGTGTTTTCTCTCTCCAGAGAGTCTATTTTTGACGCTCTCTAAGCAGACAGCACTGGGTATCTGCTCTTATTACACCCTGCAAGGTGCTCAGCACAGATCTTTTCCCTGTCCCTAGCAGCTTGTGTCCCCATCAAGCAGCATAATCTGATTTAGGGCTCTGTAATCCTGTCCTCATTGCTTGGTCATTCTGTCACACGTTGTGACTTCCAGCGGCTCAGTCCTAAGTGGCAGGATTAGGTGACCAGGCAATCAATCCTGCTGCTCTCTGTGTGCTTTCCATTAGTTCCAAGTAATTCAGCCATTCCTGCTCCCAAAGGGCCCTGGGCACTGACTGCACCTTCTTTCCAGCTCCCTTCAAGGGAGGAGAAGCAGAGGAGCCTGCTTTTGGGTCAGAGCAGAAGGGGAGCAGCAGCAGCAGGTTGTTACAGCCCCAGCAGTGGTGCTGGTGCCAGGCAGTTGATTCATCAGATGGAAGCATGGGCATAAGTGGGTTTTTCACTGCCACCAGTCAGGTTTCTAACATGAGCAGTTGGGGTCCATAGTGGCTGCAGTGAGGGAGAGGTACCAATGGCTCGGAGGCGCATCCAGCACATCCATATGTGCTCCCTTGCTGTCACCATGCTCACAGCACTTTCTCATGCTCTGCCTGTTGCCCTGAGCCTCCTGCCATCTGCTGCCTTGCCTTGTCCCCCGTCCCCTGCTCTTCTGTTCCCTGCTTGCCTTACCTGCCCTGCCATTGCCTCCTCTGTCCCTGCAATGCACCCACCACCAGTTTTACACTCTCTATCAGCTTTCTGACCCTCTCCTTCAGTCTCCAGGATTTCCCAGATCCTCTTTGCATGTAGCTCTATTCCTCACACTAAACAAATGAATCCAGTATCTGAAGAGGGCCTATAGGGATGCTGGTGAGGGACTCTTCATTAGGGATTGTAGTGGTAGGACAAGGGGTAATGGGTTGAAACTTAAACAGCAGAGGTTTAGATTGGATATAAGGAAGAAATTCTTTACTGTGAGGGTGCTGAGGCACTGGAATGGGTTGCGCAGGGAGGTTGTGAATGCTCCATCCCTGGCAGTGTTCAAGGCCAGGTTGGATGAAGCCTTGGGTGATATGGTTTAGTGTGAGGTGTCCCTGCCCATGGCAGGAGGGTTGGAACTGGATGATCTTCAGGTCCTTTCCAACCCTAACTATTCTTTGATTTCTATGATTCTGCCAAACAAGCCAGTGTCTTTCCCTGTCTCCAAGACAAATCCTGCTGCCAAGCACTTAACCATCCCCAAGCTGCACCTTCAACTCAGTTTCAAAGGAGAGCAGCAGAAAGCATCCCACAACCATCAGATCATCATAACCCAAAGCTTTCTTATAATGTACCTTCTTCTGCCCTCCTGTGTGTTGGGCAGGGACAGTGTGCACAGCAGCTGGTGCTGTGCCCCTTGTCTTTAAGAAGGGGACTGGGGCATGGCATGCTGCTGGCAGCGGGCACAGCGCCTTGGCCAGGGATGATGGATGAGGACGGAGCAGGCACGCATGACTGGTGACGATGAAAAGCCTGTTTGTGCCTAATAAGTCTGAGAAACAGCCCAGGAGTCTTTCATGCATGGGGAAATGTGGCTTGTGGTGCTGCCAGAGCCAGCAGTCACTGGGTATGGGTCAAAAGGAGCAGGCATGCAGATGAGGGTTTCACTATGTGCATCCACCTCTTTAACTAACACTCGGGAGTGCAGCATCAGCAGTTCCCAAACTGCCTCAGCTCCCAGCCCTGTCTGGTTTGCCACTTCCATTTCCACCTTTGGGCTCATCATCCCGTAAGGATTGCACTACTTTAGGGTCCTTTAGACAAAGAAATATACTGGGAAGGTTCCCAGTGTGTTTGCTGTTTTTTAAGCTAGGGTATTGGAAGGGAAATGCTGGTAATGATTTAGATTCGATCTTCTCCAGTCAAACAGCTTCTTTTCACTCTTCTCTAGTATCTGTCTATTATAGGTAGTGTAGCTGCCTTAGATCCCTAATTTTCCATGAGGATTGAGATTTATTTACTGTGGAGGAAAAATGTGTGTGGGGCAGGGATGCTGCCTTTTGTGACGTGACAGTGGAGAGCTGCACTTTTACTTGAATGGGGAAAGAGGGAAGCAGGGGGTAAGGAGTAACCTTTCCTTTAAGATGCTGGATAAAGCCTCTTTGTAATGATTAGATCCCACTTCTTGGGGGGGGGGGATGTTTCTTCACTTACTAAACACATCTGAGGACAGTTCTGATCCATCTGCTTAGCACCAGATCTGTAACGGCCATGTTACAAAGGAGGGCACACAACACAGCCAAGAGCAGCCATCAGGAGTGATTTAGAGTATGCAGTTTGAGAAGCCTTTGGGGATCAAGGTGTTATCTCAGAAGGGGACATTAGTGCTGCCTCAGAAGGGCTGAATGTGCTGCTTTTGCAAATAGCTTCCTTTAAAGGATCTCCATTTGGGATCCAGAATCAAAGCTCTCACGGCTGAGCTATGGTACACCACTGAAGAGGAACAGCAAATGGCTTTCTTGGTAGCATGGCACTGATCATGGTATTGTGACCTGTGTTTGTCATGGTGTGATGTATCTTTCATTCGTAAGCCTTTGAGCATCTGTTTCTCCCAGATCAGCAACAACGCAGTGCTGTTGGAGCTGCATCCAGGTTTCTCTCTCTTGATGGCTCCTTTGCTGGTGTCTCCAAGAAGCTGACAATAGGCAGTGAATGCCCAGGCCAGCAGAACCAAACAATAAACGTGTACAGAGAGAACAGCCTGGGAAAGACAATCACAAACAGTTCCCAGGAGAGGAAGTGAGCGGCACAAACAAAAAGGGTGGATGAAGTGAAGCTTCCACCATCAACATTAACGTCAGCTGTGGTTTCCCTTTGGGTCTTTAATGCTGTCTGACATCTCCGAAGCGGCTGGCACGGAGGCACGGCACGCAAGGGCTGGCCATAGAGATAGTGCTTGTAGGATGTTTGTGCTCATACCAGGGCAGAAGCAGTTTTCTCCTTCACTGTGCTCAAGAGCATAAAGCCCATGGGTTTGCTCTTAGCAAATGGTAACATTTCTGTGTGCAAACTCTGATTCATTGCTGGGCGTGATTCCCCAGCATTAACCCTGCTTCTCCTAAGAGCTGGCAGTCACCAGGACTGAAGTGACTGAAGACAAGCGGAGAGATTGGGGCTGTTCAGCCTGGAGAAGGGAAGGCTGCATGGAGACCTCAGGGCAGCTTCCAGTATCTGAAAGGGGCTACAAGGATGCTGGAAAGGATCTCTTCGTTAGCAGCTGTAGCAATAGGACAAGGGGTGATGGGTTCAAGCTTAAACAGGGAAGTTTAGATTGGATATAAGGAGGAAGTTCTTTACTGTGAGGGTGGTGAGGCACTGGAATGGGTTGCCCAGGGAGGTTGTGAATGCTCCGTCCCTGGCAGTGTTCAAGGCCAGGTTGGACAGAGCCTTGGGTGCCATGGTTTAGTGTGAGGTGTCCCTGCCCATGGCAGGGGGTTGGAACTGGATGATCTTGAGGTCCTTTCCAACCCTAACTGTTCTGTGATTCTATGACTGCCATGTGTCCCTCACCTAATCCTGTGCCTAAATGAGTTATAAATGCACTCTGTTCTTAATCACCTTAAGTCTGGATTACAGAGGTGGTCAGTCTCCAGTGGGAAGCATCCATCAGGTGCAAGGAGCAGAGTGGCAGCCCATGGTGTTTGTAATTTGCTTTACTCTCTAAGCACACTTGCTAGGTAAGCCGCTGTCAGCTGGGATTATAGAGTGGTTTCTCCATCTCTCTGGGAAAGTTGAGGAAGAGAGAACCTTCATCCAAAGGTGTAGTCTAAAGGTGGGTGTCCCTGCTTCTGATGGAGTCCCCTGCACATGGTGCTCAATGTCATGCCCATGTCTCGCCTCGATCACTTATGCTTCAAATAGACCTTATTCTCAAAGCTTTGACGTGTGTTGCCACAATGGCTCTCTTTTTTCCCTTGCTAGGTCTCTCAGCTACTTCATTTACACTTGTATTGGGACCAGAAACAAGGGCAGGTAATCTGCTGAGTGCTTCTACTAACCCCTAACTAATGTCTGCCTTCCAATTAGATTAGTTTGAACTGTTTTCAGCTGAGATTGGGCTGAGGCCAGATGCTGTCTGCTCTGCATCCCGTAGGTAGATCCTGCGTGCTGAGCTTTAAAAGCCTGTCTTTGATCTCATCAGCAAAATGCCTTCCAAGTCCTCTGCTGGCAATCAGAGAGACTCCAGCAGCCAGGCAGGGAGCTTTGTACGTGGAAAACCCATCTAACTCAGGTTGTTGCTACTGCATTGGCCAAGCTGCTGTGTTTGCTGTTGTTTTCTTCTTGCTAATGGATGAAGGGAGCCTCTCCCACTGCTGTGAGCCCATTAGGGTGGTTGGGGCTGCAGTGAGATGCATCTCTGCAAGCCTTTTCTGATAGGTGTTGTTGCTGACACTGTGGTGATAACCAGCATCCTAGGAACGTGCACTGCACCTTGTAGTGAGTGTGTGCAGGATGGAGCTGTAACGTGCATGAGGATGTGTAACTGAAGTTACAGCAAGAAGAGAGGGTTAGTGTTGTGTTGTCCCTTGCCTGCTGACCCTATGGCACAAAAGTCCAGGAGGTGCCACCCTGTATTAACACTGATTGTATTAAAAGCTTGTCTCCCATGACTTGACATGTTTTGGCTCCTGATTGGTTACTTCGCTGTGCTGTTATAGCTGCAGAATGGAGCTTGTAGGTATTAGAGGTGTTTGAAGCCTCAATAATACGTACAGAATCCTTCAGATTGTCAGACTGAAGGTATGAGAAAACCTAGACACTCATTTGTTTGTATTTAGATCGTGTTTAATGGGACTATGATACAAACTGCAAAGTCTTTAATGCTGTGCCTAATTTCATTTGCCTGTGTAAAGCTGCCTGTGTCTGTGGAGTATTTCTAATGAATAATTCCACTGGATACAAAGCCAGTTTTCCCAGACTCCTAATTCCGTCTCCATCTGAAAAGTTCTACTTCAAATGCGAATTCAGAGATTAATCATAGAGAGGAAAGTAATTAAAACAGTTCCAGCTATTTCTGATGCAGAGCCTTTATGGAGTGCCCATCCCAGTGCCTGTCCCACTACTGACTTCAGGCTTTGGAAAGGATCAACCTCCCATCTTAAGGTCCTTTCCAACCCTCACTATTCTATGATTCTATGATTCTATGCTGGTTGCATCAGTGTTTGTGCTCTGGGCCCACAGAGGTTAATGGTCATTCCTGGAGGCGATGATGTCTGTAGCATCTAGGGGAAGGTAGGATGCAGGTTATTTGGCTCTGCGTGCTCAGTATACACTTGATAGGGTTTTGGCCCACTCTTGGAAGCAAAACTAAGGCGAGAGTGTGCCAGATGTGGGTAAGGAAGGTGAGCCTGTGCTGCAGCTGCAGTTTTGACTGAAGTAGGTAAATGTGCCTAAATTAGTTTTAGATTAATTACTATGCTATATGAATGGGAACTTTCACTTCCCTTAGAATCAGAGATGAGCTTCACCTTAAACATCCCTGTTGTGATGGACGATTCCCTAATACCATTGGTAGTGTTATGAATCTAAATAAGGTGGATACAAGTGATAGCAGTTCCTGGGGGGTGATATTACAGTGTTCTTTTTAGTGTTTCTGTTCTCTTCAGTAACACCAAACCCTGGCCCAACCTGGGCTTCTTTCCTATAAAGATAGAAGTGTCCCATGTATGGACCCAGAGAGGTTGGTAGATCCTGGGGGAAGAAGAAAAAGAGGCAAAGGAAGCTTGAAGAGGTCTGCTTTCAGCTTGTGCTGCACTTACAGGGATGGGCTTTCCTATGGGCAGGAAGGTGAGATGAATTTGGGAGCAGATACACTATAGTGAGCAGGCAACAGAGTCATACCTCCTCCCACTTGTTGCCATCACTGTACTGGATCAGAAGTGCCATGCTTACAGGGACAGGCTGTGTCCTAGGAGAAGCTGGATGAGCTGGAAGCTGAGTCTAGGCAGGTACTCTGTGCCCAGAAAGAGTAAGGCTCAGTCTTCCAGCACCACCTCATGCTTCTGTCCTTTACCAGGAGATTAAATCCCCAAAATACAAGTCAAAAAGCAGCAAAAAATCCCCTTGAGTCCATTCCCACTGTGATTCCAGCCCTCTGGAACCTCTTGGATCCCCCATCAGCCGTGTTCAGCTCCATGTCCATGAGCTCATTGCCAATGGATCAACCCCTATCTGCTGCACAACATCCTGACCCGGCAGCTGATGTTCAGTGAGGGGAGAGAGGCAGTGTCATCCCAACCCCTGCTTCCTGAAGGCTGTATAGTAGCATCATGCTGGTTTGCTGTTGAAGTAGTACCACAGCTACTGTCATATTACTGCTGTCATGCTCTCTAGGATAAACCTAGCCCAGATCTATGCTGCACCCATGCCTCTGGCCTGTGGCATAGCCATAGCTTCAGGACCTGGATCTTCCCTCTGTGCAGACTCAGTATGCTGAAATTCCTGGGATATCTCCTATGTCTGTAGCAGTTGGAAGAGCTTCTGATCACAACCAAGATGGTAAACAGCAATCCCCCAAACAACTGCCCTGCATCTTCCACGTGGTTGTTTCAACCAAGCCCAAGATGTGCACAGTGCTGAATCTGTTCTGTTGTGAAATACAGCTCTTAACTTGGCTTTCATTGTTAATGAATTATAAGTCCTGTTGTGGATGGCTCCAGCTGGATGAAGTCCTTAGTGCTAAAACATAACTACAGCAGTGCAAGCCCTCACAGTGCTGCCTTTCAGATGTGTGCGATTCCATCTACAGCAGCTGCTTCTCTGCAGGGAAATGAAGGTTGGGGACAGCGTTTTCCACTTTACTCTGTAACCATCCTGGTTCTGTTGTAGTCATCATTTCTGTCGTGTTTCTCTTTGAGGGCAGTGGCCTTGCTCAGCCTAAGCCCTGGCTGTTCCTGCTGTTCCTGAGACTTGGACAACGTGTTTCATGGAACGGTAGGACCAGCAATGCTTTGCTGTATCTGTGCAATGAGCAGCCTGCAGCTTTGCTGTCCTGAGCTCAGCTTAAACTTAATCCAAAACTGAGAAAAGGCAATTTTGGATTCTTTTCTCCTAGAGAAGGTCAGTGTTGTTCAGCACAGCTGCCACAGCTCTGTGCTTGAGCTGGCTGGGTTGGATGGAGCTTGGAGCAACCTGGTCCAGTTGTCCCTGTCTGTGGCAGGGGTTGGAACTGGGTGAGCTTTAAGGCCCCTTCCAACCAAAACCATTCTGTGATTCTATGATTCTGTGTATATATATATACACATGTATAAATAAATAAATAATGTATATATGATATATATATCATAGATACATATATCTATGATATAGACCCACAGATGATGAGCACATATCAGGCCCTTGTTTCAGAGCATTTTCTGGGGCTTTTGATCATTTTATGCTGCTGTATCCCAAGTTGCAATGCAGGATTTAATGTCTTCTTTGTTTTCAATGCAATAGGGTGTATTAATGTCATCTTCCCTGTAGGCTGCTCTGACATGTGAATCTCTGCTTGGGCTCGTGTCCACATGCCCGAACAGCTCATTGGAATGGAATGGTATTTGGGTTAGGTGGCTGAGCAGAGTGGCTGGCAGGAGGTTAAAAGCTTGAGCTGGTGGTACAGGACAAATGCAGTACTGGGGTTACACAGCTCACTGAATATTAACTCTCTGGCTTTGCTGATCCAGTCATTCTGCACCAGCAAAGTAGGGATCCATGTGTTGTACTCAGACTATGGGGTAGGATGCCTTGTGACAGGATGCACACAGGATGGCTGTGCAGGACTCCAGTGCAAGCTGCAGAGCCCATCCAAGACTGCACTGAGCTCTGGGTGGCTGGGATCACCCAGCTAACCAGCCCTGCAGGGCAGCTCCAGTGAATCATCCAGTACCAGTTACAGCCATAGACTGCAGAGTAAATGTACCACAGGTTGGCCTAAGGGGAATAACTTGAGGTGCTTCTTGGAGTCAGAAGTCCCAAGAGTGGCTCAGGCACTGGCAGGAGTAGCCAATATTCAGGCATCAGCTTTTGTGGTGGGTTGGAGGATGAGACGGCAGAGGTGAGATGTTAACAAAGCTTGTTCAGCCTGGAGAAGGGCAAGACTGCAGGAGACCTGAGAGCAGCTCCAGTGCTTAAAGGGGATATGAGAAACCTGGAGAGGGGCTTGGGACAAGGGTCTGTAGGGACAGGCCAAGGGGAATGGCTTGAACCTGCCAGAGGGGAGACTGAGCTGAGCTCTTAGGCAGAAGCTCTTCCCTGGGAGGGTGCTGAGGTGCTGGCACAGGGTGCCCAGAGAAGCTGTGGCTGCCCCATCCCTGGCAGTGCTCAAGGCCAGGTTGGACACAGGGGCTTGAAGCAGCTGCTCCAGTGGAAGGTGTCCCTGCCTGTGGCAGGGGTTGGGACTGGGCGAGCTTTAAGGTCCCTTCCAACACAAACCAGGCTGTGATTCTATGATGCACTGCTTTGATAAATACAAATCTAAATGACAGTGGTGTGTGAATTGTTGCAATGGGCTTTATCTCTTTTGTTAAACAGGGCAGTAGGTGCTGTTGTTTGCCATCTTTCTGATTTCACCTCAGTTGACATTGAATTCTTCTTAATTTACACTAATGGAAATAAGTTCAGAATTGGGCTCTATGTATTTGTTTTTTATGAGTTATGCTATTTATATTCTGAATGTCACTTCATGTAGCCAACAGAGAAGGACACGTTGTACTGACTGTATTTGCTGGCACTCTTAATGGCAGTGGTGTAGTGTGAAGGTTATAGAATATATACATATGCTTACAGACAACCCCTTTATGGGATGTAGTTTTAATGCAAGGTGTCTTTCAACCAGCCCATCCATTATAATGACAGCTACATTCCTTTCAGCAAGCAATGTGAGGTTTTGCCTGATTGAGAGCTTGTTGAAAACTTGAGAAAGAAACATACTGTGCTTATTTCTTCCTTAATCTGCATGAAAAAGCACTGGAATGTTTCTTTGCATTTAACATTAACTCTTTATAACCTTCCAATTCCTCAGGAAATTCTGTGTGTGACTGAGAGAGGATGGGTGAGTATCAGAGGCGATAACTTTAAAGGGAGTTATCCTGATGCAGACTGTTTAGTTGTGTTTCTGAAGCCGAGCACTGATTTGACTCAGATCCTAGGGAAGAAAAGTACCTGCTAGAAAGACACCACAACATCCTACTCCTTTAGATGCGGCCAAGGTTGCTCTGAGCTCAGATGACTGCATTGAAGTATTAAAGATGCTCGCTGACCAAAGTTGGAATGATTTTGTGCATAGAACCCCCACAAAAGGAGGAGCAAAGAGAGGGAAATTATGCTCTTCAGTTGTTTTTTGTCCCCCCTAGGCTACTGGACCAGCATTTCAATGAGCAAAGAGAAGAAAGGCTCAAACCACACGGCTGTCTCTAACTGTTATGCCTGTTCTTTGCTTCCTTGTTTAACCAGGGACAGGGGGCCCTGTCTGAGAGGCTAAGGAGCTTTAGCATGCAGGATCTCTCGACGATCCGTGGAGACAGCAGCAGCACTGTTCCTCCTTCGGTCACTGTACGAACCAGTAGCAAACAGAGCCACCCAAAACCATCCCGAAGTGCATCGGAAGGCACTGGCAGCTCAGGTAAGCACCGGTGTTGTTTCCAGCGTCGTGGTGTCTGCAGTGTCCCCCAGCTGCATGAAGTCATGGCAGTTGGCAGGAACAGATAGCACCAGCCACTGCAGGTGGTGTGTACTGGGATTCACGGGACACACACACATGCTGCTGAGTCTCTTGGCACTAAAGAGAGAAAACAGGATCATCTTTTGATCCCCTGCTGCCAGGGATGGGGCTTGAGCATGCAAAGGAGCCAGCATTGAGCCTTGCAACTTGAGCTGACAAGCTAGGCTCTGGGCCTGTGGGTTTTCAGTGAGGGAGGTAATGGAAGGGCAAAAGGAGGGGATAAGGATGCACAGTAGTGAGCAAGGGTCATTATTATCATCAGAGCCCCCATATGGTGATACAGCTCTCTTATGTCATCTCAACATGAATACGAGTTCTAATGGGTATCTGGTTTGAATTACGCCCACTTGTGCTGCTTCTGAACTGTACAGTAGCTGTAACAACACTTGGTGGTTGTGGTTCCAGAACTTTATCACCAGTGAAGCCTCCTGAGAAATAAACCCCATAGAAAGCATTTCTAGAAGCAGAGACCAAGATCTCACAGCTGTTTCTGACATAAAGGATGTCTGCATAAGCACTGTTACGGAAAACAAGGTTCACTGAAGGGCAATGGTTTGTTTTCAAAGGGAAGAAACCTTATGGTGGGAATCAGATCCATTCAAGCTTGGTTAAAGGAATCTTTGTGAGCCCAGAGCCAAAACATTGACTTGCAGATAGCCTTGCATGTCTCCAGCACTGAGACATGGAGGGTTATCCCAAGCAGGCGGTTCCAGATGGCTTCTGGGGTTCCCAAACACCACCAAGGATCATACAGCTCCACTGATGTTAGGCACAGAGAGCTGCAGGCGTGTTGCACTTGGTACCTTCTGAAACACACGCTGGTGGGTTGGAAACTGAGCGGTTTCAGCTCGTGTGTGGTGAGGGCTGTGCAGACCTTCAGTGTGTTTCAAGCCCATGTAGATGGCCACTCCTTCAAGTTTACTTTAGTATTGGAATGTATTAGAAATGTCTTGTTTCAGCCTTCCTAAAGAGCGTCCTTTGAGTCCTTTCCTAGTTCCAAGGACTGTAGCTCACAAGCTTTTCTGTACAGGCAAATTGAAATAGCTGATGTTGGTGCCCAGGGGTTTTATTCTTGGGTTGTGTAAGGTTTTGTATGCACTTCTCTTGTAGTAATGAGTCTGAAAGTGTGCACAATAGAATATAAAGCTCTTAATAAAAGAAACATTGAAAGAGACCACCCCATGTATTTAAGCCAAAATCCCAAATAGCGCAAGTAAAGCATTATCGAGTTATCTTAATTCCATGTTGTATAGAGCAGCCTTTGTAGGTTCATTCTTAAGGCAGTGAACTTAACTTACCTGGTTTCAAACCCCTGTCTTAGCACACAGAATCTTTGGATTCTGATCTGCTTTCATACCAATGCTGTACAAGGATCTCTCAAAATTCATCTCTGGAACATGGAATTGGTCATTAAACTTTTCAAGCTCATGTTTCTCATGGATTTTTGGATCTATGTAGCTTGATATTTTGGTTTGAATTCTTCTTTTAATGAAAAGAACACAAATCTTCCAAGACTTTTATCTGTCCCTTCTCACTTGGGGGTTTCACTGAGGTCCCTAATCTGGGAGTCTGCTTGCAGGCCCCTTCTCCACCTACAGACAGTACAGAGAGGCACCTCCAGAGAGTGGTTCCCTCACAGGCTGGTGGCATCACAAGAGGAATCTATGTATGTATGTATGTATGTATGTATGTATCTATCTATCTGTCTATCTATCTATATCTTCCTCTTTTACATAGCCACAGGTTTGCCCTCACTTTCAATCAGATTAAGTGAAAGATACAGTCCTGGTCTCTCCAGTCCTTGTGCTGTTGTGTGTGGGCACATTTGTGTCTGAAGTCAGAATGTCCAGAGGGGCAAAGGGTCATAACTTATCACATGTGTGTGTATATAAGGATGTGGTCTAGCAGCTCAAGTGTATCACACCTTGAAGGCCATATTCAGGGTGAGCTGACACTGCTGTGGGCACACCAAGCCCAGATACGGCTCCATCACTCCACCTTCCGTACTTGTTTAGTTGGAGTGTTGCACATAAGCAAGGGGCAGACAGAATTTGCCACTGCCTCTTAGTATGCTATAAATACATGTAATGTATACATATGAGTATGTGCATGAGCAGTCACTACAAACAGCTGACACACAGCTCTTTCCTGCCCCAAAGCCCTCGGATAACACAAATGTCCATGTCAGCTGTCCCCACTGCCTCCCAGGAACGTTGGACTTCTCTTTATATTCCTGCCTTAGAGATAATGGGACACAGTTGGGCTGACATCAGATAGAGTCAGCAAAAATACCCCAGACTCTGTTTGACATGAGGGTGACTCAGCCGAAGACCTCACCTTCCTTGTAAAAGGTCTGTAACGTGGCAGTGGTTGCTGGCATACGTGAAACAGCTTCAAGAACATTAATAGAGAGCCTGGTTGGGGCTGCAAACACTGCACCCTTGAGCAGAGTAGGAATCTGCTTTATGGAAGCTTTTAGGGAAGGTTTGAAGGAACAGGTCCTGTGTGTGCAGAAGAAGCAGGGGGGTTGTTAGGAGTTAAGACTGTGATGAGGACCCATGAATTCACACCCTGCTTTACTGCACAGCACTGGTATGACCTGGAGCACACCTTTGTTCCTCAGGGTGTCCCTGAACCAGAACAAATTGTACTTCCCAAACCCAGGTCCTGAAAGCTGCATGTGGAGGAAGATGCTTATGTATTTTATGGTCAATACCCTAGAGGGTTTCTTATGTGGCCTTCTCGCTTCAGTGATTATAACATGTCAAATACCCATAGGAAAGTCCTGACCCTAGTTTGGCAGGAGGGTGTCTGTGTCTGTAGTAACAGTGCTCTATCTGCTGCTACTGAGAAGTTTCTGGACAACTGAAATGTCCCTTTTTATGTTTTCCCCTCTTTTATTCTGTCCTTCTTTCCCCAGTGCAGACATGTGAGAAGTGCACATGGATGTGCTGGGATCTCAATGACTTCATCTGGATGCCACCCTTATAGCTCTTCAGCATTTGTTCATTCAGGTGCCCCCACTCCCTACATCCTCCATCTATACCAACCTATAACAGTCCTCTGTAACTTGTAGCTGCAGGTCTCAAAGTCACTGCTTGATTTTACAGCTGATCAATGACTGTGGCAGGGCCAGGCACCTGAAGTGTTGTTGTGATGGAACACAGATTGCCTAAGGGAGCACTTTTGCAGTTCCCTCTATTTCTCTCATAGGGCTGCCAGGGATGTACAAAGGCTGAGGAATGGGTTTTGTATCTAGTACGGGCTCTTAATTTTCCCAACAGGGGAGACAGCCATGTCAGAGAGAGAACAGCAGCCCAATGATAACTGGATGTCAAGTGGTACCCTCAGGTGGTGGAGTTAAGGGCACTGTGGTCAGTCAAGCTTCCCAGCAGTAAAGAGCTTGGACTTGGGAAGAAATCCCAGGTTTGGTCCAGATAAAAATGCTGTTTGTGAGGGATTAATTTGAACTCAGACTCATTTCTGATCTGCCTCTCTGGGAGCCTCCAACATAACTGTTCTGGGAGACCTTTGGGGAGGTATGAGATGAAGAGGCCAGGAGCTGGAAGCTCCTCCAGCCGGCTTTGCTCCCGAAGGAATGGAGCATGGAAGCACACCTTCACTTACAATAAGCAGGCAAAGACAAGTGATGGCTCTTTAGGTTTTTACAGGGCTTTAGATGGGTCCCATTCCCTGAGCAACGAAACCACAGCCAGGTCTGGTGTAGAGCTTGGTGTTGTGGGTTCCAGTCCTATTGAGTGACTGTGTTTAGGAGCAGGTGTATCTGAAGGAAAGTGGTTTGGAAGATGGGGATGAGGAGAGGTCTGGTGTGTGCCCTGCACAGCTGAGGCTGCTGAACCTCAGTTTGTCCCCACGAGCTCACCCTGTGAGCACCAGGAGTGCTTCAGGTTCTGATTTCCCATCTCTTGGGTGTGTTTCCTAGCCCACTGGAATGCATGAAAAGCCTTTCATGACCCCAGTGGGCTTTGGCTGTGGCCAGAATCTGGCTGCAGAGCCACACTGTACTCAGGCCATGCTGTGTAACTGCTCAGCCTGTCTCGTTTCCATTGCTGCTGTTTTTACAGTGCCTGGTGCTGGTTAGATGGGTTTGTGATGCTCTGAATCCCCTCTTGACACAAAGCACCCTGTAAAGAGCTTGACATTTAGTCAGCAACAACCACATACGCACACAGCAAAGGGTTATTTTGGCTGCTGAAGAGTGTCTTGTGAGGCCAAGAAATAGAACATGCAGGAGCTGCTTTTGAGGCACAGGGGATTAGTCTTCCTTTTCTTTGCTGCCCATCAATGGTACTCGCTGTACATTGAGTTGCCCCACTTGTATAGATGCCCTTCTATCATGCAGTGGGCTCCAGGTGCTCCAGCTCTATTCACTCCCATCACACAGAAAGCCCTTCTCCTCCTCTTCTCTGTCCTCTCTATCTGATCTTTCACTTTGCTCTTAGTGCAGCTGTTCTCAATTTACTGTCTTGGTGTCCTGATGAGAGCTGGTGATATTTCAGCTCCGACACCTGTTCCAACCTGTGCTGCTTCCACACAGCTGCCCCTTTCCTTTGGGAACTGTAAGTGTCCTGGGGCTGCTCATTGCAATGCAGAACTGGAAGCTCCAGAACAAGATTTCCAGCCATTTTTCAAGGCAATCCTGATGTCCAGTAACAATCCACACACAGGCATGTCTTTGTTAGCACTGGGTGGGGGGGGGGGGGTTTGCACTTCTTAACATTACTGTATTGCCTTAAAGCATCCTGCACAGTACAGATGCAGCTTGTTCCCTTGTGATGGCTGGTGAGTGACACATGTGACAGGAGCAGGATATTGGCCATGGTGTCACATAGCTCAATCCTGGAGCTGATGCAAACATATCTCATGGTTGCTGATGTGAGTTGGTTGGGCACTGGAGACCAGCCTGGCTTTGGGGTGTTTCAGCAGCAGGAGATGTGTGTTGCATCAGGGGACGGTCAGTGTCCAGCACTGATGCTTGTCTGGGCCTGAGGATCATGTATTATGGAGCCATCCTCTGCATTGCCCATCCAAGTGCCCTTTCTGCTTCAGCCTGCCCCAGGCAGGGGTCATTCTCAGCTGGAATGATTCCAAAGCAGAAATGTGCATTCTGGTACCGTCCCCTCCTCTGTGCAGGAGACACTCAAGGCTGCTGCTTGGGTTTGCACTTAAGCACTGAAGGCTTTGCAGAAGAGAACAAAGGTGGTGGAACATCAGCACTCAGGACATGCTGCTGTAGTTCAGTCCCCACCAACTAGTAGAGCCCCAGGGATGTGTGAGAGCAGCCCTTGTGTAGATGTGTGAGCTCTCAGAGAATGAACCATCACAAAACTGAGCAGCAGTTTCTGTGTGAAACCAGAGGCTCAACCCCCAGCACATCTCTTGAGGTTGGTTGAGACTCACTTCTATTGGAAAGGTCATAGTTTCACAGCAGCATCCAGCTGGTGGGAACCAGCACTCCTGTTGAAAGGGTATGACCCAACTGCCTGCTTCTGCCCCGTGCCATCCTTTTTCCTTGCACGTGTTTAAACCTTACATGTGCTGACCCCTCTCAGGGAGCTGGTTCAAGTCAAATGCTGCTCCTTGCTCTTGGCCTGGGCCAGATCCTCAAAGCTGGTAGAGAGCAGCAGCATGGACATCAACCATGGGACAAGGTGGAGGCCAGAGTGTGAGGGGCAATGGGACATCTGCTGTCAGCAGCCGGGCTGGTTTGTGCTGGTTTAAAGTGACTGGGAAGCTATGGAAGTGCAGGATAATCCTGACCAAAGGAATCACCCAGAGCTCAAACCTTGTAATTCAAAAGCTCTTTTAATCTGGAGTCATTGATGCCACGGGGAGGGTTTTATTGGAAAGCTCAGACTGGGAATTGTTTCTGGGCTGTTTCCTGGAAGCCAGGCTGTCCTCAGGATGAAGCTGTGCAGTTCATGCTTTCATGAGCAGCTGTGATTCCCCTGCATTCTCACTGAAGGATGCGATGCTATTCCCTTGGCTGCTTTCATCTTTACAGCAGTTCCACCAAAGCATAATTCCTGCAGGACTCCTCAGCATGCTCCCGATCTGGATAGATCAGGGATAGTTTTCCTTCGGATGCTGCGTGAATGGCTGCTTGTGGATGTCTGAATCTACTGGAAAGAGAAATGCAGGCATGTAGCAATACAAGTCCCAGTGCTGCACCCTGTGCTTGTATTCATCAGCCTTTTACACTGTGTTACCCATTGCTCTTCCACGCTCCCAGATCCCTCTGGTCAGGAGTTATTTCTGTTCAGTGATCTGAGACCAGAGCCAGGGAGCTGTATGGAATCCCAGCCTGAACACCCATTAGGCACATAGCCCAGGGTGAGGCACTTTCCTGTGTGCGCTCCATGCTGGTGGATAGAGACAATCACCTCTCTATGCACACAAGGCCATTGAATTCCACCTCCAGATGATGCCAGGTGTTTTGTGGGAGTCCATGGCTTAGCCTGATGAGTTCCTAACGCTCAGCTCCTCTTCCAGTGTGCACGTGTTGCTCCGTGTGCCGGCTCCTGAGAGGTGAGTGCCGTGTTTCCTGTGCTCCACAGCCGCGCATCCCTTTCAGGCATGGCTGTGCTCCCCAGCCTGGCTTGCTCCTCACACTCGTGCTCACTGGCACCTAACACCAGGGGAACAAGCAGGGGAAGGCCAGGCTGTGGGAGCTGGGGGTGTGCTGATGGCTGGCATTGCAGTGATGCTCACCCTACTGACCATGCTACCAAGGCTGGGGAGCGTTTCTCTGGAGAGCTCTGGTCCTTTCTGTTCTAGAGGCTGTGCTGCTGTCCCCACTGCACCAGGGTGACTCCTCTGCCCTGTATCCCCCAGTGTCTTCATACAATCACAGCATGGTTTGGGTTGGAAGGGACCTTAAAGCTCATCCAGTTCCAACACCTGCCATGAGCAGGGACACCTTCCACTGGAGCAACTTGCTCCAAGCCCCTGTGTCCAACCTGGCCTTTGTTGTTTTGTTCTCTTCCCTAAGGATTGGCATGTGTTGGTGGAGAGGACTTTAGTGTTTGGGATGAGCAGGAGCCACAGCAAAGCCCAGTAGCAGACAAAGTGGTTGTACAAAGCAGGGTTAAATGGACTCTCCCTGCTTCGGTCTGTGCTAGAGCTGGTTGTGAAGCCTGTCCCCAGTGTTCATTGTGTTTATAAACATAGAGTGGGTGAATAGTTTAGCTGCTGGTGGTGTTTTCAATGCTGCACCAGTCGGCTGCTAAGAGCGGAGCTACATCACTGCTGCATTGTGTCCCAGTGGCAGATGAATGGATGGGGAGGCCTCGGATTTGGGCATGCCAGAGGATGGGGCTGCATCCAGAGTGGCAGCTTCTCACATTGGTGGAACCAAAAGGCCTTTGTAACTCCTTTACTTCTCATCACATTCACTTTTTGTTTACTTGCACACTGTTATCAACCGGGGGGCTACAGCAGAGGGTCTGAAGATGACCCGTCTGTGCCATCCCACTGCATCAGTGCTTGGAGGTGGTGATCCCAGCCTGATGCCGTCTCCTTGCCCCCTGTGTAGGTGGCAAACCAACCCCTGTGGTTGCTTTTTCACCCTCCCTGTTGTCCTCTTCTAGTTCTTTGCACCAGCACATTCGGTGCCACTGTGCAGAATGAAGCCTGTTTAAGGTGCTGTCTGTTTAAGCCATCAATGAGACACTGGTATTCACAGCACGTTTTGTTAGCACCCTTCTAATTTTAGCCTAAACCAATGTTATGGATTTGACTTCAAAGTGTTATTTATGAAAAGGATCACTGCATCCTTAAGTGCTTTATAGTCATGAGTGAACCTTAGCAAAGTCATTTAATCAGTCCAATATGTTTACGAATTGGGCCCAAAGTCATGTTGATCTGGTTTAAACTGCTTTCAGATTGGCTTGTCTTACTACTCCCTCCCCCCAGACTTAATCCAGTAGTCCCTTAGACCATGTCAATAGGGATACACTGAAGCTCTATCTCATAGAAGGTTCATTCTGTCTCCACAGGCTGCCTTTTCTCTGTCTCCAAGGCAATAGATGCATTAATGCACTGTCAGACAAGGGCCTGCCATTGAAAATGCCTCTTTGTCAGTGCATGTTGGACAGCTCAGAGGGCTCACTGCATCGTGTGAACGCGATTTTCAGTGCCACAAAAAGCAGGGGGAAGACAGAAGCAGAGTTTGTTTAGCTGGGATGAAGTGGTCCTGAACTCATCTTTCCTTAATGCAGGCTTTTGTGTCACCAGTTTAATAGTACAGTCATTATCAGTACTTGTCTCCAAAGAACTGGTAATCTAAATGGGTGCCTAGTCAAGCCTGAGCTCAAGCAGCAGTGTGAGAGGCTGGTTTAGACCCATGATACAGCCTTTTTGGCAGTTCCTTTAATGCTCTTGGAGGTGAAACACTTCCCTCTGACTCATAGAAACCCCCTCATCTCTTAAGCTGGGGGAGCACAAGCCTGCCCATCCTGCTCCATAGATTACATGCCATGAGAAGGTTTCATGGCCTGCAGTGCCATGGAGTGCAGAGCCCAGGAGCCAGGCTGAGTGCAGCGGGAGCTCCCAATGTCCTGGAGCAGCAGATGTGGCACTGTCAGTGATGGGGATGGGTTCCTCCTCCACTGCTGAAGCTCTTCCCTGCCCGCTTGGCTCCCTCCAGCCGGCCTCATGCTCTGCACATGACCAAGCGTTGACACAATTCAGGACATTCATCCTGCTTTGCTCTGGGCAGCCTCACTAAATACAAGTGTGTTCCACTATGCGTTGTCTTGTTGACAGCTTCTGTGCCAGCTCTTCTTGCCCAGGGGAAGGACTTTCCTGGCAAAACTCCTTCCAGGTCTTTACACAAGTTTCTGATTTATCACTTGTCATAGGATTATCATGGGATGGTTTGGGTTGGAAGGGACCTTAAAGCTCATCCAGCTCCAACCCCTGCCATGGGCAGGGACCCCTTCCACTGGAGCAGCTTGCTCCAAGCCCCTGTGTCCAACCTGGCCTTGAGCACTGCCAGGGATGGGGCAGCCACAGCTTCTCTGGGCACCCTGTGCCAGCGCCTCAGCACCCTCACAGGGAAGAGCTTCTGCCTTTTATGTAATCCTCTGTGTTCGCAGCCTGTGGAAAGTCAGGCTGCAGCATTAAGGAACAGCGATGCAGTTATGTCAGAGCCCTTTTTCCCTTTCAAAAGGATGGAGTGAAAATCTCCAGGGATCTGTTTGTCTCTTGGCAGGGTCTGGTAAATGCTTGAATGCGGGGCAGTGTTAAACAGTCTTGCTTGGAGCTGGCATTTAAGAAGTAACAAATGCTATATTGGGTGGTATTTTCTCCGCTAACATCTCTTGAGTGCTGTTGCAAAGACATGTGCCATGGTGGGGAGGGAAGAACGATTTCAATCCTGGCAGGGAACCATAGAATAGTTAGGGTTGGAAAGGACCCTAAGATCATCCAGTTCCAACCCCCTGCCATGGGCAGGGACAGCTCACACTAAACCATGTCACCCAAGGCTTCATCCAACCTGGCCTTGAACACTGCCAGGGATGGAGCTTTCACAACCTCCCTGGGCAACCCATTCCAGTGCCTCACCACCCTTACAGTAAAGAATTTCTTCCTTATATCTAATAAATATATGTATTAGATCCTGAAGAATCTGCTCTGTATCAGAGCTGCTGAGGCTGCAGGTATTTGAGAGGCCTTTAAAAACTTAAAACTACCTTGAAACCACAGCTCACCAGTGGCTGACAGTCAGCCTGGCCAGCGTGTTCACTCAGCCATCCACGGGGTGCTGCAGCATTAAGCCAGACCCCATAAAATGATGTTGGATCCTTTCCCATATGATTGTCACCCCAAAGACAAGGTGATGGATCACACACAATCAGCACTGCAGCTCAGTGAGGGCCTTAATGGGACATTCACTAAATTGTGCTTTAAACAAAGCACCCTATTGGTATATATTAGATGTATCCAACCCCTTTGTATTATGCTACATCTTGCACATGAGATGATTACAATGGGAAGCACTCTAAAAACCTAAATGATGTGGCATCAAGGGGCTGTTCCTGTATCTCTGAACTGATGCAATGAAATGGGGGAAGTGTTTGAGTTCTGTTCTTAGCCAGTTTTGCTTCCAGCTCTTGTGGCAAGGAATAATTTTTAACCCTTCTCTCATTGAACTTAAAGAACAATGGATTTTCTGTTGCTCCAGGCATTTTGCTCCTTAAAACTTCCCTTTACTGAATGTTCATCAAATTGCTACAGGGATGATTTGCATTGCTTTGCACTGGTACCTCTGAATGGCCATTTGGGTGTTTCTCTAGGTATTTTGAAGTTCTTTCTTACTTACTGTGCTTATTTCAGGGTAAATGAGTAGGTTCATTAAGTACATTTGCATCTTACCAGCAGGAAGCTAAAACATGAATTGTTGTTCAATAAACTCCACTTGAACCACAGATACGCAAAGATGAAGGTTTCTATGCTCTGAACCAATGTTCCTTTGTTCTCTGCATCCCAATGTTTTCCCCTAACAGTTTATTCTTTCCTTTTCTCTATATAAATATGACGGACTCTGATGTAAGTGTTACCGATTGCATGGGTGTTCTTCTGAGGTGTTTGGACAAGACTAGCACTTAACAACTTAATCCTTTGTGGGATGCGTTTTCATTAACGGGTGGCTTTGTTGCTGTGATTCAGCTTGTTTGCTTTGGTTGCACTTGACTTTGGAGATGATGTCTGCCTCTGTTTGGGCAGCGTGTGCTGGTGGAGTTGGCTGCTCCTAACTCCTTGGTTTGGCAATGACAAGTGTTGGGCAAGCACATGGCTTGGGTTAATGTCCTTTGGAAATGATGGACAATTTGGCTTTGTTGCAGGGAAAAGAAGCTGATTGCCATCGTATAATAAATACCTGCTCTTGCTAAGTGGTGTGCAAACCTCTTTAATATTAATTATCCCCTGGAAAGGCTTAGCTTTGGAGTGTCTTTATCTTCCATTACAATAGTTATATTCCATAACAGTTATATTCCATATATTCCATAACAATACCTGATTCTGGCTTGTGTAGTCTGTGACTGTGGTTTTCCCCATTGCTCCTAAGGAATTGCAGTGGGAGGAACATGTGTTGTGCCCAGAAAAGGGAGGAGGAGGTCCAGCTTCTCTCAAAGGGATGCCTGATTCCCACTGTAATCGTATTTAAGTGTCTCACCTGTAGTTAGAGTGGGCCAGATCCTGACCTCTGTTGTACCCATGGAAATCCGTAGGAGTTACTCCAGGTTTGCACAGCTGCATGGGCCAGAGTCTGAAACGAAGTGATGGCTGAAGAACACCACGCTACCGAATTCCACTTGTTGCTATAGAAGATGATTTCTGAGCCCTTCTAAAATCACAGAGCTTAAAGATGATGGTGGTCTCGCCCCACATCCCCTTTTCCTGCTGCATGGTTCCCTGTTGTACATTTGTAATAGCTTAGATCCCACCTCTGCAGAGCACTCAAATGTCAACTTTACCTTGAAATATACCTGACTTCAGGGCTTCCCACACACTATTTGTTATATTGATTCCCTTTGAAGGAGTTAGGATCTTAGGAACCGGAATTACAGGGTCTGTTTCCTTACACTGTTTACAGTGTTTCCTTACACTGTCTTGCCTCAGTGCAGGGAGAGGTGTCATCTGGATATTGAAATCTGCGAGATGCAGCAGCAGCTTTTGCCCTGGCACACAATGGATTTCCCATCTCTGCAGCAGTCCTGCCCCTCCATGCAAAGCTGTGGAGCCATAAATGTGGGAGGTGGACACACCAGACACACAGCTCTGAGGCAGGCAGTGAGGGTCTCCTAAGGAGGAGAGAGGCAGGATCATCATCTGGTGTGTGGTCCATGCTGGGACACAGGCCCTGGGGCTGTCCCTGGCTGCTGCCTCTGTCACTCTGGGGACACCCATGATGGCCTGAGACCCAGCCTTATGTCCTAAAGGTGGCTTTTAGGAGCCAGTCACCCAAGAACAAGCGCTCTCCTCAAGGAGCATGTGCCAGCACTGATGTGTTTTGCTCCTCAAGCTTCACCTTCTCCATAATCAAAGCTTGGTGTCCCAGAACCCATCCATTCTCTTTAAGAATCCCTCACTAATTCCTCACGTGTGTTTTTTATCCTGCTTAATCCCCTGATTTACATTTTCTCCTGCAGAGGAGGACTCGTTTGGTGTAGGAAAATCAGGTTTTTATCCTGTCATCACAAGAAATCCCAACTTCTGAGCTGGCACTCGCACAGCCCTTTGGGATGAGCTGCTTCCAGCCCCACAACAGTGCAATGCTTCCGCAAATGTGGGACAAAATCTGGCCCACCAGGTCAGTACAAGGTTGGGATTGTCCCAGTGCAGTCCCTGAGGCAGGAGAGGCAGGGAATCCTCTCTTCTTGCTCCTGGATCTTGTATTCAAGATCTGCTCTGGTCAATGGTTAGCAATGTAGCAGAAAGGCTTGGGATAGATCCGCTTCCTCCCTTTTCCAGTTGAGGCTGAAGCAAAACTGGCTCCCATTTGGCTGGCTTTCAGTGCCTCATCCACAATGGGATGGAGCAGGGGAGAAGAGGGCATCAGCCCAACTACCAGGAGACATTGCAGACCTCTCTGCTGTGGGGTCAAAGCTGTATGTGCCAGCTTGGAGCCTGAGCTCTGCTCTGGATACCTGGATGTGATCCTTGAGAACAGAAGAGCCCATAGGAGGCTGTGCCTGCCATGGAGACACACAACACGGGTGGCAGAGCTGCCTGGGGATCTTTTTAACCCAGCACCCAGTTGAAGAGAGAGAATAATAATGGAGAAAGCAACGTACATTGGAAAACCATGGGATTCATGGGAGCGCTATCAGGGATGACGGTTCCTTCTGTTGTCTTCTCCAGCAAAGCATTTGGCTGTAGGAGAAAGGGAACAAGCACATTGACCTGATCCCATGTTCCTTCAGCTTCAGCAGCCAGTGTCTGCATGCACTGAAATGCTCTAACTCTTGTTCTCCAACACCTCTCCATCCTGTCCCATTCAAAGTCCTCTTTTCCATGGGGAAAACCTGTGTCTCCTCACAGCAGCACTTGGAAGTGTGTTGTTGGGCCACTGTGCAAACCTCAGTGAGGCACCTGAATGACTCTTGACGCACTCTTACTGCCTGAAGCCCAACCTGCAGTCCACGTATGAGGGACCCCAGGGGAAGAGGCCATCTATGGGCAGCACTTGGCTTCCAGGCTGAAGATTTAGGCATGCTTCAAGCTTGGCTGAGCAAACAGCATTTAAACCAAACTTGCCTTCAGTTTTTGTTGGCTTGCAGAAGCAACAAGGACCATATTCCACATCCAAGGTGGCCTAAGGTAGGCATCTCCTGGGTAGCTCATTTCCTAAGCAGAAGGATTAAACAGTACTTCAAATGGAATATTCCTGCACTGTTTTGCCTTGTGGTCTGGAGATTTAAGTCTCCCCACAGTGCAGTCCTAACGCAACAGTCATACACAGCCAACAGAGCTGATTCAGCATTATCCTGGCCCTCTCTGCAATGTGACAATCAGCACTGTCAGCATAGCCGGGAAAAAAAGACAACTTCCCTGATAACCTGCAGTGGTGTCTGTCAGCCTGTCCATGCAACTGGTGGTAAAGGAGTAGGACCACAGGGGCAGCGGACAGAGGATGCTCCCTCGAGCAGCAGCTGCATCCTGTGGGCTGAACACGGGCTGAGAATGACTTTAACTCACTGACTGCAGTCTGGTACTGGAGAGAGCCCCAGTGACCTGCTCATGACTGGTGGTGTTGCTGTAGCCAAATCACTTCCCTTTGTTTGTTACCCAACTGAACAAGCTGTTGGAGAATTCAGTTCTTTTGTACTTTAAGAATCCAAATGGATTAAGAAGCATTGGATGTTGAGGTATTCCTCTTTGGTTTAGTCTTTGGGTTTAAGTGTTTGGTCCAGCAGAGCCTTACAGTCAGGCTGAGACAGAAGCACAGAGCGTTGTTTCTATGTATGTTCATACAACAGTGTAATAGAGAGCAAATACTTGTGGTTAATGTTGTCTAAACAGCAAACACTTCCACTCCTGACATGTTGCAGAAGGAAAATAACTATCAGTTAAACAGAGAAAGCTCCAGCCCCATGGATAAGAAGCCATCTGTGGAGAGGCAGGAAGCTTGGTGATGCTGGGTGCCCTCTTCTGTACCTCCTGCTTTGGACTGTCTTGCTTCACTGTCTGCATTGAAGGCAGCAAATGGATTGTGTTGTGCAATGTGACCGACCCCACCATGATCATGCCCTACGTTACAAGAACCACCAAGCTGGTGTTAGTGGTCTGTGGTCATGGGGGCAAAATCTGCCTTCACATCCATCAGTGGAGTTAGTGCTCCATGAAATTCACCCCACAGTGACAGAAGAGAGCCATTTCCCTGCTCTGCTCTTGCAGCAACACTCCCACTGCTGAGAATCCACTTAATACCTGATGGAGCTTTATGTTAACATCAGTGGATCTCAGCTTGAGCTCTCCCAGCTCCAAGTCCATCAGTGCTGCTGTGCTTCGTGTTTCCGCATCCCGAGCAGCTCTCTCTCTCCTGACCAGAGGCCTTCAGCTCTCGTTTGGTGCCTTCTAGAGGACACTTCTGGAACCTGTAAATAGAGGAGCTATGGATGGAATCAGTGATTCAGTAACTCAGCTGTTTTATTTATGGGCTGGACAAACAAAGAACTCTTTCTAGAGTCAACCTCCAGAACATCAGAGCCTGTGAATTTAGTCTCAATTATATGTAAAATAATCCAAATAGAGCTTATATTGGCTTCATAAAGAAAACCCTTTTGATTTCTAACCCCACTGCTGCTATTACTAGAGTGTGATGTGTGAACCTGCAGTCTATTAATGCCTGGAAGATGCATGGCTTTGCAGTGAGGTGGCGTTTGGCAGAGTGTGAATCGAACCATCACTGATTTCTTCATCCCTTGTCTTCACGTTTAGACTGTAAATGGCCCTGTTAAATAGGGATGGACAATACGTTTGAAAAGCCACCTGAAGTGAACTGTGAAACCAAAGGCTCTGTGTTCTCAGATGATGAGGAGAACGAGTCATTGGATTGTGCATCCATGAACAAAAAGCCCCAAAAGAAGGATCAACCCCTTGAGGTACTTCAGGGCTCCTCCTTGTATAACATTCCTCAAATCTTCAACTGAATGAAGATCTCTCTTTGGACTAAAACCACCAAACAAAACATTTCTTGTTTTCCAAGGGTGGGTTTTGCTGTGGGTTCACTCACTTTCATGCATGTGTGCATCTCCTGACAGAGTCTGAATTGGTGCCAGTGGAGATCATAGGTATATGGGCTTCAGAGATGGTTGTGAGTTGCAAAACTTGGCTCTAGCTCTAAACCATGTGGAGGTGTTTGGGTGAGAGGGTTTGGCTATCAAACCCAGTTGATTTTTCATGTCTGAGGAGGAAAAACACATTCTCACCCTCAAGGCAGGATGGTTACAGTGAGAACAGCATCCATAGAGCCTGGTCCCTTTCACTTGAGTTCATACCCAGCCAGACCCCACTGAGACCAGCAGCAGTTCATGACTCCGTAGGGGTTTGGATCAGTCACTGTATTAACAAGCACGCTTTTAAGTTGTTCCATGGAAACCAAAGCCCTAAAGGAGATGCAGATCTCACAATGGGGTTTGCCAAAAGCAATTTTAGCAGCGTTTTGTTGTGGAGGAAATGAAACCTCCATGGGAGATGCTGTAGACAAAGAATCCTTCCAGATCCAGGCAGGGAGGATGGAGCCAGAGCAGATGGAGCTCGCAGATCCAAGCTGACACATCTCCACCAAAGACCACCAAGGGGTGGGCTGCTCTGTTCTTACAGTGGAAAGATGCAGCCTCTCTGGCTGCTCTCAGAGCTATCTGGTGGCCTCCCAAAGGAGGCAGAGCTGTTTAAGACTCTTTGCTGTGCAGTTCATGACTGCTTTGCTCTAAGACCTGTCTGGCTTTCTTCCCCAGCTCTTCTCCTTCAGCTGCGGCTTTCTGGGTGCAGCCATCCCATCCAGGTCTGTTGTGCTTTTGGGGATTCACAGTGGAGGCTTAGGTAGGATTCCAGGCTTGGAAGATGGGGTGAGGTGTTGGGTTAATCCCATCTCTGTGAGAAACCACTTTGGTTTATTGGCAAGCTGGAAAAGATGGAGATTTAGATGGAGTCTAACCAAAACCTTACCATGCTGCAGTTCCTTAATCTGTATGAATATTTATACCTTGCTGCATCACAGGAATGGGGAAACACAGCATGATTTTGGGGTTGAAAGTCCTATAAAACAGAAATGACAAAGTCCTCACTTAGGAATGGTAAGATTCTGTCAGACTCTTAAGGGTAAATAGTTTGATGCTTTGGATATAGATGTTAATGGAGTAGAAGAGCTTACCAGGCCTTGCAGTGCTACACGATGCTATGACAGGCCTCCAGACTGAAAACTTATGCTCCTCCACAACATCTGGTACCCATTTCTTCTTGTGAAACTCACAAGACACAATGCCGATGCCAAAGCTCTTCTGAGAGTCTTAATGTATTGCAGATTAGGGTGTTTTATGTTTGTTTGCCAGTTTAATTAAATCTGGTCCCAGTCTGGAGAATGGGGTTGATGATAGTAAATGAATTCCATGGAGTTGTCTGACTCCTGAGTGTTCAGGGGTGCTTTCTGAAGCTCTCTGCATCACTGCATGTCTGCAGGACAGAACTGCAATAGTTGGCTTCTAAACTGATTTCAGTCTATTGTGTCTGGCCTGTGCCCAGAGCAAGAGGCTGATCTTTGAACAGTTCTGCCTTATGAGAATTACAGCCTCAGAGTGTTTCACCTCGGTTCTGTAATGCCCCATGTACCCTCAGAGGGGCTGCGGCTGGGTTGGGCAGTGCAGGACAGGTTGGGACACACCAGAGCTGTTTTTATGCCACCAGTTTGCTCTCCTGATCTGTGAGCTATTATCAATGGCACCAATTTGTCCTGACTCCTTCAACCTGTTGTTAGCAGCCTTTAGCATCTAACTAAGCACCAAGAGGGGAAAGCTGTTGGTGTAACAAGGACTACTGCAGGTTTCTTAAAGCTGTTAGTCTTCAGATGGTCATTCATTCATGATTCTCAGTGCCAAGATCTGCTTCTCCATTACTGCAGTGGGATCAGTGCCACAGAGGTGCTGCAAAGGTGGGTGAATTTTAAGGAAAGAAAAACCATTTCCTATTATGCCCCTGATGTTTCCTCTTGCTTTCCTGCAGGCACCGCCTAGGACCCTTAGACCTCGCTTCAGGAAGAAAAGTACCTCGTCCTCTGCCACTGAAACAATGTGAGTGCAATGAGCCAATAGCACCAAGATCCACAGAATGTCTCTCTTCTGCCTTAAAGAGCTACCCGTTAACGTAGGAAACAGCAGTGGGATGGATGTGCTTTGTGCAGCGGTGTAGACACAGCCTTTCCCTCTCCTCTCTCTGTATCCTCTGTTACAGCTTCTCGCGTTAGTCCATGGTGTTGGACAGTGTGACAGACACCTGCAGGTTCAGAGTCCTTGTTCTGTTTGCAGGGTGTACCCCCACTCACGCCACCCCTGTACATTTACAGTTCTCATCTGTGTCTGCATAGCTCTAGCTCTGTGAATGCACAGCGGAGACAGAAACAATCCAGTTACTCATGGTGACACATCATTGACAGTGTGTTTATTTATGGCTTTACCATTACTGAGGTGGATTTACAGAACCCATGGATTTCTCTTTCCTCAAGACTGTGGATGAGGTAACAGGTATCCAAGTACTTTGTGGGAAATGTTCATTAGTGAAAGCTGACCTTCTGTTTCTGCAAGTTAACCTGGGAACACCATATGGAGAACAAACCACTTACAGAGGACGAGGAAGAGATGTGTGAGAGAAAAGAAGTGGTTCCAACGAGGTCATGAAGGAGGAGTCTTTAATTTCCATCAGCCTGAGCCAGGAGAGTATTGTGTGGAACATGACAGCAACTGGAAGAACATACTGTTTGTGGCAAAGGCTCTACTGCCAGTTGTAAAGTGTGAGCAAGCCAGGCTTGTACTAAGTGCAGCGACAGAGTTAGGATCACTTTAGTGACACAGAGAAGAAAACACGCCTTCCTCCCCTGCCTGCAGCAGGATCAGTCCCAGCACCCTGCCTTCTGGGTGAGGTGCCACTGGTTTCCTTGCAGGGTGCTGGGGCTGAGTTGCTGTTTGAAGCCTGGAGTGTTGCTTGCAGCATGGAGTTGGTTAGAACCACAAGAAGCAGACACAGTGGTGTGTTTGTATCCATATATAAATGAGAAACATAAAAGAGGAAGACGTGGTAGGGTTTGTGTATTTGTGCTTCAAGTTGGTGTCTCTTGTAAGTGTTGAGCATGTGACAGTCACTCATACGTTAATTCCGTGGCCCTTTGTGTTTGCTCTTGGACCTGTCACGTAGACTAGAATATTTAGCATCACATAGAACATGCCATCACCAAGGGATCAGTGCAGGGGCTTGATGGGGAACAGCATGGATAACCCAGGTCAGGTGTAGCAGGATGCCAGCAGTGGAGTGGATCAGAGAAACCCACAGTGAGTGTCCTTGGAAACCTGTTCTCTGCCGGTTATGCATTGATATCCCAGCCCTCCCTGGCTGATGGATCCCTGAGGCTTCTCCCAGAGCTTCCTGTTATGTATGTGGGGAAGAGAGAAATGAACTGTGTGCAGACGCACAAATGTGTAACTGGCCTAGCTGGGAAGCAGAAACACTAAGTGGGGATTTCCTGTGCCTGCCACAGTATTTGGCCTCATTACCTGAGCATTTTATTTCCTTTACATGTGCTAATTCAATTGTATTTTGCAATGGGTAGGAAGGAAAAAGTCTTGAGAAAGTAAATTAAAACCAACCTGTCTAAATAGCAGTTACAGAAAAGCCAGTCCTTGGAAGACACTCAGCAAAAGGTTGGAGGAGCTAAGCTTGTGCATTTTGGTTTTAAGCAGCTTTAGAGTTTATTTGATTCCTTTTGGCAAACATTAATAACAAACAAGAAACCCTGCCTGCAGTGTTAGCAGAAGATAGAATCCTGCAAGCGAGCTGTGTTTCCCTGCTACACAATGGGCTGCTGTAAGATAAAGCAGCACCTGACAAGTTTGCACTCAGTGATGCCAACCCCTCCCCAGCAACATAGAGCTATGTAACATCTGATGAATTCTACTCTCAGACATGCTGTAGGAGCATTGATTCTCACTACAACTATTAGATGTGTGTCTAATCTGCTGTTTTACTGTAACCTTTGACTGTTTAGCATTTAAGTGCTGAGGTGAAGTTGTTGACAAGGGAGTTGCCTTATATCTCTCAAAACATTCACTGTATAAATGAGAAAAATAAACCTTTTCATATCTCTGGCAAAAATGTATTAATTTATCAACTGAGCTGTATATTTGTGTATAGATAGGTAAGAAAAGTGGATGCTCACCCACATACACGTTGTGCTGTAGTGTCGTGTGTACAGAGAGTGGCCCTTCGCTTCCAATCCCTCATCTTCCTCACACAGGTTGTTTACAGGTGGTGCCCCAAGTCTGGCATTTCTCTTCTGGTTACTGGTGGGCACTGGAATAAACACCAGACATGAAGGCTTTGATTCTAGTTTTGCTCTTTGCCTATGCCAAGGAGCCAGCCTGATTCAGCGAGTCATGTCCCTGCCTGGTGAACCAGAGGCTGGGAGCAAAGAGAGGACACGTGGATGGTGGCTTCTGAGGTGTGTTTGGGGGAGCAATCTCAGCTCCCCCAGCTCCGGCTCAGCTGCTTGCTGACCACTCCTAAAAGCAAGGAATCTCTTAGTTGATGGTTTAAACTAGCAACAGATCTGGCTTAAGGAAGAAAAACACAGTCTGGGGCCTCTCTGAGCAGCCCTGTAGGGCAGGCAGGCTTCCCAGTGGTGGCCTGAAGAAATCAGACCAGTGCTAGAAAACAGAGCCTTTGCCTGGCATGAGGTGCCAGTGAAACCTGTGTTGTTTGGAGCAAGTAAAATCGATACTGAGGGGAAGAAAACTGCAGCTGAAGATGGGCCTGTGGATTATCTCACCATAAATTCACCTCAGCTATGAGAACAATGAGCAGCTCAATGCTGTCCTCCAATGCCTCCTTTCTTGTCAGAGGGGCAGCGCCAGCACACTTACAGTGGTTGCCGAGTCAGGATGACATCAAATAGCGACAAGACAGATGTCACATGTATCCTGTCACCTCATCTGAACTGTGCAAGTGCAACCCCAGCAAAAAAGGAAAGCAGAATCAGGTTCTTTATTGCTGGGAAGAGGGAGAAAGCTGCATGAAGAGACCTGATGCTCCCAAACCTCATGTAACAACCTGCTGCCTCCAACTGCTCCTCAAGTGTGCTCATGTGGTGGTAAAGCCCTTGCTCCTGTGACCGGATGCTCATTGCTCACAGTCTCCTTTGCTGTCTGTTTCAGGTACATATTGTGCATCATATTTGCAGTAGCAGAGAGCTCTGTGTTGGGATTTGCCTTTAGACAAACTGTCATAAGGAAGCTCATTGTGCACTTTGTGTGGTTTCCTTCCTGTGCTGGGTAGAAAAGAGCTGGGATGGAATGGTGCACTCGATGCCTCACAAGGATGGCCATGACAACAGTATTCCAAAGGTTTGATGTTTGGCTGGGTTTGTTGTACTGCTTGATACACATCTTGAATAAAGTCTTAATCTTTTCTTTAAAAAAGAAAGGAAAAACCCCCAAACCCCATCTTTAGTCTGTTCAATGTATCTGGCAGGCCAGAAGAATCACTTTGGTCGCTGTATGATTTTTATCTCAGTTCTGGCTGACTGTATATAGATGTATTCACTAAGTGCTGCATGTCCTTCAGAACCTCTTTCTGTATTATGAACTGGAAAAAACAAAATACAGCTACTGAACACTCTGAGTAAGTAGTGAGTTCATTGAAACACTACAGCCTCCTTCACTCACTGGGCAGGTGGCTCTGGAGCTGTCACCAGGGACTATCTGCTTCATTATTAGTTATTAGAGCCTTTAGAAGCAGCTGCTGTTCACACACCTGCTGGAGAACCAGCTTTGTAGAGAACCCTCTGATGTAGACCTTAGTGAAACCAGAGACTGGCTGCACGCTCCCAAAACACCCTGTAGTAAACCCTTGTTGTTGTCCCATAGGGATACACACTGTGATGTATCTAGCTGAAAAGAAAGGATAAAAAGGAAGAAACTCAGTGCTGACTGCATGACAATACAATGTAGGACCTAAAGCATGTATTACCCTACTCAAAACCCAACACAAGATACAAAGTGTCAGTCCTTTAATGAAATTTGGTGGCTAATGCATTTTTTTCATAAGTTATTAAAAATGCACATAGCCACCACACTGGGGTTTTGCTGTGCTATTTAACAGAGATCTGGCAACAGTTTACCTGGTACCATGAGAGGCAAGAATACCGAGTGGGACCCTGCTCTCCTTTCGCCCCTTCCCAAGGAGACTCCATTCAGCAAGCTCCTAACAAGTACAGATATGGCAAAATATGCTGTGGGGTTATTTAAACATGTTTCTCTTTAAAAAATTAAGATTAAATATGTTGCTTTATTCACTTTTAGTGCTGTTTTAGACTGTCTTCATCCATGTTACACACAACCACAGGAGAACAACAGCCATCAGAACATGCAGGAGGCCAGCTTGACCTCTGCTAAGTAAAACACAAAGTGCATTGGAAGATAAATCCTGAATATTCCTTTATTTGGGGTGTTCATACCCACAGTTCTGATGAGGTGACATGCATATGTCAGAAATTAAGACCATACCACAGGCATCACTACCTCTTTCCTAAAGAGATGCAAAAGTGAATCCAAGACTCCTACAAACGAAGATTCGTGCGGTCATGATACTTCTGGTAGGGATCATCCACATACCAATTCCTTCTTTTCCAGAAGGAAGTGGTCATTTTATCGAGGAGTTTACACTGTGTTTTTGTGCACAACATGAACTCTCTCAAACGCTTCTTTTGGGAAGCTGACTTCTTCCACAGTTTCTTCTTATAACCAGCCTAGCAGAAGAAAACACATGGGAATTTTCAGTTGCTACAAATACACACACACAGATGTACAGATAACCAAAGCAAAGAAATTCCCCTCTTTTGGAAATATGTTAGGGTTGGAAAAGACCTTAAGATCATCCAGTTCCAACCCCCTGCCATGGGCAGGGACATCTCACATTAAACCATGGCACCCAAGGCTCTGTCTAACCTGGCCTTGAACACTGCCAGGGATGGAGCATTCACAACTTCCCTGGGCAACCCATTCCAGTGCCTCACCACAGAATCACAGAATCCCAAGGGTTGGAAGTGACCTCGAAAGATCATCTAGTCCAACCCCCCTGCAAGAGCAGGGTAACCTAGAGTACATCACACAGGAACTTGTCTACCCTTACAGTAAAGAATTTCTTCCTTATATCCAGTTTAAACTTCCCCCGTTTACATACTAGCTACTGCCCTCTAATGGAAGGAAAACAATCAGCCTGTAAATAATCCTAGAATCCCAGAAGGGTTTGTGTTGGAAGGAACCTTAAAGCTCACCCAGTTCCAACCCCTGCCATGGGCAGGGACCCCTTCCACTGGAGCAGCTGCTCCAAGCCCCTGTGTCCAACCTGGCCTTGAACACTGCCAGGGATGGGGCAGCCACAGCTTCTCTGGGCACCCTGTGCCAGCGCCTCAGCACCCTCACAGGGAAGAACTTGTGCCTCTATCTAATCCAAATCTCCCCTCTGTCAGTCAAAGCCATTCCCTTTGTCCCATCACTCCACACCCTTGTACAAAGAACACATTTATATTACCAAAGCCTTACCTGTCTCCTAACCCAAAGGCCATTGTGCAGCCGGAGAAACCGAGCAATGACAGCTTTCACTGTCTTCCTCTTTCCACGCTTTCTGCTATAGTAGGTGACAGTCCTGGCTGGCTGGTGCAGGATACTTGGAAGTAGAGATGTGACGCTAAAAACACCCCCGAAACAGGGAAGAAAACAGAACAGGAATGAAACATCTTGCAAAAGCAATCACTGTCTCTTTTGTGCAATGAGAAGCAGCTGTGACTTGTCTGAAGGTTCACTAGAGCTCACCTAACATGAAGTACAGAACTGAAGAAGCACTTATATGAGCTGTGGTGCTTAACTCGTGTCAAAATTAATTTCTCAAGTTATTATTTCATGTTGAAAAGCTTTTTTCATCTACTGAAAGTGGTGAAACGCTCAAGAGCAAACATTCTGCTGCTCCTGGCATTCTGGGGGAATTAAGTAGGGGAAATTCAGGTTAGATATAAGGAAATCCTTTACTGTTAGGGTGGTGAGGTACTGGAATGGGTTGCCCAGGGAGGTTGTGAATGCTCCATCCCTGGCAGTGTTCAAGGCCAGGTTGGACAGAGCCTTGGGTGCCATGGTTTAGTGTGCGGTGTCCCTGCCCATGGCAGGGGGCTTGGAACAACATGATCTTAAGGTCCTTTCTAACCTTACTCATTCTATGAATCATCAGCGAAACAATCAGTGCCGATTATAACAAGGCTACCTGCAAAGCCTACATCTGCAAAGCGTATTTCTTTCACATCTTGAGTCAATCGCTGTTCGCAGCAGAAGCGGCAGACCTCGGTCTACCAGAGCCCCGTTACGGCAGACACTACCCCGAGCAGTCTGTCAGACACCGCAGCTACCACAAGCCCTTCTCCCCGACCCCGCACAGCCCATACCTGCTGAGCACCGAGGCGGTGCCTCCCCCAGGCACGCTTCCCCACAGCGGCGGCTGCGGTCTCCTCAGCGGGGCCGCCGCCGGTGCCCACAACTGCCTGACGCCACAGCGGGCGGCGAGACCGGTACTGCGGGCGGCGAGGCCAGTGCTACGGGCGGCCAGGGGTGCCCAGCGCCCCAGGATCCCTGCGGAGAACCACACACCCTCAGCGGACACCCCGCGATGCCGCCGTTCCACAGCCCCCCTTCCCGACCCAACATGGCCGCCCGCCTCCCCTCAGCACCGACCCGTCACTGCCCACCACGCCGCCGCCGCCACCGCCATGTCCCCCGCTACGGCAGCGACATCTGCACACGGCCCGCTCCCTCCGCTCTGATTGGACACGCCTCACGTCACTCAACGCCACGCACGGTCACGCCCCCGCCGCACCGGAAGCTTGAACCTTGCGGTGTGGGGGGGGCTGGAGGCGCTGCCGGTCACCGCGCTCAACGCCTTCCTGCTGCCCGCCCCGGCCGCCGCCGGCTCCGAGGCCATGCTGCGGGCGTGTCAGCGAGCGGGCGTCGCCGTGGCCGCGCAGGTGAGCCGGGCAGCTCTGGGGAGCCCTGCGGGTGGAGAGGCCTGGCCGCCCGCTTCACGGGACCGGCCGGGCTGGGCCTGCCCGCGGGGGGGAAGGGGAGACACACACATGAGGCGCGTCCTCTAATCGTGGCTCGGTCCGCTCTGAATGATTCCGCACAGGTGCGCTGTGATTGGCTGCTCGCGTTTGAGGGGCGGCCGTGGGAACCAATCGGTTGCTTGGAGGGGCGGGGGTTTGGGGCAGTTTAGCCGTGTTTACTACGAGCCCCGGCATGCCTTGCGGCACAAGTGCGTGGGGCGGAGGGGCTCCCCGCCCGCAAAGCATGCCGGTCCTGGTAGTCCTCCGCCGGCCGCCTACCGAGTGCGGCCCTGTGGGGTAGGAGGCGGGGGTGAGGGTGGCCGGTGCCGGGCCTGGTGCCGTGGGTCCCGCCTGGCCGGGGCTCGGCCCCGCCGGTGAGCAGCGGCCGCAGCCCGGAGGAGCCGCGGGGCTCGGCAGCCGCACTCAGCCCTCTGGTTCCGGGCGGTCGGAGCGCTCGGGCCCGCTCGGCGGCGGCCGGGAAGGACGTGACCTTGCCTTCCCTGCCGAGGCCTCCCTTGCGCCTGCGGCTCCCGGCCCCTCGCAGCCCTGCCCCGGTTTGAGCCGGGTGGGTCCGGCCGTGGATGCTGAGGGTGACGGATGACGGGCGCCTGCAGGTGTGGGGGGGCTGTGGGACCGAGCAGCTGTAACGGGGAACGCGCGGTCCTCACAGAGCGGCATGGAGAGGAGGGAATATGCGGTGCCAGCAGGAAATGTGCCCGTGGGATGAAGTGCCTGGACTATCCTCACGCACCTGGAGAGATTAGGGTGATAATACACTACAGAGCCCTGGTGAAGCAGGCACAGAGTCAGTGTGGGTTGGATTGGAAGGGACTTTAAAGCCCATCCAGTCCCAAGCCCCTGCCACAGGCCACACGCCCTTCCACTGGAGCAGCTGCTCCAAGCCCCTGTGTCCAGCCTGGCCTTGAGCACTGCCAGGGATGGGGCAGCCACAGCTTCTCTGGGCACCCTGTGCCAGTGCCTCAGCACCCTCACAGGGAAGAGCTTCTGCCTCAGAGCTCATCTCAGTCTCCCCTCTCTTGGGCAGGTTCAAGCCATTCCCCTTGTCCTGTCCCTACAGGCCCTTGTCCCAAGCCCCTCTCCAGGTTTCCTGCAGCCCCTTTAGGCACTGGAGCTGCTCTCAGGTCTCCCCTTCAGGAGCCTTATCTTGTCCAGGCTGCCTCAGCCCAGCTCTCTCAGCCTGGCTCCATAAGAGAAGCACTTGGCATCTTTTATGTTTCAGTATGCATATATATGCAGAGCCATAGCTCTATGCTCAGGGTCAGCTGTAGCTTTAAGTAGCTACAAGAGCTTATAGGTGAGGGTGGCTCCTCTGTAAATGCCCCAACTTGTATTTCAGGTGTCTGTTACAGTGATTAAAAATAATATGATTAGATCTCTGCTATCTTCTATTCTGTGTCCAGTGTTTGTTACTCTTTATTCATGCAGCTCAGGTGTGTGGTCTGTTCCCACTGACTGTAGCTGAAAGGTAACCGCTTTAAAGCTCTCAGCTTCTTTCAGTGCAGCCATTGATGCTTCCTCTACTGCTTTTTAAAGGCTGGAGTGTTCTTTGCTGCAGGTCACCAAAGGAAGGCTCTGGGTTTGCAGGCCTGTGGAATGTTTTAGCTGGGAGTTGGGAAGACAGAAAACAGGCTTTTGCAGATGTTTATCTCTTGGGGCTATGTGCATGCATTCAGGCTTTAGAAGGACATGTTTGGAATGACTGTACAGCACTGGGAACACCAGTGTTGTGCTTTGCAGGTTGGGAGCGTGTCTTTGGACTATAAACATTGTGTGGAAGAACTGTGCAGACAGTGAAGCCACAGCACATTGTGAAGTTTGTTGTCTGTGTCCTTGCTGGTTGTTTCCTTACTTAAAAAACCCACGTGTTGTATTTTCCCTTTATCCCCACTGGTATTTCCTGATGAGACCAAATACAACAGAGATTTAGTTTGGACAAGAGAAGTTGTGCAATGAAAGGGGTGTTGATACGTTTTGCTTCTTTTTATTCATATTCATAGACTCACAGAATGGTTTTGGGTTGGAAGGGACCTTGAAGCTCATCCAGTTCCAACCCCCTGCCATGGGCAGGGGCACCTTCCACTGGACCAGCTTGCTCCAAGCCCTTGTGTCCAACCTGGCCTTGTTTGCAGACGTATGCAAGGATGGGTCAGGACCTTTCTTCCCTTATTTGACGTATTTCTGCGGTTTAATTTGGAGAGGAACAGAAGGCTTTTTGTAAAAGGTGTGATACCGCACTGAGGTCTTGAATGACGGGAAATTAATTGGAGTTCTGTGGTCAGATGCCCTTGTCCCACCTGACCTCTGTCATGATAAACTTCCTCTGAGGTTTCTGGTTTCCTCATTCTGTTTAAGTACAGAAATCCCATGTGACAGAAAACAGCACAAGCCTTGCAGGCTTCATTCTGTGCAGGCTCTGGGGCAAGATGCTGGAGCCGGCTTCCAGTATTTGAAGGGGGCCTACAAGGATGCTGGTGAGGGACTATTCATTAGGGACTGTAGTGACAGGACAAGGGGTAACGGGTTAAAACTTAAACAGGGGAGGTTTAGATTGGATATAAGGAAGAAATTCTTTACTGTGAGGGTGGTGAGGCAGTGGAATGGATTGCCCAGGGAGGTTGTGAATGCTCCATCCCTGGCAGTGTTCAAGGCCAGGTTGGACGAAGCCTTGGGTGATATGGTTTAGTGTGAGGTGTCCCTGCCCATGGCAGGGGGGTTGGAACTGGATGATCTTAAGGTCCTTTCCAACCCTAACTATTCTATGATTCTATGACTGTTAGAGGTTTAGCTGGAACTGAATGAATGCAGAGGGTGGTGTGTCCTGTGTCTGGGTATTAGAAGATGCTCAGGGAGCTGGAGCAGCTCTGCTTTGGAGCCAGGCTGGGAGAGCTGGGCTGGGGCAGCCTGAACAAGAGAAGGCTCCTGAAGGGGAAACCTCAGAGCAGCTCCAGTGCCTAAAGGGGCTGCAGGAAAGCTGGAGAGGGGCTTGGGACAAGGGCCTGTAGGGACAGGCCAAGGGGAATGGCTTGAACCTGCCCAAGAGAGGGGAGACTGAGCTGAGCTCTTAGGCAGAAGCTCTTCCCTGTGAGGGTGCTGAGGCGCTGGCACAGGGTGCCCAGAGAAGCTGTGGCTGCCCCATCCCTGGCAGTGCTCAAGGCCAGGTTGGACACAGGGGCTTGGAGCAGCTGCTCCAGTGGAAGGTGTCCCTGCCCCTAGCAGGGGTTGGAACTGGATGAGCTTTAAGATCCCTTCCAACCCAAACCATGCTATGTTCTGTAATTTGAAATTACAAGTGAAGCATAAGGAACAACCTGAAATGCTGGGTTCACTGGGGCTCTGAATATGAGTGAGATTGAACGTGTGATGTGCCCTGCGAAGTAATTCTTGTGGTGATATAATAGTAGATAATGAATGTAAAATAATAAGCAGCCAAGGAGTTAGGTGAAACAAACAGCACATAGAACTGCTGGAAGAGGAGGAAAAAATGGCACCTGCTGCCCTGCAGTGCCCTTGCTACAGGGATGTGTCTACGTGAGGCTTTATCCAGATGGTTTTCTCTGTCTTCTGCAGGGCAGCAAAGGGTTATTTCAGCCTTTCACAGGCCATAGCAAAGCATGTGCCATCTATTTCTTCCAAATCCATTGTGATTTATTATTGCAAATAAATAACAGGGGTTTAAAACCTGACGAAGTCCTGGAAATTATTCAAAATAGCTGTAAGTTTCCAAATTACAGTGATACAGCAAGTATAAGCAATATTCTTGTGATGGCCAAAAGAGAAAATGCTGCTTTAAAACCGAAGGATTTTTAATGAGTCAGTGATTTTTTTGGTGTAGTGTACTTGGATGTGATGGAGAGAAATCAGACTTGAGCTTGGGTTCATAAAACATTGATACCTAAGACTTTTGGTTGGTGCTTCCCGGCCAGCTGCATGAGCCTCTCTGCTTGTTGCAGCATCTTGAGGGAAAGAGTTGTTGGGGTTTAGGCTTAGTTCTCACTCCTGTTGCTACATGGACACTAGTGTGAGAGTCCAACATTGTAGACAGCTCCTGCGTTTTGCTTCCTCTCAACTTGATGAACAATAAATGGGGATGTGGCTGATCATAGAACATCCCTTTTGGGATGGACCACAAACATCACCAGGTCCATAAAGCATCTGCGCTAAAACAAATAATCCCACCAAAAAACCCCTCCTGGTATACAAAGCATAAATGCTGAGGTACCAGAAGCACATTTCCCCCTCTGTCCCCTTAGCTACCTAAGCACAGCCTGTTCCCGATGCAGGAACATATGTGTTTGATGGAGGTGGGAGAACTGACTGGGCAGGGTGGTATCTGCCATCACCGGGGTAAGAAGAGGCTTTAGCCAACATGCAAAGGGGAGAACTGTCCCAGGCACCAAGGTTATGGTTGTGGCACCCTTCAGGATCAGCTAGAAGGCAAGTCCAGCCTGAGCAAGGATGTGGGAATGAGTTACCTTAAACCCCTTCTTGCTGTAGGATAACTTCTGGAGAGCCTGCTGAGGGGTTCGGGAGCATTGGTTTGTTTCCAGATGAGCATCAGGCAGAATAACTTAAACCCAGGGTGTTGGAAAGGACTGAAAATTCAATCTGATTAATAGAAAAGAATGGGTTTTGTCCCTTCTCATTCCATTGGGTTGAGCTGTACACACAATGTTCAAGTGTTTTGCTTGTCCTGTGTGTCATGGTGAGGAGCTATTGAGAGGCAGGAGCACGGCCAGCAGTCAATTACAAGATGATTTCCAAGGCTTTTAGTAGTGAAGTTCCCCTTGGAAGGACAAGCGAAGCCTCAGTTTGTGCTGCTGGGGCAATCAAGTCTAACAATCAAATCCATTACAGAATATATGCATGATTTTGCTGCCTGTTCTATCCATTGTAATGCAGAAAATCAGCCCCAGAGCCCAGAGAGGGCTCGGGAAGGTCTCAGGGGGGAGAGGAGCACGTTTCCTGTTGCTGTACCCATGCTCCTGTTACTCATTAAACATGTGTTGGCTGCCTCTCTGGAAAAACTTAAGAATTCAGTGTTCCTGCCTTTCCTCTCTGTGCTGTTGGGCAAGGATGGGACCTAAAGCTCAAGATTTGTCCTTGTTATTTATTGCCATGTGCCAAAGGAAGTAGAGAAACTTCCTTTTGGGGCTTATGTTGGTAGTGAAGCATCTTCCAGTTTTCCTTTTATTTAAAGGAAAATTCCCTGCTTTGCCATAATACTTTAACCGTGGGAAAAGTTCTTTTTGTGCGTTTAGAGGGGTTTTCCATGAGTCCTGATTTCTCTCTTAGCAATTCATGTGTGTGGGAACTAACATCTGACAGGGGATGGTGTTTCTCCTTCTGTAGGCTATAGTAGCTTAACTGGTCTTTCTGGTACATCTGAGTGTTCAGATATAAGGGAGATAGATAAAAATCTTGGGTAATGTGGGTTTTGTTGAGTAGAATATAACAAAATATCACTCTTCATATAGTAATTTATGTTCTACTTTGATGTCTATGTGGAAAGCTGTGATTAGTTCTTTTAAAGGGGAGGTCTCTGTATGGAAGCTCAAGATAGAATCACAGAATGGTTTGGGTTGGAAAGGACCTTAAGATCATCCAGTTCCAACCACCTGCCATGGGCAGGGACACCTCACACTAAACCATACCACCCAAGGCTTCATCCAACCTGGCCTTGAACACTGCCAGGGATGGAGCATTCACAACCTCCCTGGGCAACCCATTCCAGTGCCTCAGCACCCTCACAGTAAAGAATTTCTTCCTTATATCCAATCTAAACCTCTGCTGTTTAAGTTTGAACCCATTACCCCTTGTCCTATCACTACAGTCCCTAATGAATAATCCCTCCCCAGCATCCCTGTAGGCCCCCTTGAGATCTGCTTGTCTGTCTTCAGAAATAAAAATAGGTGGGAGTATTAAATAGAGGTTTTAATAGTTTTAAATATTTAAACAGCTGTTGTTGTCCTCAGCTCTGCTGCCAGCCGAGGGGTTGGATTGTCATGGGATTGACAAAGAGAATCTGAATTAACCCAGTTGTACTGGGTAGGGAATGTAAATGGGCAAAATCAGGGCAGAACTAAGCTGGGGTAAGGTTTGGTTTTCCTCCTTGTTTATCAAAATGCCTCATTACCACTTAAAAAGCCCTTAAGCTACAAGGTCCCTGTGAAACCATTGGAGACCTCAGAGCAACCTTCCAGTATCTGAAGGGGGCCTACAAGGATGCCAGAGAGGGACTCTTCATCAGGGAGTGACAGGACAAGGGGTGATGGGTTAAAACTGAAACAGGGGAAGTTCAGGTCAGATGTAGGGAAGAAATTCTTTACTGTAAGGGTGGTGAGGCACTGGAATGGGTTGCCCAGGGAGGTTGTGAATGCTCCATCCCTGGCAGTGTTCAAGGCCAGGTTGGACAGAGCCTTGGGTGACATGGTTTAGTGTGAGGCGTCCCTGCCCATGGCAGGGGGTTGGAACTGGATGATCTTAAGGTCCTTTCCAACCTAAACCATTCTGTGACTGTAAAAGCTCTCTGCTTTGTTTAGGGAAAACAAGAGTCCAACATCACTGCTCTGATTCCAGCTCCTACTTTCTTTTTGAGGGTGTGTGAGATGTGGCCATCTGGTGGGATACTGCTGTTGAGTCTAAATGTGCTCACTGCTGAACTCTTGTATCCTCTCCCCCTTGCAGAACAGCCGGTGCCAGAGGGCATCACTCCGTCCATTACAGCTGTACCGTGGATATGCCACCTCCTCAGGAGAGTCTGGGTACGTAAGGGGATTTGGAGGGTGGAATGTGAAGGTCAGGGGAGGTGATTCTGCCCCTCTGTCCTGCCCTGGTGAGACCCCACTTTGATTATTGCATCCAGCTCTGGAGTCATCAGTACAGGGAAGACATGGATCTGATGGAGAGTATCCAGAGGAGGGCCACAAAAATGGTCAGAGGGATGGAGTGTCTGCCCTATGGAGGCAGGCTGAGAGAGCTGATGTTATTCAGCTGGGAGAAGGCTTCAGGGAGACCTTATTGTGGCATTTCAGTTCTTAAAAGGGGCTCATAAGAAATAGGGGGACAGACATTTTAGGGGGCCTGCTGTGATAGGATCAGGAGTGATGGTTTTAAACTAAAGAGGGAAGACACAGGCTGGATGTGAGGAAGCAATCCTTTACAATGTAAAACACTGGCACAGGTTGCCCAGAGAGGAGGTGGATGGACAATCTCTGGAGACATTGAAGGTCAGGCTGGATGTGGTTCTGAGCAACCTGATCTAGTTGAAGATGTCCCTGCTCATTGCAGGGGGATTGGACTGGATGAGCTTTGGAGGTCCTTTCCAGCCCAAAGAATTCTGTGATTCCATAAATTGGTTCTTCTGTTGCATTGATCAAGAGGGAATCTGCTCCTTAGTTTCACATGGGAGCAAACTGGTAGCAGTGAGACTTGTGGTTGAGTAACTTTTATTCTCATAGTTTTGTGTCTTCCTTGTTTGATTCAGTCAAATTTAAATGACGCTCCTCAGGATGATCAATAGTTACAAGGAAGGTTGTGAGCTCCCATCCTGCCTTTAGGTTTGTCATGAACCAGTATGGATTTGCTGGTGCTGAAAGCAGCTTAAAGTGGGCGCTGGGTTTATTGGCAAGAACAGAGTGGTTGTCCTCAGCTGGAAGCTGAAGTCTCAAACACTGATTGGTGTTTGTCATATAATACATTTTACATCACTCTCACTAATACAATCGATAACTTTGACTCTTCTTTCCCCCTCAGTGTTTCTGTAGGTAAAATCATTGGTGCTGGTATCCTGTTTGTGGGTGGAGGCGTGGGGGGGACCGTCCTGTACGCCAGCTATGATTCCCAATTCCGGGAGAGCGTCGAGAAGGCCATTCCCTACTCAGATAAACTCTTTGAGATGGCACTTGGTCCTGCACCTTACAGCACACCGCTGCCAAAGAAACCAGTAAGTGTTTCCCATTCCTAACTGAATAGCTGCTCTGCTTAGGCATACAGTGTGCAGAGAGAGGGGTAGGTGGTGTGCTAGAATTTAACTGTTTTCCTAGAGGCTCAGTGTAGTTAGTGATGGAGCAGGATTAGAAAACTCTTATTGTGAGCTGAACTTAACTTTAAAGAGGACTGAAAACATGCTGGAATGAGTAAAGATTTGAGTGGTACAGAGCCATGCGTAAGCATCATCCTTTGAAATCTTAGTGGCATGAACATGGGAAAGGGGGAACCTGATGCTGCCTTCTGGAAATTGAATCTGGAAGGTTCTGTGTTCCTGCATCTGAAAGCAAACACTTCTCAGTTATCCAAGAATGCTGAAGAGCTGCTCTGCTGTGGTTGTCCTGAGCTTCCAGAAGCCATTTGACCTGCAAGAAACGCAGAAGTTATTAAATTGGAATTTAAGAAAGCTGTTTCTAATGAAGAGGAGAAGGTCAGTTCACCAAAACTGCCTCTCTTCTGCCTTTAGACACCCTTGTGCTCACCCAAGCTCTTCCTGCCTCCCAGGCACTAGTAGATTTTGCTGGCTGACAAAGTCATCACCTGCGCAGTCATGGCTCTAACTCAAATGCTTTTCTTTATTCCTAATGGCTTTGAGTAATGGATATTAAAGGATTAATATCATAAAACCTTGCAGTACTCTTTTCTTGAGTGTTTGCCTGCCCTGAACATGAGCATCTGAATCCTTTCAAAGGGCAGGCAGTGAAATCATGCAAATCTGATTCCTTTCATGCCTGTCAATCCCTGTGGCATCATTCAGTGATACCCAGACCAAATCACCATGTTTGTTCTTTAATTAAAGCACATCTTGAGCTATACAATAGCTTGAGCAATAACAATTCCTATCTTTTCCACTGAGCTTCAGAAGGAATTGCCTAGAAACTGATCAGGATGACTGCCAGAAGTGTTGGGGGGCAAAGCTTGACAGTTGAGGGGCAGGCTGTTGGAGCACTCACCTAAAGAGCTGAAGCTGGGTAGGGCAGACTGATGGCCTCGCTTGTTGTGACAACAAATGCTGCAGAGGTTTGAAATGAAAAGGAGAAGTGTCAACTGAATTAGTTTAAGATATGCTTATATAGACTAAATCATTTAAATCTGCATTCTGGAGTAGTTTCAGACTTTTGTGTGTGTGATTTTTATAGTTTCTGTGTTACCTGTAGTGCTCAAAAGACTCAGAGGTGTTTGGAACACTTGAGGCAGGAAATTACCTGCTTTTTATTCATACCTTAATAAATATTTATAGAGAAACCTGTGCCACTGCTGTCCCTTCAGTTTTCCAGAGGCGGAAGTTGTAAAGATTCTTCCTGCATTAAAAATCAAGGCAAGAAATGACACAGCCTTGCTACTGTTCTTATATATACCTTAAAGCTTAGATTTATGCTACAGTCATCTAGACATGGAAATGTGCTTTCCCATTCTAATGGAAGCAGTGCCACACAAGCTGCTTGGGAAACTGATGGGGTCTCTTGGTTTTGATTTTTCAAGATACAGCAAGGTCCACTGAAGATCTCATCTGTAGCAGAAGTAATGAAAGAGTCCAAACAGCCTGCTAAATCCCACATCAGCAAAACAGAGGTTGCTGCTCCTTCAGAGGAAAAAGAAGGTAAAGTTACACAGTATCGTGTATAGAGAAGCAAAAGATCCTAATGGTCTGTGTCATACGTGCTAGGGGAGATTAAGATAGTCCTTTGGAATGGTGGATGATGAGCATGCTCTCATTTCTGAGAATTAATGTTATTTTCTTTCCAGTCATAAGGAAATTTGCCTAAAATGGCTTTAAATTCATTTTTTCCTACTATTTTGTTTCTTAATTTACTTTATAGACTATTTGGAATGTGAGATAAACATTGACTGTCCTGCATACTTTAGATATGAGACTCGGCAGGACGATCACTTTGGGTGCTGAGGCCATTTACCTCTGCTTGCAAGCACAAGGAGCTTTCATTTGGATAATGACTGAGCTACTGTAAAACCAGATCAAATGGGATTGGTTTAGAGAGGAGCTGTTTTGGCATCATTGTACATTTCATGGCTGCATGTGTGTGTGTATGTGTAATACTTGGTTGCTGCATCCCCAGGAAGTTCTCTGGAAATACTAATATCAGTGTCCAAAAGAATGTTTTTAGAGGAAAAAAAACCTGAAGTCTTATATCCGTGTTCTTAACATTCTAACACACATCTACTGGGTGGTTTTGTTCTCTAACTTTGTTTAACAGCAGGCAAGGCTGCAGCACAGATCATCTCTGCAACAGGGGTAGCTGTGTCCGTGCCAGCTCCTGGGATACAGACTGAAGAAGGTGAAAAAGATCATGTGAATATGATGGATAAACCCCAAATCCTATAGCTTCAAGTGCATAAACTCTTACTCCTGTCTTGGTATTTGTTAGTTTTTAAAGGCTTTTTTAAAGGATTCTTTGTTTTTCAAGGATCCTTTGTGCCTCTTGCAAAAGGGAACTTCCATCATCTGTTAATGGAGTTTTAGCATACTAAGAAGCTGAGAGTGATACCTGGGACAGGTATAGGTGTGAACACAAGAGGGAAGCCTTTGTGCTGAACTGGAACTTGCATAGTCCAGTTTGCCTGTGCTCTTTGTGGCTTTCTGATTGCTGTTCAGAAAAGCATGTTCTGCCCAGGGCCAAGTGAAGCAACTGAAGAACATTGCTTAACTCAGCAAGAAACACCAGCTTCTCTATCATAGTCTCTTTGAGATGGGGATTATATTAATTCCTTTATGTATGAACACATCTCATAACAAGTGTGGCAGCAATAAGTAAATACATTCTTCAGAGTTAGCATCAGCGTTATTAGAAGGTAACCTGATGGTTTTTGTTGCAGCCTGAGTCTGAGAGGTCTGGGCTGTCTCCTCAATACAGATACAGACTTGCTGTTGGTCTTGAATTACTTATGTGAATGCTCACTCTTACATAGCCTTAGGCTAAGGAACACAATAGAATTGTGATTCACCATATTCTGTTCACTAATCTCTTGTTATTTTAACTGGACACTAAGCATGCGGAAAGAGAGCTTAAAACCCCCAAGATACCATCTTAAAAGTTAAACTTGGCTCCACAGATGTTTCTCACTTCTTGCTTTGCCTTTTGCCTTTGAATCTTGTGTATTTTTGTATCTGGTCAACATCAAATCTACACATGCAGGTGAGGTGTCCATGCTGCTATCTTTACTTTTAAGGAGATGTGAGCCTGGCCTTTAATTGTGGATATAAAAGTGCCTGAGGTAGTTTGAGCATGGCTTTGTGCAGAAGTCGGATTTATAAAGTGATCCTGATGATAAAAATCAGTGTGGGAAAGAAAGTGACTTCCCTACAAGTAATCCATGTGCTAACTTGGGCTCTCCACTTAAGCTCAACTCTCTTTTACTTCCGAGCAGGCAAAGTACATGAAGGTTTCCATGCTATAAAAGAACGGTCACCAGAAGAAGTTGCAGCCCGGCTTGCCCAGCAAGACAAAGAGGAGCAAGAGAAGATATCAGGTGAGTCTGTGCTGTTGGTTTTCCTCTCTGTATTGTACATGACAGAAGAATTGTTGGACTCTCTTAGCTTTAGAGTTCTAAGCTGATTGCAACACCTTTTTGTTGTCCCTGTGTTGGGTTGGCAGAGTGAGTGGTGTTGAAGCTTCTTCCACTCACTAAGAAGTAGCTGGTAGTCAGAGAATGATGGAAAACTTTGGGTTGGAATGGATCTCCAAGGTCCATCTCCCTGCATGGAGAATTGGAACAAGTTAGAATAGATTAGACTATTGGTTGGAAGGGACCTACAACAATCACCAAGTCCAACTCCCTGACCACTTCAGGGCTTGACCAAGTTTAAGCATGTTCTTAAGGGCATTGTCCAAAGGTCTCTTGAATACTGACAGGCTTGGGGCATCATCCACTTCTCTAGGAGCACCCTTTAAAAGGATAAATAATGATCCTTCCACAGGAAGGTTGCTCAAGGCCTTCTGCTTGGAGGTTTGGAGCTCTCCAAGGAGAGATTGTTCCACCCCCCTGAGCAGCTTTGCCAGCACTTCTTGAGATGGAGAACTTGGTGCATCCAGTTAATTTCTCTTGCTGGCACGTGGATCTGTTGCCTCTCCATTTCTCTGGGCACCTCTGAGATGCCTGGTTCAGGTTTTTCTGTAACACCTCTTGAGATGTGGAAGGCATCACTTAAGATACCCTTTCAGCTTCTTTTCTTTTGGCTCAGCCTCTCTCTGTTTGGTGGGATACACCTCTTGGATTAAATGCACCCCTGTGCAAAAACATGGTGGAGGTTTTCCACGGAGGAATTTCATTGCTGTAAGTGCAGACTTGCACCTTAGAGCTCCCTTCCTAAGTAGGAAGTGTGTTTGGTGACGCAAGGGGGTTGGAACTAGATGATCTTGATGTCCTTTCCAATCCTAACTATTCTATGATTCTATGACTCTTCTTCTGCAGGCTCTATTGTAGTTCTGAACTGAACTCTTTTGGGCCATAGAAAATAGCATAAGGAGGCACAGAGGATGTGAGGTGTCATTTCTCTGATTCTGAAACTCTTTATAGTTTAATTGACTTAATGCATGGTTTTCCAGCCCTTGCAGCAACTCTTGAAGGAGCTCTAAGTGCAACAGCTCGTGTAACCCTTCAGGCCATTACTGCCCAGGAGTCTGCTGTGCAAGCAGTGAATGCCCATTCCCAGATACTGAAGGAGGCCATGGACAATTCTGAGGTAAACTGGAACAATATTGTTCTTCTTTTTCTGAACACACTGAAAGAAACCCCCCCCAACAACCTTTGATCTCATAACTAAAACTGAAGTTGGAAGCTTTTCTTGCAATGTCTTCACTGTTACCACTGTTTTAACTCATCTTTGCACTTGTGAATAAGGTGGGTTTGCTTTTGAATTATCTTTTTCCCCCCAACTCCTTTATTTCCCTTTATCAATGTATTAACTTGCACTTTTCTGCTTGCAAGTATTCACATTGTATTTTAATTCCTAAGCCCCTTCTTTTACTCAGGTCCAATGAAGGTATCATGCTGTCCACCCTGCTAATTCTGTCAAGCTCTTCCCCTTACCAAGTCTTGCTGGGCTCTTTGTTTCTTGCCTGGAAATGAGTAGATGGTGTATGAGTGATGGCATTTGTGGTTCTGGTGTGCCAGTGCTGGAACAAACCTAATACTTATGGGGAACTGCTGCTGCCTATTGAGTTCTGGATCAGAGGATATCATTTAGCATATGGGCAACTAAACACACACAAGATTTAATCTAGTGGTTAGTAAAACAAATGTCTTAAGAGTTTGCTCTCAAGCTTAAGTGTTAAGCTTACTTTAACATTAAGCAACTTAAAAGTATCATGATGCTTTAAGTGTTAAGCTTAAAAGCAGTGTTTAGGTACTAGAGTACATTAATACATGCAGGTATTCCCTATGAACCATTGTGGCACCATAGTGATCCACACAGACTTTTCTGCCTGTACAAACGGCTGTTGATCAGGTGAGGAACCCAGCAAACCCAAACTAAAACGTTGGAAGACAAGAATAATTCCTAAAGCTTCCAGCTGTGCTGTTGGTAAAACACAAGGAAATTGCTCAGGTTGAATGAAATCTGTAGCAAGAAGTGGAATTTGTAGCAGTGTGTGAATGAAGACCAGGTTGGACAGAGCCTTGGGCAATCTGGTCTAGTGTGAGACATCCCTGCCCCATGGCAGGAGGTTGGAACTGGGTGATCTTAGGGTCCTTTCCAACCCAAACCATTCTATGAGTCTAAATCTCTACAGACTTCGTTTTGATAACTCTCTTACTAAGGGATTGCAATGACCCTGATTAGGAATCTGCTTCTTAGGATGCTGGGGAGAAAAAGTCCTCTCAATGGCGCACGCTGGAGGAAGCACTGAAGGATCGGAGGAGAGCTGTGGATGAAGCTGCTGATGCCCTTCTAAAAGCCAAGTGAGTTGCTGGGTTTTAAGGCTCATTGAATAGTAAGATAGTATTGTCCATGTGAGGGCTGGGAGACACCCAGTGAGTTTCTAGAAAGGATGCAGTCACTGATGCAGTCACACTGATGTGTTTGTGCCAAATCAAAACCAGCTTCCGTACACTAATGAACATGTCAGTTTGCAGTGTGTACACCTGATTGTTTGCCTTTGTCACCCCTCCTTTCTCTAATCGATGGTTGTACCATTACCTTGGGTGCCTGTGCACACAGTCCTCACTGTACCCAGGAGTCTGAAACAGTCCTATTCTGGTTTAAGAACTTGTTTATCCCCTTAGTGCTTGTATCTAGTGGTGGTAAGTTCAAATAAGATTAACAATAATCCACAATCCTTTTACTGTTATTCTTGGATAATTTGGTCAATATTAAACTTATTATAAGGGCATGGAGTGGTAAGGCAAGGGGGAATGGCTTTAATCTGAATAGATTTAGATTAGATATAAGGAAGAAATTCTTCCCTGTGAGGGTGCTGAGGCTCTGGCACAGGGTGCCCAGAGAAGCTGTGGCTGCCCCATCCCTGGCAGTGTTCAAGGCCAGGTTGGACACAGGGGCTTGGAGCAGCTGCTCCAGTGGAAGGTGTCCCTGCTCATGGCAAGGGGTTGGAACTGGAGAAGCTTTAAAGCTGCCTTGCAACCCAAACCAGTCTGTGATAAATGCAGACAGCATGAAGTAAACCTTTCTCTGGGGTTATGCTGTAAGAACTGTACATGTTATTTATCATTAGCAGCTGCTTCTCTTTTCAGAGAGGAGTTAGAGAAGACGAAAGGTGTAATCGAGGATGCCAAGAAGTCTCAGATTGCAGGAGCCAAATCTCACATTACCTCTGCAGAAGAAAACCTTCGTCATATGATAGTTGACTTGGACAATGTGGTGAAAAAGGTAATGCTTCCACAGCCTGTAAGTGCCTGGCAGCTTGTGCAGGTCTCCTGTCCCCACATCCTCTGTGGTAGGTTAGTAAGTTCCATCCTGTTTCAGCTATACTCTGTCTCAGAGCTGATTGCACTCCCAGTGATCAGCCATGACAAGATCTTTGTGAGAGCTTGAACTCTCTCCTGAAAGAGTCTCCAGGCAGCTTGACTGGAGTCAGTCCTTTCTGTGGGCAACTTGTTCTTCCTGTTTGATTCCAAGAGGAATTTAGTGTGAGGTTAAGGAGCAGGAGCAATGTGTGCTGATGACCCACTTGGTGGTGTTACCCACTAACTCAGTGGCTGGCTTTAAATTCTGTGTGCTTCCCTTTTCAATACTAAACCCCTCTCCTTTGGGTTTGTTACAGGTTCAGGCAGCACAATCTGAGGCCAAGATTGTAGCTCAGTATCATGAGCTTGTGACAACAGCTAGAGAAGAGTTTCAGCGAGAGCTTGACAGCATCACCCCTGATGTTAAGCCTGGCTGGAAGGGGCTAAGTAAGTTTATGATGGCACCATTGCTTTGTGCATGTTTCATTTGGTTGAACATCAATCTTCGGGTTTCCAAAGGGGATTTCAGTGATTGGGATGGTTTGGGCTGTATCTTGTAATAGAGACACTTTTACATTATTCTTCCTGAATTCCTTGAGACTTGAACTCTTGTTTAAGTCACTGTAGATGATAAGCTCTTTGTTTCCTCTTTTACTTCTGCATGCCTGACTCGTTGTAGTGAAGGTGCATTAACTTTTCCAACCTCTCCTCTTTCTGTTGCAGAGATAACTGACTTAGGTGAGTAAACTTGTTCTGTCTTGTGCATGTCATCTCTCCTCTCTGTCCCTTTTCATATCTATGTGGCATGTGACTTTACATTTAAGCCAATCTTTGTGCTGCTGAGATTCCAGTGAGAAGCAGACCCTCTGCAGACCAATCCTAGTTGATAATGTGATGGTGTTTGTCCTGGAGGAAGCCCACCTCAGCAGTCCTGGTGGCAGAGATGCTGGATACTGCAGCTCTTGCCAGCCCTGCCACAACATCTCAGTACTAGGGCTGCTCTGAGCTGGGCCACCAAACCCAGATCAGTTTCATTTGAAGCCAGTTTGATTCTCCAGATTTCATCTTCACAGCTGGTTTTAGTTCTGATTAACCCTTTGATTCTGAGCTTGATTATTATTTATATTCTTTTAATCAAAGAAATGTAATTCAAATCTGGAGTGCAGTAAAGCCCCATTGTAACAGTGTAAGTTCAGCACTGACCTTAGTGCTGCTGCTCAGCTTCCCTGCTGAGCACCACTGTACCGAGCCCTCCTGTGCCAGTCCTCTCCCCAGCACTCAGCAGCAGGGTGACTGAAGCACTGTGGAATTTCATGTGCTTCAGACCCTGCAGGCAGGCATTCCTGAGTAGTCCTGCATGGAAAACGGTACTGGCAGCCAGTGCAAAGTGAGCTGCAGCATTTTACAGAGCCTGGGCAACTCTCAGGTCCCCAAATCTCAGGTCATGAGATGCTGCAGGTGTCACCTGTGTCCTCCTCCTCTCCAGGCAGCAAAATAGCAAACTTGCTAGTAAATGCAATGTGGTTGTGACCCCTACAGCTCTTTGAGTAGCCAAACCTGGAAAGTAAAGATTGGGGTAAGAAATGTGATTGGGAACTGCTGGTCTGGAGGACTGGCTGCTCTCACAATTAATTCAGTGTTTTCTGGATCTAATGTCTATAAGATTGGAGCAAGCTGGAGGTATCAGTACTCAGTGGCCTATGGAAATGGGCTGAGAGAGCTGGGCTGGTTCAGCCTGGACAAGAGAAGGCTCCTTAAGGGGAGACCTTAGAGCAGCTCCAGTGCCTAAAGGGGCTGCAGGAAACCTGGAGAGGGGCTTGGGACAAGGGTCTGTAGGGACAGGCCAAGGGGAATGGCTTGAACCTGCCCAAGAGAGGGGAGACTGAGCTGAGCTCTTAGGCAGAAGCTCTTCCCTGTGAAGGTGCTGAGGCTGGCACAGGGTGCCCAGAGAAGCTGTGGCTGCCCCATCCCTGGCAGTGCTCAAGGCCAGGTTGGACACAGGTGCTTGGAGCAGCTGCTCCAGTGGAAGGTGTCCCTGTCTGTGGCAGGGGTTGGAACTGGGTGAGCTTTAAAGTCCCTTCCAACACAAACCATGCTGTGATTTCTCTCCTAGATTGGAAGTCCTTCCCTGTAGGTGGGTTCAGAGCAGTGCTGGGTGGGCATTAGCACAGGCCAGAGGCTTGAAGTGCTATGGGATCCCCATAAAAGATGCTCACTGGCCAACCACATAGAGCCTCAGAGTACTCAAGGGGGGGGTGGGCAAAGCACCACAGCAGCCACTTCCCTGCAGACCTTCCCTAACACCCTGTGTGTTCTTTAGCTGACCAGTTATCAACAGACGACTTGAACTCTCTCATTGCACATGCCCATCGCCGCATCGACCAGTTGAACAAGCAGCTGGCAGAGCAGCGGGTAAGGGAGCAGCAGCACATCGAGCTGGCCCTGGAGAAGCAGAAACTTGAAGATAAAAAATCATTTGAGGCAGCTGTGGCCAAAGCGCTGGAGCATCACAAGAGTGAGATTGAACTGGAACAGGAGAGGAAGGTAAAGCAGCCTCCTAAAGTGCCTGAAGGGGCTACATGTAACCTGGAGAGGGGCTTTGGACAAGGGCCTGTAGGGACAGGACAAGGGGAATGGCTTTAACCTGCCCGAGGGGAGACTGAGATGAGCTCTTAGGCAGAAGCTCTTCCCTGTGAGGGTGCTGAGGCGCTGGCACAGGGTGCCCAGAGAAGCTGTGGCTGCCCCATCCCTGGCAGTGTTCAAGGCCAGGTTGGACACAGGGTCTTGGAGCAGCTGCTCCAGTGGAAGGGGTCCCTGCCCGTGGCAGGGGTTGGAGCTGGATGAGCTTTAAGGACCCTTCCAACCCAAACCAGTCTATGATAAATACAGACAGCATGAAATAAACCTTTCTTTGGGTAAATCACTGTAAGTGCCTGGTGAGTAACCACCAGTTACTGGCGTTAGGGGATTGTGAAGCTGTTTTTGAACAGGAAAGGGCTCAGCCATAGAACTGGACCTCAGCAGCTCTTAAGACGAAACATGGGCCCTGTCAATGCCTCTTGTACAAAATACCCCATGGGTAATCACTGATGCTGGGGAAATCACCACCTGTGACAAGCAGTTGGAAGCTACCAGTGTCCTAACAGCCTCTTGTGTGTGCAGATCGAAGAAGTGCGCGAGGTGATGGAGGGTGAAATGCGGACACAGCTCCGGCGGCAGGCGGCTGCGCACACAGACCACATCAGGGACGTTCTGAGGATCCAGGAGCAGGACCTGAAGGTGGAATTTGAGCAGGTAAGGGAGAAGAGTCCCTAAGGGAATCACGGGGATAGCCCTCATACGCCTAAAGGGGCCCTACGAGAATACTGGAGATGGACTTCGGGCAAGGTCTGTAAAGATTTTACCATAGATGATAAACTCTGTGTAGTTCCAAGTGCAATAACAATTAAATTCACCCTAGTAAGGCTTCTCACTGGTCTATTGTATTTACTATATGCGTTGTCCCTAGCAGGGACAAGAGCTTTGTAGAAACACCTCTTAAAAATCAGGTGCCTGTAATGAAGTGGCTGTTTCTGGTCTGATCCATGTGTCTTGCTCTGTTTCAGAACTTAGCAGAGAAACTCAGTGAACAAGAAATACAGTTCAGACGCCTTAATCAGGAGCAGCTCGACAACTTCACCATGGACATCAACACTGCCTTCGCCAGGCTGAAGGGAATTGAGCAAGCAGTCGAGAGTGAGCACTAAAATCACCTTTCTTTAAGGGCTAAAGTTGTGGCTTGGGCACATAACTTGTGGTCTTGTTTTTGCCACATTGCTGAATGATTCCACAGAGCTGTTGTCTTGTTCTGATCCTGAATTAGGGATCAGATTTAGGAGCAAGTGTGGAGGAGGTGGCTGCTTGTCAAAGCAGAGTGTTTAGAGGTGGCTTTTGCTGCTCATGTTCAGAACTTCCCATATGTGTGTACCCAACTGAGCATCCCGTACTTGGCTTCCATTGCAGGTCACGCAGTGGCAGAGGAGGAGGCCAGGAAGGCCCATCAGCTGTGGCTCTCTGTGGAAGCACTCAAATACTGCATGAAAACAGCCTCTGGGGACAGTCCCACAGAACCCCTGGAGAGCGCAGTGAAGGCCATCAAAGCCAGTTGTGCTGACAACGCGTTCACCGAAGCCTTAACAGCAGCTCTCCCGCAGGAGTCCCTGACTCGGGGAGTCTACAGTGAAGAGGCCCTCAGAGCGCGCTTCCACACGGTCCAAAAACTGGCCAAACGGGTGGCTATGATCGATGAGACCAGAAACAGCTTGTACCAGTACTTCCTGTCCTACCTGCAGTCCCTGCTTGTCTTTCACCCTCAGCAGCTGAAGCCGCCTGCAGAGCTCAGCCCCGACGACCTCGACACCTTCAAGTTACTGTCTTACGCTTCCTACTGCATCGAGCATGGAGACCTGGAGCTGGCGGCCAAGTTTGTCAACCAGCTGAGAGGGGAGTCACGGAGGGTGGCCCATGACTGGCTCACCGAGGCTCGCATGACCCTGGAAACAAAGCAGATCGTGGAGATCTTGACAGCGTACGCCAGCGCCGTGGGGCTGGGAACAACTCAAGTGCAGTGAGGCAGGATTGTGGCGTTGGAGGTGGTTCCGTGGTGGAATGTGCTGGGAAGAAATGGCATCGTCTCCTAAGGGTTGCAAAGCAAGCCGCTGGCAGGGGCTGGAGGTGTGAAATCAGAGCACGGGTGCAGGCTCTGTTTCCTTGCACTGTATTTAACTTCACAACCTGGTGTATTTTTCTCCGTTTGGAGTTGTTTCCTGACACCCAGCTTCAGGAAGCTTCTCTGCAATTGGTGTAAGAGTTTTGTTTCTTCCCCATCTTACCAAGCAGGCTTGTGGTCAACCAAAAAAATGTTTGTAACCTGCCATTAACTATTTGCCACTTTGTCAGCTCAATAAAACCAGACTTCCAACGACTTTCTCCTGCTGTTCAGTCTCCTGTGTCAATGTCAAATATAGCCTTCCAGTGCCTAAAGGGACCTAGAAGAAACCTGGAGAGGGGCTTTGGACAAGAGCCTGTAGGGATGGGACAAGGGGAATGGCTTGAACCTGCCCAAGAGAGGGGAGACTGAGCTGAGCTCTTAGGCAGAAGCTGTTCCCTGTGAGGGTGCTGAGGCGCTGGCACAGGGTGCCCGGAGAAGCTGTGGCTGCCCCATCCCTGGCAGTGCTCAAGGCCAGGTTGGACACAGGGGCTTGGAGCAGCTGCTCCAGTGGAAGGTGTCCCTGCCTGTGGCAGGGGTTGGAACTGGATGAGCTTTAAGGTCCCTTCCAACTCCAACCAGTCTGGGATTTTATGATGAGCAGCCTTCCTTCATGGCCTGGAGAAGCTCATTTTTGAATCTTTAAAGAAACAAGATTATAGATCTGATCCATCTGATCATTTATACAGCTGCAAAAAAAATCCATGTAGGAATATAGGCTTAGGTAAGTGTAACTTAACCTGCTTGCCCTGGTGGACTTCTGTTCCTGTCAGACCTGCTCTTCTGTAGTTGCAGACAAGCAGGTATTTCTGTCTAGAACCCAGACTCTGATTCAACAGTGAGAGCTCACATAAAGACCAAGCTCTTCCCTTTTCTCCTCTGTCCCTCTTTCTTCCCCCTTTTTCCCTTCTTATCATCAGTGAAGGAAGACTGAAATCGGTAACTGTGGCTTTGTCCATTTGCTGATCCAGTTTTAAACTGGTGGCACATCACCCTGAACTCCCTTTGCTACACCCAGCACTTGTCACACAGTGCAGAGGCATGCCTGCCTTCTGGAGCAAGCCTTACCTTCATACAGCAGTGAAGTCCCTCTGTTCCTGTACTGTGAGGAACTTTCACCCTTTCAGCTATGGCTTGTTCTACCTCTAGCAGCTGTTTCCTCAGCTCATTCCTGACTTACCCTGATGCTGCTTCTCCCTGCTGAAGTGCTCTTCCTTGTCCTGCAGCATCATGCATCGTTTTCCACAAGTAGCAGCAACTGTTTCCTACTTTTCACTAGAACATGGATTAATTCTCTCAGAACACCTTCTTTGCCTGTTGAAGATACCACCTCAAAACCCACCTCAGGCTTTGTCTGCAAGCTGCAAACAGCAGCACCTTGCTGTGAGCACCAGTTTCCTCCATGCCAGAGAACAAACCCCAGTCCTCTGCCCAGCCACCTCAGTAGCATGAACTTCACTCACCCTCTCACAGAGCAGCCACACTCTGTAATCAATCAACAGTGTTTGCTCAGGGATTACCAGGATGCAGCCAGCTTTCTGTCAGCCATTTATTACATGCAGTCTCCAGCTGTACAAACTGTAGTTTTAGCATCTTCAACAGTCCAAAGCCTGTCCCAGAACACCCAAAAAGATGGGGAACAACACACAGGTGATGAGTATTGCATCTGCAGTGTTTACACACAGAGTAAACCTCGTATTTAAGTAGTTCAGTGAAGATGGCTGGAAAGGAATTAAATCTGGCACAGGTTTAAGTCACAGGAGGTCCAAGAGAAGTGGCTCAAGCTGTCAATGTCTTGTATGTGCTGAGCAGCCCCAGGAAGTGCACTCCTTGCTGCAGCCCTCCCCTGCTTCAGCCCTGGTGAAGCAGGTCATGACTGCTGGGAGCCAGCTCATGCAGGTAGTGGTGTGGAAGAGACTGTGCTGGTGTAGCACACGCTGTGTTTGAAGCCACCAAACAGGACACACTCCAGCTTGATCCAATGAGGACAACATCCTCTTGTGAAGCAGGTCCTGTATGGGAACGCTCTGAAATGCTCAGCAGTGCTGCAGCACCTCCCAAACACTGTCCCCTCTGTCGTCTCAATTCTCACAGAAGCCTCCTGGCATCCAGGCAGTGGCTGCTCCCAGTTTTCCAGTGAGGAAGGCAAGGACAGCTACTCACGGTCACTGTCACTATCGCTGTCACTGTCGCTGTCTAACTGGATGCTCTCCAATGTCTTCCTGCATGTGTAAAACAGTTCAGTGATCAGTGACATTTTGTCACTTCTGCTTGAAAGGACAGATGTAAAACGTAGGGTAAACCCCCTCCAAAAAGAACATTATGGGCTGTCTGACACCTACTGTCCTCAAAGGACAGGTCTACCCAGCATTTAGTGGAAGCACACTCCCTTTGGAAAAGCCACTTCAGTTACCCTAGAAGTGATGGGTCAGCTTCTCAAGGATGCTGAACTTCTGTTTATTCATTCCCTTGGACCAGACCTGTGGTCCCTCAAGGCTAAACCCAGCAACTGAGCTTGGCTGCAGCAGGTTGCAATGAACAGTGATGCCTGGTGAGATGGACTGAAGATTAACCATGGCCCTCAGAACCTGTGAGCTACGTGCAGGCCCATCCTGAGCCCATTCCCTGCTTTTACTAGCCTGCAACCAGTATCTTTTAGGTAGCCAGACCCAGCTGTGAAAAGGTTCTGGGAAAGAAAGGTGTATAATGCTAACCCCATTCCTTCTAGGAGGGATGGATGGTGTGGAATCAAAAGCAGTGACCATTTTGGGACTGTGAATCAACCAGAGTCTACACATAAGCTACTTCTGTGCCACCTTTCCACAGGAATTACCCCTCCAACACCCTGCTATACCCCTTCAGCAGTAACATGAAATACTTAAACTTACTTCTGCTTTTCAGAGAGTTCAAACTCCTTCTCTGTTCTGCTTTTAAGCCTTTGAGATGCAGGAAGGCCAAGGGATGCCGCCAGCTTTACCAGCTTAATCGCCTCATCTGGGCTATTGGTTTGTTTAGCACAGTTCCAGAACCCATCCAGCACCTGATCACTGCAAAAGCAAAGGCAAAGAGTGAGTGTTCACAGGGTCCCAGGTGAGGTGGCCATTGATTTACAGCACCCCTCTTTAGAGGGAAAGGTGACAGATCCTCACATCATTCAACCAGCCCAATTCTGCTCCTGCAGGAATTTCACCTGTCTTCACCCTGTACCAATGTGGTGCACTTGGGAACTCCTATCCCAGCAGAAAGCCTTTAACCCCAACCATGATACTCTATAATAGAAATGCAAGATCTCAGCCTCTACGTGAAATAGAACCTAAAAGTACTTACGTGGGAATCCTATTGATCTCCTGGAAACGCTCCATCATGTTCCTGTTCAAAAGAAACCAAAACAGTCACTAAAAAACCCTCACACACCATAAACCACAGGAAGAGACAGATACTGGATCTCCTGGATGAGACAAGCCCCTGCTGAGACACAGGCAAACTCAATGTCATGAAACAACCTTCCCCACAGATCTGAAACACCCCCCATGCTGTGTTTTCGCAGATGCAGTGTGTGCCAGCTACCAGCATTGATGGCTTTAACACAAAATATCTTAACTCTAACATTAGTGCCAGAGAAAATAGCAAGTGTAGCTGATGGGAAGCTTAAAGTATGATGTATTTTTAGAAGGGTACTTGCCAAACCTTTGTTTCAAATGGATCAGTGCAAAGAGAACATCTGTGTTTAACAGAAAACAGCTCAGAACCTTCAATTGGAAGCTAGTTATTTCAACCAGCATTTCAAGCTGAGAGCAGGCAGGACAGCAAATTCTAGTTCTAAATGTAGGTCTAATGAGGGTTCATTTTAATTAAAGATTTAATTAAACTCTGATTAATCTCTTGAGCAGTTTGAATTTCAAAGGGCTCTGGAAGTTATCAAATGGGAAGCTGCAGACAGTCAGCAAGGCTTAGTGAAGTGATAAACCCCACCTTGCCATAAGTAGCTGTGAGATGCTCTAAGCCAGCTGCTGCATTAACTTCTAACCCGTTTCTAAGACAGACAACTGTAACCTGGTGCCAAGAATGAACAATAAAGTTAAGGAACCCCCCCACACACACATTCCCAGCAGGATTTATCCCCTTTTTTGCCTGCACCAGCATTCAAGGCAATGGATTTTTGTGATTAAGCCTTGAGTTACAGGGTCAGCAACCAAATGCTCACAGCAGCATCACACGTACCAAGCATCCTGGGTCCTGCCAGCCCTGGCAAACAGGAGAGCAATGCAGCCCAGCGTGCTGCCTGTCCACTGTAACTGGACCTGCTCCTTCCCACTCTGCTCGTGCACAGCTTTGATGTCTTCAGCACACTTGGCAAACGCCTGCTGGATCTGTGGAAAGATTGTGCCATTATCCCAAACCCTCTGGAATTAACATCCCCTCTTCACTGCAATTCCTCTTACAGGTTTGTGGTTTAAATGTGTCCATTAACAAAGGTTATTCCTCACAAAAAGATGCTCACTTCAGCCCGCTCCAAGATGGCTTTGCAGGTACTTGAGGGCTCTGCAGTACATACAGGCCTTTAACCCCCCTCAGCTTGAGGTGCCAGTTACTGCAACAACATCTCTGGCACAAATCCCTGAATTTGCCACATGCTTCCAACAAGGATGTGGCTGGCTGGGCTGGATTGCTCTTCCAAACCCAGGTAAGGATGTGATCCTCTTCTGTGTTAATGGGAGGTTATTCCTGGAAGTTGAAGGCAATTCAAAGGGCTTAGCATGCCTGGATGAGCTCACATAGATCTGGAAATTTGGAATGGCATATGCACTGGAACTGTAACTAAAGCTGACCAGGAGAATAAATGAGCACTTAAGTACAGACTATATGCTGCACAAAGAAATGGAGAGAGAGCTCTAATCTTTCCACAGTCTCTTTACTGGTTTTGGCTGGAGAAGTGTTAATCTTCTTCACAGTAGTCAGTAGGGGGCTGTTTTGGACATATGCTGAAAACAGTGGTGATATGCAGGGATGTTTTAGTTACTGCTGAGCAGTGCTTCCACAGAGTAAAGGCTGGGGGTGCACAAGGAATTGGGAGTGGACACAACCAGGACAGCTGACCCCAACTGACCCAAGGGATATTCCACATCATATGGCATCATGCTCACCATATGAAGCTAAAGGAGGAAGAAGGACGGGAGGGATGTTCACACTGATGGTGTTTGTCTTCTTGAGTAACCATTACATGTGATGGAGCCCTGCTGTCCTGGGGATGGCTGAACTGCCTGCCTGCCCATGGGGAGTGGTGAATGAATCCCTTGTTCTGCATTGCTTGCTCAGAGACAGTTTTTGCTTTCCTCATCAAACTGTCTTTATCTCAACCCAGGAGTTTTTGCACTTTACCCTTATTCTCCCCACCATCCCACTGGGGAGGCAAGAACAAGTGGCTGTGTGGTGCTTTGCTGTATATGGGCTTAAACCACGACAGCTTCCTTACCTCATCAGGGTGCTGCTCCCTGCTCATCAAAGACAAGAGCTCTTCCAGCAGTTCTGGTCTCCTGCTAAACCCCATCTGTTTTATATCTGTTAGAGAAAGGCAACAGTTGGTATGTGTGGCTGATACCTCTGCTCCCAACTCCAGGTATTAAGCTCAGCCTAATAAATACCATTTTAGAAAGCATTCTCTGACTGAGCAGGTCCTGCGTTAGTTCCCTTTCCCCTCATTATCATGCCCTGAAGGTCCTGTGCATCAGGTACATGAACCAAAAGGATTTCCTCTGCCAACCTGCAGATTCCTGGGTGCCAGGCTGACTGCTCCCCTTGCTAACAGCATTCAAGGTGCCCAGCCAGCCCATGGCACAGAACAGGGAATGTAACAGCACATAGAGCACTGTCGATAATACGAAGCAGTTACAGGTCTTAAGTGGGAACACAGACCTGAACTGCTGCTGGATAGCGAGACCCATGACTCTCAGTGGCCAGACACCTTCACCACTGTCTGCTTCCTCTGAAGACCAAGTGGTGACTTGTATTCTTTTATAGAGCAAACCAAGTACTGAGACTTGACCCCATCTGCAGAGGGTCCAGATGATTAGAAACCATAAGCAAAGCAGTGCTATAAAATTCTACTTATAAAACTGTATCACACTGATTCTGCCTATAGAAATCCTGTGCTATTCTGCTTATAAATCTATGCTAATCATAAAAACCTGTTAAGAAAATAAAGCTTTAATTGTACTACAAATCAGTGCTGTCATCATTCTGCCCAGGATCCCTAAAGGAACCCGTCTGTCCCCTCTGGGTGACAATAAGGTACCTTCTGTGTGCTAAAGCCTGTATCTGCATTCTTGTCTCCTTAAGGGGTAAAGAACAGGTCAGTAGTTTAAATGAGTTAACCATGGGCTGCTGGTTAATGTGTTGCTCTCTGGTAAGCACTGTTTTCTGTGGGTGGATTTTTAGCAAAGAATGGCCATGTTCCCAAGTCAACAAGTGCCTATGTGGAGCTCGACATGAACCGAGAATGGAGAAGGATGTGGGTAAGGAGGCAAGAGTAAGGGTGCGAGCAAGATAAGAAGAAACTGGAATGTGCTAAGATACAAAACAGTGAACTGCTAGCAAGCTTTAAAGGTTAGGTTCCCATGCTCTTATTTGACCAACTGTATACTAGTTGCTGCGTGCTACAGGAATATGTATTGAATCATAATACACCAAGTTATTGCAAGTAGATGCAGGTAACAGTATAAAAAGGATAGACGCTTTGTAATAAATAGCTTGCCTGATCAGTTTTCCAAGACACTGACATTTAACTATGACACAGCCACACTGGTAGTCTCTCCAGGCCCAAACATGGGTTCTGCCTTTCTCTACCACAACAGCCCCACCACTGCACTAAGAAATAACATCCCTCATGCCAAAGCACCTGACGGTGGCTATTCTGAGCAGCAGGAAGTCCCCCAAGTACCTCCCACCGGGGGATAAAAGCTCCTGACTTGTATCAGGCAAGCTGCCTCCATAGCCATGTGGTTAACACTAACCTTCCCAGACTGAAGGGATCCTTTCCAAGCAGTTGGCTGCATCCAGTGCTTGAAGGAGTCCCAATATATTTTTGGGATTTGGATAGAAGACCTGATGAAGCAAGAGAATTGTTTCAGTAAGCTGTAACTGTTCCACTTCTCCACACCAAAGCTCTGAAGCTTACCCTGACACACACTTACCGAACAGGACATTTCTTTGTACCATTTCAACACGACATCAATTTGTTCCATCATGCACAACAAGGAGAAGAATTTTGACCTAGAGGAGGGGAGAAATGTTCTAATTCAGTTCGGATTAGCTCAACCAAACCATACAGAAGCATCAGCAAACAATGGTGTTCCTCTCAGGTTTGTATGTGGATCAGGAAGACCTCACTGTATCACTGCAATGCTCCATACAGTTAAATAAGCACAGCATTTTTATGAGAGGACATAACACTGACACTAGGCAGTTGGCAGGATTAACCAGAAGTTAGAGCACTGCATTTAAAACCTCAAAAGAACGCAATCTCCCCACCTGAATCTATCTCAAATACAGCCTCCAGTTAAGAGCCACTTGAAGAGGTGAACTAAACTAACCTTGTTACTTGTACAGGTTCACAATACACACTTGGGACCCTGACCCAATGCACTGACTAGGAAAATGTCCCTACACCAAGAAATTAAATTTCCCTTGGTTTATTTCCAGGCTAAATAAGGTGCAGTCGTCTCAATTATCCACCTCTGAAACTGCATCTTGCTTTCATGATCATTTTCACCAATTTCAAGGCCAGGTTGGACACAGGGGCTTGGAGCAAGCAGCTCCAATGGAAGGTTTCCCTGCCCATGGCAGGGGGTTGGAACTGGATGAGCTTTAAGGCTCCTTCCAACACAAACCATTCAGTGATTCTTACGATGACCCTATCAATTTACAGGAGCATCTCTGGTTCCAGTGCCTTAACAGGTTTCTCTTCAAATCAGCATGCTCCAGGTACTTATGTTCAGTGACTGCAGCACTTAATGACACTGGTGGAGATACTTTAGATGCCATGATTACAGTATCAAATTGTGGGACTACATGGGAATTTCATGCCTAAATACACCTGCTGTGCTGCAACTTCTCTCAACACCACCATGCAGAGAGCTAGGTCTGACCTGTATGCTGTTTTGGTGTTACCTCCTAAGCTGCCATCTTAAGTGGACAACAGGACTGAAGAAACCACAACTGGTCGGTATAGTTGTTGGTTATTGAGCTAAACTGATGCTTCAAGGCAGTACCTAAGATAAACCCTAAGCTATCACTGTTCTTAAGAGGGACCTAATTCCCAAACTGCACATACAATAACCAGTGTTCACCAAAGCACTCTCTGCAATGTTTGAATCCTGGTTTGTATTCGAACGGACACCACTACACAAGACTCGCTATCAGCTGCACTTCACTCACCAGTAGATATTTAACTGCTCCATGCTCAAGAATTTCCAGTTATCTCCCTTCTCCATGGCCTTGTTTAACCGATAGGCAAGCTTGATGTCCTTAAGATCACAGCACTGTAATGAAACAGTTTGATTCTGGTTACAAATCCAATACTTAATACATCCCTCTGAGACTTGTGAAGTATGAAGAGTAATGAGCTGATGGCAAACATTTCTAACAGGATGAATGCAATGACTGCCCAGAATTCTGTTTAACTGAGACAAATGTGTGGCTGTCCCAGTGGGTGAAAGCTTTCTGACTTAAACTGACACCTTCTGGTGCTGAGACTGTTCAACTGCTGCAGTATCACTAGAACAGGAGGAAGGGCACAGTGGACAAAGACTTATGTAGCCATTTCCAACAAGAGACACATCTCACAAGCATGCAAGTTACCAGAGTAGCAGGTATCGAGCAAAGAACTGCAGAATCATGCAGGTAAGTTACAGGAGCTGATGAGCACAGGTGAAAAAGGGAGATACTGAGAGCTAGATCTCGTATGACAGACTGGAAAACTCACAGGCAAGTCTTAGCTGGAGGGCTCAAAGGAATTCTGACTGCAGCGACAAGGCACTTACCACTTGCATTGCAGTGTTAAAAAAGTTGGCTGAAAGGAAGAAAACGGAATCTGTGAGCTTCCAACTTTGAATGACACAAACAGCAGCTCATTAACCCAGCCTCCCACAGGACAGGCAACACATTCACTTAGAAAGCTAATTTGTAGCTCTGCTTGGTGAAGACTTCATATGTAAAGACTCTGGTGTGGCCTGAGTTTTGCTAGCCAGTGTTGTGAGGCAACTGTAGTGCATGCCTTTGGATACAGATTTAAGCAGAGGGTCTGTTTGACTTTAGGTTTACAAAAGCTACATCCTCTTGTTTGCTGCAAGACAGCATTATATGCCTAACATACAGGCTACAAAAAAGGCAGCCACATCACTGACCTTCTCCATTTCCTCCAGTGGAAAAGAGCATGTGCTGCTCATGGACATCTGGAACATCCCAGAGCTGCCCCAGAACACACAACTGCCCCCTGAAAATGTCTCTTTCCCATTTCATGACACTGGTTTCTGTCAGTGACATTGCAAAGCAGCACAGAGACTGATGCTGCTTGAGGGAGGCAAAGAAAGCTACAGTGGAAGAACAGAAATTATCCTGCCCAGCATCTCATTCCATTTGTGTGGTGAGAATCTTGAATAGGAAACAAGAACACTGGATGCTAGAGACTGAAACAATGGCTGCCTGTGGGTATCAAAATGGGGGCAACTTACTTAAAGCCATTAGGTACAATACACCCCCCTTTCCCTTGCAAGATGTAATAAATTAACTTAATGCAAGCTTAATCAATGCAGATAGCGAGATAATATTGAAGTCCCTACCGTCATCAGGGTCCTGAGCAGTGAAGCTCCTCTTTTCAACATCATCTAGCACCTCAGAGATGATACCTGACGGATGAAGTTCAACTGTGGAACAAGAGACAAGCAACATCATATCTCAGTTGTGCCAGACACTGCATCAATGAAGAGCATCAGCCTGCAAATGTAATATGGAACTAGGAACAAGCAACATCACTTCAAACAAGTGTCATGATTCTCATGGTGCTCCACATTAGCTGCAATTTTATTTGCTCCAAAATTTGCTCTACTATTGCTAGATTTCCACAGCATAATAGGGCATCAAAGCATGTGTTGTAGTCAGATCCAGCCTCCTCAGAGACCAAGCAACATCTGTAGCTTTAGCAATTTGTGGCCACAAAAGGAAACAGGCTCTTTCCAGAGCTGTCTAAGACTAAAGAGAAGGACTCTTCCCTCTCTGTAAGGTTATAAAATCATAAAATCATAGAATAGTTTAGGTTGGAAGGGACCTTCAAAGTTCATCTAGTTCAAATCCCCTCTGATGAGCAGCATTACGACCCTCTATAGCTTCTTCACCCAAGTAGAATCAGACTGCATGGGTAACACTGGGATTGCAAGGATAGGAAGTTGCCTTGTCACCTATAAATCAACAGCCTTCACCCATCATATCTGGAAAGCATTTAAAGCAGATCTTTAACAGGACATGTTCATGAACTAGTTGACAATGCACGTACCGCCTCTATAAAACATGAAGAGAAGATGCTCATACGTCGCAAGGCTAGGCTCTGGAAAGCAAAAACACTGAAGTTACTTCAACATTCTTGGCTAAGCTTTATGCCTAAGCAGCATGCATAAATTTACTGTAATTTCTACAGTACTACAATAAGGACCCAGCTGATGAAGACCCTATGGGCCACAATACACCTTAAGTAGCTAGAAGTAAATGTCATTATAAACATGCTCCTAACTACAGCACCAAAATGCTTCATTATTTGACCTAAGAGGCTAAGTGCACCCACTGTATTGCAACTGCTAATCAGTAAGGACTGAAGATGATGATTCAGTTTGAAATCCACAGGCACTGGCTTCCTGAGTGGCCACAGCTTAGTACTTATCTTTGTATCTCAGTTCTCTTGCACAAGGAAACAAATAGTGAAGTTGAGAACACAGGGAGAAATGCTTCTTCCACACTTTCTCCCTGCAACTAGGAATCACTGTAACTTATATCAACTATTCTGGAGGTGGCATTGGAATGTAATAACCATCCTGGTTCTCTTACCTATATCAAGTGCTTCCATTTCCTTTATTACCAATAACGACATGTTTCTGCCTAGACCACCACATCTTCTCAGGGTCTTCAGGACAGCATTAAAAGTTAGCAGATTTGGCTGCACTTCCTGTTGAGCCATGTGATTCAGGAAGTCCTTAAAGAAGAATCCCCAAATCCTTAGTGCTTTGCATGCTATAGGTCACAGTTCAGCTGACAGGTATACACTCATTTCCTCAAGCTAATCTTTCTCACCCCCTTCAAGTGAAAGTACTCCCTTAATAAATGATCAAGTGGAATCAATCTAATTTTTAATTAATTTAACCAAAAATCAAGAATATAAAATTACATCAGATCAGGCCTTGGAGATTTGTGTGTCATCAAGGAAATTCTTAAACTTACAAACTGTTTTTCCTTACTGATGTTATGGCATTAAAACTGGAGGCTCTCATGTTACCCCTCAAAATTCCACCTCCATCTCAACCACCACGAATTACAATTCCAAGAGGTTTTATCTCAACTGTTTTGTTTGGTTTTATCTCCCAGCGTAATTTCCCCATTGCTTTCTGTCCAGGCAGTTCTTGGATCAGGTATGTTATCACAAGGCAAACCATTCTGCAAGGGTAAGGTTGGATTTTGCACATTTTCCACTCCTCAATAGCTAGTTCCTATGTTTAAATGAGTGGACTTCATTTGCAGCAGACATCAGTATCTTTGTACAAAGCTCTTGGTTTTAGTACTCTTAACTGCAAAATTCTACTGATAGAGCAGACCCAGCCCCTACACTCTCACCCCTTTCCCACCCCTTTTGCTCTTCTGCCTTACCTTGGCTAACTCCCATTTTTCCGAGAACCTGTCCTTCAGGTGCGGGACTGCTGAAATCAGTGCGTTGAAGGTGTGCACATCAGCTGGGAAGTGTAAGATGATTCATTTTAGCTGACAGTTATATTCTACAGAGAACAGCTGGTGCTGACATGGCTCAGTTTTTGGCGAAGTCTCATGCAAACCTGGTTCCAGAGAGCCAGCCACATGCCAGCTGCACTGGAACAAACAGCTTGCATTCAGCTCCCATGATCCAGCTGAGGTCCGTACCCCTGCGCCAATCATCACTGCCATGAAGCAAACACTCATGTACCCACCAGCGGGTTCCTGTTACTTAGAAGACTACAAAGTAAAACAGACACTTACCCTTGTGTCTTTCATTCAGCAAGTCTATGTACATGTCATAAGCTTTAACAAAGGCCCCATGCTGCAAAAAAACCAACAAAAATAGAGTCTCTGTGACTGTGTGAGATTCCACAAGCTGAAAAAAGCCCTCCCACCACTGAAGGATAACTTTACCTTCACCATCCCACGGATCATTGTGCAATAGGAGTGTGCATTCCTCTCTGGCATTATCTTGAATATCCTTTCAGCATTGTTGTTCTCCCTAGAATCAAGGAACAAGCTGAATGGTTAAAGAATTCAATAAAGGATACCTTTAGAAAAAGGATTCAGCACGCAAAACACAAAGTAATGGGCTGTACACCCAAGGCCTCACATTCAAATATATTACTTGTGATACTTCGAGCTAGTCTACAATCACTTATTCAATCTCCATCAGTACTTTAAAAGGTTAGAGATGTATATAGCAAGTAATATCCGCCAGTATGGGCTGCCAAAATGTGTTGGAAGTCTGTTTTATAACAATGCATGTGCACAAACCACTGAATATGGGAATATTGGTATTATTTTCTATACCTCCATCTAGGGCCAGATGACTGTAAACCTCTTTGGAATTGTCTCTTTGGAGCCTTCTGTTCTGAAGCGTTCACCTGGAGAGATTTTGGCAGAAATAAGTTTCTTAGAGGTCAAAGTTACAATTCAACATCAAATGCTGTGATTTGGGAACAACACAGGTTATAATTCTCAGGAAGCAGTAATTAGATTAATATTTATGTTATTAAACACACTAAAAGGTAAATTGTAAGTATTTGTGGAGTTGGTAGGAATCACTAGACTATAGTAAATACTCTGCAACTCTCTTTCTCCCTCAACAGTCTTCCTAGGGACATATTGTGCAATACATCTACTACTGCACCCTGTGACCTGATGCTTTTAAGACTACATCAGGAGCCTAAACTTCACTGAAATCTAGTTAATGTGGTTCAGACTGGAAGAAAATTAACTTGTGATCTGCACTAGAGGTCTTCTTTGCAGACAACTATAAAAACAAGTACAGCAGGACTAAGCCAAGACAGGGTTCCAGTCACTAAGTTCAGCTTTATGGAAACTACTTTTGCTATGAGGTCAAACACTGGATTTTTATAACTGCTGTATCTCTTGAGAATGTTGACTGCATCTGATCCACCCCATCTCCCAGGCAGGTAATCACAGGACAAAAATCCTGACATCACCTTGATACACTCCCATTATGTATGAAAGAAATAAACAACTAGAGATCAACAGGTTTTTTATACCTCTGGTTCTTCCAAATCCTCTTTTACTTCTTCCTTTTTCGCTTCTTCCTCTTTCTCCTGTGTAGATTCCCCATCTCCATAGAAGCATAACAAATCTAAAAGGCTGTTTGTGGTCTCTAGAGATATGGGAGTACCTGTAGAAAATGAGGAGCAGTCACAGAGAAAGTAAAGAACAAACCATTCTACAGCTGTATCAGAAAACTTCTGAACACCCAGTTACACCACTTTGCTCTCTTTCAACACAAAGGCGCTGCCTACCAAGTGTGACACCAGTACTTCCACAAACCCATTCACAGCAGAAGGTAACACTGAACTACAGTATCTGAAAAGAGTAGTTTTCCTGACCAAGTGGGAGAGGGAAGCAGCAGCTGAAACTGTGAAACAGCATATACCCAACAGAGCATCTGAAATTTCCAGTGCTTTTCATAACTACTCATAGGATACACCCTACTCTGAAGACCACTTTGTGTGTTCTGCTCCTCTATGAAACAGATTTAAAACCAATCAAAACAAGAGCTATTTGATTGAATCATCTCCTTTCCACCTTTTAGTGGATATGAGGCCTCCTTCCCAGTCAGCCTTCCTCCTTCAGAGGCTAGTGGCAGTTACAGTTTTCTATTGTCTTCTCCTCATTGACTGTTACAAAGATAAGGTCCAAATTAAGGAATAGCAGCAAAGTGCTCAGCACAGATGCAGCTTACACCAACCAACAGGCTACTGCACAAGGCTGCACAGGGCACTTGAAGGCTGAATGATACCACTCAGTCACAGAACATCTGCCCGTAACAGGCCTTGCTCTGCTACATCACAACTCTTTTACTTTGGAAGAGAAGGATTAAACTCCACACCATATCATCTGTTTCTTGATCAGAAATCAATTCTTCTCCTTACCACCAAAATGACATGTCAGACATGCAGCAGAAGGCTCAGTGATTCTGGAGAACCACTTCACCAGATTAGTTGGTTGTGAGGGGCAGCAATGTAGTCATGGAACTGTCTCCATAGCCTGTGCCAGCTACTAAGGTATTTTCGGTACAACTGAAGTAGAACTCCACCACAGAATCTGGCAGCTGAACACACACCTGCTTGTACAAGCTGATCAAACAGGTCCACAGATTCCTTCACCCTTCTGAGGTGGATACGCTCTTTTAGAGCTTCCTCACTCACTCCTTCAATCTGAGGTGTCAGAATCTCAGGCACAAAGCACTGAAAGTAAAGAGTGCAAGTTAGACACGAGCTCAAACCTTCTCTAAATCACTGCTAAAATAACTAATCAAATACAGAACCACAGCGTGGTTTAGGATGGAAAGACATTAGAGATCATCTAGTTCCAACCCCCTGCCATGGACAGGAACACCTTACACTGCCCTGGTTGATCAAAGGCCTTACTCCTACTCAATACCCTTACTCTTCACCCAAGACACTGGTTTGATAATCTCTCAACCCTCCCAGCCCAACAAAAGCAGTGCTTTTGGTGATGAAAGAGCTCACACCCTGATCTCTCACCTTCATGCTAGTAAGTCAACATAAAATCACAGAATGGTCTGAGCTGGAAAGGTCCTTAAGATCATCCAGTTCCAACCCTCTGCAATGGGCAGGGACACCTCACACTAGACCACGTTGCCCAAGGCTCTGTCCAACCTGGCCATAAACACTGCCAGGGATGGAGCATTCACCACTTCTCTGGGCAAGCTGTTCCACCGTCTCACCACCCTCATAGTAAAGAACTTCTTCCTTATATCTAACCTGAACTTCCCCTGTTTAAGTTTGAACCCATCACCCCTTGTCCTATTGCTACATTCCCTGATGAAGAGTCCCTCTCTCTGGTAGCCTCAAAGGTCCCCTTCAGATACTGGAACGCTGCTCTGACGTCTCCACGCAGCCTTCTCTTCTCTAAACATTTATTTTCTTACTTTTATCTAAAGAACCTGATATGAGATTGAACTCCTAAGGAAAAACATTCATTTCAGAAACATAATGGAAACGCAGTAATGCCTTCACAGCTGTCTGCAAAACACCTAACAAAATAATCACAGAATCCCAAGGGTTGAAGGGACCTCAAAAGATCATCTAGTCCAACCCCCCTGCAAGAGCAGGGTAACCTAGAGTACATCACACAGGAACTTGTCCAGGCGGGCCTTGAATATCTCCAACGTAGGAGACTCCACAACCCCCCTGGGCAACCTGTTCCAGTGCTCTGTCACTCTTACAGTAACGAAGTTCTTATAATCCTTTTATGTTAGTTCTGGACCAGACAGTTGATTTCACTACCTGACAAAGCACAGCCACAATGAAAATTAAAACCAAAATGCTTACTGTTACGGGAGGCTCTCCAGAAATCTTGTCAAAATACTGAGGAAACTGTTGAATAATGAATCTTGCAGCATTTTTCCCAGACTCCTTTGACAATGCAAACAGCCGCTGCACAGGAATGAGAGAGAACAAGAGGAAGAAATAGGTCATTAAAACATCTTCCATAACATTGAGCATTCTGACAGAATCAAAACTGAATTCCTGTTTCATTTTCAACTGTCAGTAAAAACATAGGCCCAAGACAGTGTTCCAGAGAAGAGTTCTGGTATTAATGCCAATATAAGAATGTCTGTTCTTTAATGAGACTGTCATTTACTTCCTTGTTACTTAGTCAAGATACAGAGTTCTGTACCAGGCATATGAAACGCTGCACTACTGCCTCAAGCTGAAGAGCTCTCTTTTTAGAGTTATGGCACTTGGGTATTTCTCTCCCTGGCTTTCATTTCCAAGAGCATCATCTGATTCCAATTTTCCTCTTTTCCTCAAGTTTTAAAGCCCATTTCTTTTCAAACTCTTCACATTTGATGGCTGCCTTCTGTCTTCTCAATGGCTTCATCTCCGATATGCAGAACTGAAGCCCTCTGGTAGCCACATCATTGATTTGCAATGATGTACCTCAGCTCCCAGTCTTCTCTCATTACACTTAAATTAACATCACATACAGCAATTCCTTCTTGCCCTCATTTGCAGTTCTGCTTTCTCCCACCTCAGTTTCATGCTCTTTAATCTCAGGCAAAGGTAACATCAGGGGAAGACTTTCCCTTCTTTATTATCGTATTGACACTTCTATTTGCATAAGCCTAAGTTAACAAATAGCTGTGCTCTGTGGTACAATTAAAATTCCTGGGGCTGGGCCAGGACTGTAAACTAGTAGCATGTACTCTACGTAGTAACACACACACACACACACACACACAAATGATCTTATCTGTTTGAAGTCATATATTTAATATAACTGTAAGCACAAAATCTCAGCACTTGGAACACCACAAATTCATAGTCTGTAAACACAAGTTTTAATGTCTCACCTACAGAATTGCTGTTCTCAGAACATGGAGAAACAGAACTCAGCAGGTAAGCCACTAACTTGCAAGAATGTTAACAGAGGTGTGTCAAGTGGAAGGACCCTGCATGGGCGGCAAAACAGCACTTTGTGTGTACAGGGTGGATTTCTCTAGCATGCAGAGTAATGCTCCCATTACTATGCATTCAGAAATACACATAGGAGAAAAGAAATCTGATGGCTTTTCTTTTGTAACTTGCTGAAGCCCAGATGAAGGGGATCAAGGGGGATGCTATCAAAGATATGAAAGCAAATACTTACAAAATTGGCTGCATTTTTTGGCATAAGGTAAGGGTCATCTGGGAACATATAATGAGCAGCAGTAGGATCCTGCAGAAAGTAAAACCCAAGGATTGAAATGTTTAGTTATGTACACATTGACACTGTGGGTATATCATACTGCCTCATGGAATTTAGGACATAATCACCACCTGATGCCTACTTTACCAAAGGTCCCTAGTTCAAAAGGGTTTAGCCTGTTTGGAAAGAGCTTAAAAACCATCAACATTATACACACACACACAGAGGCTAACACAGTGACAGCAGAAGGGTCCTTATTATAATATAGCAAGCAGCAAACGCCCTGCACACCAAGGAGAAACCCAATTGTAACAGCCCTGGGGGAGCTGAAGGAATTTGCAGGATTAGATTCAACTTCCAGGATTCAAGCCAAACAGGATGGCATCACAGCATTTACAGATGTTGACTAGACACTCATTGCTCTTTGCAAGGCTTACTTTCTGGACTGAGACTGGGAAGAGGCAATCTGGGTTCGCAAGCTGAACTAGTAAAGGAACTTGCTCCTGATGTTAGCAAAAGCCTTATCAAAGTATTCCAGCTTCCACTGGGAGCTGCAGCTCACTTAGCACTAAAATGAGGCTTTAAGGACACAGCAAAATGTGTTGAGCAAGTGAAACTCTGTAAAAAATGGATGTTAAAGTCCTATCTTTCATTTATGGACAAAGCAGAAGTAAGAGCCCCCAGAGTGCAAGGCTGTCACTTGAGATGGACAAATTGACCTATTTCCATGATCAAGGGAACTACTTACCCTTTTCACAGTGGAAGCCAATGTCTGAAGAACTGCCAGTTTATCCCTAAACATAAAGGAGCTTCAATTAATATTCAGTTGCAGATTTTGAATGTTATACATTACACTGTATGTAGAGCAAGCACAGGATTATTCATTTTCAATTCTGGGAAATAGGTTTTTGCTGCACCTAGAAAATACCACTTTTTACAAAGGGAGGAAAAACTCAGCTACTAAAATGGTCTCAGAACAACCACAGAAAAGACTTTGAGGAAAAACAGAAAAGCGTGCATGTTTCCTGTTACCACTCCTGCCCTTATATATGATTAAAAAAAGGAACATTGGGAAGGAACACAGAATAAATTCCCTGGAATGCTCCTCTCAGAGCTCTTAATCTCTAAGAGATGGATACAAGTCCCTCTCCAAGACAAGTCTTGGGAGGAAAACAAAACCCAACCAACCAAAACTAGATTTTGCAGGACTACTTAAGACTTTGCTCATGTTTAAAGTAAAGGCAAGGCCAATGAGAGCATTTTGGTGAAGGTGGTCTTATTTTAGGTTGATATTCAGACACCATTTGGTTATAAACTTAGTTTTGGCTGCAGTCATGCAAGTTCACCTTAAGCGCTTCCAAGAAAATAGCTTTTGTTCAGCTGCATCATTTCTAACGTGGATTTATTCAGGCAGCTATCAACAGTCAAGTTTATTTTGCTGAAGCACACCCACATGTTAACAGCCAAACTAACCTGATTTTACAGATTTCTACCAAGATCTTTTACAAGGCAACAGAACAACGCTTAAAAATACAGTTCTTACAACTGTTTTAAAAAAAAAAGGTCAGGAATGGAGTGTACAAGAGTATTCCCTGATGGAATATTCCCAGAGCTCCCAGGCAGCAGGGAGAGACATTAAATCCAGGAATACAGAAGCTGAATCTTCATGTTCAGCTTTGGCAGACAGACTACATTTGGCTGTCTAACAATGACCTTCTTCTAGGTCAAGAGAATTCCAGCAGTAATCACTCACCAGGTTTTCCTTCGGGGGAGCACAATTTCTTCCTGGGCAACTACAAAAAACAATATTAAAATTATTATTAGACCAACAGATGGCCCAAAATATCATGAAAATCTATTTAAGTTGATCCAGCTCAAAGTACTAAGCAAGTAATTTAAAGACACAGTTTAATGTAAGTCACAATTCACTGCAATGGCAGTAGAAAAGGCATCTGAACAGGTCAGTAAAGTGCCCTTTTGAGTTTCTGCTCCGGCTGCTCAGTTACTTTCACCCCAAGATCAATTTTCCCAGGTTTTCGCAAAGAAAGAAAGACAACAAAACCACAATGAATAAGCCAGAGGTTGTTAGCAAAGCATCTTAGCAAATTCATTCAGAGGAACATGTGGAACCTCCTGATTACAACCCACAGAGTCAGGGCCTGCAGAGGCACTTTTCCCACTGCTCTGTGTAAACACTTCCACAAGCTGTTAGTGACTGGCAGAAACTTGATCACACGTGCGGCATGGCTCTGAGCAACTCAGCTCACTCTGCTCACAAAACTCAAGAGCAGAAATACAGGAAGGAATACAAAGAAGCAGCAAGCTCTTGAAGAAAACTGTCAGGATCAAGGTGGAAAACCCCTTTTTTATTTCATAGTTTATTCCCTTTCAAAGGGTAACTGGATAACTCATGGAAGTGGACAACTTGGTTCATGTTCCTGCAGCAGAGAGAGCTTTGGTGATCAAGGTAAGCCAGGAAATCTCTGCACAATGAAGACACAGGAAAGAAAATCTGTGAAGGGGAAATAGGGTATTCCATTCACATCTTATCTCCAGACACACTGTTAAAAAAGCATATGCAAGAAATTAGTAATGAAGACATCATACCTTCTGCATTGTCTGCAGTCTTCCCAAGAGCTGTACTGCTAGAAGAACACCTAGAAAAGAAGCAGAGTCTCTAGCTACTCCTGTACGTCACAGAAACTTATGAGGTATGATTTTACATGTTATATTTTGCCTGCAGAGTAGCCAGTGGAGTGGGACGTTTTTGTTTGAAGCATACAATGAAAGCAACCTCCCCTCTTCACCTGCTTTTTCATACAATCATAGACTCAACAAGGGTGGAAAAGACCTTTATGATGACCAAGTCCAACTGTTACCCCTGTAATGCCAAGGCCACCACTAACCCATGGCACTGAGGGCCTCATCTACACGGTTTTTGAACACACTTGTGCTCCAGCTCCACTGCCCTTCTGTGGCCCCATTCCAGCACCTCAATGTCTATCCTGGAGTGAGGAGTCCAGAACTGAACACAGGATTCGAGGTGCGGCCTCACCAGTGCCCAGTACAGGGGGATGGTCACTGCCCTGGCCCTGCTGCCACACTGGTGCTGATACAGACCACGATGCTGTTCGCTTCTTGGCTGCCTGGGTACACGCAGCTCATGTTCAGCTCCGTCAATCACCGAGATTCAGCTCTAGGCAGCACTTAACCGCTCAAAATCACCCCCGGAGCGGCTCCGAGAGCCTGAGCCCACCAGAGAGAAAAGCCCTGAAGAGGGATTCCCCCTAAAGCCACGCCATGACACCAAGCCCACGCTGCCACCAGCCTCAGCCACCACCGCGCATGCGCAGCCTCTCACGCCTCACCTCCCCTATCTACCACCCCTCCTCCGGTGTCCCCGCTGCCCAGATGCTCTTCCCTTCCCTCCGCTGCCGGACCCTTACCGGTAGCACTCTTTCCTCCAGCCCAGCACGCAGCACCGCCGGCTCAGCGATAACATTCGCTGCCAAGAACTACCACCCATCCTCCGGGCCGCCATGCCCGCTCTCCCGCACTGCCTTCCGGGAAGCTGGGCGATACCATTGCCGCGGTGCCGGGGAGAGGCCACCCCTCCGCGACAGTGGTATCTCCCGGCCTCGCTTGCCCCCGCCCGCCGGGACCGCGTGGTGCCTTCCTGTGGCGTCTGCCTTCAGACAGGGAATCGGTGTCGGTCGGGAGGACCCGTTTGTTCACCATGAGGCAGCCGAAGGTGGTGCCGTGGCGGCGGCTGGTCGGGGTCTCCTTCGGGATGTACACGGCCGAGGAGATCAGGTGAGGAACACGGCAGGCGCTGCGGTGTCGCCGGCGTGGTGCCGCTGAGGACTACAACTCCCGGCGTGCCCTGCGGCAGAGCCTGGGAGGCTCAGCGGGTTGGAGGCGCAGGGCCTGCTGGGGTGTGTAGTTCGTTAGGCCCTGGCCATCTAGGATGGCGGCAAGAGGGGTGTATGGGTTCTGCTGTGGGGCTGAGGAAGGGGGTCTGTGAGGAGGCAAGGCGGCCTGTCTCCCTCTCTCAGCAGAGCTCCTCGGTGGCAGTGAATTCGAGGGGAGTGTGGCCACTTAAAGTCATACAATCATAGAATCAACTGGGTTGGGAAAGACCTTTACGTTCGTCAAGTCCAGCCATCACCCCAGTACTGCCGGGGCCACCACTAATCCGTGTCACTCAGGGTCCTGTCTGCACAGTTCCTGAACACTTGCAGGGACGGCGATTCCATCACTGCTGGGCAGCCTGATCCAATGCCTGAGCACCCTCTCTGTTCCTAATATCCAATCTAAACCTCCCCTGGCCCAGCCTGGGGCCGTTTCCTCTTGTCCCATCCCTTGTTCCTTGGGAGCAGAGCCCAGCCCCTCCTGGCTCCATCCTCCTCTCAGGCACTCGTAGGGAGCCATCAGGTCCCCCCTGAGCCTTCTCTTCTCCATCTGAACCCCCCAGGTCCCTCAGCCGTTCCCCATCTCTTGTGCTCCAGGCCCTGCACCAGCTCCAGTGCCCTTCTCTGGCCCCGCTCCTCAATGTATCTCCTGTAGAGAGGGGCCCAGAGCTGAACCCAGGATTCGAGGTGCAGCCTCACCAGTGCCCAGTGCAGGAGGATGATCACTTTCCAAACCTTCTGGAATGAGGAACAGAAACACTTCCATGTGCTCCTAGGGCAGAGGCTGTGAGGTGCAGCATAAGCTCACTTCACGAGGGCAACGGCTGTGCTGCTCCTGGGGGGTCCCCCCTGAGGGGATGTGTTGACTTCCCCCCATGCTGGCTCCTCAGCACCCGCCCCAGAGCCTGGAGGAACCCTGTACTGGTAAGGCTGGGCTTGTTCCTTGTTGGACATGCTCTGGGAAATCTGGCCTGGGATCTGATCCTGAGAGGCTGTTACACAAGAGACCTCACTTGGTTTCAGCCGTGGCAAAAGGTTCAGGTATTTAATGCCAGTGTAAGTATGACAGAGCTGAGATTTTTGCTTCAGATGGGGTTTTTGGGCTTTTCCCAGCAGGTTGTCTCTTGGAGTTCTAGAGAGCTGTCACTGTTTCTTTAGTGATGGTGTGGTGTCTGTACCTATATAGTCAAGGACATGCAGCTCTCATCATCTAGGTGTTTTGTTACACCTCCATCACTGCTTGAGAGGACATGCAGACAAAATCACTTCTGCACTTTAGCATGGCTAAAGGTGTAAAGGTATTTGCTGTGGTATGAATGATTGTACTCAGACAATTAAATCAATATACATAAGTTCCCACTGCATATGTAAAACACCCTCAAAAAGATGTTTTCATCAATAGAAAATACATAGATACAGAATGTCAAAGCTAGTTGTGTCATTCAAGTGCATAGCGCCTTGCTGCCACTGATTTTTGTTCTTTTCTTCCAACTTCAGGAAGCTGAGTGTAAAACCCATAACAAATCCTCAGTACTTGGACAATGTGGGGAACCCAGCTGTTAACGGGCTCTACGACTTGGCTTTGGGACCTCCAGACTCCAGAGAAGTGTGTGCGACCTGCATGCAGAACTTCAGCAACTGCCCTGGTCACTTTGGCCATATAGAGCTGCCCCTGCCTGTCTACAACCCTCTGTTTTTTGATGTATGTATGCTGGGGATGGTCAGACTGCACATTTCATTAAAGTGCTTCATGTGGGTTGTTTTTCAAAGGGTCATCTTTTAAATATGAAAGGATTCCTGGCTGTAAGGGTGGGATTTGCCTTATTTTGAAGGGCCATGGAGATGCTCAGGGTGGGAAGAGCTCTCCTATAAAGACAGGTTGAAAAAGGTGGGCTGGTTCAGTCTGTAGAAGAGAAGGCTTCTGAAGGGGAGACCCCGGAGCAGCTCCAGTGCTTAAAGGAGCTACAGGAAACCTGGAGAGGGGCTTTGGACAAGGGCCTGTAGGGACAGGCCAAGGGGAATGGCTTTAACCTGCCAAAGGGGAGACTGAGATGAGCTCTTAGGCAGGAGCTCTTCCCTGTGAGGGTGCTGAGGCGCTGGCACAGGGTGCCCAGAGAAGCTGTGGCTGCCCCATCCCTGGCAGTGCTCAAGGCCAGGTTGGACACAGGGGCTTGGAGCAAGCTGCTCCAGTGGAAGGTGTCCCTGCCCATGGCAGGGATTGGGACTGGATGAGCTTTAAGGTCCCTTCCAACACAAACCATTCCATGATTCTGTGATCTAACCTGATTGGAGTTTTTAGCTCTTTTTGGAGTCTGAGGAGTGGTGCTGTTTGGAGAGGAGGGTTCATCTGGCCTCTAATAGGAACCTGGGCTGTGATGAATATCCCTCCTGAGGGAGCTGGTCTCCCTGTTCATGGTAGCTGGCTCCTGCATAGGCTGCTAATTGAGACTAACCCCTCACTTTCAGGTGATTGAAGTTAGTATGAGTTCCATCCCACTTCTAGTCTTGTCCCACCTTTGCAGTAAAATACTTGTATTTCACCAAGGAATAAAATCATATGGGAGTAATTCCAGCCTTCAGTTGTGTGCAGAGCTATGCTGCATAATAAAACCCAGTGATCTCCTCCCAGAGCCGGAGGAGAACATGGTTGCATGAAGAATCTTGAAGGACACTGATAGTACTTGTGACCAGAACCTTTAATTTCACTAGTGTTGAGTTTGGGGTACCACATTGTCCTTTATAGAACAAGCACAAGCCATTAGATGCTGTATTCACAGTGCTGTGTAAAAGCAACTTTGGTCCCAGAGTTGCTGTAGGTATGAAAGGCTTTTCCTGTATCTGTTATTTAGACAGCTTGAAGATAGTTTGTCTACAGACCATGTTTTGCATATGAATTTGTGTGGTTGTAAGAATTATTTCTTTTCCCCAGTCCAGTTCTTTATGATTAAGTTTAATGAGTCTGGTTTCTCAGTTATAGCAGCACCTTCTTTAAATTTAAACAAATCTACTTGCATACTGTTAAAGCTAGGAAATATAGAATCATAGAATCATAGAATAGTTAGGGTTGGAAAGGACCTGAAGATCATCCAGTTCCAACCCCCCTGCCATGGGCAGGGGCACCTCACACTAAAGCATGCTATGGAAGGCTTCATCCAACCTGGCCTTGAACACTGTGAGGGATGGAGCATTCACAACAAATATACCAGGATAACTTTTTCCCCCCCCTTTCTTTCCAGAAATTATACCTTCTCATTCGAGGTTCTTGTTTAAATTGTCACATGCTGACATGTACTCGAGCTGTGGTTCACTTGCTGCTGAGTCAGCTGAAGGTTCTGGAGAAGGGGCTGCTTCATGCTGTCCATGATCTTGAAGTCGTTCTGAACAGGGCAAGTACTGTGTAATTCCCCATTCCTTTTTGAGGGGATAGTCCTGTAACTGTAGAGCTATCCCAATTTCTTTTCTTTCTTTTAGTTTTTTAGTATTCTCTTTCTTTTAGTTTTTAGAGCAATGTGCAGATGCAACAGGTTCAGAAATTGAAGAAGAGTTAAATCACCACGTCCAGGAAATACTACAGACTTACGAAATAAAAGATCAGTGTTCAAATGTAAGTAGAGGCAGTGCCTTTCCTGAGATCTTGGGTTCTGTTGTCCTATAATAGTGATGTGCAAGAAAATCTGTCTTTGTGTAGACTACAGATTTTGTCTTGGAGTTCTGAACTGTGTTATACTTAGAGAACTTTTGGAGTGAAATGGCTGAAATTAAGCTTGAAAAGATTTGATTTCCTGTTAGTTTAACTATTAGGTTTCTGGAAAATATACTTTGTGTATGGTGTAAACTTCACATAAAAATAATGTGAAACTGCTGTCAGTGCATTACCTACAGATACTGGTACTCCTCTGTATGTTGCTCCAAGTGTTCGGAGCACTCTTGCATCCACCAGATCTGCACGATTACTTACACTGAGATTTTTCAAGAGAGTGTTGTAATTGACTTTTTGTATCCATTTAAATGCAGTCTAATGCACATTGTTAGTTAAAGGAAAATATTAGTGAAGAAGATATTGGAAGTTCTAACATCCTGGTGCAGATTTGTTCATAAGCCAAGTTCAACTCCTTAATCACTGGTTTCAGAGCTAACCTTAAGCACTGTGTAAATTATACAGAAGTAATTTTTCTCCTTTACCTTCTTAAATCACATTAGAGAAAAGCTTTAAAATTCAGCACTGCCATGAAAAATAAAGTCTATTTCTGAAATAAATTGAAAAAGGAGGATGGTGAGCACTGAGGGGTGTATGTTTCCAGCAAATATGGAAAGGGGATGGAAAAAGAGTAGGGATCAAGGCATGAATTAAATCAATACAAGGACTTGTGTACATTGATACCACATCATGTTTGTGTGGATAATGCACATAATTGTGTGATGTTTAATGATTTTTTCATATCAAATGTCTCCATTATTTCATTATTTTAAAGTTGGGTTCTTTTCTTCTTCTTTATCAGGTCAAAAATGTTTGTGAGTGTAGAAATAAACTAATAGCACAGTTCTGGAAAGCACACATGGGTTCAAAGAAATGCCCAAGTTGCAAGTAAGTTTAACTGCATGAGGAAGTAAATAGCTGGTGTAAAGTTAACTATTGTGAACATTTGTATTGACTTTGGTCCACCTTCCCTGGTTTTCTTGTTTTTTCTTGAAGATCTAGGAGATCACTAGTGCGAAAAGAGCACAACAGCAAGCTGACAGTAGTCTACCCTTCTACAGTGTACCATAAGTCAGGACAAGAAGGCATTACAGATGAGCCAGCAGGTAAAATGTTTGTCTTCTTCTCAAGCATGTTTGCACTTATTTTCCTGTATTAAAAATTCCTAGCTATGCAGTTGTGACTCTTTTATCAAAAATGGACATAAACCAGGAAGCTCAGCAGAAGGGGAGTACCTATGTCATGGTTTAACCCCAGCTGGCAGCTAGGTACCACACAGCCACTCACTCGCTCCCTCCAAAGTGGGATGGGGAGGAGAATCAGAATTAAGGCAATACCCATGGGCTTAGTAATTAAAGTACAATATAATGCTAACACTACTACTGCTAAGAATGGAAAGGGAAATACAAAAAAAAGATACAAAACTAAAACCCCTCAACAAACAGCAGCGGTGCACAACACAACTGCTCATGACTTCACTGACCAATACCCAGCCCAGCCTGAGCAGTGATCCGTCCCTTCCAGGTAACTCTCTGGGCATGACATGCTGTGGTATGGAATACCCCTTTGAGTAGTTTGGGTCAGGTGTCCTGTCTCTGCTCCCTCATGGCTTCTTGTGCCTGTCCTCACTGGCTGTGACACCACTTGATCAATTACACAAAGTATTACATATTCTGAAATGGGATGGACTATACAGTTACATACATTCTGCATAGGCTGTGTCATCGTCACTCGTTGGATTGAATCTTGGAGGGAGTACTTTTGACTTTGGCATTGCTGCTTTCGTGTTTCAGGGATTGAAAGGTCTTCCATGTGAAGGAATGGGGAATTGAAGTTTCAGGGTGGAAAAATCTGGATTTATGGACCTTAGCCAAAGCAAGAATAGAAAACTTCATCCGAGGTCATGGGAGAATTGCTCTTTGTCAAGTTGTGTGCTCTGGCTTCCCTGGGACACAAGGAACTGGCCTGCAGGAGGAGTGGAAACTGAGACTTGATGTCTCTGGCTTGTTTAATAAAAATGATCTTTCTGCTCTTTGCTCACAAACCCACTAGTTTTCCTTCCTCATGGAAAATACAGCTAAGCCAGACTCTTAACTTGTAATATAGATGGATTGCTGGTGGTGCTATTGTCTCATTCAGTTGGGTATTTCGTGGGAACCTTGATCTTGCTGGTAATACTTGTATCCCACTTCTGTGTTCCCCAGCTGCAGGCTGACACTTGATTTCTGTGTTGGTCAGTGGATGAGATCACTTAAAGAAGGGGTCCAGCTCACCATCGATCAAATAGCACATACACTTCAGATGTTAAAGCTGAGCTTTGTTTCAGTTACTTATACTGATATCCATTAGTCACAGAAGTGGCTTATTTTTTCCGTACTGAAAAGGCTCTTCGGTTCATTTCATCTTCCCAGAGAGATTTACTTTGATTATTCTTTTTATTACTTTTCAGTTATTGATGAAAGCCAGTTGGGGAAGAGAGGATACCTGACACCCATGACTGCCAAGGAATATATCCTGGCTCTGTGGAAGAATGAAGGTAATGGTTGTTAAGAGCAATGTTACTTTGGTTTCTGTATCATTTAGTGGACAAAGTCTGCAAATGTTCCCTTGTGAACTCCTTATGAAGTCTTTAAGTGCTGCTGGCTGCAAAATAGATGGTATGGCAGAAGGTTTGGTGGCTAGTGAGTGTAGGGAGCTGGATTCAGTGAATAGTTTGTGCTATTCTCAGACTGTGGCTCCCCACAAATCACAATTGTGTTTATAGGGAATTTGATGCTCACATGGTGCTGCATCTAATAAAATATGGAGTGCCATAAGGATTCTCCGAGGGCTGGAGCACCTCTCCTATGGAGACAGGCTGAGAGAGCTGGGCTTGTTCAGCCTGGAGAAGAGAAGGCTCTCAGGAGACCTTAGAGCAGGAAGACAAGGCTGACAAGAAAACTAGAGAGGGACATTTGACAAGGGCTTGTAGTGACAGGACAAGGGGGAATGGCTTTAACCTGCCAGCAGGGAGATTGAGAGCAGGCATTAGGAATAAATTCTTCCCTGTGAGGGTGCTGAGGCGCTGGCACAGGGTGCCCAGAGAAGCTGTGGCTGCCCCATCCCTGGCAGTGCTCAAGGCCAAATTGGACACAGGGGCTTGAAGCAGCTGCTCCAGTGGAAGGGGTCCCTGCCTGTGGCAGGGGGTTGGGACTGGGTGAGCTTTAAGGTCCCTTCCAAACCAAACCATTCCATGATTGTATGATTCCTCACTGGTTAAAGACTGAGAATGTATTTAGTGGTCTCTTCTTCTGAGTTCCCTGTACTCTGTAGTTGCCAGGAAAAAAAAAAAGCAGTGTCATGTACCAGTCTGCGGGTTTGAATTCCCAAACAAATAACAATGAAAATGAGTTTATCTTTCCTTGCTGTATCTTTTTAGGCTTCTTTTTGCATTATCTCTTCCCTGGGATGGATCCCAATGAGAATTCAGAGTTCAGCCCAGATATGTTTTTTCTGGATCTACTTGTGGTGCCACCTTCAAGGTAAAATTTCCCCACAAAACCTTTGTAGAAACCACAGGGTTTAGCACATACTTTTTGCAGGAGCTGGAGATGCAAACACCTGTATTACAGCCACTGCTCTGCTAGAGTGTTAGTAGAGTATTAAATACTTAACAATAAAAATCACAGCATGATGATAAGTTTCATTCTAACTTCAAATGAGTTTGTTAAAGGGCTAAAATACTAATTATGATAAATTGTCTTTTAGTATTAATATTTGAAATCATTACAGAATACTGTAACTGTATAATACTGGGGGAATTTCTTATTAAGGAATCATTCCTCTTTTATGACTGTCCCAGTGGAGTATGTGCGTTTTTAAATGCTCACTGTTGGTTTGTAGGGATTGTTTTTCATGCATTGAAGACTTGGCTTAAACAGGGGAAGTACATGTTGGATATAAGGAAGAAGTTCTTTACTGTGAGGGTGCTGAGGCACTGGAATGGGTTGCCCAAAGAAGTGATAAATGCTCTATCCCTGGCAGTGTTCAAGGCCAGGTTGGACAGAGCCTTGGATGACATCATGTAGTGCCATGACAGGGGATTGGAACTGGATGATCTTAACGTCCTTTCCAGCCCTAACTATGCTATGATTGTATGAATGTCTGAGGTTTCACATGCTACTTCTCAGTGGCTTTAATCTTCTAATGTGATTTTGTCTGCTATAGGTATCGTCCTGTAAATCGCGTTGGAGACCGACTGTTCACAAATGGTCAGACTGTGAACCTGCAGGCTGTCATGAAAGATGCCAGAATGATACGGAAGCTCTTGGTTTTCATGGCAAATGAGCAATGTCAGCCAATAAAAATTACAGAAGAACAAATCCAAACAGTAAGAGTTGATGGTTATATTCGTCTTTGCTCTTGGGGTGTGTGGGTTGAACTCAGGTAGGCTCCTATTTAAGCTGTTCCAATAACAGTTGGAGTGTGTAATGCTGGAAATGTTCTATATAGGTTCAACCCTCCCATGTCTCTTCCTGCTCACCCACCTGGTGCAAAGGGGAAAACATTTTATGCAGATTCCTTTAGTCATGGATTTTGTATTAGATTGCTGTATATGAGATACAATGGGCTCCTGTTACAGCTCACAATAACACTTTTCCAGCATCTCATCGACTGAAAAATGATGGGGGGGAAACCACTTTATCTTCTATTCCTAGTAGAGTCAGTTGTGATCGTGGTTATTTTTGACTATTTATGTCTAAATAGAACCAAAGAATTCACAAATTAATCAGTAACAAAGCTTGTTTGCTGCTGACCAGTTGACATGGTTGTATAGTGGTAAATAACCATGCCTCTTTTCCTATTTGTTCATCAGTTGTTCTATTGAAGGTTCTTTTATACTGGACTTAGTTTCCTCTGAACTTAATTTACATCTTGAATGTAAACCAGTTTGAAAACATTGTTACTCAGCATTTAGCCAGTAGGTGGAGGCATGTTCTCAAATGTGGCAGTTTAATGTGTTTCAGATGGGACTGATATAACAACTTTTAGACTATTAAAACAAAGTGATGTGAGTGATAACAGCTCTTGGATTTACATTATTGTCATCTAAGAATAGAACTTTCTGGTAGCAAAGTGATTTGTAGCATGCACTGACTAACCAGTAACATCTGATTTGGAAGGAAGACTATCACCAGGAAATGATGGGTTAGCAATCATCTTTTGAAATCCCACCAGTATATGTAGCTGTGGTCTTTGGGGATCTCCTATCAGTTTGTAAAAGCTTGATAGCTTGGGGCACTTGGTTACATTAATTTGAAAGTTAAGCTGACATTGTTAATGCTTTCTTTTATTTATTTAGTGTTTTGAATGAGATGCAAAATAGTGGCCAGTGTTTCATTTGCTATTTAATACATGTAACTTCAGCCTAGTAAAATACATAATTATCATTTCAGCTTAGTAAAAAGAAGGCATTTTTTTTGTTAAGTCTAAGTTTCTAATTTCTGTTCCTGTAGGAGACAGGAGAGAATAATGAACCTCTGGACCATTCTGTCCTGACAATGATTCCAGGCCAGAGCATCGCAGACAAGCTGTACAATGCTTGGATTCGTCTTCAGAGCCACGTCAACATTGTATTTGATAGTGATATGGACAAACTAATGACAGAAAAATACCCTGGTATTCGTCAGGTGGGTAGAAGGCAGAATCTTAGAGACTGTGGACTCTGTGTGTCACATAGTTAAAACGAGAAGTTGATGGAATATGAAACAAGTGGAATATCTGTGGTTAGTACATAGGCATTTTCATGATACTCATTACAAATATCTGGAGAATCTGTCTGCAGATATTACAGAGATGTAACAGATGTTGCAGTGATGCAGCAGATGTGTGCTTTCATGTTTTAACCATTAACTTCTGTTCTCAAAGCTCTTGGAGAAAAAGGAAGGTCTGTTCCGCAAGCACATGATGGGAAAGCGCGTGGATTTTGCTGCTCGATCAGTCATTTGCCCTGATATGTACATTGGTACCAATGAGATTGGCATTCCTATGGTAAGAATAAACAAAGGAGTGTTTCTTCTTGGTGCAGCTGGGGACTGAACTGCTCTGTAACACTCAGCTACATAGCAAGCAGCTGAAAATGTAGTGATTTTTTGATTCCTCTAGACTCTTTCCTCCCCAGTGTGTCATAGCTGTGTGTTAATAAAGAAGTATTGAAGAGCAGGAAATTCTTACCATGATACTGAACACCACATCTGGGAAAGAGGATTAAAGAAAAGCAAAAGCTGTACTTGCTTCCTGAGATTATGAATTAGGGCAAACTTTATAAGTAGATCCTGTTTCTCCTGTGGTCTTTGTACAGTGTATCTTGTGATAGGTATGGCAACCCTAAAAAAAAGCCATAATAAGATCACCAGCTTCATTCATCCTTAATGATTTTTAACCCCACAGAGATGACAGCAAGCCTGAATTTGAGTTTTGCATTACATTATCTTTTCTGCTTTCCTGTCTGCAAACAGTGGACCTGGTGATAATGCACTTTCCCCCTGAATTTGTCAGTTCATCTGTAGAATTCTAAATCATCCCTTCATTTTTTACTTGCTAATTGAGTTTTCCTTGTCTACTGCAGTGGAAAATCAGAAAAAGGACATAATTCTATTCTTATGGTAGGGGATTTTCAAACAGAAGTGTATTTATTTGGCATGACAGTAGATTGAGGAGATATATCCAGGAGCTTAGAATAATTTGTTTACATTGTATGAGTTAACATTTGACACTGGCTTATTGGTGACTTACTACTGTTTTAAGCCAAAGTTGAACAACTTCTCATCTCTTTTCCTTCCTGTCTAGGTATTTGCTACCAAACTGACTTACCCCCAGCCAGTCACTCCCTGGAATGTCAAAGAGCTTCGGCAGGCTGTCATAAATGGCCCAAAGGTTCACCCTGGGGCCTCCATGGTCATTAATGAGGATGGATCTCGTACAGTGTTGAGTGCGAACAGCCTGACCCAGAGGGAAGCCATAGCTAAGCAGCTCCTCACTCCTTGTTCAGGTGCTCCCCAGTCAGGGCTGAAGATTGTGAGTATGACAAAGGGCTTATCAGAACCCTCCTACATCTGTGGTAGCTTTTGTCCTTGCTTGTGATCCCAATGCGCCTGCTCACAAAGACCCCCAGGGCAGAGTTATCTTGTCTTTAGCAGGTGGCCAGGATTTTTCCTGGGGGTGTGTAGGAGAAAAGGTTGATCCTTTTTCAAACGCTAAGAACCATTTTTCTGTCCTGAATATCACATGGATAGCTGTGAAAATTGGGGCTGTTGAGCCTGGAGAAGAGAAGCTGCATTGAGACCTCAGAACAGCCTTCCAGTATCTGAAGGATGCTGGAGAGGGACTCTTCATCAGGGACTGCAGCAACAGGACAAGGGGTGATGGGTTAAAACCTGAACAGGGAGATTCAGGTTAGATATAAGAAAGAACTTCTTTACTGTGAGGGTGGTGATGGGGCAGCCACAGCTTCTCTGGGCAGCCTGTGCCAGGGCCTCACCACCCTCACAATAACAAATTTCTTCCTAATATCTAACCTAAATCTCCTGTTTTTCAGTTTCAAGCCATTTGCCCATGTCCTATCAGTATATGCTGTTGTAAAAACTCCTTCTCCAGTTCTCTTGTAGGCCCCTTTTAAGTACTGGAAGGAACACATTTTGGAATAGTCTTGACAGTGCTTGTTATGTATACCACTGTTTCTATTAGACATGTGGTAGAGATATAACATTTAAGACTGAGTGTTTCTGTGATGTCAGTCCTCTCAGAACCTGTCACAGAGCTAAACCCAACAGTATTTAGACTGTACAAACAGCTTATCATGCTCCTGTTGACTGTTCTGAGAGTCTCTGTTCTAGATAAGAATATACTGTGTTGTACTCAAACCTGAAGTTATAACTCAGAAACCCCTGGCCTCTGCTTCAGCTCCTAGGTCATAGTATTACCTTACTCTAGACTATCCATTGCTAGGTGTATGGTGATAGGTATTACCAAGACCAGTGTGCTTTGGTTAAATAGCTTGTTTTCTCATTTACAGATGGCATAATTTTCTTTCCTTATCAGTCTGTGATCCCTATAATGCAAGGGAGAGGAGAGATTAGTAGAGTGTGGTTTGCAAGCTGTTAACTTGGTTTGATCACTGTGGTCTGTGGAGGATGTGCAGCCTCAGAGTGTGGTTTGATGGATGGAAGAGGGTGTTCAGGGGCAAGTAGCATTGGTTCTCTTACAAAGCAGAATGTTAACACTAAGACAAAATGGTTAGTGTTTGTGTATACTTAAGGGTGCTGTCTTTCCAGAGGCATGCATGGAAATCCCCTATATGCAGCAACCAAAATTCCCTTGCAGGTATGTCGACATATTAAAAATGGAGATGTCCTTTTACTGAACCGCCAGCCCACTCTTCACAGACCTTCCATCCAGGCTCACCGGGCCCGAATCCTGCCGGGAGAGAAAGTGCTGAGGCTTCACTATGCCAACTGCAAGGCTTACAATGCTGATTTTGATGGGGATGAAATGAATGCCCATTTCCCACAGAGTGAGCTGGGAAGAGCAGAAGCTTACACCTTAGCCTTTACTGATGAGCAGTATCTAGTCCCAAAGGTAAGGAGTACTGGCAGATAAATCTATTCCTACCTGGAATCACTTTGATGTTGTTTGTTTGCATGATTGGCTTTGTCTAATGAGAATGAGGTTTCTGTGTTTGAAAGTTATTCCTGGTTTCTGTTCTGTCTCCATTTGTGGTTCTCTTTGTCTAACAAAGGCCCAGCACATCCAAACAACCTCATTCCTTTTACATCAGTGTCCAGAAGAGATTTAGTAGAGAGATGTGCTGTGATGAAGAGTTCTTTGCGAATAACTCCAATGCTTTTATCCAGCTGGGATCATTCTGGGAGCTGCTAGCACGTGACTTATCCCTTCCAACCCTTTTTCCTTGTAACTTCTTTAGGATGGGAAGCCACTTCCTGGCTTGATCCAGGATCACATGATTTCTGGAGTCAGCATGACAATCCGGGGCTGCTTCTTCACCAGAGAGCAATACATGGAGCTTGTTTACCGAGGATTAACAGACAAAAAAGGGAGAATTAAAGTGCTTCCTCCTGCCATTATGAAACCACAGCGATTATGGACAGGAAAGCAGGTAGTTCATCATGTCTTTGGTTAAAGAATGCTGCTGGTTCCAAAGTAAGCAGAATGCTAATGTTAAAACCAGTGCTGCTGAGGGTGAAAAGCCAGATCCCATCCTGTAATCAACACCATATAAATCTTGTTATGTGTTATTGAGCCATGAAAGTCATCTTTCAGTTAAAGATGGATTTGAATGGTACTTTAACTTGTTGCCCTTCAGTGTTGCAGGTAAAAGCATAATGCTGCTGTTTCGAGGCATGGAAGCAGAGAAGGAATTTGTTGGTCAGACTAAACTAGGTTTAAACCAGTCAATGCTTTTAAATCTCTGAACTTAAAGGCTGTAGGTGAATATTCTGGCATTTGACTTTTTGGTTGAGATCATCATTATGTTGATGTAATATCTGGGAAGTGAGTGCTCCATTTTCTACTATTAAAGAGAATTTAACATTCAGTGCAAGTATTACATTTCTGAATAATTATGTCACAGCTCATTGATCTTTCAAACATTAGAGTAGGAAGAGGATATTCCTGCCCTATAAATTCAGATTCTAAGCTTTCAAAGCTTTGCTGTCAATGGAGAAGATATGTATAGGATGTTTCTATGTCAAATTCTTTACATGGAGAAGGGACTATAGGAAATAAATAGTTCCTGCTACTCTTCCTGCTTTTTTATAGGTTGTTTCTACATTGTTAATAAACGTCATCCCAGGAAACCACGTCCCACTGAATCTGACTGGGAAGGCCAAGATTGGAGGAAGAGCCTGGGTAAAGGGACCTGCAAACACATGTCTGAATCTTGATTCCATGTGTGAGTCTCAGGTATGCTGGGGCAGCAGTACTGGGCTGTACTGTGATAAAACTGTATGTACAATGGAGGAATGGGAAGGGAGGAAGGTTAAAAGCAGATGTTCAGCAACAGTTCCTGCCAGAAGGTGGTGGTTAGAGGATAAATGTGGGGGGTCAGGACAAACTGTTTTGATCCTGACTGATACAGGTTCCATCTGGTTTGTTAGACTCATGAGTCTTTGTTGTTTGACTTTATAGGTGGAAAAATATGGATGGTGTTAGAAGTTTTATTTCTGCTATCAACTCTGGGAGTACAGATAATCTGACCATATTTAACTGCTCTCCAACATGTGGGCTTCTTCAGCTTAAACCTGTGTTAACGTAGATTACACAGAAAAACCTGTAGATATCACAATAAGATCAAAATTCCTGTTTTCCTGAATAGCTGTGGTTTATTTTTCAGGTTATTATCAGAAAAGGGGAATTACTGTGTGGAGTCTTGGACAAAGCTCACTTTGGCAGCTCTGCCTATGGCCTGGTCCACTGTTGCTATGAAATCTATGGGGGTGAAACTAGTGGGAAAGTGCTAACATGCCTAGGACGCCTCTTTACTGCTTATCTGCAACTGTACAGGGGATTTACAATGGGTGAGTAACACAAGGACTAATTCAGCAGTGCTGTAGTGCAGCACCTCCTGACATATAAAACTGGCTTTTGATCATTTAGAGTTATGATTACTTAGAGTTACTCAGACATGGTCAACTGGTAGACAGCAGTAGTGAGGAACTAACAGACTGTTCTTGGCCAAGGGAAAGGAAAGGAGATCATTTGAAATGGAGAAGGTGATTAATTGACTGTAAGACACATAAAATATGTCTTGAGAGCCAGGGTGCAAAAACTACTTAGGAGTGAGCCTGGGATCACCAGGTAGCTAAAACATCAGGAAGAGAGAAGCGGGACTGAAGCAGGAGTGTGGGATTTGGTGAAGATGATTGGAGATTGAGCAAAATAGGACTTTGGGATGAGATAAATAAGGTTCAGTAGAAGGAGATGAAGTACAAGAGACAAGGTTGTAATGGGAAAAGGAGAGCAGGGGTGGGCAGAAAGAGTGAAGATAGAGGAGCATGTGACAGGACCTTATACTCCTTTGCCTTGCAAAGGTGTGTGTAGCTCACTAGTAGTGTGTCCCACTTGTCCTCCTGCAACTGCTGTACACTTAACCTGGGAGGAAGTCCTGGAGGTGATCTACAACAGCTCCTTGTGCAAAGCAAGTGTTGCCAGAGGAGCTTGTGCAGGCCTGTGTCCACTCAGATTGTGAATATCTCCAGGGATAGTGACTGTACAACCTCCCTGTATCCCCGTGCCAGCACTTGATCATGTACATTGTCAACATTTCTTTTCCTGTTGAAGAAAGTTTTATTTCCTCGTATCTTTGAAGGACAAACACATCTTTCAGCCTCATCCAGCACATGCTCCAGCCATTTTAGTGGCCATTTTAGTGACTTTTGCAAGGCTCCTTTCTTACATACAGCTTACAGCAGTTAGGCTTCCAGCCTTTCGTTTGTTCTAAACTGTTGTGCTCCTGGTTCTGTCATCACAAAGGCCTGTATTTTTAGTTTACCCTTTTGAAAAAGCTAGGAAATAAATGACATCTAGTGGGAAGCTTGAAGTGGATGGAAGAGGAACACCAGTTTGATGAGTTTTGCCTGGAACACATTTGTGCAAGTGCACTAAGATTTTCTAGATGCTGTTAAAGTTAAGACTTCTTAAGTTAGGGAGCTGATTTTGCACCCTTAATGCTAAGCTTAGTTGATGTTGTGTGGGTTTTTGATAGCCTATGCCTTCTCCCTCAAAAAGTCACCAATTTTTGTTTTCCTTCTCAAACTGCAATTTAACAATTACTGTATCTTTACTTGTGACTTCCTTTTCCAGCTCTTTGCTTTCCAGATCCACCAACTGTGATTCCTCCCTCAATTCTTTTTCGGCTTACATCATTATGTGCTCTTTCTGTCTTCCTTAACAGGGATTGAAGATATTTTGGTTAAACCTGAAGCAGACCACAAAAGACACAAAATCATTGAGAAGTCAAGCCGGCGTGGCATTGAAGTGAGTGTCTTGCACGATTTCTTTCCCTCTATAGTTAAAACTGTTTGAAGTCCTGCCTGTTTAATCACTCTGGCTTAGCACCTAATCCCCCCCCATTTTTTACTTCCAGGCTGTTCGAGCTGCTCTTAATTTGCCAGAAACGGCATCAAGTGAGGAGATCCAAGGGAAGTGGCAGGATGCCCATCTCTGCAAAGACCAGAGGGATTTTAACATGGTTGATCTGAAATTCAAGGAGGAAGTAAACAATTACAACAATGAAGTTAACAAGGTTGGTATCAAGGCATCTGTGTGCACTAATCTTGTTTGGAGGCTTACTGAGCTAATGTAATGTCTATGAGGGGTGCCTGACTCTTATCGAGGCTGAAGCTATCCATCTGTCCCCAGCACAAGGCTTCACATACTGCCTCACCATCTCCACCTTATCTTCCCTGAATGAGAAGAGGGTTTAATATTCAAGAAGCTTTTAAACTTATCAATAGGAATGATTGTGATTATTCACTGATTCACTTTTTTAAAGCCTTCAATAGGAATTGCTTTAATTTCTTATTTTGTTAGTAATTGTTTGGTTTTGTTCCCTTCACCCCACCACAACTCTTTAGGTTTGTATGCCCCTTGGTCTCCACAGGAGCTTTCCAGAGAACAATTTGCAGTTGATGGTACAGTCAGGAGCCAAGGGATCCACTGTAAATACAATGCAGGTAATGATACCACTTAGCAGCTGTATTTGTTAATGTGATTTGTCCTAGAATATAAACTGTTGAGAAGCTCATGTGTGGATATCTTCATACCAAAGCAGATTTTTGGGCTTTGGGAATACAGGCTTTTGGCATGGAGAAACGTTACAAGAATGTAATAAAGACTTCAGTGGGTGATGGAGAGAGTTAGTGTTTATTGTAACCTTCTGTTCTGAAGGTTGTTCTCAGTACATTGGGTTTTATAGCAACAGCAGACCTTCTTTTTAGAAGAAATGCTCTGGATTGTACAAAGAAACCTACTACAGGAGAAAGAACTTTTCCTGACCTCTGTGGGAAACTGACCCTTCTGTTTCCTTCTCCGACTACTGAATAGGAACTAAATCTTGCTTTGACTTTGTTAGAAATGGCAAGGATGCTTTTTCATTTTGCTTTCTGCAACACAGACCCCAAGCAAGAAACACTCTATAAAAAGGCCATCTAAAGATTCTGTCTCTGAGAGAGAATGACCAAAGTTTAAGAGAGGATTTCATTTTGGGTTTTTCTGTTCTTAGTACACTACTGCTGAGATGTGGGGAGGGGAATGTGGGGACCGAAAAACTATCTGTTATTTTCAGTTTCACGTCTCTTTGTATTAAAATGAACATACAGAATGAAAATGGAAATACTGAGGATGAGTCAAGGAGTTGAAATAAAACCACTAGATGAGGTCTGCTTGTCCTTTGTGCCCAGCAGTAGCAAGAACATGGAATGAACATGTCAACATTTAGTTAAAGAACATCTAGGGAACATTTTAATGCTTTTTACTGTGTTTTTCAAGAGCAGCTGTTGAACTTCAGTCAGCAAAAAGCTGGATGGAAAAGCGATGTTTCCTTTTTATCTTTCCACATTCAGATTTCTTGCTTGCTGGGCCAGATTGAGTTGGAAGGTCGAAGACCCCCACTGATGGCATCTGGGAAATCCCTGCCATGTTTCCAGCCTTATGATTTTTCCCCTAGCTCAGGAGGATTTGTGACTGGGAGGTTTCTCACTGGCATCAAACCTTCTGTAAGTTGAATACTGCTGCTTTCTATATTGAAAGTTACTTAAATCTTGGTATTTAATAGAGAGTGTCTGCAATTATGGATCAGTTGAGTTTGTTCACCCTACTTTCATATGTAGAGTTTGAGAAAGAGCATAAATTGCCAGTCTTGATGTGCTTCTGAGCAGGATGGTGATGGGATTGTGCTTCTGTTTAGGAATTCTTCTTTCACTGCATGGCTGGCAGGGAAGGGCTTGTGGATACAGCTGTCAAAACCAGCCGCTCTGGGTACCTACAAAGGTAAGAGGTTTGCTTTGGGATTCGAGCCTTTAAAAGGTCCTGTTGGTTGGTTGATAGGGATTTCATTGAACTTAGAAAGTGGCATAATGCTGAACCCAGGACAGGTTGACTTGCTAGAGGACTAGATCAAAGGGAACTTCATCATCTCTAACTTACCTTTGGAACATAGCAGCAGCAACTATTCCTTTTGGAGAAATCTTTTTCCTGGTGCAAGTAAAAATGTACAAATTCCAGGCAACTCTACTTTGTTTTGGCCACAAGAAGATGGAAAGTTTTACTTGTCTCAGAGGGTAGTGGGGGATTCTAAAGGAGAGATGCCCCCTTCTTTCAGACAACTGTTCAAAAATGACAGCAGAGATAGAGAGTAATTTGCTGTTGCAGTTCAAGTCACTTCAGTCCAAGGAAACTGCAGGAAGCAACATGCAGAAAACTTTGCAGTATCATTGCATATCTCACCTGTGTGTCATGTCTATGTGATTTTTGGCTTCCAGAATTCCTCATCAGTGCACTTAATATCTTAATGAAAACAGAATTTTTTAAGTTAGAGTTATATCATCCTTGTTGCTTTGTATCCTCCTAATGGGGTTTTAATTTGTAATGTTCTTCTCTGTTTTGCTCTGGGACAGGTGTATCATAAAGCATTTGGAAGGACTGGTTGTTCAGTATGACCTGACTGTACGAGATAGTGATGGCAGTGTGGTGCAGTTTCTGTATGGAGAAGATGGGCTTGATATCCCTAAAACTCAGTTCTTACAACCCAAGCAGTTTCCTTTCATTGCAGAAAACTATGAGGTAGAACATCTAAAGTATACTTCTGGGGTGAAGGGGAAGACTGAAGTGCACAGTTAACATCTGGCATAGCTGTTAGGGATCCCATGGCATAGTTGTTTCTCTCAGTCACTCTCAGACTAACCTATGTTTTTATTTGCCATTGTATCCAAAATGTGAAAGTGAATCTTAAGTCTGTGGCATGATTTAAGCAGTCCAATTTCAGCAGAGAACCAAGACCTTTCCCTGTTATAACTCCGCACTCGGATTCCACACACATGACTTAGATATAAGAAGTTCTTTAGTTTGAGAATGGTGAGGCACTGAAACAGGTTACCCAAAATTGTGAATGCTCCATCCCTGGCAGTGTTCAAGGCCAGGTTGGATGAAGCCTTGGGTGACATGGTTTAGGTGAGGTATCCCTGCTCATGGCAGGGGGTTGGAACTGGATGATCTTAAGGTCCTTTCCAACCTAAACCATTCTGTGATTCTTTGACTTTACTCTTCAATCTGTCAGGTTTGATTAACTTCCTTTTACCAGTAGCATCACTGCTTATTAAAGGATAATGATTATCACATAATTCTTTTCTCTCATTGAAAATCAGTTTTGAAAGTTGCTTTGCAGCAGCTGAACATTCTGAGCAGCAGCAGATGACCTTTTCAGTTTGCCTTGCCTTTTCCACTACAGTGAGCATAGAGAGAAGAATAATGATGATACAAAGCTGTTCTCTGTAGTATTCACTCTGAATGGTGTTTGTCTTTCAGATAATCATACACTTAACTTTCTTACAGGTAATCCAGAAGACAAAGCATCTGGATGAAGCTTTATCAAGGATGGAGTCTCACCAAGCTAGCCAGCAGTTCAAAGCCATCAAAAAGTGGCGAGCCAAGCACCAAAACTTAGTGCAAAGAGAAGGAGGTTTTCTGATGTTTTCCCAAAAGAAAATGGCAAGTGTAAAAGCACAGATTCCAGGGGGTGAAATCAAAAATGGAAGAGATGCTGCTACTTTACAGGTAACACAGAAGCAGTTGAATTCACCAAGCTCTTTAAACAAGTTGCAGAGTGTTTCATGGTCTTAACTATACAAGTTACTGTCTGAAAGATTCTTATGTCAGTTCTGTGGGTGATGAAGCTGAGATTCATTTATTGAAGTCTGTGGGTACCAGTGCAAAGGCAGAGGCCAAAACACGAATTAAAACTGGTTTTAAAACCAGCCCATGGTTGTGGGTGTTTTCGGGTGGTTCTCTTTGTTTGTTTAGTGGTGTGTTGTTTGAATTTTACCTCATGGTCACAGAATAGATCTCTCTTGGATGGACAGACGCTAGCTGGATGAGAGCCTGTTTAAATACAAAGATCAAATCCAAGCTGCCTAGGGTCTCAAGAAAGTACTCTTGCTTAAGCCTGTTGGACGTTAGGACACTAATCCATATGCTCTGCTTGGAGACCTCATAGCAGCCTTCCAGTATCTGAAGGGGGCCTGCATGGATGCTGGGGAGGGACTCTTCATTAGGGACTGTAGTGACAGGACAAGGGGTAATGGGTTGAAACTTAAACAGCAGAGGTTTAGACTGGTTATAAGGAAGAAATTCTTTACTGTTAGGGTGGTGAGGCACTGGAATGGGTTGATCAGGGAGGTTGTGAATGCTCCATTCCTGGCAGTGTTCAAGGCCAGGTTGGATGAAGCCTTGGGTGATATGGTTTAGTGTGAGGTGTCCCTGCCCATGGCAGGGTGGTTGGAACTGGATGATCTTAAGGTCCTTTCCAACCGTAACTCTTCTATGATTCTGTGATTCTATGATTATATGTATGAACCCAGAATGGAAACAGGTGCTGCTTCATGGCCTTGCTTTTACAAAGAATGTACCGTGGTAGAACATGGGCAGTTAGCATGAAACTCCACATTGAAGGTGTTCAGATATGTAACTCCGTGAGCATATCTGCAAATGCTCTGCCTAATCACCAGTTAATTTTTTCAGCTATGCTGAATTTGTGTTGTTGTTGGTACTTCTGATAATACTTAGTACAATTTAGCTTGGTAATTCCTTTGCTGGTTGTTCATTTTGTCTTTCAGTAGATGGGTAAATACAGATACATAGAATCATAGAATCACAGAATGGTTTGCGTTGGAAAGGACTTTAAAATCATCCAATTCCAGCCCCCTGCCATGGGCAGTTTGTAAAGACTCTTAAAGTCATCTGGGATCAAAAGTGTTAAGTATCAGAAAATGAAGTAAACTGTATTTGTAGTTGAGTTGTTTGCTGTCTTACACCCTTAAGTTTCAGACAGCTAATCTTCTCCTTTGCTATTGCTTGCTTGCTGCTGGAAGCAGTAGTAGCTGGGTTTGGTCTTACTGTGGATAAACCAGTCTGCTTCACTCTTTCAGTTATTGAAGATGTGGTATGAACTAGATGAGAAGAAACGAAGAAAGTATATGAAGAAGACAAGCAAGTGCCCTGACCCAAGCCTTGGTGTTTGGCGTCCAGATACTTACTTTGCATCTGTTTCAGAAGCATTTGAACATGGAGTTGAAGATTATATCAACAAATGGGAATCTGAGAACAGACAAAGTTACGTGCACCCAGTAATTTCTTCTGATAGGTAATAACTTCTGTGTCTTTACTTCTTTGCACTGAGCCAAGAACCACAATACCTGTTCTTGAACTGAGTTTCTAAAGTGCAAGGTCTTTCTCCACTCTTCCTTTTATTGTGCCCTTGTGAAGTAAAGTAGTGGGTTTCAGAATGGTTTCTGAAAGCCAGGTGAGCTTAGTGTGCAGTGGAGAGGCCCTGCACATCTCTTTCTTCCAGATACCCATTTTCCATGCTGCTAAGGCCTTGGGCAAAGGCTTTATGGAATAACAGCGATGTACTGCCATCCTCCTACATAAAAACTAATACTTTACAGTAACAGTTAAAATCCACACCACACTTTTGCCACACTTTGGAGTTAGCAGGGTAGTTAACATGAGCAAGTGGGAGTACATGGCCTCTCTTGACATTCTGGGAATCAGAATCAGAAGACAAGGCGCCAGTTCTGTATTGATGGGCTGTGTTTGTCAGATCAGATTGGGATGGACAATTTTACAGCTTCTTGAGTGCGTTTATCCATAAACTTCCAGGAGAAATTGCCTGAAAGAGGTAAATTTATTGACCTGAGCAATGTTTCAGTCTCTTCCAAGTTCTTTGTTTTGTACATTGAGCTACACCTCTCTTTCCTGTCTTCAGATTGAAGGATTTGTTGTATTTAAAGTGGCAGCGATCCCTCTGTGACCCAGGAGAAGCTGTGGGTCTCCTTGCAGCTCAGAGTATTGGGGAACCTTCCACACAGATGACTCTGAACACCTTCCACTTTGCTGGCAGGGGTGAAATGAATGTCACACTGGGTATTCCAAGGTGAGAAAACTGTGTTCTCAAGTGGGCCCTTTGCCATTTTTGGCACGTAGGTAATAACGTTTAATGTCACTGGGAGGTGTATATGTAATCCTGAGGGCAGATGATCCTTCAGTTGAATTGTAAATTGTGCCTGGTCACAACTATTTTAAAGTCTCGCAGTTTTACAGTTGGTTTGGTTCATTTTCTAGATAGAGAATACCTGTGAAGGCCCCTGACTCTTACCTGATGTATAGCAAATGGCTTATTCATTGCTGTATTTTAGTCCATACAGTATAAGCCTAAAGAAATTGTGCTTTGTGGGTTGGACCTCTTCTTCCCCCTACTCTTGAACCTATTTCTTTCACACACTAAACTTCACTGCACCTATGAGATCTGGTATGTTTAGTATTATCACCTATGGAGGAAGAGACACATTTTATAGCAGCCAGGTTTCCCCTGGCTCTTCTGTTTGGTGACAGTGTCTATTAGCACACACAAGTTTAGCAGCCAGTCATCTGCTTGGTCTGAATAGCATGGGTGCTCACCCCAGCTTTGTGGTTAGATGTGTGATGCCTTAGATGGGTGATAGTTGCCTTACCTGAGAGAAGGGAATGGGAGAAAGCATGAGGAAGCATGCACTATGCATCTGTAGGAAACAGGCTTCATTAGATCTTCTGTTCTGGGAACATTTTAGTATCATTTCTATTCTCTTCCTGGAACTGGATGATAATGTGATTGAGGCAGCAGAGCTGCTTTTGTGCTGCCCCTGAAGAGGAACCCGGAAAGTGAAAAGGAGCAGCTCAATGGTGACCACAGCTCTTGATGCATATGGCTCTGATAGAACTGGCAGTTGCTGCATGCTGTCTAATTAAATGAACCAGGTATTTATGTGATGGCAGAGGGCTTTTATCATTTCACTTGAAAGATCATTCTTTATTTAAAGGTTGCGGGAAATACTGATGGTGGCCAGTGCAAATATTAAAACACCAATGATGAGTGTTCCTGTGTTCAATACCAAGAAAGCTCTCAAGAAAGTGAAACGGCTGAAGAAAAAGCTCACAAGGGTGTGCTTAGCTGAGGTGAGCCTCCTATTCATTGTGTCCTTGGAGAGCAGCAAACCAAAATGTCCTGTTTAAGCTCATCAGGTAGTCTGGCTTTGTAGCAGTTTCCTATTTTGAAGGCTTACCTGTGGGTGCAAGATGAGAGGGTTCTTTCTTTTCACCTCCTGCATACTGAATGGGTGATAGCTGCTGGGAAGCGGGCTATTGAAAAGAGTTGCAGTTTCTGTGTAAATTCAGTTTAAACCTGTAAAGCATTGTCACAGGCTACACAAATCTAGAGACTGGAAAGGAAGGGTAATTGTTCACACATGGCAGTAGTATAATGGAAGGGAGGGTTTATGTTTGCTGCCATTGCCTTGTTTGGCTTTTTCTCAAGCTTATTTTTGTCAGTCTCCTGAATTGGAGGAGTTTTGTCTCTGAGACAAGCTAATCTGGCTGCGACTGACATAGCAGAGACCTTTCTGTTTGCTGGGAGGAGTTTAAGGCAAAAGGGTAGAGTCTTTTTGCTCAGGAACTGCCACAAAGCTTCTAGGAAAGTTTGCCTGTTAGCTTTGTGTAATTCTGGTCTCCTGTGGGGGAAGCATCGGAATTGCAGGCAGTAAATGAAGCATCTTTATTGAAGGAGTAACATTCCTGCTTGGAACTTGTGTAGGTCTTGCAGAAAGTTGAGATAGAGGAATCCCTGCGTGTGAAGTGCAAGCAGGACAAACATCGCCTCTACAAAATCAAGTTCTATTTCTTGCCCTATGAATATTACCAAGAGGAGAAGTGTGTGAAGCCCAGAGATATCTTGCACTTCATGGAAACAAGGTGAGTTTGCTTTTAGATACTTGAATACTTGCTCTTCTTTTGCCTTTCCATGTGCATTAAGCATAACTGTGTGTTGTTTATTGCTGTTACTGTGGGTTTCAGAGCAACAGCTTCCTGCAGATGTGCTTAGAGAAACATCTACACAGCTGCTTTTTATGTCTTGAATAGAACTGTGGATCTGTGGAGTAGTGACAGTACATAATTGTATCAAGGCAGGTCTTTCACTTGTCTGAGAAGAGCCATTTAAGCATCATCTTGTTTGTTTCTTTGGATGCTAAACATTACTAGCAAAAAATGTGTGAATTCTTTAAGTATCCCTCAGTGCTCTCATTGAATGGAACTAAACATTACTTTGTAAAATTAATTTTAAAAGATAAATCAGAAAAGGCTGGCTTTCCCCACCCCCTCTTTTTTTCCCCTGCTTCCTTCCCCATATCTGACCAAATATGTATAGATAAAAGGAGACCATTTAATGACAAGGCTCTATTGAAAGCTATTTTTGCTTTGGAAAAAGGCTTCATTGATTTCCTCCTCCTTCAGGCCGTATGAGTTCAAGCTGGGTCATTTTATTTGACAATATGTGCATGTTGGTTGAGAAAGAAAAAAGGCCAATAGTAAAGCATCCGTTTGGAAAGTCAATTTGGTGTGCAAAGTTTATGTCCAGATGAGATTATAATGTAAGATCATAATTTAATCTTTGGATGCATGGCTACACTTGTGATTGTAAGAGACATGATACCAACCTTTTGATTCCTAAAGGAATGAGAAAGGAGAAGAAAAATTCTTTGCTTTATCCTAGAAGTACTTTTGCATCCATCAGACAACACAGAATCATAGGATGGTTTGGGTTGGAAAGCACCTTAAGATAATCCAGTTCCAACCCCCCTGCCGTGGGCAGGGACACCTCACACTAGACCATGTCACCCAAGGCTCTGTCCAACCCAGCCCTGAACACTGCCAGGGATGGAGCATTTACCACTTCTTTGGGCAACCCATTCCAGTGCCTCACCACCCTCACAGTAAAGAACTTCTTCTTTATATCTAACCTGAACTTCCCCTATTTAAGTTTGAGCCCATCACCCCTTGTCCTATCACTACAGTCCCTAATGAAGACTCCAAATGTCCTGTCATGTCCTGTCATGAGCTGACAGGCTTCTTAAGCCAAATAAATGAATCTTTGGACAACTTGCAATTGACTGTGATTGTGCTGAGCTTTGCCATTCTACGTTGCTGCTTCTTTCAGGTTCTTTAAAATCTGCCTGGAAGCAATTAAAAGGAAGAGTGCAAAGATGGCATCTTTTGCTGAAGTCAGCACGAGGAAGACAACTCGGAGAGATTTAGATGGTGATGAAGACAAGGTACAGGAAAACATGACCTGAAAAATGCCTCACTTCCTTTAGCTGCTTTTGTGAACCTGCACTGGGAAGAGCTCAGCATGTTCAATGTGAACATGAAGTGTGTGAATACTAAATTACTTCTTAAGTATTTTCTTTATGCTTAAACTGTCTTTGCACTCCCATCAAATTAACAGGGAAATTACAGTTATTGTCTATTAAATCCTAATTTACTTAAGACTTTACTCTGAAAATGCCTGTTTATTTTAGCTTCATGGAGATACAAGCATATCACTCCCTTTTTGCTCCCAGATCAATCCTGATGTAGCAATGGCTGTCAAAACTTTGGGCAAGATCCTTTTTTCATTGAAAGGCTTTTGCATGTTCCTTCTGCCACTTCTCTCCCATCAAGGACTGTCATATAAGCAGGCTGATAGCTTACCTAGCTTGTAGACATCCATCTTGTTTAATGTTGATGTGAACTGAGTATAAGTTCATTATTTCTTTATAATAGTGGGCTCATAGAAATTAAGTTGATCTTAAAGGTATAACATTGAACATATGTTTGATTAAAGCCTTTTGGAATTGATGCTTCCTCACAATCAGCCTGATTATCTGATCTGTCATGGATTTCTAGACACAGCATAATCAGGATGCTACAGCAGAGGAAGAAGAGAACATTGTTGATGCAGAAGCTGATGAAGGGGATGGTGATGCTACAGAAGCAAAATGGAGGAAGAATCAGGAAGAGGAGGTAATGAAATGAGAGGTGCTCAGCACTGCACTTTAATTCCCAATTTCCTCTGCTTGGTTTGTGTTGGGAAGGAAAGCTTCCATTAAAGCAAAATGCTGGAAAAATCCAAGCCCCACCTGAAAGGAGCTAGGAAAGTCTCTGCTTTGTGCTGTCCAGTTTTGATTTGGATGGGAGGAATACTACAGCAGATGATGCAGGCTGAGACTCGGCATGAACCTGGTCATCATAGTTCAGCCTGGTCACTGCTGTCCTTTAAAAGTAATACAGAACCATGCAACTTAGAGATGGAAGTGATCTGCATGTGTCCAAAGCCTTGTTCTTTAGGCACTGGGGAGATGTGTGTGGCAGCCAGGCTGTGCTGTAATTCACTTTAACTTTACCACTTGCTAATTTCATGCCTAACTTTGCTGCATGCTAATTCCGTGGTTCTTAATAAATATCCTCTCTGGCTCTTCATGTTTCTCTGTGTTCACTCCTTCATAGTTACTGCTTAAAAGATGGGTTGCTGTAATTCAGCAGCAGGATAGAGCAGTTGAAAATGTGAAGGGAATCCCATCATCAGAGTTGGATTGTCGGAAGACCCTTTTTCAAGAGGAGAAAATTGAACTGTAGTAAGGAATAATGGCAAAGAAATAGGGACTGAGCTGTATCTGTTGTATTTCCTTTACAACAGAATTACACTTTCATCGTGTCATAGGTAATATACACCTCAACTATGGAGAATACTCATGTCTGAAACTCTGCATTGAACACTTAGTTTCAGTACATGTTGTGGCTCAGATAAATAGAACATTCTTTCTCTGCAGGTTGATTACGAGAGTGAAGAAGAGAATGGGGAAGAAAACATTGATGAGAACCTGGAAGATGAAGAGGCTGAATCAGACAAAGAAGAAAAGACTCCTGGTGCGGAAGAGAACCAGGATGAAACAGATGTTGTTGAGTCTCAACATCTGTCCTTTATGTCTCATGCTAAAAAAGAGAAAGACAGACTACTTCAGTCAGCAGAGCTGCGAGTAAATGCTGTTGTGGGCAGCCACCCATCAATACAGGATTACTCATTTGACACCGAACATGAACTTTGGTGTGAGGTAAGATGGTCCGCCTGGAAGCATCTCTTGTGTGGTTGTGTAGTGGTTGCACTTAGCTCCCACAATAAGGGGATCTTTTCAGTACAGTGCTGCTTTGTCCCAGCAATCCTTCATGAACAGAGAGAAGTGGTGGCAGTACAGATGTACTTCTTGATGCAATTTTTTAGTAATTTATAGCTTTTAGAACACCTGATGAAACTTCTTTTATAAAAACAGGTTTCTGACTGGTTTAGACTCATAGAATAGTTAGGGTTGGAAAGGACCATAAGATCATCCAGTTCCACCCCCCTGCCATGACACTAAACCATGTCACCCAAGGCTCTGTCCAACCTGGCCTTGAACACTGCCAGGGATGGAGCATTCACAACCTCCCTGGGCAACCCATTCCAGTGCCTCAGCACCCTCACAGTAAAGAATTTCTTCCTTATATCCAAGCTAAACTTCCCCTGTTTAAGTTTCAACCCCTTACCTCTTGTACTATCACTACAGTCCCTAATGAACAGTCCCTCCCCAGCATCCTTATAAGCCCTCTTTGGATACTGAAAGGCTACTCTGAGGTCTCCATGCAGCCTTCTCCAGGCTGAACAGCCCCAACTTTCTCAGCCTGTCTTCATGCAGACGGTGCTCCAGTCCCCTGATCATCCTCATAATTATTGTGCTTTAATCTTTAAATGTATGATTATAAAATAGACTCATAGAATCAACTAGGTTAGAAAAAACCTTTAAGATCTTCGAGTCCAGCTATTAGCCCTGGCTTGCCAAGTCCACCACTAAAGCATGTCTCTGAAGGCCTCCTCTACACAGGTTTTGAACACTTCTAGGGATGGTGATCCCTGGGCAGCTGGTTCAATGCCTGATCAAATGATGCACCACTGTGTAGCTCTTGATGGATAGCAGTGACTGCTGGGCTGTTGAAAAAATCTTAGATCTTAAACCAAGTAAAACCCCAACAAACTTGTAGCCCACCCCCCAAAATAGCCACCCTAAAACAACTAATCTGTGTAAGGTCAGAGACCAGAAAGCAATGTGGGATGGCATGTTCATTCAACTGTAATTCTAGTCAGAGGTTTATGATCCTAAACACACAAGTAGGGGAATTCCAGTTGTCTACTTTTAACTTTAAAATGAACTAGGCTGGTCACTGAGCCAAATTGAGAACAATCCTATGTTGGTTTTTGACTCCTAGGTTTCCCTGGCACTCCCACTGATGAAGGTGTACTTTGACCTCTCCTCCTTGCTTGTCTCCCTCGCACGGAGCACAGTTATTCACGAGGTGAAGGGGATCACACGATGCCTGTTGAATGAAAGTACCAACAAGCAAGGAGAGAAGGAACTCGTTCTGCACACCGAAGGGATAAACCTTGCAGAGCTGTTCAGATACTCTGATGTACGTCATCTATTTATAATCCCAAACTGGAATGATCTTTTGTCTTCTAGGGAGAGACAGTGGATGATGGATGCCATTTCAGTGTAGCAGGGGTGATGGGTAGCCTTTTCAGCTCATAAACTCTCTTTGTCCTCCTTTTTTACCCCCAGATGTAGCTCAGCAGAGCCTTTTCTCAAGGGCAGCAAACAGGTTTTGTACAGCAGCCTAGTGTCTAATGACACATAATTTCACACCATGCTCTGTGTTACTTGAGGGAGTTCTTCCATCTAAACAGATTGCAGCACTTGGAGATGAATAGTTCTGCTATGCCATTTAGCCCATAACTCCACAAATACAGGATTGTTTCAAGCTACATCTTCTCTGCTGCTTTGCTAGAAGTTCTGGCTGGCTGAGCCAGCCCGGGCATTGCTTTGTGGTGTTTGGAAGATTTTAGCATGTTCCTGTGCTGCTTGAGATGTTAGTTTGCTGCTTCTAATTTCAGCTAATTTGCTCTTGTGGTGAGTTTTGATTCCCGTGTCTTATTCATGTACATAATGCTGTGATCACTGGTTTAAACACAAATCCCCAGAATTAGTCTTTGTCTGTATGTGAGCTGCTGCCTATTTGTTGTTGGTGCTGCTTAAGCTAATGAAAACTAGAGGAAAAAAGCTATCTTGGCTGAAGTTCTTTGGCACTACAGAGTACCTACTGTCCTAACTTGTGTCTGTGGTTTCTTTGCTTTCAGATTTTGGACTTGAACAGACTTTATTCCAATGATATTCATGCCATGGCTAAGAACTATGGAATAGAGTCTGCCCTGAGGGTGATTATTAAGGAAATAAAAGATGTATTTGCTGTATATGGTAAGATTTCTTTGTATTCATTAAGATAGTCTTTATTATCATTAAAGATGGGAAAACCCAGCCACAGTGCTTAAATCTGTGTGCATGATCTTTTCATTTATGTGTGTGTTCTGAAGTTGCACTTTCTCATTATTTTAATCATTATAGTGCCTGCTGTGAACACTTTGTGAGTTCATTGTTAGCTTCCATTTAATCAGGAGAAAACTCACTAGACAAGGGGGAATTTATCCCCCCTTCACAGAGCTTTTCTGTTCTGGTCCATTTGTTCTTTACAAGCTGGAAGGTCCAGACAAATTAACTGCTGATGTGTGAGGAAGCTGTTAGACTTGTATAGAGGCCCTGAGAATAGGATTAACCTTGCCTCACTCTAGCTCTTTAATGATGGGAGTCCAAGCTCCTTTTGAGTCGGGTTTTAATAGCTTTCCTAAAATAGCTGCATTTCCTTGTGTGAATGTTCTTCTCTCTATGCAGAGTCCAGGCTTGGGAGAGAAGCCTGACTTCACAGCCTGCTGAAGTTAGGCATGTTGGATTTGCCTTAAGCAAGCTAAGTCTTGCTATGAATTTAACTATTGAGAAGAGGGAAGATTAATACAGTGGGAATTTTAGCAACCAGTTACATGAAACAGGTTTGCCAGCTGGCAGCCCAGAGTGGTCTGACCTTCAAGTGGTTCGAGCACTGCTGGGTAAATGTTGACAGAGCTGTTAATGATCCCCCATGACACCAACTCCATGTTATTTTTACAGAAGTGCTGTTTCTTTTCAGCTTAAATGGGGTTTTCTGTGGGTGCCTAATATCATGCACAGGAAATAGCAGAACCTTTCTGACTGTGCTTTGCTAATGCAGGCCACAAGGTGAGGGGCCGGAGCTTTGTCCCATCAGAAGTGGATGGGCAGTGCTCAAGGCCAGGTTGGACAGAGCCTTGGGTGACATGGTCTAGTGTGAGGTGTCCCTGCCCATGGCAGGAGGTTGAAACTGGATGATCTTAAGGTCCTTTCCAACCCAGACCATTCTGTGATTCTATGATGTGTGATCCCCTTCTGCATAAAGCAGACTTTAGTGATTTTATGTAGAGCAATTCTGCTGCCTTACAGCATTCTTGATGGTTTAGTTTCCCTGGAGAGAGATTGGTTTTATATTAGAGTGAGGTCTGTCTCTCTTGTGTATTTGAGGGGAGCAGCTAAGCCAGCTACTCACAAAGAGGTACAACTGCCAGAGGACTGTTACTAGAGATATTCTCTATGTTGATTACCTTCAGGGGGGTTTAATTTAGGCCTAATTTACTTTAAAAACCTCAAACCTTAGCCCTTGTGTGCTCTGATGGTTGCTCTTTCTTGTCTTCTTAGGGATTGTGGTAGACCCTCGGCACCTTTCCCTCGTGGCAGATTACATGTGTTTTGAAGGATTTTATAAACCACTGAATCGTTATGGAATTCAGTCCAACTCCTCCCCTTTGCAGCAGATGACATTTGAAACCAGCTACAAATTCTTGAAGGAAGCAACAATGATGGGTAAGTGGTTTAGCTTGAACTCGATGGCTGCAGCGTTTCACATAGGCTTTGTTTTCATTGTAACTTTCCCCTGTTTTGAGTGATGCATAATTGCATTAGGGGAAAACAAAATATGCCAGAGGCTAGAATTTTCATGAAGCCTTTGCCTAGGAAAATGTTCCAGATGTTTTTAATGGAATTCTGTCAGCTCCAATGAAGTCGGCTCCCACATGTCATTTGTGGGGTCTGTGACTCCTTTCTTTAGGAATTAGATAGGCATTTTTATAACATTGTTGAGATTTGTTAGAGCAAAGCTTTCTAACACACTACTAAATCTGTCTCTGCTGTTAAAATTGTCACCTCTGCTTTGTTTTCATGTCTCTAATAAGGCTTCCGTGTTCTCATTTCTTCTCTATTCAGACTTTTACTGTGAGAACAGGCCTCCTGGTTGTGACTTTGAGTCTGGTTTTCTTCTGCTTTAGCACTTCATTGTCTTTGCTTGTTTCCTCAGTCACAGGCAGAGGGTCAGACTCATTTGTCTAATGGTAGCGGTGCCATGTGAGGTGCTCAAGAGCATCCTTCCTGCCCTCCAGTTGCTGCTCTATAAGGTGTAGAGGTCAATGATTGTGTGCATCATGCAGGAGATCTGAAATACAGCAGCAGCCACCTGCATTCAAGAGTTCTGTCAAAAAAGCTGATGCTTTAAGTCTGTCACTGAAAACAGTTTGTGGGATCTTATCCTTGGATACTGATTGCATCTCCCTTTTGCAAATAGTCCTGGTTTCTGTTACTTGCCAGTTGGATGCTTTCCTTCTTGAGAGCCCCTCTGCTGCCTTTGCTACCTATTACAAATGGGAAACGCTCTCAACATGATCTCTTCAGCTAGTACCTTAAACTGCCTTGCACAGGTGTCACAGATACTTTTATCCCTGAATTTCGTTAGTTTTAGGCCTTTTCTGTGAAGGTAATTTGGGGTTTAATTAATAGCATTGGTTATGGATGACTTAATTCCCCCGAAAATCAGACAGGAACAGTGTAAATCCAGGGTGAAGCTGAACTGTTTCTTGCACAGTTGCACTCCCTCTCTGGATTTGCATTCTATCACCCACTGACTTCAAGTACATTTCTTGCTAAGTGCAATGTAATTATCTTTATGGCTAACATTATGGATAAAGACAGGAAGTGCATACTGACAGAAGGGCACCATGAATTGGCAGGAAAGCTGCATGGATTACCAGTGAAGGGAGTTCATGTTTCATCACGACCGAAATCAAAGTCATAATGTGGATTGCAGCAGTCTGGATCTAATCTGCTTCAGTGGAACTGATCACTTGACTGTATAGTTAAAGAGATGCTGCAAGGGTGCCTGCTGTGATCAGGAAGAAGGAAAGAAGAAGGCTTGTGGCCACTGTGCACAGCCAGTGTGAGAAGCATCATTTAAGAGTGTGGGGTGACCCATCTGAGTGCTGACCAGGGTGCATCCAAAGTGATATCCTTTTGGCTATTTGCTCAAAGAATAGCTCTTTGTTAACACCATGTGAGCAAACAAGACATTTCTGACTGTTTTGCTTTATGATCTAACAAAAGAGCTTGGTTTTCTTCAGCTGGCACACATTTAGGAGCAGCTATGTTGTTATTCAGCTGAGATCAGAGCAGCTCATGCCATGCACTGTGCTGTGGTCCAGCTTCTGCCCTATCCTCTATAGAAAGCTCAGTACATCCTGCTCTGTAGAAAAAACTCACCAGAAGTTTAACAGGTTTATTTCCAATCTTCCAACTGCTCCAATGACAGAATTCCAGCATTAGGATGAATGAGAACCAGCCTGGGTGCTTATAAAAACCAGTGGAAGCAAACCAGTCCTAGCCAGACATGTCATCTGGAGAGCTTCCAAATAGCTGTGACACTATTTCGCTACAGTGAGTAACCACAAAATCAAAGGAATTCATGGAATGTCTCTCTAGTGAAATGTTCCCTTCATATCTAGCCAGAAGGATTTAAAATCTGCATCAAAAGGATTCACCCTAACAAAGGAAAAAAGGCAGCAATGAAAAGGGAATCTTTCTGGTTTTGCCTCCCATGCATTTTTGAAGTGATGTATTTAATCAGCAAAATGTGTTCACTGGGTCAGACCTGTGTTCCCTTAGGATTCAGAACGTGTTTTCCTTTCATGCTGAATAGGGAGAGCTTAGTAATGTGTGGCTAAATTCTTTGCTTGGACAAAAGGATTGGGACGAGATAATAGTTCCTGTAAGAGGGGTAGGAAGGGTTTTGGGCTCCTGCTCTCAGATACACAAATGGAATGTGAACAGTAGGTGGCAGTGCCTTTCTCAAACCAAAGGGGCTGAACCCTGTAAACCAAAATGCTCTTTTCAGCACTGAGCTTTGGGAATCCTTTGGAAACATCCTGATAGGAGTTTTGTTTGAATTCTGTTGCAGGTGCCTATGATGAGCTGCGATCCCCTTCTGCATGCCTCGTGGTGGGAAAAGTTGTTAAAGGAGGGACTGGTTTGTTTGACCTCAAGCAACCCCTTAAATAGTGTTTGGGTGATAACCTCAGGGCTCTGATTGGAATGTTCATCACAAGAGATACGTCTGCTCCACAGCTGTGCAGCAGTGGCACGTACTGTGTCCCCAGTCATCTTGTGCCAGCAGGACCTGGATACCTAATCAGGTATGCAGGTTAATCTGGATTCCTGAGGGGCCTTATCTGTTCAGTGAGAATGTCTGCAGCTGTAGGAGCTGTGAGCCAAAGAAACATTAATTTACTGTTCATTAATGTTAAAAAGGAGTTTATTGATTTACACAGAACAGAATAAAATGAAGGAGACCATCTGGGTCTCAAACAGTGCAACAGCAGTGGCAGAATGAAGGCAAAGCAGAACCTGTTGATGCTGAGCAACTTTTGCTACTTTATTTCTATAGAATTTTATGTGTCTGTGACACAATTGTTAAATTTCTTGATTAGCTGAAGCTCAGAATTCAGAGTTTTCATGGTTTCTATAAGCATTTTACGGTTCTTTAAGACTTCTTTGTATGGAACAGATCACACAGGGAGAAACCTGACATTTGATAAAGATCTGTTCCTTCAGTGGCACTGTGAGCTGCTGTAACAGTGGCTACACAAAAGACTCTTGTAAGAATTACCAAACCAGAGGTTTAAAGCTATTTTTGGCTTCAATATTCTGTATCAAAGAGGATATTTAATAAAGGAATATTGTGAATGTTCTATTATGTGGCTGTGTAACCGAGGGAAGTTCGTCATGCAGCCAACAGCCATCACTTTGGCTGTTAGAAACGGGGTAGCTGGGAGCTGTCAGCCATTCTTCAGACATCAGAGTTTCTTGTTTATGCATTTGATTTTAATCAGAATGCAATGCACATGAGTCATTAACATTGGAGCTTCCTCAGAACCATCCAGGCAAGTTTCAACCCATGATCATTCTCAGTGGTACTTTGAAGCTGATGGAGAAGTGACAGAGCGCACTTATCCTGCTGGGGAGCTCCTGCTTCCAGTGGAGCTGTGCTAAAGGGGATCACATCAGGGAACAGGAGATGCTGGGACTGTGAAGGTGCTTCTGTGGAGTATCTCAATGGGCTCCATTCTGCCCCAGCACCTGAAATGTGTGTCCAGTGTACTGGACATGGCGCTGAAGCTTAACAAATGCATTAGCTCGGTAGGTCTCTGGTTTCACTTTGCAAATGTTCCTAAGAGATTTCCTTGTGCCTTCCTCCAGCTGTAGCACCTGGTAGGTATTTGTCAAACACATGTCAGCCTGTGAACAACCAGGAAATCAGTTGGATGCAGCTGGCAAATGGGCAGTTGGGAAAGAGCAAACACGGTAACAAAACCATTTGCAATTCCAGGCTACAATCTGGGCTGCTATGGACCATTTGCTGAGAAAGAGCCCCAAGAGGTATCCACAGCCCTGCAGCGAGGAGCATCTTTGCCACGTTTTGCATCTGGAGATGTGGCATTTGTTAGTTCTCTAGTTCTGACCTAAATAACCCTTTCATCCAAGTGTTCACATTGGTTCTCTGTGAAGCTTAAGAGGTCGCCTTGATTGTGTTGTGGTAATGAATTGGCCTCAGAAGTTTGGAGCCACAGGATTTATAGAATGGTTTGAGTTGGAAGGGACCTTAAAACTCATCCAGTTCCAACACCCTGCCCTGGGCAGGGACACCTTCCACTAGAGCAGCTTGCTCCAAGCCCCGTCCAACCTGGCCAGGTTGCATCTCTTCTGTGAAGACAGGCTGAAAGAGTTGGGATTGTTCAGCCTGGAGTGAGACCTGAGAGCAGCTCCAGTGCCTAAAGGGGCTATAGGAAGCCTGGAGAGGGGCTTTGGGCAAGTGCCTGTAGGGACAGGCCAAGGGGAATGGCTTTAACCTGCCCGAGGGGAGACTGAGCTGAGCTCTTAGGCAGAAGCTCTTCCCTGTGAGGGTGCTGAGGCGCTGGCACAGGGTGCCCAGAGAAGCTGTGGCTGCCCCATCCCTGGCAGTGCTCAAGGCCAGGTTGAACACAGGGGCTTGGAGCAGCTGCTGCAGTGGAAGGTGTCCCTGCCCGTGGCAGGGGTTGGAGCTGGAGGAGCTTTAAGGTCCCTTCCAACCCAAACCATTCCATGATTTAAAGCTTTTTCCTGTGATGTGAAAGACTGTTTTAAGTCCCTCAGGCCAAAGGGGGTTATGCAGCCCTGTGCTATGAATGAGCACTGTAATCCCAAGGCGAGGCCAAGCCTGGATGCTGAGCTGGAGGCATAGGGGCTGTGTGAGGAGCAACCCTGGCTGCAGGGTCAGGCAGTGATTTTTAGGAGCACAAAGTTGATCAAGGGAGGCATCATCAGCAAAGCATCCTCCAGGGAGGCCTGTGCTGCTGGACCAGCCTGACAGCGCGTTCCTGCTCCAGTGGGTGCCATAGAGCCAGGATTAAGCAAGTTAATGATGGTTTACAGTTTTCTGGCTTAGATCCCTAGGAAGAGCTGACTGTCCACATTGCCCTGGAAAGGTTTAGGTCTGATCATGGAGCCAGAGAGGAAGTGGAGCTGTTCCTGTTTTCCTGGGTGCCAGCTTCGGGAAGATAAATGATCCCTGCCTCAGACCTGGTGGGGCTGCGGCTTGGTCTATAGTAACACTGCTGCTGCTGTTTGGGGTTTGGAGCCTTGCCTGGCGCTACGGGGAGGATAAGGAGTGATCAAGGAGTAACAGTGGAACAGTAACGTGAGCTGCAGTAAATCCAGAGCTGCATTATTAATGGCACATTAAAACCGAGCGGGTGAGCAGAGCAAATGGTGTGCTGACAGTACAAGAGCCCTGCAGAAAAATCCCAGGGCTGTACCTTGGAAAGCAATCAGTGCTCTGTAAAACCCTTCAGTGCTTCAGTGCAGGGCTCTTGTGCTCTGTTACACTGGAGTTCCTCTGCCTGGATTATTTCTGGAAGATGCAGAACTCGAGTGTAAAACCCAACAGCCTCGTGAATGGAAATGATGCTGCAAGCCAGGGCAGTGCCCTCAGCCACCCCGGGAATCAGCTGTGATGGAATGGGTCTGCTTTAATATGGGATGGAGCTCCAGAGGTGAATTATGAGTGGAAGGACAGCGAAGTCTGAATCCCTGCTCCTGCCACACTCCATCCTCAGGGGTTTGAGGCTGATGCCAAGTAAGTGCCTGTTTTGTCCCCTCTTTGCACAAACACCAGTGATGGGGACACTAGAACGTCATTTTACAGCAAGGCAGCAGCACTTTGTCTCATGTTTTGGAGCCAGGCCAGAGCTCTGGGCAGGAAGATGTTGCTGAAAGAGCTCTTTCAATGTGCTGATGCAGCCACTTTCCACCCACCAGGCTGCTGGTGTGCTCAGTTATCTCTGGTATAGCCAAATCTTCCTTCATCCACGATGGAGCTGATGCCCATGGGCACGCTCCAATGGAACTGGCCAGCAGTGACTCAGTGCCACAGAGCACGTGGTGGGAGCATGGCCATGATCTACCCTCATGGGGTCTCATTGACTTAAATCTTTGCCACTGAATGGCTTCAGGTCCTTTGCCTTCAAGTCCCTTGAAGCCAGTTCCTCCCTAGGCAGTGATTTCACAGGCTCTTGGCTTTCCCCTTCACTTGCAGAGGGTCTGTAGGTATTGCTTTGGCTTGCACAAGCAGCTCTTGCAGCTGAAGCTCCAGCAAAGCCAGACCTAGCTATGGCCAGCTCAACTGCGTCCCCATCCCAGCATTCCCAAGAGCCTCTCCCTTGCTTGGCAGTCATCACCCTCACCAAAAGCCCACCGTGGGGTGGCCACTTGCATTCCCCATGGCGAACATTGGTTTGACCAAGTTGCTGGTGACCACAGAAAGTCCCTGCTCCTTGGCTGTGGGATGGTTACAAAAGCCTGACAAGAGCTGATGTGAGTTTTTTTCCCCTTCTTTGGATGGAAATTTCCTTGCTTCAAATTGAAGGAACTGAAATGAATTGAGTCTCTTTTGTTGAACACTTTCCTGTTTTCTGCCACCATCTGTCATCCCAAACTGCTTCCGCTTTAAGCTATTTATGGGAATGAATCCCTGCTGGTTCATTTGGGGCTGAGATGGGAGTCCAGCACTGAGACCAGTGTATGACTGATGGCACATCCACTTGGTCAGGCCACACAGCATAAAGCCAGGCTGGGACTTACCCACTGCAGCTAAATCCTGACATTACAGCCTAGGGATCTGGTTTTCCCAGAGCCTCTCTGATGGTGAACTTAGGACTTGGTTCCACACAGTCCCACAAAGCCATGGGAGGCAAATGTTTCCTCCTCCTGGGATTTGTGGAAAATGGGATGGAGTTTTCCTCCTGGATATGCTGAGCTGTGCCAGGGAGGCACAGCTTTCTTCACCGCAGTGCAAGGGTGTGCAGGAGGACTTGAACTCCTGAGTACTGCATTGTCTGTGCAAGAATTGATCCTTTAAAACCAGGTTTTATGGATGAGAAAGTGGAAGGTACCACTCTTGCTGATGCCTCATTTGAGCTCCTTGTTTGCTCAGGGACCATCTTGGATAAGCAAGGGTTTGGGGAATGTGGAGCTATGGAAAGTGCTCCCTGCACATCTTTTCCATCTCAGAGTCAGAAGCATCATCTGAGAGTCACCGCATCCCACATGTACCTGACACACACAGAGCAGCAGCTCTATGGCACATCTCTGGTTTCCAGCAACACCTCACATGGCTTAAAAGAGTTGTCAGACCTGGTATGAGTGACACTGGTAGGAACCCAGATGGCTGCCTCAAAGAGTGCCTTTACAGTGGCTGCTCAGACAACTGGCTGAGGAATTGAGCTGAGCTGTGCTAGGGGGTTTGGAACCGGATGATCTTAAGGTCCTTTCCAAATCTTCCTATTCCATGAGAGAAGGGGAAAGGACCAGTAAATCCCTGTCATTCCCATTAAAGCCCTCCTGGGTTTAATATCCTTAAAGTGGGGTGAAGGTGACTGTGTCACTGCCAAGCTTTTCCATTATGTCAGCAAAATACATTGGCTACTGACCCTTGTGTGCACTGGGGAAGAAAATGAGTTCATAACTATGCATCTCTGCAGGGATACAGGTACCTGCCAGGCAACCAGTAATGATTTACCCTGGTGCACCACCCGAAAAGGCAACAGAGTGAGCAGTCTGCAGTATCCAGCACTGCACATGGGGTGGCAATGCTCTGGGGAGCTTTAAGCCCTCATGGGTATTCTTTTGCTGTGGTTTGCGGTATCTTCATTTCTGGTTCTATTTTTCTTGCTGTGTTATTTAGCTTCTGGTCAGGTGAAGAACTGGCACCACCTCATCAGTGCCAGTGCATCAGGTCAGGGCAGAGCATCTGATTCCTTGCCTCCATAGAGTGGATTTGGTTGGAAGGGAAATCGAAGCCCATCCTGTTCCAACCCCTGCCACGGGCAGGGACACCTTCCACTGGAGCAGCTGCTCCAAGCCCCTGTGTCCAACCTGGCCTTGAACACTGCCAAGGATGGGGCAGCCACAGCTTCTCTGGGCACCCTGTGCCACCCTGGTCTTGTTACAGGTTGATTTAATGCAGCAAGTCTGGAGCAGCTCAAAGCTTCCATTAAGTGAAAGGGAAAAGCTGTGTGGTTAAAGCAAATGTTTTTAATGCTCACAAGGTCTGGGCTCTGTTCCCAGCTCCAGTGCAGATGTCTCATGATCTCAGACAAATCACATCCCTCTCCACGCATGGAGGGGGGCTCAGCAGCAGCGCAGTTGATGCTTCTTTAACACCGGCACTTTGCAGCACTCTGAGATTTGCCAGCAGAAGCTATATAAGCAAAGCCTCATAAACCCTGCCTGCATTTGCTGCCCATTTCTGCTTCAGTTGTGATCACCTCAAAGACATGATGCTGTTCTGTTACCCTCTCAAAGCCCTGTGCAGAGCCTGGTGGCACTTTTGAGTCAGTCCTTGCTTTAGCATCCTGCAAACAACATCCTCTTTTTTGGCTCAGCATGGCAAGAAAAGAACTTCTGGTTAGGAAGCAGCCAGCCCAAAGGGTGCTTCTTACAGTGTCCTGTTAAAGACAGAGGAGACCATGAGCATTTCTGTTTTCAACATGCACAAGTGTGCTGGTCCAAGCGAGAGAGAACATTTCCTAGCACAGAAGCTCTTAGTAAGCACAGCCTGTGCTTTTAGCATAAGGGTTCCCAGTCTTTCCTATCCCAGGAAACCATCAAAACCCCTCTGGACCCCAGGAGGATGGATCCAAGGTAGGTCCCAGAGCTTGGGGTCCTTCTGCCTCTTTACTGCTTGTATTTGCCATTCAGTTTTGGGCCAGCTTGGAATGCCTCTGGGATGCATGATGCTATTTCTACAACGCTTGGGAGCTTGGCAGAGGCCTTGGGCATGGTTTTGGCACCACATGTGTTAGTGTCCTGCACACTGCAATCATCTGCTCTGACGAGAAAAGCAGCATGTTTGGGAAGCAAACAGTGCATCCAGAGGCAGTTTCCATCTGCCAGATAATCCCCTTCCAGGACAGAGCAGTGCAGTGATGCACTGAAGGGCTTTAACTCAATTCCCAGGCGTCAATTACACTTGGCCTCATCAGTATCTTACAGGCAATTACTCCTCACACTGAACCTTTTGAAAGGCAAATACCCAGGAAGCAACAAACCCCATGAGGAAGAGGACCAGGGGAATAGTCTGAACTTCATCAGGTGCTAGCTTAGATTAGAGACCCACCAGAGCTACATCCATCACCGCATCACTGAAAGCTTAACTTAGCATCACCCTGCTATGATGCTGCCTTAGATGACTTCTCTATATCTTTCCCAGCTTTAGCTCTTGACTCCTGTATGGTGTGAAAAACTCTACAGCAGAAAGCACCTACCTCCAGCAACCAAACCCCATGGCAGGGGCACTTACTTTGGGGTTGTTCATAGGACTTGGGTGATGATTAGGACTTCTTTTCTCCCCTGTGACTTCTGCAGAGGTTTTGTTCCTGCTCTCAAAAGTCTCTTGCTATTGGGACAAGCAGCACTACCCAAGCCAAAGCATTTCCCTATGAACAGAACCAACCTCCACCATGAGCCCAAACCATTTTGCACATGGTTTAGTAGGAGGGGTTCCAAGGCTTTTCAGCCAGACACACACTGGGCATGGTGGTGTGGGGGTTCCTCCCATATGGGCATGTGAGTGTTGACTCCCATTTGGAATTCAGTAGGGATCAAAGCATGTTTGCTGGCTGACTCTTTCATGTGCTAAACCCTCCCCATTCACCTTTTAGGTGATTTAGATTCAGGGAGTTTTCTATTGGGAATATGCTATGCTTAAATACGAACCAGGGAGTCTTTCCATCATTGTTTTGATTATCCCAGGTCCTTTCCTTCCCTGAGGGGTTCCATGCAGCTGAGGCAGCCCCATGAGATCACAGCCAGCTCAATGTCCAGGTCAAGAAAGGCCCTTGCAGGGTCTGTGTTTGGTTCTCCAGCGGCAGCAGTTTCCCCCTTTAGAAAGCCTCAGTGGGGATAACTGTCATGGATTCTTGTCATGTGGGGATGGGTGGATTCTCTTAGAGTTTTAATTCCCTGAAAATAGCTTTCATTTTGAAAGAGGAAGTTTCTGACTGTGATGGTTACTATTAAGGACTCAGTTTTTTGCACACAGAATCATAGGATCAACATGTGAGCTCAGATAAGTAAAGGTGGAAACTCTAAATGTGTTTAACCTTTAGGAAATCTTATGGGAGGGGGTAGCCTCAGATTATGAATATCAGGGATCATCAGTACTAAAAATAGGGAAATATCTCATTTAACTAGTAGTAAAGAGCTTGGAAGATGGAAAAAGACACAGGTGAGTGAATAGAAGGAAAGAATTAGTGAGCTGGGTTTCTGATAAGTAAATCAGTGTATTTCTTTTCAATGGAATTGAAATTCCTGAGATACCACAGGCCTCCAAAAAACCCCAGTCAATCCATCCAGCTGGGTTGTAGCTATGGGTGCATCAGGGTTAGACCATGTCCTGGCCCACTTTTGTCACCACCAACCTCCTCCAGCTTAGACCACGAGGCTCTGCTACCCACTGCCTTCCCAAGCCAACCTCCTCCATCACCCTTCTGGCTTCTGGCTTGGTGGGAGCTGCCAGGAAGGTGCCTTTCCCAGATACGGCCCTTTATTCCTGCTTGGATGATGTGCTGGTGTGGATTAGAATGGCAAATGCTGGTGTGGCCCCGAGGCTCGAGCTCTGGTCTTGAGCATCAAAGGAGAAAGTCAATGTCCACCCTCTCCACCCTGCACTGCGGGGTGGGCACCAGGTCTACACAGCTCTCAGAGCTGGCCAAGCCTTTGGATCCCAGTGTGAGCTGAGAGAGGTAATAATCAAATGCTGGAACAAATGCCAGACCCTGATTTCCTTTGTACATACCACGTGGGGATGATGGTCAACACAGCTCTGTCCTTGTTCTACATAGCACAGCCCAGAGAGGGGACAGCAAGGGCTGGAGGACCCTGACCAAGATGTCCTGAATTCCCAGTGTCCCTCTGCCCTGGCATTTAGATGTTTCCTTAGACACTTCTGTCTGCATCCCCATCTTTCCCACCACCTCTCAGCATGCTACCCATGACCGCTGATGGTGCTTGTGTCCTCTTCCTGTGCTGTCAGTCAACATGTGCTGAGGATCCTGCAGGTGTGCAGCTGATTCACCTGCTGCCCATTTGGCTATAGGGACCTTGGAACTGGATGATTTTTAAGGTCCCTTCCAACCCAAGCTATTCTAGGATTCTATAATTCCATGCTATATAAGGACAGCACTATATGCTGCATCACTTTAACATTTCATGATAGATAGAAATGCAAATAATATGCCTGATGAGCAAATCAGGATTTTGGTGGACCCATCGATCCAGCTTTAAACAAACCTACAGCATGCATCCCATTATGCATATCAATATGCAATCAAATACATAGAAATGAGTCCACCCTGTAATGAAGAAGTTAATTGCAGAGCAAGACTAACTGTTCATGCAAATATCTCCTTGACATTTCCTTGAACACCTGCAAGTGTAACTGCTTTGCCACTGTGTGTGGTGGTGACAGCTACACTGGTGGTGCCTTTGCAAGGTGGTGAATGAGCAGTGGTGAAGCACCCGAGACCGATGTCCCCATGGCACTGCACTGATTGTCTCTACATCCAGCTTGGTAAACAGGCAGAGAGCAAGGATTTCTTTGGAGAAATGAATGCTGTGGCTTCTCTGGCTGTGCTAAGGATTGAAAACCAGAGCCTTGAGTTGGGAAAGCCACATCCTGGTGATGGAAAGCTGTGGGAAATGTGATTTATGAAGAGATGTAAATGTTGCAGCTGGGAAGTTTGGCTGGGAGTGGAGGAAAAGCTGATCCAACCACTGCATGAGGAGAGACAAAAATCACACAGAGGTACTTTTCCCAACCCCTTCTTTAGCTGGGAATTCAAACCCCACAGTTCTGGGTTAAACACATTAATTATTGACTACTCTGCTCTGTGGTTTTCCTTCCCAAATTGCTGCAGCTCTGGGGAAAGGTGAGTTTTCAGAAAGGTGTCTCCATGCCTTGGTCTTCCCTTACGAATCTGGGCCATGCAACCATGTTACGGACCCTTGTAGCCATCAATGAAGTTTTCATGGTCTTCTGAACATGCAGCAAGTGGAGCTGGATGGACAAGTGCTCTCCAAACCACTAAGACTTCATTAAGTAGGAGTACATGATCTAAGGTTTGGAAGACCAAGTTGAAGGGATGGAGAAGTCCTTGCTGTGTCACTCCATCCCTCTGAAAATGGCAACTCCATCACCCCTTTGCCTCCTGGTTGCTTTGATGGGCTGAATTCTCCCCCAGGTCCATAAAGGCACCGCCTCCAGTTCCCCACTGTGCCTCCCACCAGCCAAGTAGCATTTCTTTCTTCCAGAGAACAGGAAGAGGAACATAAACACAAGTGAGAAGAAGTGGTAAAAAGCCAGCAAGGATTTGCTAGGAGGCTGAGTATGTGGAGATAAAGCCCCAGGAGGAACAGAAGAAGGAAATGAGTGGGGAGCAGGCACTGGGGCACTCAAAACAGACACCAAACAGTCATGTATCTGCTGCTGGGCTCGATAGGAAAGCACTTGGGCAGATAAAGGTGGCCAGCACAAGTCCACAGACCATGCCCATGGGTAATGCATCAGTGGTATGTCAGGCAGAGCATGGCCAGGTGCAGAAGAACCTCATCCCATGAATGGGATAGAAACCAGGTGGGAAGAGGTGATCTGGGAGACAGTGTTATGGGAGGTTAAGAGTCTACGGACCACAACACTGCTGCACAGAGGAGGATGAGCATCGGTCTACTCTGCTATCAGTAGCAGGGCCAGGTCACTACACAGTTGGTCCTGGTACAGATAAAACAGGTTCTGGTGAACCATTGTTCTTGTTCATGGAGAAAATGATGAAGAGATGGCAGTGAGTCACTGCTGCTGCTACAGCCCCACAAACACAGGCTGGGAAACGGGACTGCAGCAGCAAGGCTGTCATTGTGAGGCTGGATGATCAATGCACCTGATCTACAGCCAAAGCAGTAAGGAGAAAGTAAACACTTTGTGCCTGACCTACGTCCTGCAGGACAAATAAAGCAGGCTGAATGCCAACAGAAGGCACATCCAGAGAGCTACTGGAAGCGGGGCCAAGCTTGCGCCGTGATCCGTGCAGAGCTGAGCTGGTCACAGTGCAGGCTGGGGAGCAGCCTGATTAATGCAGGAGACATGAACGTGGCAGCAAAACCAGAGGGATGCTGCCAAGCTGTGATGAGGAAGTAAATAGCATTGGGGAGGTGAATCTCCACAGGCATTCTTCTAGTGTTGGCAGCGAGTTACGAAGCTGCTGTAGGTAAGCCAAAGATAAAACATCAGAGGACTGTGTGTGCCCCACTGGGCAGGTCTGAACAAAGTGAACTCTTTCCTTAGTGATAAAGCTGATTCTTGAATTAGTTTCGGTGTTACTTTCATAGAAACCACAGTAACTGTTGGGGGACAAAAGGAGCCAAAGTCTTTCAGATGTCCTAGGGTTTCACATGCCTATTTCCTATAGGAGGGCTGGAGAAATGTCACTTAAAATGACATGTGCAAATACCACTTTTAATGTGTTAATGATGATAAAGGGACTTAAAATGGATAAGTCTTTGTTAGTTTGTTTGGTCTAGATGACCACTGCCTAATGAAAAGCTCTGGCAGATTTACAGGGAAACAAACTGCAGTCATCTGGGGTTAAAAAGACAATGAACTCACTGCTCTCAGGTGCTAACACAAGACATGCACCAACAACAGCCCTCTACCCAGCCTGTATCTGGGGACACAGGGGGTTTATGAAGCTGGTGCTGAGAAGCCCCCATGGGACATCTAGGCAAAAATCTCTTCATCCCACCTTCATCTCTACACATGAGGAGCATCAAACTGTCGTTTCCAAAGCCACAGTTTGGAAGCATTAAGGGTGGCAATGTTGGATTACATTATGTCTTCAGCAGACCTTTTAGAAGTTCTTATGCTGTGTTAAAAGACCACTTTTTCTCTAGCAGTAAGTAAAGGTGGCTGGGGCAAGTAAAATGAGCTCTGTCTTTCCACTACATAAATAGTAGCAATATTGATTTACAAGAAAGCCAAAGACTTCATTGTCTGAGATTGTTTCCTTTACTCTTAATATGTTTCACCAGAAGCAATAAAACACCCTCCCCAGCACAGGGTGAGTGATCAGCGTGACCAGCAGCTCAAAGGAGGTGATCCTGCCCCTCTACTCTGCTCTCATGAGACCTCACCTGGAGCATTGTGTGCAGTTCTAGTGTCCTCAACATAAAAAGGACATGGAACTGTTGGAACAAGTCCAGAGGAGGCCACGAGGATGATCAGGGACTGGAGCACCTCCCATATGAAGACAGGCTGAGAAAGTTGGGGCTGTTCAGCCTGGAGAAGAGAAGGCTGCGTGGAGACCTCAGAGTAGCCTTCCAGTATCTGAAGGGGGCCTACAGGGATGCTGGTGAAGGACTCTTCATTAGGGACTGTAGTGACAGGACAAGGCGTAACGGGTTGAAACTTAAACAGGGGAAGTTTAGACTGGATATAAGGAAGAAATTCTTTACTGTGAGGGTGCTGAGGCACTGGAATGGGTTGCCCAGGGAAGTTGTGAATGCTCCATCCCTGGCAGTGTTCAAGGCCAGGTTCACAGAGCCTTGGGTGACATGGTTTAGTGTGAGGTGTCCCTGCCCATGGCAGGGGGGTTGGAACTGGATGATCTTAAAGTCCTTTCCAACCCAAACTGTTCTATGATTCTATGAATGTAATTACTAGAGAGTGCAATCACATTATCAACAGAATTGACAACTTCGATTTAAACAGCCTTATTCCATGGCTCTTTTGTGTGGTTTGCAAACAGGCTGCTCCTCAAGGTTCACTTTTGTTCCTCTGCTTGCTGCTGCTGCTGAAGAGAAGCTGCAGATAGCCATGCTCATGCATGAGCCATCTCAAACATCCCATTCTTTCTTCTCCAGTTCTGCAGATTGCAGCTCCTATCCATCAAAGGCTGTAATACCCAATTAAATGAGCTTTGTTCCTATTTTCTTTTCCACTCTAATCTTTTAATACTATTCAGCCTTGCTTAAAGCAAGGTCTGTGTACCTGTTTGCCTGACATTTGATGCTGGCTTCCCCTGAGGCTCATCTGATCCAGCCTCCAGGCTTCCCACAGCGATGTGGATATTTGAGCCAGAGGCCCTGGGCTTCCTTCTGCAGCAGCCAAGAGAAATAGGCACAGTTCAGGTAGGATTCACTTTCCATTATGGAGATCTGCAGCAGGGTGAGGAGTCCCCCCAACTGTAAGCAGGAGCCCCACAATCGTCTGTGACCCCATCAAACATCTCTTAAAATAAGGGGGATGGGATAATTTACAATTAATTTTAGGTCTTTCCATTACATGCTATGGTAGGAACATCTATCAGCATAACCACAGCAAGTGCAGTTAACATCTTTTCAGTACCCAAGCTTAAGGGCTGAGCCTGGCCCCTGTAGCCACAGCAGGGGTGAATGTCCTTAGTGGTTGTTGTTCATTATGGAGCAGAAAGTGAGGGCAATACACAAGTGCTGCATTTCCTCTGAAGCGACTTTGCCCTCACACTTGTTAATGCATTGCTTTCTCCCTAATGCTTTTAAACTAGTAAACTTCAAAGCAGTGAGTATTTAATAGTGATATAAGTGCATTTCCATCTGGGGAGGGTAATACACTGTAATGATGTGAGCATGTTTATACTAAAATAGTTGTGGCTTTTTGTGGTAGGAGGCCTGTGTGAAAACAAACCCCAAGCAAACAGAAAAGTTCATACTCTAATTAAAGCAGCTGTAATCTTTATAAGGGATTACGACACTAAAGGCCAGACTGACATCCGGAGGTTGTACTCACAAAGCTTGCTGCCTGTTGCTTTGCTTTCAGCGGTGCCACAAAAACCTCTTGACAAGTGAATTGGAACCAGGTGCAGAGGAAGAACCGCAGTGTCATTCAGATGCTCTGGTACCCGTGACACTGCGGTACCAGCATCACCACCGCAGCCGTGCCATGCTTGAAGTGCTCTGCTTGAAGTGCTGAACACTGCCCGAGACCTAAAAGGGGAAGTCTTTATTAGAACTAACTTTAGAGCTGAGAAAGGTCTCACTGGTCTCTAATGGGAGGGGAGAGAAAAGTCTGTAAAGGTGCAGAATAGCAACCAGTTTCTTTCATCCTTAGTACTTCCCATTGGGTTTGGAAAGACCTCTCTTTGTGCTAACATTCTCAGGGTGCAGATTCCTGCCCAGCTGAAGCCCCAGCTGACAATAAGAGGCTTCGGTTAACGTTGGGTTGCATCTCAGAGAAGGCAAAGTCTTGGCTTGGCTCAGATTGCCAGGGAAGGGAGTGCTGTGGGTACAGCCAGAGGGATGGGAATTGCTGTTTGTATAGCAATGGGCAGAGAAACAGCAGTGCTGGTGAAGGGGATGATGCTGCAGCACTGCTAGGGAGAAAGGGAAAGGCAGGAAAAGCCCTGGTCCTTCTCTCAGGCTCAGTGCTGCAGTGCAGGGCAGGAAGGGACAGTGTGTGGTACACTGCAAAAGACTCAGTGACATCCTCTTCTCACCACTAAGCAGAAAGCTCTCAGCAAAGCAAGGCAATGTAAACTGCTGCCACATTCACATGCTCCCAGGGTACATCCATACATAGAATCATAGAATAGTTAGGGTTGGAAAGGACCTTAACATCATCCAGTTCCAACCCCCCTGCCATGGGCAGGGACACGTCACACTAAACCATATCACCCAAGGCTTCATCCAACCTGGCCTTGAGTATTCACTGTGTTCCCATAGAACTAGAGTCCTGGAGCTGTCAGCTCACAGAGATCACACGTATTACTATACAAGGCTTAAAAAGAATATCCAAGCAAGGTGCATGACAGTTATTTTAATAACAAACACTGCAAAAATAACAAAATACGCTCTTGATTATGTTTTCAAACCCAGCATCCTTAGCACAAACTGTTGTGGTTTCTCATTCAGCACTCTTGAAAGGGAAGACTAGATGGGCAGTATTTCATCTTGGTCTGGCTACAGAGCTGTATTTATACCTCTGGTTATCTAAGGAGCTCCCAGGCTTTAGCCACTGTCTCTCAGGAGCAAATTCTTCAGCAGCATGTTCAGAAACCAACCTGCATTCCAAAGAGGCTTTTTCTTTTTGCATTTTCAACAGAAATAAAACCAAAATAGGAGCAAAAATAGAAAGAATAGACAATGCAAATCTAAGTCAAAGTAAAGCCATATCACAAGACACAGCACTGGAAAAGGTCCAAACATGCCTCCAAGCAATCTTGCAACTGGGTTTTCAGGTTACATGCTTTTGCAGGAAGAATCCTCTCTAAATCTATTACAATGTCAAACCCACATGATTTCTGCTTCTCGACCTGAAATGCCACATCTGAAGCAAGTCATTTGGCAGCAGTGGGAAGGGTAGAGATGGCATGTGTTGGCTCGGGGCGCTTGGGTTTGAACTGGCTCAGCAGCCTGGCTGGCAAGTAGTGCTCTTCTCTGTTTTCAGTGTTGATTTATCTTGGCCCAGGCTTCTCTTTTGTTCTCTGGCACAACTTCAGCAATATTAGTCTGTGGGTGTGATTTAACATTTGGACATTCCTAGGAAGAGCAGCGTTGTTTCTGCTGTCAAACTAAAGCATCTTCAGCACACAGGAATCATTGGTGGTCTTACTGCAGTGGAGAGGCTGGCAGGTGAGCCTACCCTCTCAAGAGGGGTCCTAAAAGCACTGCTGAACCCCCAGTTCTAAATGCACAGCCCTGGTTGTGTATAATTAGGGCAAGATGTGACCACTGGCTTTTGTTGTAACATCTACCCAGATTGACCGAGGAAAAAGTGGGAGGAAGTTCTTTTTCCCTGAGCTGTTGAACCAAAAGACTCAGATTTAACAGTGACTTGGAGTGGTCTGCCTTTGATGAGTCCTCCTGGAAAGAAAACCTCATCCTGAGACTGGGGAAAAGAAAGAAAGGAGATGGTTTGGACCCGCTCAGAAGATGCTCTGGCCATGTGTGGGCTACACCTCTGACCACATGTTGGCAGACAGAAGCACACAGACGTCATGCGTGGTGGGTCCTAGACCATGCTGCTCTGCTGGGCTTGGCATGGCCAGAGGAATGAAGACATTTTCTGGGGTAAATCTTGCAGTAAACAGCTTTGTTTCTGGAGAGCAGGGATCACTCATGGGATTTCTATGCTCTATATGTGAGAGGTGCCATCACTGCCCAGTGCAGCATTGATAAACCGATGGTCTCCGAGCTTTGCATCCTTCCCCTTTGGGCTCCAGTCAGCAGCCTCACATCTCCCTGGTATTAAAACGGGACAGTTTTGATCTATCCTTCACACGGTCTCCATCCTGCCTGTTGATTTTCAAGCTTTTAAATTGTTTTGTCCTCCTCTGATTCCTGTTATGGCACCATAAAACTGTGCTGCGGAGAGCACGCGTTAGTTCAGTTACTGTGCAGTTCAGAGAAGTAAAAGGAACTCTTCAATGACAGATCCTCAGCAGAGCCTGAAAACCCTGCATAAACTCCTGACACAGCCAGGCACTATTTATTCACAGCATAACACAAGGCAGGACCCTGTCTGCCTGTGGCACATTGTCAAAATACGCTCTTCACGCTCTCTGCAGTTGAGAAAAGCCTTGATGGGTTCTGGTAATTGCTCTTGTGTCTGTCAGGCAATGCTAAACCACATCTTTCCTCCTCCTCATTACTGCTTTGGGCTCACAGGAAGCACAGAAAGTACAATACATGGCAACAGAAACAGAAATGTTTGGGGGTGTTTGGTTGGTTGGAGGTCACTGGTCCGTTGTCAGTGTCTCCCATTAGCAAAAATCCTCCTCCACCCCAAAGCAAAGCCATAGATTTTGATTCCAGGGCAACTCCCTGGGACCTGCCCTGCAGATGTGGCTGCAGCTCAGCAGTCATAGCACTGCTGCCCAGTTATGAGTTATGTATGTTACACCCAGACAGAGTTAACTTAGGACTTTATATTAGGAAGAAACACTCTGGGGAAAGCATACACTAAAGCAGTCATTAGCTTGCACGTGTGCTCAGTTTCCTGGATCTTACCACCACTTTCCCCTTCTACAACAGCTTTACGTCTTCTCTGACAGAGCTCGTGCCTGGCAGCTGTAGCCTTAGTGCAGTTCTCTGTTTTATCTGTTTACTCTCTGCAGCAGTTTAGCCTTACTCATAGCACGTTGTCATTCTGCTACTCACACTAAGTGTTTTCTGCCCTGGTGTTCTGGCTCATCTTGAGCACAGCCCAGGTACCAGAGATGCTCTTGGGGGCTGGAGAGAGGAAGGGACAGGAGGTGTCGTTCAATCACAGCCTCACTAGCCTGTGAGAATGGAAACGTTTCCACCTGGAGAAGAGATTCCTAGGAGATCTGACAGCAGCCCTTCAGAGTCTGTGAGGGGTCATGGAGGGGATGGAGCCAGGCTCCGGACTTGAGTCCATGGTGTGAGGAAGGGCACAGCAGGCATCAGTTCAAATGCAAGAGGTTCTGATTAGACATAAGGACAAACTTTTGCACAGTGACAGCACCCAAGCAGTGGAGCAGGTTGCCCAAGGAGGTTGTGCAAACTCCATCCTTGGAGATTTTCAAGCCCTGACTAGAAAACATCTTGAGCAACCTGGTCTGACCTCAGAGCTGACCCTGCTTTGAGGAGACTGGAGACCCCGTGAGGCCCATTCTAACCTGAACTGCCTTATGATCCTAATGTATGTAATTTAAGTTTATCTCTAGAATAGCTTATCTAAAACATGGTAGACAAGAGGACTTGAAAGTTTGCTTAGTTGATAGAGAACATCAGAGAAACAGTGTGCTCTGTGGTGTGTACATATTTCCCATTAACTCCTGGTTTAGGTCCCTGCCAAAGGTTACAGTTCATATGCTGAGTAAATAGATCGATCAAAACCAGAGTGTTAAAATTTAAACCAGCAGGAGATAAGTGCTTATACTTTACTCTGAAGAAATCTATCAGCCTCCTAAATAAGTCAGGAAAAGATGGCAAATTGTATCAGTGATTTTTGTTGGATTTCAAAGGTAAGTGCTCCAGGAGATGCACAGGAATTAGTAGTAATGGTTTAGGATAAAAAATACCCAAATGAAAGCTTGCTGAACAAATCCAGCCTTCCTCCTTTTGCTTGGTGTTTTAGATTGATTCAGTTTCCATCTTAAAATGGACATTGCCAGGAAGGGCTGAGGCAAAGGAGAAAGAAGGGCAAGAAGGAAGCCAGAAAAGTCTTCCTTCTGGCTCCGGCTGCTGTGATAACATCTAATATTCCTGGGAATGGCAGCACACAGACAGCCTTGTGGCTGAGCTATGCCTCCTGGCCAGCGGAGCCATAAAGAGCGAGCTTGTGACACTCCCCAGGCTGTTTGTCACAGCGGGCTGGATGCTCTTTGCCTTCCAGATGCTTCACTCCATGAGCTCTCATCTCTTAGGGTTCTTAGAAAAACTCTCAGACATCTTCAATCTCATAAAACGATTTAAGGTTATCCTTGCTCTCTATTACTAATGCTTTGTGGCATTAGGTAATTGCTTAATTGAGCATTTAGGAAAGCATTAATCTGTTTTTCTCTGCAAATGCATTATTAATATATACATTACAATCTCTGCTGTTAAGACTTTGTACAATTATTAATAGACTTACAATGATATGAACTGCATGAAAACATTTTCTTCCAGGAAAAAGAAACTCAGAAGGACAGAACTTGTATCTGGTCCATCATCATGATGGATTACATATTTGTATTGATACTTCTTTATTCCAATAATCCTAAGCCTGTTTGCAATATTTAACATGGGAGGTATATTTCTATCCTGTTTTCGCTTCTTTCACCAAGCCAACTTAGATGTTTGAAGGATAACAAACTGCTTTGCATCCACTCATTTTGACACTGACACATATTATTTTCCTGTAGAGCAGCACACTACCTACAACATTACTTCTATTTAAGTTGTATTTAGGATGGCACTGACAACCTGCTTTGCCCTGGAAGTGAGAAAGGCAGTACACCTGCAAGATACAGTTTCTTTTGAATGCTTCTGGGAAGAACATATTAAAGACTTTAAATGAGATACGGTTTTCAAAGTAGTGAGCAGTGCCAAAAATGCATGTGGGCTTGAATATAATACTGAAGTACTTGAAATGGTGAAGGAATTCAGGCGAAGACAAAAAGGATGTGCAGAAACCCTATACAATCACTTAGTGATTGGAAATAGTTTGGGGAGATTGTAACAGTTGGATGAGCTGGGGTTGGAAGGTAACACTATCAGGTTCACTGCATTAAAATAGTCATAAATATGTAAAACCAGATACTGGCTCGGATGAAAGCTCCATCTAGCTCAGCAGCTGCTGATAGTGGTTGATAAGATGTGAGTAGGAAGAGAACAAGAACAGGGCAAACATGTTCTGTATTTCCCAAAAATACCTTTCCAGCTCCAGCAACTCACATGTCAGGAACTTGCTGAGCCAGATCAAGAGTCTTTGATGATTCTTTAGGTGCTTTTTAAGCCCATGCAAAGTTTTGGTATCCACAATATCCTGAATCAAAGACTTCTGCTAGCTTAACTATAGACAGTAAGAAGTGTTATCTCCTTTCATTTGTTGTGAGTCTTCCAAGCTCTATTTTTGTTTGATGTACCTCAGTTTTTGTGTCTGATAAGTTAGTGAAAAAGCTTGATTCCTGCTCTTTATCTGGACCACTGAAGATTTTATATAGCCTGTGATACTATGTTCTCTCCACTGCAGAGACACAATTGCATGAACCACACTCCAGGTCCACCGTATTATTTCTGAGACGGGGATATTAGAACTGCATGGGGAATTCAAGATGTGGATGCAACAGGGTATACAATGGTATGCTTATTCTTTCTCTTTTGGCCTCTGTTTCTCTCCTAATAAATTGTAATGATAATCCTAACAGTTCCCAATTTCCAGTTTGGTCACTGCTGAGCCCTGAGCTGATGTCTTCACAAGCCACCTTATAACATCAAGGCCATTTTCCTCAGTATACATGGAAAGTTAGGATTTTTTTCCCCAGTTACTCTTTCTTATTTAATTTCACCTGCCATTTCGTCCCTATATCCATTAGTAACATAAAATCATTCACAGTTTTTCTGCTAATCCTATCCAAAAAAGCTTAGTACCATCACCACATTTCATAAATCACTGTTCACCTCCATTTCCACCAGTTATTTGTCCATGTTTCATATCCATTAGCAACCTATTTTTTTACTTCCTTTTGGGAGGAGTCTTACTGAGTGCTTTTGGAAATCATCACAGGAGTTTAATTGAATCTTCTGTGGTCCATGAGCTTGTTGACTTCCTCATAGAAAGCTGACAGATTTCTGAGACACTAATTTGCTTTAAAAAAGCCATTAATGACTTCCCTAATGTGTCATCTTTTCCAGTGCTCACTAAGTCTTTTCTGGTCTTTACCATAATTACACTTCTTTTTCTAGTAAGAATATCAGGCTCCTGGCGCTACAGATTCCAAAATCTTCCCTGAAATCCTTTAAAAAATCTGATGCCACATGAGCACCAGAGCCCCCTGATGCCGTGGTAGTTTTAAATGAGAAGCTAAAGATAGAAGTTAGTACCTCAAGTACTTCATAGAATCATCATGGAATCATGGAATGTTTTGGGATGGAAGCGACATTAAAGTTCATCCACTTCCAACCCCTTGCCACTGGCAGGGACACCTTCCACTAGACCAGGTGGCTCTAAGCCCTGTCCAACCTGGCCTTGAACACTGCCAGGGATGGGGCATAAACTTGCAGGGATGGGGCACTTCATCTCTGAGCTGCTTGAAAACTCACAGTTGAACACCATCTGATCTCAGCAGTTGGCTACTGCTCATCTTGTTAAAGTGTTGCTTCATCTTTTATACTTACACTTTAATCTGAGACATGTTTTACCAATTACTCCCTTTAAGGAAGCTTCCCAGTACTGGAGTTTACCCAAACTCATCCAGCTTACTCACAAATGCAAAAATTCATTTGGCTTTTCTTTTATGGCTGTCTCTTCTCCAGATGTTTCTGCTGCTTCTTAAACAATCTATTTGCCTTACAGAGCAAACAAACTCTGGCTGGCTCCCGGATCTTTCCAGGAAAGACTTGCTATTATTTTTGTATCTGTAGCAAGTTGACCCTAGAACCTTCTTCTGGCTGCTTATCATGACTTTGTATTTAGCCATCAGAGATCATAGTCCCTTCTTTTCCTAATTTGGATACAACTTGTTGAAGGAACCCTTCTTCACCCAGTAATACCCTTACCATGCTTTTTACTCAGTCTTCCTTTTATACGTTCTCTTTCTCTGGCGAATTGGTTCTGCTCCCAGAACAGCAGCTTTAAACACTGTCCATGCCACTTGCAAAGACTTCTCTTTTAGACGTTCCTTTTAGGCCCTTTTAATGTCTTGTTTTATATTGCTCCTCTTTTTTGATAGAAAGCAGGATACTGCTGATTTTCTTGGCACTACATGGGTGTGGAATCCTGGGCTTCTACAGAGCAGTCCTTTACTAATAATATTATGACACTGTTTAGGACCAAAACAAGAATTGTTTTTCCTCCTCTGGCTTCCAACTAGCAGTCAAAAGCAGTTTCTAAACAGTTAGATATAGCACTACCTCCTCCCATGGCTCTTACCCAACTCACAGTTGAGTTATTGAAGTCCTTATGATCATGTTTCTGCCCTGCAGGCTCCCTAATCTCCCCACCTTTTTAGCTTGGTGATGCAGTCCTAGCACTGCATTTTCCCTATTTATTTGTGGGACTCCAAACAACTGAGACTCAATCTGATTTATTAACAGAGTCAACTGGTAACTGAAAGATTATCTAAGCTTTCTTTAAAATACAACATCCCCTGGCATGCCTCATTCTGCCTTTTATTTTACATCTAGCAATATAATACAGAACAAATCTGATTGTTGACTTTTCCAATTAGCTTTCAAAACCTGAGGTTATCATCTCACTGAGATTAATACTGTTGTGGCCTCAGTGTGAAAGAAGACAGGCAGGTCATGGTTTCATGTGTTGCTCATGGCAAGGGGGTATATGCATACATATCCCTGTATGATTTCCGTAACTGGTTCTCTATTAGCTTAGCTAGGACATGTGGATTTCCACAGTGGAGTCCTACCTTCATTACTTTATCCTTAACTGTTTCTAGAATGTATTTTGATTTCTTAGTGCTGGCACAAAGATTCTTTCATATCCAGTAACAGAAAAAAATCAGCTTCTAGGTAGGAGAGTGGAAAAAAGATAAATAAGTGAGTCCAGAGGAGGCCACAAAGATGCTCAGAAGGCTAGAGCATCTCACCTATGGAGAGAGGCTGAGAGAGCTGGGCTTGTTCAGCCTGGAGCAGAGAAGGCTCCAGAGAGACCCTAGAGCAGCTTCCAGTGCCTAAAGGGGCAAAGAGAAAGCTGGAGATGAGTTTTTGACAAAGGCAGGTAGTGACAGGATAAGGGGAAATGGCTTTAAACTGGAAGATTAGTTTTAGATTAGACATTAGGGAGAAGCTCTTCCCTGTGAGGGTGCTGAGGCGCTGGCACAGGGTGCCCAGAGAAGCTGTGGCTGCCCCATCCCTGGCAGTGCTCAAGGCCAGGTTGGACACAGGGGTTTGGAGCAAGCTGCTCCAGTGAAAGGTGTCCCTGCCTGTGCAGGGGTTGGAACTGGATGAGCTTTAAGGGCCCTTCCAACCCAAACCATGCTGTGATTCTGTGATTCTACATTAGCCATGTGGTTTTGCCTTTGTCCTCCATGCAAATTGGGTAAGTCCCGCTTATACAGATGACTGATGTAATCACATATACTGTTCTAGGTATACAATTGATGTCTAACCCCAGCAGGTATGTCACTTGTTAAAATTATTGTGAAAAACAGCATTTTTAGCAACAAACTCCTAGTTACAATAGCACTCTTGTTGAGAAAACGCTTCTCCTATGACGGACACTGGGATTGTTTAAGTATTTCTACTCTAGTGCAACAGCAGTGTCACTGTTCTGCAATTCATTCGTCAATCAGAATAAACATTAAAGCATAACACAGCTTAATAAAACCATTAAAGCTGTGCCACAGAAATAATTGCAAAGACTGGTAATAAGGGAGAGCCATTTACTTAAATGGATCATTCTTTTAAAGTGATGATTTACCTCACCCATCAAAGTAGGAACATGGGAAGCAGCAGTGTTTATGATTCAGGGTCTTTCCTAGAAGACAAAATTGATGATTGAACTGGAAAACATCTTTCTTACATGGCCCTAATTATGCTCAGAGCTTAAATCTCTGAGATCTCTGATTCAGCAGCGGCTTGATCCTATTCACTGATAAAAACTGAGAGGCATCCAGGGGCCCAGTTCTACAGAAGAGTAAGGTTTCTGTGGAAACAGCTAGACAAGAGCTCACAGTTAAAACAGCAATGCAGGTAAGAAGGCAGTTCTAAAAGAATAAACAACTGAGAAAAAAACAGGTATGTACAAATCTAAAACCAGACCCAAATAAATGATTTCTGGTGCTGATGCCAAGGGGATGGTGTTCTCAGGCTTGCTTAAATAAAGATACTGAGGATAAATGCTGCGGGGCTTCCAGAACTGTTCTGGTGCCTGACTCTCACTTCCAGAGATGTGCCCAGATACACTTAAAACCCCCTTTCCATGTATATTTAAGCATCTAAGTGTCTCAGAGAATCATTAAGTCCATAACCACAGATCTCAGAGATCATGGGAGCTATTACTGTACAATGTTTGATGAGATGCTGCCTCTCTGCCCATCCACCTTTCCAGCATTGCTCAGCAGTGTAAGCCACACGCACATCACCGTGTGTCCCTCCTATATCCAAACCCCAGACCATCGCTGATCCACTGCCTCCCTTCACAAAAGAGCAGTGTTTCAGAGCCCACATCATGCAGCAGCAGCAGCAGGAGCCAGCAGCAGCATGGTCCACACCTCTGTCAGCTCCCACATGCAAATATATTTATTGTCTCGATGTATTATACTACCATCGTCAAAGCTGCCATAGTGACATGCTTTCAGCAGCACATATAGCAATTGAAAACAGATTTTAATCTGTTTCGAGCACTTTTAAAGGCTGGTGGAAGTGAGCATGTTCTGAAATGCTTTCTGCTATTTATCTTTTTTATGTTTTCTTCCCCATGGATGCCATATTTTCTCTTACAATGACTTTTTTTTCTCAGTTCTATTAAGGTTTTGTTTCTGATCTGTTAACTCCCACATTTGTAAAAGAAGTTAATATAATGTCTCTTTGTTGGCAGCCACTCTTCTTCCAGGCTGCTTGCAAAGCCCGGTTGTTTCCCAACATGATGGGTCCTGTGACACTCTTGTGCCTGCCTGGCTGCACAGTTGGGGTCTTTATTTACATATTCTGCTTAGAGCAGGTTCCAGTGCCTAAAGGATCTGACAAGAAATCTGTAGACGGACGTTTTACAAGGGCCTGTAAGGACAGGTCAAGAGGGAATGACTTTAACTGACAGGGGGAAGACTGAGCTGAGCTCTTAGGCAGAAGCTCCTCCCTCTGAGGGTGCTGAGGCGCTGGCACAGGGTGCCCAGAGAAGCTGTGGCTGCCCCATCCCTGGCAGTGCTCAAGGCCAGGTTGGACACAGGGGCTTGGAGCACCCTGCTCTAGTGGAAGGTGTCCCTGCCTGTGGCAGGGGTTGGGACTGGATGAGCTTTAAGGCCCCTTCCAACCCAAACCATTCTGTGATGTTTCTTTGATTCCATGAAAGAGCCCATCAGATGATCGTTGATGTCCGTTCCCACTGCAGATTCCATGATTCTATGCTGCTCTTGTTTTGCAGCAATCATACAGGCCAGGGAGTAATTTTTAGGTACCATAGCAATAACGCAGATATTAAAAAACAAAACTAAAACACTTTTTCCTAGTCAGCACTGTAATGCAATGCCTTAATCTGCAATGACTTAATCCATTGTCTTGCTTAACCATCTGTCTCCCGCAGCCGGTGCCTGGCTTCCTAGCTCTGCTCCGGTGGTTTTTTAGCTATTACATTTTCCTCTGTGGTTCAGCTGGTGACTTCCATGTCCGTGATCAGGTGCATCTCCAGTTGCTCCTCCTCTCCTGCAAGCCAGGCAGCCGTTTTACACATCCCACCACTAAATCAGATCTGTTTCCATGCTTATTGTGGCAGGAAAACAATTCCCTAAGGCAGCTGTGGAGAGGCCTGAAAACCCTCACGCACCCAAGCTCCCAGGTACAATAAAAGCAACTAAAAACGCTGTCATTTGGGATCTGATCTCGTTTTACCACATAAAGCGCTGCACACACACTGAGATGAAGCAGCGAGGGGCTGCGCCGCTGAGGTGACGGAGGGCTCGGATCCCCCCCGACTCGACCCCTTGGCGAAAAATAACCCCAAGCCCACGATTTCCTACGGGAATAAAGGTCTGGAAAGCGGTAATTTCGGGAAATAACCCCATTAAAGACTATGGAACCAAACCACCGCAGCACCGCACAAACCGCAGCAGCCACCCCGCACCTCCTCACCGCTGCCTCCCCTCAGCCGCGCAGGCCCCGCTCCCCCCCCCCCCTCCACGCTCGGCTCCCATTGGCTGTGCTCCGCCACGTGCCGCGGCGCCCCCGCCTCTCCCCCCTCCCCTCCCTCCCTCCGCCGGGTTCCGCGGAGCCGTTACCTGCGGCGGGGCTGCGCTGCCCGCCCCGATGCGCAGCCGAGGCGCCCGTTCCCGGCCCGGCGCAGGTAGAGGCGGCGGGGCCGGCGGAGGGTGGGGGTTATTCGGTGTGGTGCTGAGGGCCGGTGCGGCTGGAGCGGCGCCTGCGCTGAGGGGGACTCGGGGAGCGCGGAGGGGGCTTCGCCATCTGAGGCGCCTCAGGGGCCTCTGTCGCCGCCGAGAAGCGGCTGAAGTGCCGCTGAGGCGTGAAGGGACCAGCGTTTGGGGGTGTTTCCCGGCCGTCCCAGTCGTATTTATGCGTCCCCGGAGGTCTCGGGGGTCACCCGGGCCAGGCCGCAGCACCCCCCCCCCCCCCCCCCCCCCCCCCCCCCCCACCCCGTGTTTAGGCGTTGAAGATGTGCCCCACGAGGTCTGTCATGGGGAGGGCAAAGGGGCTTCAGGCCTGGGAGGTCTCTGGGTGCTGAGGTGCGGGCTGCGGGGTCTTGAGATGGGGCTGAGTCTGGCTTGGGCCCCTCCTGGGAGGGAGGAATACAGCTGGGGTTGTTCTTTTGTATAGGCGTACACTTGTGTGCAGGTTGCGATAGCATTTTTGTCTTGGGAGCGATGTGACTGTGAAAAATGACTTCTGCCATTGCTGGCAAAACCTTATTCAGCTAGAGGGATTTATTTGTGCTGTTTGGTTCTTTGTTTGTTTGTTTCAGTAGATAATATCAAAATACAAGGCTGATGAAGGTGAGGTGTTTGTTTTGCAGCTTGCTTTACTTATGGAAATGAATGGGAAATGTTAATAAAATTACCAGAGGTAAACAGCTTTCCTGTGGTAAATGGCAGGGTTTGTCTCATTGTGAAAAAAAGGGTAAATAAAGATGTGTATGTCTTTCTTTTCTAAAGAACTATTATTGAGATAAATGCTCTTTACATTTCTTAAGTGGATGCGTGTTAAATGCAGCTTATGAAGGGACTACGGCTGCAGTTGAGAAGTGCTGTGTGGTTTTCCCGCAGACTCTATGTTATTCCTCTGTTTTGCTGCAGTGAGGTTACTATCTCCCTTATGGATCGCTCAGCAGGAAACCTTGAGCTGTCTGGCAAGCCCTTTGCTAGCCAGGCAAGGGGTAGCAAACACAGGGAATTTCATTTAAAGGTCAAAATGCAGCTGCAGAGTTAGTGCATCGCTTCCTCGGGGCTGATGAGAAATGAGCTTCTCCTGATCTCTCTTTTCCTGGAATTTCTTGGGATTTAGCATCCTCCCTTCCGTGGAGTTTGTTTGAATTGGCCAAATGGTTAACAGGCAGTTAGGGGCAGGATGTAGGAAGTCAAAGTGGGATAGCAGAAGCTTCCTTTTACTGAGCAAAAGAGGCTAAATGCTTTGAATTCTGTTTCTTTTGGACATATCGGTTAGGTGATGGATGTGGAACATGCCAAGATGCTGCGGAGTTGGTATGTTTGGAGGGTGGGTTATTTAGATAAGAGAGAGTGGACAACTGAAGTGGGTTTTGAGTTTCGGTGGAGACTGTGTTACTGAACAAGACCTGGACAGTGCTCTCAACTTGTCATGGAGCAGTTTTCATGTTATCAGTGAGTCTGAGCGAAACTTGCTCAAACACAGCAGATTAAAGCATCTGCACTTCAGAACCACACAGTAGTAATTTGGACTCAGGACTTCTAGATCATGGAGCATCTCCCCTGTTGCAAGACAACTCTCTCTCATAAGAGCATTCATAAAACTATTAAAGACTTCCTTAAAGCTTATGTAAGTTGCAATTTTCCATTACTTCTATGGGATGGCTATTTCTTTGCTGCTCAGGAACCTTTTACTTCATATAGTCCCTATTTATTTATGACCACATTTTCCTCTGTGCTAGCATTATCTGAATTGCTTGCTTTCAGCTTTGGTGGTAAATGTGTCGTGTATCTAAAGACAAATTCTCAACCTGTTTGGTGAAGCTAAACAAGTCAAGTTCTCTGTTCTCCTTGGGAGCAGCATTTAACCCATCCCACCAGCTCTGTCTGCATCCTGAAGTCTTGAATTCAGAAATTAAGCATTAAATTTGGTTCCAACAACATTCTGTCCTGTATTGTGATTTCCTTTTAAGCCTTGTCTTCATGGGAGGCTTTTGACATCTCCTTTTTTACATCTGTAGGCTCAAGTGTGATTTCTACCATGATCTCTTTGAGTGTTAGATGATACCGTGGTAAAAATGCTGCTGTACTGTTAACATTGTTCCATAATTACCAGTTGTTTGGTGCTTTTCTGCTGCATAATTCAGATGTAATATGAAACATCTTGGCTGTGTAAGTCTGCTGGCGTGTTTCCTTAGCCCAGTAAAGATTAATGCTATGCCCTTTCTTTTCCAACCATTTCTTTTAGGGAAGATTTATTCCTCCAACTTCCCATGTAAGGTGAAAGACCTCATTTGTTTTGGCTTCCTGTTGGGGCTCAAAAATATCTTCTGCCCATACTGGATAAACTTGCCCAGCTTGTGGTGGGTGATGTGCTGATATACTTTGCTCTCATCCTTCCCTCCTGGCTAGCATGGCTCTTCCCCAGAGAACTGGAACAGATCCCTCTTCCATAAGTGCAGGCTCTGCAGGCCTGGGGAAGAGGATGTGCTGGGAAAAGAGCCTGTGAGGTGCATAGGAGGGATTTGTGAGGAGCAGCTGCATGCTGGCGATTCATTCTTCCTATGTGTTGCTGACTTCAGCAGATGTGGAGGAGAGGGGCTGCCTCGGGTTTTGATCAGCCCAAGCAGGCAGGCCACTGCTTTTTCACACAAGTGAATGAAAGGGGAAACTGGGATTTCCTCTAAAATACACCCCGAAACCAAAAGGGAGGAGAGGGCATGAGGGGGGCTCAAAAGCTTCCTCTGCAAGAAATAAACGTATCTTTTTTATACCACTGCTTTTACCAGCAGTGCTTTAACTCGCCTCTTTCTTCCTGCTTGGCTGACATGCTGACTTTCTGTGGCTCATTTGGGAGTCAGGAAAATTCCAAAGTGAGATACTGTTCTCATCTGTCAGAAAGCATCTGCTGCCCTCTTAAGTGTTGGAGCGCATTGTGATGATATCTCTTGTGTTAATGTATTATGGATTTTTGCTGCTCCTCACCTTAGAGCTTCTGGAAGAGGTTTCACAGAAGAGCTTGGAGTGCTTGACTAGAGAAGAGGGTGCCATAGGAGAAGTGAAATCAAGAGGGTGATCCCCGTTCCGAACATTGAGCTGTCATTTAAAACCTCACTAAGAGTTCCTGCCTATAATGTTATTGTAGCAGACACTATTAATAGCCAAAAAGCTTCCTGTGAATGCTGCTGAAAGGAAGTGATGGTGTTACATGCTGAGCATATCTAATTAAGCCGATAATTGGACTGGATTTGAGCTGGAACCAATTATTTTGTCTTCAATCTCAACGTTAAGAGCAAGTTACAGCCTACCTATGTGTATCCTTCCTAAAGGAAAAGACTTGGCAAATATATACTGTAATGTAAGGTTATTAGTGATTTCATGAGTGAGTTGATGCTTGATGTTGCAAAGAAGATGTAGGAATGAGCCATTAAACAATAAGAGGAAAATACCAGGAGAGCATCATAGGGCAACAAGAGAAAAATGCTGATGCCTCTAAGGTACTCTTGATACCTTACCAATAGGTACCAATATGTACCAATGAATACCTGACTGGTATTCATGGCTCCAGGCTAAATAATTTTCATCTGTGTTGGTGCCTTTGAGAGCGTCTATAAACTGCTCTGAAATGCCCATTTGCCTCTTATTTCACTTTTTGTCAATAGTGTCCACATGTGTGATGATTCATTATTATGCTCTCATTTTTTGAGGGGACAGGTCTTGACCAGATGAATTGCAGATTGTACAGATGTTGTTGATTTTTAGTTTTTATTGTCTGATTAAGAAGCCTTAATAGTCAAAGATTTGTCCTATCTCTACAGTCCCTGGTGAAGAGTCCCTCCCCAGCATCCTTATAGCCCCCCTTCAGTCCTTATGCGGTCTCCACGCAGCCTTCTCCAGGCAGAAAAGCCCCAACTTTCTCAGCCTGTCTTCATATGGGAGGTGCTCCAGGCCCTGATCATCCTTGTGGCCTCCTCTGTAGTTGTTCCATCAGCTCTGTGTCCTTATGTTGAGGATGCCGGGACTGCGCACAGTGCTGCAAGTGGGGTCTCATGAGAGCACAGTAGAGTAGAGGGGTAAGAAGTAGGTCCTTCATCCTACTGGTCATGCTTCTGTTAATGCAGCACAGGATATGTTTGGCTTTTGCCCATGGCAGGGAATTGGATGATCTTAAGATCCTTTCCAACTCAAATCATTCTATGATTCTATGAGAGTTCATTTTGCAAGACTCATTATGCACTAATGTAATCAATATCCTGTTGGTGGTACTTAATGACCATATTATAGGCCAGACTTCTTTCTGCCATCAAGGATGTGTTCTTTCTGTTGACTTTATTAAATTAACCAAAACAATTGACTCTGCTGCTCAGCATAACAGGCATATCTGTCAAATGCTTTTTTTCATTCAATAGTGATAAGTGCTAAGCAGATAATATTCAAAGCAAGTTTTTATCCACTAAGTATGTTAAAGTACCAACTTTACTGTGGGGTCTGTATAGTTGCAATTAAAGAAACAGTTGACAGATGTCTCTTAATTTTTGACTTCAGTTCCTGTTTCTCCTCTGGCAAGAAGCTGTTAGTAACTCATCTGCTCCCTGGCTGCTCTCTCTTTGTCTTGAGAACATTTCTGCTAGGAAGTGGTATGATGATGATCAGTGAGTTACTGGAAGATAAATATCCAATGGTTCATACACTGCTACAGATTAGAACACAAGAGTCTCTTGTGCCTCAGCGTGTCCCTGATAAGTATGCCTCAAATCTTCAACATCTGTGGAATTTTTCCTCATTCATGTGTTTCTGAGGGATTTCTGTCACGTACCATTGAACAAGAGTCTTAAAGAAGATACTTCAATGTTTATTGTGTTATAGAAAGAAGTATCCCAAAGGAGCTGTTTCTGATTGGGAAAACTTGTCTGTTCCTGTACTCTCTTTCCCCTGAGTATTTTGTCACTATTGGCAAATGGGCCTGTTCAGATAAAAGACTTTTTACTTTCCTTATGTAGCTTTTAAATCCAATTTCAACATCTGGGCAACTTTCAGTTAGCATTGCTGGTCTGTTAAATCTGTGTTTAGGCTTTGGCTTAAAACTTTGTATTTCCTTCTGCTCCTTTGCTGTGTTGCAGTTTCTGGGGTGCCTCTTACTAGAGGATGATTGTATGTTGTTCCAGGTTAATTGTTTTCTCGATAACAAATTATTTAAATCATGAAAGAGTTTGTTTCCAAATGATTTTTGTGTTTAGGAAATACTCTGTGTTTTGGATGGGTAGAAAATCCTTTAATCCTTTGCAGCTGTAAGGGAGCAGTTTGACTGTACAACACTTGCAGCTGCATAGTCCTCTGTGTATGATGGGTTGCACAGCTCACTGCCCTTAGCTTCAGCTTCTTTATTCTTTGTATTATAATTTTTTCTCCCTGATTAGTATTGGGATGGGGCTTGATCCACTGTTGATTTATAAAGGTAAATGTGAAGGAGTTGGGACAGACTCTGGAACCTGTGGCAAAAATAAGGGAGATGGAGACAAGAAGGGGAGGAGAAGTGTTTGGTGTAAGTTTTGCCTGCAGAAAGGTAATGAAAGGTGTTTATTCATAGTTTAAATCTCTTGTTTTCTCTTTCTCGATATTAGAATCGGGGATTAGAAGTTGTATTAATTGGCAATGAATTCTATTACTTAAAAATTTCCTTGAATCAAGATTTTTTGCCCATTAAAGAGAGTTGAACATGTGGGAGGGAACAGGGAATATTTTATAGTGAATTATGAATGGGAAATTTTTAATAACTTTCTTAAAGAACAGAAGATAAAGCAGTTAAATTTTTCATATTATGCTTCTTTAACTGAGAGGCTCTGCTTAACAGATGGCTCTTAAATGCTTTAAATCTGTTAAACCAAAACCCAAGCCCACAAAAACTGCCACTTACTTAACCATGCTTTTCTTTGTGTTTTACGTCTCAGCCCTTGTGTTTCATCTCTCTGGGTTTTGGTACTGCAGAAGCAAACAGAATTAATCCTAACTACAGATTTTACTGAACTGTTATTCTTGTTAACATAATATCTGAATAGAATATTATTAATTTGTCTCAGTCTTGAAAGCCTTCATGGAAATTAGTATCTCACTATTTAATCGATAATGAGGATAGGTTGAAATATGTGATCTTTTCATGGGCACAACTCTCCCATGTAGTCAAAAGCATTAGTGTTGTAGTTGTCACTTAATATTTTATCATCTGTTTGCCCTAAATGTGTCTCAGGAAACAATTTGTAACTAGTTGAAGTATTCTTAAATGTTTAAACTTCCTGGATAAAGTTTTACACTATGTCAGTGGGGTGTTCGTGATTGTTGTTTTGAAAAGACTTGGAATGGGAAGTTCATGCAGAATTCCTTGCTGAAAATGTCCACAGCATCTCAATAAAGAGAGTCTTGCTCAAGTTTATCCCATGTGAAAACACTTTCTCTGCCTTTTAATTTAGCCTTTCTTTTCTGAAGCATAAATGTTGCTCAAACTCAATTAGCTTTCATTTTATTGTTTGCTGGTTTTGGAGTATGCTGTTTAAGTAATTTACATGTATCTGATTTAGAGGAGGGGGTATGAAATCAGCAGGTGGTTTGGGAAGTTTATGTCTTAGTTTTACCTTATGTTTCACTGCCTGCTCAAGCCCTGTTCTTTATTAGTAATTCCTTTATATAGGTGTGACTTTCAGGTTTCAGTTGCTTTGGGCTTTCTCCAACTACTTGATCTTGTTACATGAACATGAAAGGCTGCATTGTACAGCAAGACCTTGGGATGGACTTGTAAAGTTGGCTGCCCCTACAACTACTGGTGGTACTGCCAAAGGGAAAGGTTTCATATTTTCAACTCCTAGGAGCTTCAGGGATCATCCAAGATTGTGCTGGGACAGATGTTACCCAGCTGTGGAACAGAAGATATCTCTTCCTGCTGGGCTTTCAGCAGTGGCTTGCCTAGGGTAGCTTCTCTGCAGGCTCAGGCAGGAGCAAGTGGTGAGTAGCAGCCCACATGCAGGTACTCAGTGTAGATCCAGGAAATAAGCTTCTGGCTGACTGTAACTGTTCATTATGATGCTTCCTCTATGGTTCTGGTCCCTGCCTGCATAGACAGTTATTTTGGAATAGTGGAGACTGCAAACTGGACACTCTGTGTGTGCAGAGGTGGGAATGTGCTTGAATCGGTTGGGCAAGGGAGGTGAGCAGAAACATCCCCTGTGCAGGGTTACAGTTCTGGGGGCTTAATGAGAGGGTAGCCAGACAAGAATGTCAGTATCTGCTTCATTCTGCACTTGAATGCAGGCTCGTCTGGTCCTGTCTCCATGCTTGGTAATGCTGTTAGCAGTCTAACAATGGAGACAGAGTCCTAGTCTTTTGGGTAAAAGACGAAGTGTGTTTGGGAGGGGGAGCCTCAGTTCATCCCAGTCCTACCAGTTTGATGCCAGTGTGAGATGTCCAGAGTCTGGAGAGGGATCACAGGTCAGCGGGAGAGTGCCTGAAAAGCAGCACAAAGGAATTCCTGTCCCTCCAGCCAGTAAATTGACATGGGGGACAGAACTTAAGTCTCTTTATGCAAACACACATCACTTGGGGAATAAAGAAGAGGAGTTAGAGACATATGCATGCTTGAAGGGCTATGATCTTATTGTCATCACAGAGATGTGATGGGATGTCTCCTATGACTGGAGCATTGGAATGGAAGGATACAGGCTTTCTGGGAAGAACAGGCAGGGGAGGCAAGGGTAACTTTAGCTGTCTTGATAGCCACAGAAGCTGTAGCTGCCCTATCTCTGGCAGTGTTCAAGGCCAGGTTAAATGGGTCTTGGAGCAAGCTGCTCTAGTGGAAGGTGTCCCTGCCCATGGCAGGGGGTTAAAACTAAATGAGCTTTAAGGTTCCTTGTAACCCAAACCATTCTGTGATTTTTAAATCCAGGTGCTGTACATAGCTAAATACAGTTTTCAGTGTGGTGATGGATGTCTAATTTGACAAAGGCTGCTTTGTAGTTTTTAGCATTCCCACATAAAAAGACATCCTGAAGACTTAAAGTAATTGCTTCTGAAGTACTCCAAGTGTGGAAATTTTGCCTAATTGAGAATAACAATGAGAGAAAAGTAAATTATGGTGAAAAGAATAATACCACAGGAAGCTTTGGAGAGTATTCCTACTGATGGACAATTTGGCTTTCACAGCAGCTTTATACAGATCACTGCAGCTCAGTAAATGAAAAGGAAATATAAGTCCCTTGGGTCTTCACTGATTACACCACAATGAGTAGCTACAATGTCAATGCAAAACCTGATTGTAACACAGCCTTACTACTGAGACATCTTTTGTAGGCAAATTGAGGCATTTGCATTCATGGCTCCTCAACTATAGCACTGCTTCTTCCTGAAAGGCTGTAGTGGTGTTTGGCAGTGGCATGGCTTGACTTTGGTGCCTGGTTTTCTGATGACCATGGTTCTCTCTGTGTGATAAACACATAAATGTATTTGCTTTCACAAATCATAGGTGTAGTTATGTGGATATAACTGTATAGAGTTCACAATAATAGAAACAAAGCTTGCTAAGGACACGAGATTACACAACAAGTTGAAAATGACCAGAACTCTTGAGCAAAATGGAGTCACATAGCAAATGAATTTGTAAAGGTAAAAGAAAGAAAGGGGAGGTGAGTCTTGATATAAGGAAGGCTAGTGCCTGGAAAGCATAGAGTTAAAGTACTTTTTAGCTTAACTTAGGTTGTAGAAAGAGAACAATGTTTGTCTGTAAGTCTGTGGAATTTAGTGGCCCTACTAAGCATGACTTGCTTTAGAAGACTACTGTGAAACAATTGCCTTTAGCTTTAAAGAACAATGTTTGTGTTTTAAGTCTGTGGTGAGATAACAGGATTTAGTGGCCCCAGTAAACATGAGTGAGTTATTTCACACCATCCTTCTACTTATCTGTTAGTTTAGAGGCAGAGCCTCCCAAACATCTGCCAGCTTGGGATACTCCTCGTCTGCCCATCCTGCTATAAATTGTGCAGGAAGGTCACACTGGTTTACATCCTTGCTAGTTATCACAATAATTACAGATATGGCTGGTTTCACCTAGTTGTGTGATTACTGGGGCGTTCAACTGTGCCAAAGGTGAAAAGTAAACTGTGAGGAAGACTGCTTACTTCATCTTGAAGAACCCAACTCACATGAGGAAGACTGCTTACTTCATCCTCAAGACCCCTGCCCACAGTCATTGAAGAGCAGTGCGCAGACGCCAAGAGGAGGAGACTTAGGATAATAAGTTCCTGGACCTAGTTATAATATTCCCTGCCTATACACGGGAATTATGAATATATATGTGACTAATGCAATAGTGAAAGTATAGAAACCTGTAACAAATACTAATCACTTGCACCTCTGGCTATGGTCATGCACCCAGCACTGTTGCTTTTGCTTTATTGACTTTGTCCCTCAATAAAACCTTGTTATCTCGTTTAGAGGAGTGAGCTCGTATTTCACAAATGGGGGCTCATCCAGGACAGAGCCTGCTTTGCTTCCGTGGGCCTGGGGAATCCAAGTGAAAGGTGTGCCCTGCCAATTTCGGCAGTTTGCTCGGTTTCTTCTGGTCTCATCAGTGCTTGCAGGCTATATCCTGGACAAAGAAGGGGACTCATAAAGCAAAAGCAGGGAAGGGCTCCCAGGGAAACCGCGGTTCCCTGTAATTCACATGCATGAAGACCTGGACAAGAAAAGGGGCTGTAAGTATTGTTCAGTTGGGTGGGAATATGGGGGTGATCAGTGTGTGAATGAGACACGGACCAGGTAGCTGGGATCTGTGAAGCGAGTGCGGAGTCTTTCTAACCGCGGTTCCAATCTCCCGGGAGGGAATTGGCCGGTGAAGAGACAAAGTGAATGAGTAACTGAAGAAAGACTGGAAGACCCCACAGGGTATAAATACGGGACAAGGGGCAGGTAAGCCAAGTCCCGGGAAAGAAAGGGAGCAAGGAGATGCTGGCTGAAATACCCCTGGACAGTCCACTGGGCGTTACGTTGGCTAAGAGGAGGACAAGATAAGTTCAACAGGAGGAGAGACAAGACTAGGGGTGTCAGGGGCTCTACCTCCTGGGGAATATCAGGTAAAGGGGATACCTGTAAGTCATAAGGAGACGTCCTACAAGAGGTAAAGAGTGTGAGTGCTCACCCGAAGAATTGGTTTAGACAAGGATAACTGTCCTAACAGCTTTATGAACCTTTGGCAGGTAAACAATGGCTTGGGATTTATGTGTTGCCAATTATTGTCTTAGAGGACATTCTGTGTGAAGTGGGTGATTGAGAGAAGGGCCCTTGTGTGAATGAGTGTTGTGTGTGAGACATGGCATAGCTACAGAGCATGGAGTCCTGATCCACAGTTCCGTGTTCTCCATGAGGAGAGCGGGCAGAGATGGACGAAGTGTATATGTCCTTTGAAATTGAACCTATTGTTGAGTTTTGGTGTCCTATCCACAGTAGTGTTGTGTGTGAACCACTTTTCATCTTTGCATGTTTTTTTTCTTCCTTTAAGGATAAAGTGTTTGTGAAATTTGCTCAGGATTTTTGGTGTGTTAATTGCCTGTGGAAAATTGGTCCCATTGGAACCAGATTGAATATTCGGGCAAACTAAAGAGCCAGTAGAGCAATATCGGGGTTAACTGTGAAAGCAGTGTTCAAGCTCCCTGGTGTGGGGCTCGAACTAGCCTTTGCCCTGTCTGTCATCACTGTAGCTTGTATATCCAAGCTAAGTGTCCTGCTTGTTCAAAATAGATTATCTCTTTTGGTGAGAGACGAGGTTTATTTACAAAACTGTTTGGAATTTAGGTGGATCCATTGTGGGTGCAGCACTCCATTGTACCTTTTACTCTGGGTAAAATGTTATTGTTGTAGGGCTAACTGTATCATATATCTTTAAAGGATTACAATGGGAGGACAGCAGAGTGGGGGAATTCTCAGAAAGAGCCCGTTAGGTTGCATTTTAGCTCATTGAAAAGATAGAGGGGTGCTACCAGGAGGAAGTGTGAATAAGAAAACCCTGATCAAATATTGTAATTGATGGTGGCCTTTATATAAATTGGAAGATGGGGAAAAGTGGCCCTTCAATGGAACTTTTGAACTATAATATGTTGTTATAAGTGATGTTCTTCAAGTGACAAGGAAAATGGGATGATGTATGCAGATATGCTTTTCACTTTAAGAAACCACCCGGCATGGCAGACTGAATACGAAATTAATATAGCTCAGCCAGATCCCTTAATTTTGGCTTTGGAAAAAGACAGGTTAAAGCATAAAGCTAAGCTGGAGAGATGCTGTTCAGCCTGTGATACTTTGAAAAGATGTTTAAAGTTAAAAACAAACAAACAAACCAAACCCAGCGTAATCAGGAAGATAGGTTGAAAAATCATGTATCACAGGAACCTCCGAGAGGTGCACCCTCTGTGTCTGTCCTATCTGATATTGATAAGGAGGAAGAGATTGCTGTCACTGGCAACAAGCAGCAGATCCATATTCAGAGTTAAGAAGGGGTTAAAACACAAGGTGCTGTTGCCGAGGCAGGCATCTGCGGCATCTGCAGCAGCTGCAGAGCAGGCTCAGCAACTGAGAGGAAAAGAAAAAGGGGAAAAGGGAGGGAGAAAGGGAGGGAGAAAGGGAGGGAGAAAGGGAGGGAGAAAGGAAGGGAGCTGGTGCAGCGCCTGTGTTTGAGTATGGGATGAGTGCTGGAGCAGACAGCCAGGTGGGAACAGACATGCTGACAAACGGGACTGGGGGCTTGCTGTACCCTCACTGGGCAAACCCTTTTATTTGTATGAAGTGATATTAATTAATAACGATGATTTAACATTAATGGTGGATAAAAGCCTAAACCCTGCTCAGTTCTTATATGGGGAGCAAAAGGAAGGTTTAACCCATAGCTGTTTAGAACTTATACAATACCAGACCAAGATTCGGAAGGATTTAATGGAACAGGCTTTCCTGGAAGGTGAAGGAATATAGGTGGCCGGATCATCTAGATGTCTACAGGGAAAAAGGATGTCAGGGTACGCGCTAGTTAATGGAGAAAAGATGCAAATCATTGAAAGAGGGAAATTATCCTCAGATTGGTCTGCTCAAATGTGTGAGCTATATGCTCTGGAAAGAGCTTTAGAATACCCAGCATGTAAGAAGGGAACTATTTATACTGACTAGAAATATGCATTTCGTGTAACAAATACTAATCACTTGTGCCTCTGGCTACGATCAAGTGCTACCCAGCACTGTTGTTTTTGCTTTATTGACTTTGTCCCTCAGTAAAACCTTGTTATCTCCTTTAGAGGAGTGAGTTCATATTTCACACTCTGTAAACTCATAGATTTATCTTTGAAGCTCAGGAAGACTGTGGAAAAGGTGTTCAAGTGCTGGGTACTGCTGACCTTGCTCTTTTGAGCACTCTTTAACACCATTCCAGCCAGTGAAAGGTGCTTATTGATTTAGGAAAGAGCGTGGGATCAAATAGTGAGTAACTTTAGTAAAATGCTGTGCTGGACAGGTGTATTTTGACTTGATGTATCTATTGATTGACTTGATCAAGAAAGGAACCATCTGTAGTAAACAGAAGTAAACTGTTACAAGTGAAATGCAACCTGACCTTACTGCAGATATGTGAACAATTACAACCACTGAGCACACCAAGTACCAAGGGCTAGACACAGGAAGGATGTGCTGAGGTGATGAATCATATTCTCTGCATTTGCTTGTTTCTTTTTGCATATCTAGGATGGGCGAATCAACTGTTTGGGGGTGACTGGAATTTATTTGGTTGAGAGGCAGGGCAAACTCTGTGATAGCACTTGTTTATTGCATCTCGCATTCCTTGTTAATCCCCTTCTGTCTTCACTGCTCTCCACCTCCTCGGTTCCTTCTCCATCTTTGAGACCTCTTGCAGCCTTCCCTTTGTTTCAAAAGCTTCATGAGAGTGCATCTCTTGTAGGTTCTCTGCATATAATTCTGTAGTAGGACATTCTCACCCTGAGAAATGATTAAAAGTGTGCTGTTTGCAGAGCACTCTGTGACAGTTTATATACCAGGGGAGACTGGCTGTGTCATTTTGTGCTGCAGGATGATTTCAGGATAGATGAGTGCAAAGAAAAACCTGCTTTGACCAAAGCAAAGGCAGTGATGCTTTAACCTTACCCCTGTAATTCAAACTGCAAAACTTGTGGAAAATACATGCTGAAGCTGGTGTGTGTTCCCTCATGAATGTCACCAGTAGCACAGCCCTACCTCACCCTGTCCCTTTGCATGTTGCTGTAATGATTTCCTGGTAACAGGTTCCTTTGGTACCGACGCTGACCTACTCTATTGTGCTGAATCTGTTCTGATTTAGGTTCTTACAAACTGTGCTCAAGTTACCTCTTTGTTGTTTCACCAGAGAGAGAATTATTACCTGCAATTGTTCCCCAGTGCAAATGGTGTAGGATTGTTTCCTGCTTTTTACTCAGTATTTTCTCTTAGAAAAGTTCCATTTTATACTTGTCCACAGCTGTGTATGTAGAGATCTGTGGAACTCCACATAGAATTGTTTTGTTGTATGTTGTAGCTTAGGCATTTGTGGTGTTCAGCAGTGGATTACTAATCCATCACCTTCCCTTCTGCCAAACAGTGCCTAGTGCCCCTTGTTTGTGCTGGTCGGAGCCAGTGACTGGGCTGTGTGTACTCTGTGTAGTATGTGGAGCAATCTTGGAATTGCCCAGTAGTCTGCAGGCCACCTTCACACTCTGCTCCACAGCTCTGCACCGTTCTCTTTAATCACCACTTTTGTGTGCCATGTATGACTGTGCTGACAGGCTCCATGAACCAGGGCTGCTCCCTTTACCTGCTGCCAACATAATCTCTGTGGGTACCTGTCCCCTCCAAGATGCGTTGGTATGAAGGTACTGTGTAATGAAAGGTGCTTAGTTGTCTGCTTAGTGTGTCAGGAAGGATGTGTATTGTATCTGGAATATAAGGTGATTGTGCAAGTCCTGCAGGATTGGCACTGGACATCCCAAGGCAGAGCAGTTCAACTTGTGACCCATATCTAGCATTAGGGTATGGTCCTTGCAGCAAATATCATTGATGAGCACTAGGCCTTTACCTGTGTGGACTTGCTTGGAGCAACCTGGTCTGGAGAAAAGTGCCCCTGCCCATAGCAGGGGGGCTGGAACTAGATGATCTTAAGATCCCTTCCATCCCAAACCATTCTATGATTTGCTATAGATCTTCACTGAGAACAAAACAAACTTGTAATGTGGATGATCGGGGTTGTGATGTTGTCAACACCCAGTTTTGCTCCTCAGTGCTGCTCTGATTCGATGGTATAGATGCAGCCAGTAAAGATGAGGTGTTGCTCTGAGGAGATTTATGAGTTTGTAAAGCTTGATAGGTTCCCTGTGACCTGCTGCTTGAGTCCTGACAGGCTGTGGGGAACACTGGGGCTGGATTTGCTCCAGTTAAGCTGGTATCCAGCTGGTATCCAGCCTAACTGCCAGCATTCTGGGGGATCTTGGGTTTCGGTACAACCTGTTCCAAGACCAGTGTAATGGTACTGACCTTGCTTGTACAGTGCCTTCAGATCTACTAAAAGCTGTTGTTTAAGGGCTTGCTGTTCTGTGACAAAGGCCTACAAGTAGGTGTGCCAGCTCAGGGAGCCTGTGCAAGTAATAAATACAGCTGGGTGGGTAGTTTGAAGTTCTAAGTAGTATCATAATAACCAAGTAACCTGTGTTTGAGTTAAGTGGTAAAGTTTTCTGCTAGCAAAAACCATTAGGCTTTTATCTTTTCTTTTGCTCTGCTTTGTTTTGTGGATTATGAACACTTGCAGGTGACTTTGCAAAGCATCGCGTGCCAGTTTTCTGCTCTTCAAAGGATTTAAGATGATGGTGTTGATCTTTATCTCTCCTTGTCCCACCCTGTCTCATAGTGGTTTGTGGCTTTTCACCTTTTACTGTATTAAATTTGTCACTGGGAAATGATGTGTGACTGCAAAGAGAGACTGACTTTGAGGTGTTGTTTGAATTAGATACCCCTGGAATTTCAGTGGGCTGGATATGATTTGGAAGGATGCTTCTGTCCCATCAGCTTCTTCATGCTGGTGTTTAACACAGGCTAGTTCAAATGGGTCATGTTGCCATATAAAATAAAAGGGAGGTGGAGCAGCAAAAAGAATGTGGAAGATCCTCACTAGATAAAAGCCTCCCCTTAGCCCTACTTCTTTTAAGAGTTCTTGTGACAGAGCTCTTGGCAAGAGAACAGAAAAGTGTGAACATACTTGCAGTGGAAAGCGGAGAAGGTTAAGCACTGAGATCAAAGGGAAGGAGTAGGGCTGAAATCCTCCACTGCAGAGGATCAGGCTTCACCCTTCCTGGCTTTCTGATCAAAGGGGGTGTTGCTTTGGGGGGTCGGTAAGGCAGGCAAAAACCCTTGCCTGGATCCTTTCTCCTAAGCAAAATCAGCAGCTCGTGGGCAGCCTTTGCATGGTGTTTCCTTCGTTGCCCCTGCCTTCACTTAATGGCAGCAGCCTGTGAGAAGCTGATATGCCAGCCTGCATTTTCCTTTCCCATATCACTGAAGCATGCAGATAAAACTCATTGGTGCTTACAAGCAGTTAAGCAGCCTGTCTGTGAGGGAGCGCTGTGCACTCCCACATTCACAGGGTCTGTGGGAGGAGAGCTGGTCCCTTGCACAGGATCTGCCCTTCTGCTGGCAGCCTCTGCTCTGGGCCAGCAGAACTTCCTGCACAGCCTCTTTGGTGCTTGCTGTTGAAGTTGCCAGCCACGTTTTGGGGGCTTCTAAAGAGGTCAGCAGTAACTTCAGACCGATGATGACACAGGCTTGCTTAATGCTGGTGAAACCTTTAGACCTCATAGCAGCCTTCCAGTATCTGAAGGGAGCCTACAAGGATGCTGGGGAGGAACTCGACATCAGGGACTGTAGTGACAGGACAAGGGGTGATGCATTTAAACTGAAACAAGGGAAGTTCAGGTTAGATATAAGGAAGAAGTTTTTTACTGTGAGGGTGGTGAGGCACTGGCACAAGTTGCCCAAAGAAGTGGTGAATGCTCCATCTTGGCCAGTGTTTGAGGCCAGGTTGGACAGAGCCTTGGGCAGTGTGGTCTAGTGTGAGGCATCCCTGCCCATGGCAGGGGGTTGGAACTGCATGATCTTAAGGTCCCTTCCAACCCAAATCACTCTATGATTCGATGAAATTCGGGAGTTAATTTGAAATACGGGCTCTGCTTTTGAGGATGGGATGGTTTGTGCAGGTTCTGTGTGCTGGACGCATACTTGAGGCCTGCAGGGAACCATAGTGCTTGGATGCTTTGACTCAGAGATCCTAAATACCCTGAGCATACTGTGTGGATCCCTTGTCTGGAGTCTAATAAGTGCTCAGACTAAGTGGTGCTTGACTAAGATCCAACAACTGTTTGACAGTAACTGATGGAATACAACTATTAGGCTTAAGGCTTATGAAGAATGCAAAGACCTGTACCTGGCATATGTATTTATTTTTAGAGTCCCATCCTGGTAGTGCACCTGAACTGAGTATGCTCTTGATCACGGGGAGGTCAGGAGCAATTCATAGAATCATAGAATAGTTAGGGTTGGAAAGGACCTGAAGATCATCCAGTTCCAACCCCCCTGCCATGGGCAGGGACACCTCACACTAAACCATATCACCCACGGCTTCATCCAACCTGGCCTTGAACACTGCCAGGGATGGAGCATTCACAACCTCCCTGGGCAACCCATTCCAGTGCCTCACCACCCTAACAGTAAAGAATTCCTTCCTTATATCCAGTCTAAACCTCTGCTATTTAAGTATTAATTATTGCTGATACCATAACTAAGAGTCTTCCTTGGGAAGCAGGAAGTTAACAGTCATTGGATGTCCTATCAACTTTCATTTCCAGTTCATCAAAAGTGATTTCTTTTCACAGCAATGCTGAGTGACAATAACTCTATGAAGCTCAAAAGTGATTGCTCACCTCCTGTGCAATGGTGTAAGGTGGCTGCACATGAAGATGAGAAGACCAAGCTGGTTTTTAAAAGGTACTCGCAAGTAAGTGTCATTGTTGCAGCAACATGGAGGTCATTTGCTCCCCTCTTTGGGCAGTTATGAAAAGGATGTAAAAATCAAGGGATGAGATTGCCACGTGAACTGAGTGGAGAGTTGGGTACACAGCCTTCACTGGAGCCCTGTCCAGTCAGGTCTTCAACACTGCCAGGGATGGGGCAGCCACAGCTTCTCTGGGCACCCTGTGCCAGCACCTCAGCACCCTCACAGGGAAGAGCTTCTTCCTGGGATCTTAGACTCCCCTCTGGCAGTTTAAAGCCATTCCCTCTTGACCTATCAGTATAGTCTTACTCCATGGTTTATAATTTGACATCAAATTAGAATTGAGTGTGTGCTAATACACATCCAGAACCATGTTTTAAACCAGAAAGGTTCACTACCATGATGCCTCTATGCCACGTGAATTTTTAGGTCTTAAAGCTGAAAAACGTCTCAAAGCCAAGCTGTTACATCCACCGGGGTTTTGAGCACCTGAATGGTGCAGCCCCAGCTGAATTTAGAGGTACCTGATAAACTTCTGTGGATGAAAGCCAGCCTCATTCATCTGCTGTGACTCCCTCGTTTTCTGCCACTCGGCTGATCTTTCCAGCCCAACATGTAATGAAGGTTTACCCCCCCCGTCAGTGCTAAATTTGACCTAGTTAAATCAGATGTGAGAACAGTGCTGCTTTGTTGGTCACCTTGTTTGCATCACAGACAAACTGAGTCTCAGGATTGCATCTGTTAGTCCTTAAGCTACAATCTTTTATAAGCACAGATAATCTTGGAGACCTGTATTAAGTTCGTCTGAAAGTTTCAAGAAGCACTGAGCATTCAGCAGGTTGTATGTTCCAACAAACATCCAGTCCTTAGGAATCCATGGGAAAAGAAAATCAATAATAAAGCTCAAACTTCATATTTGAGTAACAACCACGACTCTAACCAAATAATGATGCAATTCTTGCAGCTCGGTTTAGACGTGAAATGAGCCAGGTGAATATTTGGAGATCAACAGTGAGATTCTTTAGGAATGAGGAATGAATAGATCAAAAACGTGGTCTATATTACTCAATTTTCCAGTTGGCTGTGCTTGGTTTTTTCTTCCTTCTTCATGTTTTTTGGGGTGTAAAGAATAAAATTTGGCCTCTCAGTATAAACCTGAGTATCTAAATTCTGCATTTTGGCCATTTTGTATGTGAGTGGTGCCCATTTACCTTAAACCTTGAAAAATTTGGAAGTCCCATCCTTTTTTTAACTTACATGAAAGTATGTATTTCAAAATAGTGTTGCCCTTTAAAGCAGGTCCTGTGGTTGCTTTTTGGGAGCTGTTTGACCCATCAGAGATGCATTTAGAGTCTATGATGCAGGCATAGAACTGCATAATTCAGAGTTGGCAATATACAATGTTTTCCTTATCAAAGCATCTATGTATCTTTGTACTTCCCTGCAGATAGCTCTGAAGAGTTGATAAAGACTTGCAGTGAACAGAGCAAAAGTTTATCTTGTTTTGAATCAGAATGCAAGTTCAGCTGTCTTAAATTTGTGTAAAATAATGATTTAACACTTGATGGATTGCTGGAAAGCAAGATTATATGTTTCTTTTCTCTCCTACCCCTACCTCTTCCTGTTTGTTTTCAGACTTCTTGCACTGTTTGTGGTTGGAGGGTGCTTCCTTTATATCCTCAAGTTACATTTTGGCCCTGAAGAATGTGACAGAACAAAAATGCCATATGTGGACCTCGAGCGTGTAAGGGTTGGTATTTTTTGGCTTTTATTTTTACTGAAAAATTGACAAGAAAGGAGTTACCAGGCTCTGTAAGAAAGAATTAGAATGCTGAAATCAGCCTGTGAGGGGCAAACAGAATCACAGAATGGTTTAGGTTGGAAAGGATGTCAAGATCATCCAGTTCCAGCCCTGTGCCATGGACAGGGATGCCTCACAGTAGACTGTGTCGCCCAAGACTCTGTCCAACCTGGCCTTGAAAATAGGTTCTGCTTCATTTCATGCCATAGCACTTCTGGGTTTTATTCTTGTGGAGTGACAGATGAAATCCATTGAGAAATTGGATTTGTAGGGGTCAAAGGAGATAACTGTGACTGTTAAGAATTTGAAATGAACTCTGTCACCATACTGTTGTGTCAGTGCAGATTAGAAAGTTGATGCAAATGAAAAGTTCAAGTCCCAAAGCCAACATATGAAACCAAAGGTATATTCTATTTCAGCCAGTTCCCCAACCTGTTTTGCCTTGTAGTTGCTAAGATGTCCTTGGAATGTGGGGCAAATGTGCCGGAGGGTTCAGCTCTAAGTTCATTGACTTATTTAAGGTAGCAGCTACTTCAGCTACAGTTTTACATGGGGCTTTTAAGCTGGTGTAACAGAGACCAATAAAACTTTCTCTTACTTGTTGATGACAGTTCCTTGCCTTTACTGCTTAACCTGTTTGCTTTTTATGACAGCGCTTACCTTGGCTTAGAGTTTTTACAGTTCTGTCATTGGATGTCTCAATGCCAAGACACAACCTAGAGCAAAAGCCCTGATTTAAGATGGTCTCATCACCTTCTTTAGTGCATGTTTTAATCCTTCTGAGCATCTTAGCCTCCCCTTTTCTTCTCACTTGACAGATTTCTTTTCACAATAACATATTCTTGCTTCCAAACAACAAACACCTTAAGCCAAGCAAACCCACAGACTGCATGGACCATGTTTATTGCTGTCTCGTGATCCATTTTGTTTATGTTGCGTGCAGGAGTAGGAAATAGCATTGCTCTTTGTCTAGTTAGGTGTAGTAGCTGATTACAAAGCTGATGATAACTTGGCAGTTGTCAAGTGACTGGCATTACTTTTTGCTGATCGGAGGCACAACTGTTAGCCTTAAAAATGAGGCTCTTCCAAAGATGCACTGAGTGTTACTGGCTCAGCGTACAGCACGAGATTTCTCAGCCATGCTTTGCCCAGGAAGAAGTGTGGTGTTCATGGCCAGACTTGCAGAGACCTTTATAAGGGTGGCAGAGGCAGTTCTGTAGAAGAATCTTAGTTAAAAAAGAAGGAAGCACAGCTTGCCTTCTGGTACACCTACATACACACTTCCCTTTCCTTAACAGCACAGATGGAGAACTGAGTTAGTACTAGATTTGAATCTTGAGTCTGAGTCCTGTGTTTGCACATGTTTTCTTTCAGTTTTAGGGGAGAAAAGATCAGAGTTGATTGAGGGAAGAGAGCATATGAAAAGGTTTTATTTTAACTGATAAAAATAATACCTTTGCTGTTTGCCTTCTTTCTTACAGCAGGTACTGGATTGCCACTATGGATTTCTAAAAACCGTACATGAGTAGTTATGTTGGTGTGGTAAAATGTGTAGTTTCATTTGACAGCTTAATCTTTCTATGCAGTGTGGAATTGTAGTCTTGTTTTGGTGGCTAGTCCTTGGAAGAATCATGGAATCACAGGATGGTTTGGGTTGGAAGGGACCTTAAAACTCATCCAGTCCCAACCCCTGCCATGGGCAGGGACACCTTCCACTAGAGCAGGTTGATTCAAGCCCCGTCCAGCGTGGCCTTGAACACTGCCAGGGATGGGGCAGCCACAGCTTCTCTGGGCACCCTGTGCCAGCGCCTCAGCACCCTCACAGGGAAGAGCTTCTGTCATAGTGAAGACCTGAAACACCACCTTGCATTCCTTTCAAGGTTGGGTTTTAGTCCTTTTAGCAATACTACTTGTGCAGTATTTATGGAAGAAGTGTTGCTTCATTCTGGTTAGTAAGCAAGTCCAGCCTGGCACTGCAGAGCTTTTCCCCAGTGGATGTGTCTCTGGTAAAATCCTACCACAGGCAGAACTCGGGTCACGCAGTTGAGCAATGATGTGGAATTCTGCTTGCTGCCTTGCTGGGTTTGATAGGTTAGGGGTACATCTGATTTTGTAAGTAACAGTACAGATGTTCTCAGATGGCTTCTTTCCACCTATCACTTCTATTAGCCTAATTTATTCTTTAGAAAGCTTCCTTTCCAGGTTTAAGTGATTGGATGGAGGGAGTCTCCTTTGCAGGTTTTCACCCTGCACTGGTTAGGATCTGCATTTGAGTGAATGCTTTGCAATGTCTTTTATCTCCTCCTTTAAGCTTTCTTTATAAACCCCTCTGTTTGCTAAACTGCTTGTAGATTGCATTAGGAGGACTTGGTATGTTCCTGAAGCTGGCTTTCCTGCCTGAAACCATGTGTGTTTTGTTCTAGAGAGCACAACAATATGCCAGAGCTGCATTGCAGGAGCAGTGTCGACCTTCTTATGTAAAGAAAGAAATGGGGAAGTTATTTGCAGAGAAATACAGCATGGACGTATCTCCCTTTGTAAAGAAAAATATAAATGAAGATGAAGCTTTGTTTAAATATGAACCTCCTTTTGGATTTCACAAGTTCTTTGATAAGCTTAAAAGTCTCCTTGAACTCTTACCTGAGCATGATTTACCAGAAGATTTGAGGTCAAAGCACTGTAAGCGTTGTGTGGTTGTTGGCAGTGGTGGAATTCTTCGTGGATCAAAGCTGGGTCACTTATTGAATCAGTTTGATATTGTTATAAGGTATGTATTTTCCATGTAAAGATTCCAACTACTTCAACTTTACTTTATGAGCAGACTTTGGGTTTTAAGGGGGAAGTATTTTCAACATGCAGCTTATAAGACTGTTTCTGAAAGTGCTGTTGAGAAATTCACTTGTGATTTGATGGAAGTTGGAATTTAGGAGCAAAATGAGTTGTCCTGTTCATAAGACAGGAATTCAATGTAATTATAGAATCACAGAAAAGTTTGGGTTGGAAAAGACCTTAAGATCATCCAGTTCCAACCCCCTGCCATGGGCAGGGACACCTCACACTAAACCATGTCACCCAAAGCCCTGTTCAACCTGGCCTTGAACACTGCCCAGGATGGAGCATTCACAGCTTCTTTGGGCAACCTGTGCCAGTGCATCACGACCCTCACAGTAAAGAACTTCTTCCTTATATCTAACGTGAACTTCCTCTGTTTCAGTTTGAACCCATCACCCCTTGTCCTGTCACTACAGTCTCTGATGAAGAATCCTTCTCCAGCATCCTTGTAGCCCCCTTCAGTTACTGGAAGGCTGCTCTGAGGTCTCCACGCAGCCTTCTCTTCTCCAGGCTGAACAGCCCCAACTTTCTCAGCCTGTAGACTTCAGATGCAAAAAACCCATGGACAGAAATGAATGGAAACCAGTGAAATAATAGAAAGGTAGACAAACCTGGTGATATCCATTCATATGTTCAAGCTTTCAGAGGCAGGCTTTAGGACTTGCTTCTTGTGTTTTTCTCTTTGGTTATTTGGAATGCTTATTTGAAGGATTTATAATGGCTCTTTCAAACACAATAAAAAATAACTGGTGTTTCAGCATCCAGTTTGCTTACACACTGTACAGCATGCTAATTGTTCCTTATCTTTACAACATCAGTGTGTGCTTTCTATGATTACCCATGTTTTCTAACATCTGAATGAAATGAATACAGTCTGTATTTGTGCCTTCTGAATGCTGCTCTTTGAACTCTCCTTCTCTCTGTTTTGAATCATGTGAAGTCACAGATAAACTTAACACCAGCATTTCCCCAGGTTGCTTTGTAAACTAAGGAGGCCATGAGGATGACTGGGGGCTGGAGCACCTCCTGTATGAAGACAGGCTGAGAAAGTTGGGGCTGTTCAGCCTGGAGAAGAGAAGGCTACGTGAGACCTTGGAGCAGCTCCCAGTAGCTGGGATGGGATACTGGGGAGGGACTCTTCATTAGGGACTGTAGCAATAGGACAAGGGGTGATGGGTTCAAACTGAAACAGGGGAAGTTCAGGTTAGGTGTAAGGAGGAAGTTCTTTGCTGTGAGGGTTGTGAGGCACTGGAATGGGTTGCCCAAGGAAATTGTGAATGCTCCATCCCTGGCAGTGTTCAAGGCCAGAATGGACAGAGCCTTGGGTGACATGGTGTAGTGTGAGGTGCCTGCCCATGGCAGAGAGGTTTGAACCAGGTAATCTTAAGGTCCTTTCCAACCCCACCTATTCTATGATTTTATTATTTGCTGCTTTTAGGGAAGTACTCTATACAGTGAGTCAGTAGCACTTACATGAAGGTAGACAAACCTGTCAGCATATGGAGGGGCAGGGAACTTACATTAGTTGCTCTCTGAAGTTAGAGCTGGCAGCATGAAGGTGACTTTTGTGCTGATACAGGAAAGTCTGTGGGACTTATGCTGTTCTGCAGAACTGCACACGGAGCTGGATGCTGTTCTTGTCAGCAGTGTGCTACATGTGACGTTTTTGGTTAGCTGGAATGATGTAAACCCACTGGATGCGTTACATTGCATTGGTAGTTCGAATGCTTTTATGTAATACTCGTGTGTGCATATATGTAAAAAAAGGTAACACAGACAGGTTCCTGTTTGTTTTCTGTCCCTTCCTCTTTTTAAGCCCCTTTGAGTTGGCACAAGGCAATGAATATTAAACTCTGCCCTGCTCTTACTTTCCTATCCAAGCTTTTCTTCTTGAAGTGCTGCACTTGTGCCAGATGATCTATTCATAGGATTGGCATCCTCCCAAAGATCAGGGATGGATGAGTGCAACAAGGAACACTGAGATACTGAGAAAACACTCTACTCCACTCTTATCTGGGCCAGATAAAAGTTCTTTGCTTCAGTGTCTGATGTTCTCATGAGATTGTAACCTGTGCTTATTAAATACAGTTTCTCTCTGCTCTGGTGGTTTTGTTGTTAGGTTAAATGATGCACCAGTTCAAGGATACACAGATCACGTTGGTAACAAAACTACTATCCGGATGACTTACCCAGAAGGAGCCCCTCTCTCTGAACACGAGTACCCTCCTGCTAGCTTGTTTGTGGCTGTTCTGTTTAAAAGTGTTGATTTCAACTGGCTTCAGGCAATGGTTAAAAACGAAACCTTGGTATGTAACCTGGCACTGTTATGTTTGTATGAACTTAGTTTGTTTTCTCATGGTGAAGAAGCTGACCTCTTACCTCCTGGGTTAGTGTACTGAGCATCTTTTGTGTAACTGTGGTGGTTTTAGCTCTGTCTCCTAGTTACTGTTAGTGCTAGCAGTCACGTTGAAGCCCCATGCTGACAGTAACACTTTTTGTGCAGCTGTCGGTGGTTTGCACCAAGCTACAAGGCCTATTTAGTGCTTACTGAAGTTGGATTCATTTCACATCAGGTTTAAGTGACTTGAACAAGTTTTCAGAGCCTGAAATAGAAAGGCAGGTTTTGGATTCCAGTCCATCCAAGTCCATGCTACAATAGACATACATGCAGTTAATGTGTGATTGAAGCATCACAGTTCTCATTTCACATTTCTCTGGGGTTCCAAAATTAAGAGGTTGTTTATTTCTCACTGACTATTTAAAGAAGTGCAGAGATTCCAAAGGAACTGGTAGAGAAGGTCCATATTTCCAAACTATTTAAATGAGTGGTTTCCACCTCCTTCAGTCTGGGGGAAGATCCTTTCTGCCAGTTGAAAACCAGTAGCTAGGTTTTTCTGGCTACAGATCGAGAAAGTGCTCTATGATTGAGAGAGAAGCCAGCTTGTGAAGTTTAACACGTACTAGCTGAGGTACACTGGTGTTCCTGAACCACCTCAGCTAGAAACCGAATCCCTGATGAATTGTATCACTTGTGTGCTGTGTCTGCTGGGCGCTGCAGTCTCAGTTTCCCTTTGCTGAACTGTGTTTTCTTTCTCTCAGCCTCTGTGGGTGAGACTCTTCTTTTGGAAGGAGGTTGCAGAGAAAATTCCTTTTGCGTCAAAGCAGTTTCGGATTCTGAATCCAGTCATCATCAAAGAGACAGCTTTGGACATTCTACAGTTCCCTGAACCAAGATCCAAGTTCTGGGGTTGGGATAAGGTAAGAAGCTTCCTTTTAGGAGAGGGAGACTGTGAAATAGAAAGCAAAACAAGAAACCAACAGACATTTGGGGCTCTTCCTTCAGTATGTGTTCTCTGTGCACTTTCAGAGCTGATTTAGAGTAATAGGAAATTAATGTGCTCTAAAAGGACTTGTATTTTCTTGTGTGAAATTGAAGTAGGATTTCAGCTCACCTTTTTAGATGAGGCGTTATGCCTGTGCATGCTGACACTCCCCATGTGGAGTACTGTGTCCTGCTCTGGGATCCCCAAGGCAAGAAGGATGTGGAGTTGTGGGAGTGAGCTCAGAGAAGGGCTGAAGAGATGTGAGGGCTGGAGCAGCTCTGCTCTGGAGCCAGGCTGAGAGAGCTGGGCTGGGGCAGCCTGGACAAGAGAAAGCTCCTGAAGGCGAGACCTGAGAGCAGCTCCAGTGCCTAAAGGGGCTGCAGGAAAGCTGGAGAGGGGCTTGGGACAAGGGCCTGTAGGGACAGGCCAAGGAGAATGGCTTGAACCTGCCAGAACAGGGGAGACTGAGCTGAGCTCTTAGGCAGAAGCTGTTCCCTGTGAGGTTGCTGAGGTGCTGGCACAGGGTGCCCAGAGAAGCTGTGGCTGCCCCATCCCTGGCAGTGCTCAAGGCCAGGTTGGACACAGGGGCTTGGAGCAGCTGCTCCAGTGGAAGGTGTCCCTGCCTGTGGCAGGGGTTGGGACTGGATGAGCTTTAAGGTCCCTTCCAGCCCAAACCAGTCTGTCAGTCTGTGATAAATTTATTGCAGTACTGTTTGTTCACTCACCCATTATTGTGACTGGTATTAAATATTCAAGCATTTGATATACACTAAATATGTTAAGAGCAGCCCTGCTAAATCAAACCAGTAATTAGCTAGGGACAGATGTGTCTCCAGCTGCAGAGAGGGTATGAAAACCAGGCCAGTGGAAAGCAGCCTTCCAACTGCTGGACTGGCTGTGTGTACCAGTGTGCTCCAGAGTGGCTGGTGGGTATATCCTCCCTGTCCTTTGCTCTAGCCATAGCATGGAGTGATGAATCACCCAGTTCAATTACACTCTGCATTTTTGTTATTTTCATTATTTATTTGAGAAATTGGATGTTACTGGTTTGCTTGAGCTATGAGAAAATAACCATCATCTTTGTACGTCTTATGGGGAAGCATTTAATGGTATTGGTAGTGCACAAATGTGTGAAGCATCTTCTCACATTTATTTACCATAATAACCTAATGTATAAAGCTGTCTTTTAGTTGAATTGTAGTATACCTCCCTTCTTCACAGGCTGTGCAGTGGAATATTCTGAAGAGTCCTGTTAGAGAGCTTGTTGCCCAAGCCTGAAGTACATCAGGAAATGTCAAGTTTAGCTGCATGTCAGGAGTTGAGTATTTGGAGTGAGGGTTCACTTGTGGTTTAACTGCACAGTAGTAGGGCACATTGCCTGCATAATAATAAGTCAGTGTTCATAGCCAGAAGTCTTGTTAAAGGCAAATACTCAAGTTGTGTTAGTATTTAACCCTGAAGTTTTTAGTTTTACTTGATTATTTGTTTCTTTAGTTGTGATTTTAGTTCGGATTGTTCAACTGATTTCTGTTTCAAGTGAGGAGAGAGAACAGACAAAGCTGTTGATCTTTGTGAAGTGTTTCTAAAACCTACCAAAGGTGAATGTTTCAATTCAGCAGGCTTCATTTATTCCCCCCTTTTCAGAATGTACCTACAATTGGGGTCACAGCAGTTGTTCTGGCCACGCATTTATGTGACGAAGTGAGCTTAGCAGGGTTTGGCTACGACCTGGATCAGCCCAGCGCACCTTTGCACTACTACAACAACCTCTGCATGGCTGCCATGAACGGACAAACTATGCACAATGTGACAAGTGAAACCAGATTCCTGCAGAAACTGATCAAAGAAAAGGTTGTCAAAGACCTCACTGGTGGCATACATTGTGAGTTCTGTGGCACAGACAGCTAGTGAGTGAAGTGCAGTGTGGTTTGGATGTGTTAAACTTCCAGAGGTGCAGCTGGAACAAGCTTTTCACTGTCTTTCGGTCTTTAAAGTGTGTACAAACTGGAAGTGGAATCTCTGCTGCCTTTTTTTTTAATGTCATTTTGTTGGACTTTTAAATTTCTTTTGCTGTCAGATTTTACTTTGCACATTTTTTGTGAATAACTGTGTAAATACAACTTGGAGTTGAAAGAGATGCATTTAAAGTATTTAATGTTTTAAGTTGTCTGAAGAAAACCAGAGGTTTTTGTTTTCAGATGTATATAGTACGCACAATGCTAAGCCTGAGTTGTCTAACAGCATACATGAGGGTTTTCTCCACTGAACTACTGTCTCTGTTGATCCAGTTCTTGGTGTCTGACTCCTTTTCATGCATGTCATGAAAAGAAAGGTGAATGCTTCTCAAGTCTCTCAGTCCTTGCAGGTGGAGCATTGTGTTTCCTCCTTAAGTATTTATATTCATTTGGGTTTGTACTAATATTTCTTGGGGGGGAGGGATGTGAAGGAGGAATGTGGGATTGAAGGCAAAGGAAAAGGAACTGTTATGGCAACAACTGAACAGTAAGTACTTTGGTGCTTTGGTGTTCATGACTGATATTAAAATCATTGATGCATTAACATTTTGGGTTAGAATCCTGCTTCATCATGAGGCATGTTTGGGCCCAGGGTGCACTATATGAGGTTTTAGCTAGTAGGAGACTTTCACTTGAACCAGATCACTTGTCATTTCCATTTCTTAAGAACCAGATAGATGCTTCTAACTACTTGATGTGCAGCAGAGTTCAGCTGGCCCAGTTAAAGTGGCATTAATACAAAATCTACCCTTTTTCTTTAAGTGACATGAGAATTGCTGGTTCTATAGAACACTGGTTTGTATGAATCTTCCAGTTAGCAGCAACAGGATCTACGACTAGGTTAAAATTTCCACTGGTTTACTGTATGATCCTTAAGTAATACATTACAGATACTGTAACCTTAATAGTTTACAATGGTGATAACCCTTAGGGATTCTAGTGTTGACTGTTTAATTAATGGGAGAAGTAGTGTTGTTTGCTTTCTTGTATCAGCTTTTAAGTCAGCAATTGGATGAGTGTAAGTTACGAACAAAATCACATTGAGGAAGTAGTATGAACTGTCAGCAAGCTAGATACCTGCTGGAAACAGCATCCTTAACCCCAAAGCTCTAGATTCACGTTCTTGTGACTGGAGATCAGTGCATTGCAAAGAAACTGGACTCTGCAGATCTGTGAGCAGGTTTAGATGTTCATTTTTGTTACTAGTAGTGTAGTAGGTATGACTGTGTTTGCACTGAGTAATGTTAATCTCTGTGTAAAAAGCTTTCTTTGGGAATGGAAGCTTGTTAGCAAATTGATCAAAGCTCGGCCTAGAAACCTTGTTCTTTGTCAGGGACTCTCCACATGGTGAACATTCCCACTTATTTTTTTGCTATGGGTGAAGATACAAATGTAGTTCTGAATGTGAGAAAGCAAGATGAGGGTGGTTGGATTCTTTTACTTTTGGGTTTTTCTTCCATGGAGAGGAGATGTACTGAATGATAATGTTAGAACACAGGAGCAGCAGACTGAGTCTCACTGTTATACTAAAAGGCAGTAAAATGACATCAGATCATAAAGCATAACTCTGAAGAGCTTCAGACCTCATCTTTCCTAAGTCCTGAGTAACTACATGTCCTTGAAAGCCTCTTGTGGATGGTGAACAAACATGAAAATCAAAAGTCTCTGGCACTGTCTGTTTATAGCAATAATATTAATCTAACTTCTCTGTGAAAACCGTGAGTTTTTGTACTAGCAATAAATATCTAGTCTTATTTTATTTCTTGTAAGTATAATAATTATATTGTTTAATTTAAAAATATTCCAAGTGGGAAGAGTTTTATACAGATAGTCTTTTAGTTAATATATTAAAATGTGCTTATTCTTTTCTCCTGGTATTTAAACTGGAAGCCAAGTACCTTAGTTTCATTTGGTGTTCTGAAGTTTTGGGGGATTCCAGAACGTGTGCATTGGGAGGACATCCTGAATGCACTGAATTGTGTTCAAAGCACTTGGTCCCTCATCAGTTTGCTTTATTCAGAGTAACTTAAAAGTAATCAGTTGATCAATCAATGTAAATGTCAATACTTTTTGGAGATGCTGTATTTACTGTCAACCCTCAAATGATGTGGAGGTAGGATTAGCATTGTTTTCCCACTAGTTTTATGGCTTGTGATAAAACACTGTTCCCCATGGTGGTGTGTGCTGCATTGAGTATGTCTGTGCAGGCTTGAGCGTATGTGAAATAGCAAAGTTCAGGTTGCAAAAAGCAATAAACTGATGAAGCCACTTTCTACTTCTGTAGTTGTCTGCAATTTGTTCTGCCTCCTTTAAGGGTTTTACATGTCTTACTGGTCCAACTGAAAGTCTTTATGCAATCCCAGGCACTCAGGAAGAGGGGAGTTAGTGACTGATGGCAACTCTTTCTCCTTTATTGACACCTTTTAATACCTATCACTGTAGGTACATCTCTTGATGCCTGGAAGAGAGAGTCCATGTCAACACTGACCATATCACAGGCTTCCAGGTTCGTGAGTTAAAGTAGATGAGACTGGGTTATAGCACTTAAATTTAAGGCTGTGTCTCTTCCAGTGGTGGAAGCAGCATCTGGTCTGTGCTTCAGTCTTGCTGGTGGTGATCTATGAGCAAAAGCTGTTTGTGTCTCTGTGTTGCTGTGCCCCAGATCTTATGCTTTGCAAAGAATCTGCATCATCCCTTGTTGATAGGCTTTAATGGTGTTTGTTTAAAAAGCCAACGAAGACTCTGGAGCTGTGATAATCGTGTTCCACATCAGGAATTCTCTTTAATCTGGAGCTGTGATAGTCGTGTTCCACATCAGGAATTCTCTTTGTAACTCTGTGTAGGAGCTATCATAGCTAAATATGTGTCTGACCTGTTCTGATACTGAAGCCTTGTCAGAGAACATAGCTTCAACTTTGCCCTCCCTTGGACTTAGAGTGGTGAAGTATTTGCAGTATCTGTTATGCTGGGGTAAGTAGAAACTCTTCTAGGACTAAACAATTCTGAAACTGTTTTGTAGATTTAGATAACTTGTGAAGCTTTTTCTTTCCATGTATTCAGGTTTGTGTGACCTACATAGGGAACAGCAGAAGAGATGAACAGGGTATATTGGTCAAACAAATGGGAACTTTTGAGTTACCAAGCGGGACTTTATGGTGCTGTTTCTGCAGTGTTTCTAAGAGTCCTGCACCCAGCTGGTTTATCTGTGGCTGGAGACAAGCTGATGCTTCCTTGGAAGAGAACCACAGGTAAGGATCTGCTTATTGTTGCATGAGAAGACATAGAGCTGCTTGATGGGGGGTGCTGAGGAGGGTGGTTGCAGTGTGTGACCAGTTGACACTGGAACTAGCCTTTGAGCTCATAGGGTTGTCTGCTGAGATGCTGACAAAAGCAGTTGAGACTCTTCAGCAGATGGATGTGTGCTGATAGCTTCTGCTCTCATGCTGCAGTTGGATCTGCAGCAGGAGATGGGAGGGGATCAGAGGAGGGAGCTGCACACTGGGAGTGGGATCTCTGTGCCTGGTGTTGTGCGCAGATGAAGGAAGAGCTCTTGCATCTCTGTTAAGACTAGCACCAATGTGATGCTGCAACTTCCTTCTTCCAGCCTGACAGCAGCAAGGTTTGATGTTTGAAATACCAAATGGATTTTACTAACTCTGGGATCTTGCCCTCTGAAATTTCTAGGCTCTTGCTTTTCCTAACTTCATATGTGATAGTATTCCACATAGCTCTTTTACTATGAAGTAAATCCAGGGGGTTGGAACTGAATGAGCTTAAAGCTCCCTTCCTACACAGACCAGTCTGTGATACTTGAAAATGATGCTGCTGAAAAGCTTAGCCACTGTTGAAGAAACCATTACCTGAAGTCACTTGTGACCAGATCCAAACAGGATGAAATGGTTTGAAGAGGGACAGCCAAGCCTAGCTGTGAAATGCAGCCCCTTTGCTCAGCAGCTACTTCAGTCCAAACATTTACTTTCTTGCAGTAGTGAAGGTTTTGACCTGGAAGTTCTCGAAGCTCGAGGAGTACATTTGTGGACAAGCACAGGTACATCCTGGTCGCAACAGGTTTGAGCGGTTCAGCAGCAGCCTTGCCCACATCTCATCAGGTGTCAGAAGGTAGGTGACCTGCTTGTCAAGTCCCCAAGGGGCTTGCTCACACACTGTATAATCACCTTTGAGAGGTACTTGCTAGAAGCAGAGTTCCCTGCATTCTGTGCCTCCATGCCTGTTTTATTGTCCCTAAAACAATGCTGTGAGCAGGGTCTGAAGCATGGCGGGGTCTTTTGGTGGGGACCTGGTATGTGTTCCTCACAAGCTGGAGTTCAGACTTCGTAACATCACTGACACAAGGTCCTGACATGATCAGGCGTAGCTCTGACAGTCAAGGTGGGACGCAGGCATTAAATCACCTGTGTTATGACAAGTTGTATGGATTAGGTTGAAAAGCAAAGCCAGGAATCCTGGGTTTTCAGAGGGGGGTTGGAGGGGCAGGACATAGAGATTTTGTTCATCTCCACCTACCTGCCCGTTCCAGTTGATTTACCCTTTTCTTCTTGCCCAGGCACTTGTGCATCGCCTCTTTGTGGGGTAACAAAACCCGCCTGTGGCTGAATCTTGATTGAAAGATTCAATTCTCATACCTGCCAACGTTTGCAGTTTCCACCCTGTGAACTGGAATTAGAGCTGCTCATGCTGAATGTAGGTGGTTTACCTCTCTTTGGGGTCATATCTCTGGTCATTAGTTTTCAGAGCCTTGCCTCTCTTGTCCCTGAGCCAAACCCAACTTGTTTCCAAGCACCTACACATGCCTTTGATGAGAATAAAGCTGTCTTTGTGTCATGAGGTGTCAGAACAAAGCCTCTCTTTTTAGGAGACGAAAGCTCAACGTGACCAAGCAACGTGCACTTGCAGCCCAGAAAGCCAGCTGCATCCTGGGCTGCACCAAAAGGAGCATGGCCAACAAGTGAAGGGAGGAGATCCTTCCCCTCTACTCCACTCCCACCTGCAGTGCTACATCCAGCTCTGGGGCAACAGCACAAGGACATGGAGCTGTTGAAGTGAGTCCAGAGGAGGCCATGGAGATGCTGCGAGGGCTGGAGCAGCTCTGCTCTGGAGCCAGGCTGAGAGAGCTGGGCTGGGGCAGCCTGGACAAGAGAAGGCTCCTGAAGGGGAGACCTGAGAGCAGCTCCAGTGCCTAAAGGGGCTGCAGGAAAGCTGGAGAGGGGCTTGGGACAAGGGCCTGTAGGGACAGGCCAAGGGGAATGGCTTGAACCTGCCCAAGAGAGGGGAGACTGAGCTGAGCTCTTAGGCAGAAGCTGTTCCCTGTGAGGGTGCTGAGGCGCTGGCACAGGGTGCCCAGAGAAGCTGTGGCTGCCCCATCCCTGGCAGTGCTCAAGGCCAGGTTGGACACAGCGGCTTGGAGCAAGCTGCTCCAGTGGAAGGTGTCCCTGTCCATGGCAGAAGTTGGAACTGGATGAGCTTTAACTTCCCTTCCAACCCAAGGCAGTCTGGGATTCTTGCTCAGTGGAGGCAGTTCTTCTTCCTTCTCATGGGCACTGAGGGGCCCTGGCCTTGGAAGGATGTGCTTCCAGTTGCACAATCTAGCTTTGGCAGCAGCTGGATGCTGTAGCTACTTGTTGGAAGGGTCTGCGAAGGGTCAACAATAAGATGATGGGCAAGCCATAGGAAAACAAACCTCGTTTTTTTCCCCATCTTTCTGGCAAAGGAGAGCTAGAAATACAGGCTTGGATGCTTGTATTTGCTGAATGCTGAGCACTTCCTTCTCAGCAGGCTTTGCTGTGCTGCTGTTGCTAAAACAATCATTCTGTAGCTCTAGCAATTGAAGCAAGTGGGGAGGAGGTTTGGGACTAGCAGACCTGGAGGGGATGAAACCAGGAGCTTGGTGGTGGGCTGGAGAAGGCCGGAATACACACACATCTCCTTTGAACAGCCAAGTGCAGCCTGAGGAATGCCTCTGCAGCAGCATGCAGCTGTCTGGTTATCCCTCTATAGCATTGTGCACCTGGGACTTTCATACTGCTCATGCAATGCTTCATACAATGTTATGTGGTCATAACATAAATGACCACAAAAAATGCCTTGGCAAAAGCTTTTGGCCAACTTCTTTCTCCTGCAGGCTGAGGGTATCCTGGGGAGCAGAGTGGTTTTGCAGGGATTGCTGTACCTGCAGGGAAAGCTCAGGATGTGGGTCCAGAGCAGTGTTATGACCTCTCTGTGCTACTCTGTCCAGGAAGTTTGCAGGTTACCAGTGGGTCACATCCTGCCTCTTTTAATGAAGACCTTCAAAAAGAAAGAGTGTTGTCAGTTTTGTGGCAGGTGGAGAGCTCGAGGGTTATTTTTAAGTAGGTCCTTTCCTATTTATAGAGGCAGTAAACTGGGACAGATCATGCCTTAGCCCCAAACCTGAAGGGGTTTCCCTCTGCATGGTCATGAAGGTCTGAAGCCTGTCACTGCTCCTCCTGTCTTCATCAGGCTGAGAGCCTACTTTTCCCCCCATAATGGCAGTTCCTCCTGTCACCAACCAGCAATGGTGCCGAGTTGTCCTCGGGTCTGTCCACTGCTGAATGAATCTGGAGTGTGTAGGTCTGCAGCTTGGGGAGATGCTTTGGGGTGTCTTGGGCTGGAACCTCCTGTTGCAAAGCCTCAGCCTTTGCTTGTAACAGCTCATGCTGCATTAGAAACGCCAGTGATTTTAAATACCTGGGTACCAAACGAGACGTTCCTGTGTCCGATGGCCGGCCTGGAGGCTCATATCTAAGAGATGCTGAATTTCATGTTGTGCTCTAAAAGGAAAGGTGGTGAAGTGGTCCACGACAGCAGTGCCAAGGCCCAAGGCAGCATTCCACGCTTGCGGAAGGGCTGGAAGCAACAGTCGGGAGCGCAGCCCCATCTAGTGCCTTGGTGTGAATCGTGCTGCTGAGCCGGGATGTGCACAGGTGGAGCGGGGTTATGCTGCAGCTGCAATCCACTGCTTCGGAGGAGCAAACGAGGAGGGATCCTTAACCACTGCTTAAACAAATAACCTAATGCTGCAGTGCTGCATCCAGCTCTGGGGCAGCAGCACAAGAAGGACGTGGAGCTGTTGGAGAGAGGCCAGAGGAGGCCATGGAGATGCTGCGAGGGCTGGAGCAGCTCTGCTCTGGAGCCAGGCTGAGAGAACTGGGCTGGGGCAGCCTGGACAAGAGAAGGCTCCTGAAGGGGAGACCTGAGAGCAGCTCCAGTGCCTAAAAGGGCTGCAGGAAACCTGGAGAGGGGCTTGGGACAAGGGCCTGTAGGGACAGGCCTAGGGGAATGGCTTGAACCTGCCCAAGAGAGGGGAGACTGAGCTGAGCTCTTAGGCAGAAGCTGTTCCCTGTGAGGGTGCTGAGGTGCTGGCACAGGGTGCCCAGAGAAGCTGTGGCTGCCCCATCCCTGGCAGTGCTCAAGGCCAGGTTGGACACAGGGGCTTGGAGCAGCTGCTCCAGTGGAAGGTGTCCCTGCTTGTGGCAGGGGTTGGAGCTGGATGAGCTTTAAGGTCCCTTCCAACCCAACCTGTGATGATCCACAGCTTCTCTGGGCACCCTGTGCCAGCTCCTCAGCATCCTCACACAGAAGAATTGCTTCCTAAGAGCTCATCTCAGTCTCCCCTCTGACAGCTTAAAGCCATTCCCCTTGCTCTGTCACTGTATGCCCCTGTGAAGAGCTGCTCTGCAGGGGCCCTCTCTTTCAGTCTTAGCTCTTTGTGTTCATAAATACAGAGCACAATTTTAAGGAAAGCTCTGGGTTGGAGGAAGAGCATATACATGTGCTCTATAGACCTTGTATAGAGCTTTGTGGAAGGGAACAGTCTCCAGCTCTAGAGGAAGCATTGCTATGAACTTTGTGGCAGGAATGCCACAAACTCCATTTCTCAAGGAGCCGGACTCATTCCTGGAGGTCTGTCCAGCCTGGCTCAGTCCTCTCTGCCACCAGAGAGAGCTGGAGGCTGACAAGACCTCAAGCATATCTGGCCAGGATACCTGAGCAAACAGAGACCAACTGGTCCAGACAAGATGATGCAAAGGGTCAATGACAGGATGGTTCCTTTTTCTCTGCATCATCCCATGGAAAGGACAAGATGTAAAGGACACAAATAGCATCCTGGGAGGTTTTGATTCCATAAGGAGGCTTTTCTAACATAAGACCAGAGAAGCATTGGCATGGATTGTTCCGGGAGGTCTTCCAGCACTGGAAAGTCTGAAGGCTGCATTGGATGAGCTCCAGGCAGGACTGTTTCAGCTGCAGCTGATCCCACTGTGGGCAGGGGATGGATTTAGCTGCCCCCGCAGGAGGAAGGGAGTGTTCTTTCCAGCCCCTCTCTGCCCTTTCAGTCTGATGCATGATATTAGGCAATGATGCTGAGATTACAGTTACTCACCATTCCCCCTGAAGCACTTTCAGCTCTTCTTATAGGGCATGATGTGGAAAAGCAAAGCCCAGACATTAAACTGGGGATGGTTTCTTCCCTGTAGCTAAAAGTGATGCTGAGGGCATCAAGCCCTTGATTTCGAAGGGGCTACATGTTGAACCCCACTATGGCCAAAATTAGAGCATCTCTTGGTCTGATTTATAGTTTATAATCCTGGAAAAAAAAGCAGTTTTCCAGCTTGCAGAGGTTGTTATTTAGTTGCAGAGGCATTTTCAGGAATGTTTGAGCACTGGGGCTTGAATTAACCAATTCTTCATAGAATCATAGAAAGATTTGGGTTGGAAAGGAGTTTAAGATCATCCAGTTCCAGCCCCCTGCCATGGACAAGGACACCTCACACTAGACCATGTTGCCAAATGCTCTGTCCAACCTGCAATGATCGAGAATGTCAGCTTAGGAGAGGAGATTTAGAGACAAAAGAGGTTCCATATTAAGCAGAAGGGGATGCTCAAAACCTGCAGGGTACCCGCTCCCTGCACTTCCCTTTTGTTTCTCTCTCCTCTTATGTAAATAATATATGAAACCTGGAGAAGGCAGCTGGAGCCAAGGGATGCAATGGACCCTGACGCTGTAAAACACTTCCCTGCTAAATCCCACCTGCAAGCCTGTCCAGGAGGATTTGCTCCATGGCTCATTGCACTCCCAGCTGGCATCTCGCTTCAGCTGCTCCTCACACCTGCAGTGATGATGGCAACTGGAGGAGCTCCTACGTGAAACCTGCAGCACAGATGAGGTGTGGGAGATGTGTTTTGGGCTGTACACAACCCACATTGGCCATGAAAGAGGTGAGAGTGGGTTCTTTGCAGGCACAAACTTGCATTGCTGGGGGCTGCAGTGATTGATGCCCAGCAGGGTGAGGGTCACCCATTGATATCAAGTGCAGGCACTTCTGCCACGTCCCTGGAGAATCTCTCCCTTGTGCTTGAAGGACATCTGCTTTTTCTCTGCTCCAAGGCTTCTGGTCTCTGTATCAGTGAAGAGAGAAAGAGGAAAAATACCATAACTGGTTAAATCCCTGGCAAGGGAAACTCAGTGATTTTCCCCAAGCTCTGCTTATCTCTGACCCTCAGCTCAATCCTTGACTATAAAGGGATTGCACACATACCACTGCTGCTCTTGCCTTGTGATAGACTTGCAAGTGTGACCCTGTATTATTTGTTCTTGGCTTACATGCTTGCCCTTAGTTAGTATTAGAGGGATGTAGCCTGACCCTGATCTGCCACATGAAACAGCTCAACCTCCTCCCCGTTTTGGACTGGTTTGCTTGCTGGTAATGGCTGCGGTGGGTTATGGCAATGCAATGACTTCTTTTGGGCCCTTGCTCCAACTGATGTTGCTTGGAGGGCTCATCCTTTTGAATCCTAAATTGATTGTTGAGCATATGTGGGCCAGACAGAGAATACCACAGCTCTCCTTCCAAACAGCACTGCCAGATCAGAGCTTTGCTGTCTTTCCCTCTGCAGGTCACAATAGACATGAAGTGATCACACCTGGTAGTGCAACAACTTCCTGATGGATCTGTGAGGAGATCCTGATGTTTGACCTGGCAGCTGGCAATCGTCAGCACACAGAGCTCCAAGCAAAACACATTCCTTTGACAGGGATGTTTCCCAGTGTAAAGCTGCTTGGGAATGTGCAAGCCAAAAGCATACATTTCTTAACCAGCAGTGCTAGGAATACTGCTGTAAAATGCAGGGATGAAGCAAATACACCTGGAATGGTTTTATTCTGGCTCTGGCTTCTTCCCATCTGTGCTAGCTGTTAGGTGAGAACTAAACAATGCTCAATTCATCATCTCATCAAAGGGCTGCATGAAAGAAAGGAATGGGAACATCACAGAGGTGTAACATACTGTCTGTGTCAGACAGCAGCTGAAAACCTGAGCCCTCAGTATCACCCAAGCCTGAGGCCATCCCTTCTGTTCCCAGCTCCCTGCAAAGGAAGAGGATGTGCAGGTGTTTTCTTACACAGAAACAAGGACACAACTGGGTGCTGAGGCCTCTCATCCAGTGAATGCATGCAGACTCCAGGAGGATACAGGTCCAGCCATGGATTCCCACAGGAGAACCACAGAATACCTCCAGCTACATTGGGAGAGCACTAAGAGGAGTTTTAGACTGATGGATCTTCAGCAGGTCAAATTCTGCTTTCGCACAATCTCTGTGAGCCATTTAGGTTGGGTCCCAATTTCAATGATGTGCTGATGTGCCTTCAAGCAGGCAGGACAGCTAAGAAAGGAAGTGGGTACCACTCAGTGTATTGCCTCTGCTGTAGCCTGCACCTGCCTTTCACTGTGCTCTTGAGGAAGTCATTGATGCATTGAATGACATCTATTTCTTTCTTCTTCCTTCTGGTTTACTGAAGAAATAAGGATTACACAATGTGACCTCTGCCTGTTGGTCCCCCATGTAGCTCATGGCCAATTCTACATGAACTTCACATATGGGGAGAGTTGTTAAAGTTATTACAAGTTCATAAACAAGGTAAACGTCCTTGCCTGGGTAGGGGAGGAAAAAGGGAGGTCATTTCCTACCCTGCTTCTGTCAGCCAGCTCTGGCTGTGATACTTGGTAGGAATCCAGGCTTGCTTAATCCTGCTGCTCACAGACATTCCCACTTGGACTCTTGCAGGTTCAGTTTGAGGAGTGAGTTTAGGGATGCATAGGCACAATCCGTGGTGTTTTCCATTCTGCTTGGGAAGATGTTGCTTGAAATTACAACGAGGGGCCTTTGTAGGCAAGAGCTTCATCCTTCTGGAGGGGACCAATGGATTTGATGGCTTCCTTGCTAGCAGTGAGCAGGGAATCTTGTCAAGATCAGGAAACACAAGCCAGCCTCATCACTAGGTTGGGCTGGAAGCGAATGGAAGGACCATGCTCACCTGTTGTCTTGCACATCACATTTGCTCCACAGCAGAAGTGATGGGATCACCTTCTTTTGTCTTGCACATCACATTTGCTCCATAGCAGAAGTGATGGGATGCTCTCTCGTGCTCCCGCTGCTGAGTTTATACAGCTTGTATAATCCAAAACCCTTCCAAAAGGCAGCGCTGCTGACAGGTGTGCTCTCCTTGAAGCACCTCCCTTGCTCTGGTTGGCTCTGGTTTTCTTCCAGAAGATAAAGCTTGAGGGCTATAAATCAAAAGGGACGAGTGTAAGAAACAGGCTACTTCAGTGCGTGTGTTGGGGAATCTCATCAAGCCTGTACAGCAGCCAGGAGATTCCAGGTTTGGCTGCAAGACTGGGCTATAAAAGTTGCTGGGATAGCTCTTATGCTTTCCCCCCTCAAGAAAGGGAGAATACCCTTTTCTCTGTCTCATTTGTTGTTTCTGCTGATGCCAGATTTCCCTGTGTGAATGCGCTTCTTTTCCTTCGCACCCTCACATAGACTTTCCATTGCTCACTGCCCAACTCTGTGGCCTTTGGATGCTGGAGCTCAGCACTGAAATAGCCCCCTTCCAGTTGAAAACAAGGGACAAGGAACTAAAAACAGGTGGGTTTTGCTTCTCTGTCAATGACACTGCTTCCTAAGCTATGTGGTTTGAGAAGTGCAGAGCTCAGAAGAAATCCAGGCTGAGGATATGGCCTCAGCATCAAGGGTTTCCTTTCTGAGATGAGCAAACTATTGCTGCTCTTTCCAAAAGAAGGATCTCCCACTGTTTTATGTGCTTGCACTCTGCTTTTTTATGTCACACACCTCATTCAAGGGGCATTGGAACATGGTTTTCTCATGGAAAGTGCAATCCTTTCCTGGAACGAGTTGCTCCGGAGTATTGCTGAGCTCTTAGCACTTAGCAAGATTCAAGAGGTTGGATTTCTGTATGGATTACAGCATTAGCCCAGACCCATAAGGGATTGTGCTAACAAGTTTTGGAGCAGATCTGAACAGTGCTTTCAGGCCTTAGATGTTCCCTAGTGCTTAGAGCTTAGCAGGAGGATCTCATGTTTGAGATATTCCCGAATATCTGCTTCCTTGAAGTCTTCTTGTGCCTTCCCATTGTTGTGTGCTGGAGAAAGCATGGCTCTGATCCATGTTTCCTTTGCTGTGGCTATCCCTTTGCAGTATATGTAGACTAGCTGAAGGATGGCAAGCAGTATCATGCTTGTCCCAACTCTTGGACTGAAAAAGGCAACACAGGCTGGATGCTGGGATTAGGTAAAGGATCTCCTTGTGTCATTTGGGAGACAATTCTCATCCTCTTCACCCTAATCTGTACTGCAGGGCTAAGAAGGGCTTGGGTGAGGGTCCAAACCTTTGTGAGCAAGGAGCAGAATAAGGCACCTGTGCAGGTGGATCCCCACCAGCCAAGGCAGGTGACAGCTACATGATGGCCATGATGTTGTTTTGTCCCTCTGTCACTGGCTGTGCTCCTCTATACCAATAAGGCCACCAAATTGAGGTTTCCACGCAGCCTTCTCTTCTCCAGGCTGAGCAGCCCCAACTTTCTCAGCCTGTCTTCATATGGGAGGTGCTCCAGTCCCTGATCATCCTCGTGGCCTCCTCTGGACTTGTTCCAACAGTTCCATGTCTTTTTTATGTTGAGGACACCAGAACTGCACAAAATGCTCCAGGTGAGGTCTCACAAGAGCAGAGTAGAGGGGCAGGATCACCTCCTTCAATCTGCTGGTCACGCTCCTTTTGATGCAGCCCAGGATACGGTTGCTTTCTGGGCTGTGAGCACACACTGAAGCTGGCTTCTGTTCATTTTCTCATCGACCAACACCCCCAAGTCCTTCTCCTTGGGCTGCACTGAATTTCCTTTTTGCCCAGTCTGTAGCTGTGCCTGGGATTGCTCCGACCCAGGTGTAGGACCTTGCACCTGCCATGGTTAAGGTCCTTTCCAACCCAGACTATTCTATGGTTCTACGGTTCCCCATGGTCAGCATCGCTGCCTCCCTCCGCTCACGTCCCGAGCCCCGCGGCCGCCGCGCTGCCCGGCAGAGGGCACTGGCACACAGGGGGACGGGCGGATGCGCAGCGCACCCCAGAGCCCTTCGGGCAGCGGTCCCGGGGCAGTGCAGCGGCAGCGCCAGCCCATGCTGAAGGGCTTTGCTGGATGGGGCCAGGCTGCTTTGGATCGAGGCAGGATCAAGGCTCAGGCTCCCGTTTCCCCAGCTCATGACAGTGCCTGTGGCTCCAGCTCATAAAACCTGAGCTTGCTATGGGTCCTTGGGAGGATGGGGGTGGGTTAAAGAGATCCCTGTGCGATGATGATCCTTGCACAGCTCTTAAGGAGGATTTCTCTTTGGTACAATTTGAGTGAGTTGGGGGGGGCACCACAGATGAAATCCTGTATTCTGAACATAGGTTTTTACCTGAACAAGCACACTCGGAGCAGGTTGCAGACAGAGACCTTGGGAGGTGATGCCAGCAGAAAACTACCACCCTAAAATGTGCTTGGAGGTAATAATATCTCATTTCCTTGACTAGCCACCTCCTCCCCTTCCCTTTTGTTTCCCTGCTGGTCGCAGACCCCCTGTCTCAAAGCATCACACTCAGACATCAATGCTCACACATGTGTTTGCACTGACCCACTGACAGATGAAACATAAAGCAGGAGAGCTCAGATAGAACATTCAGTATCAGCCCATTAAAGATCCAGGAGGATCTTTCTATAAATTGACTGGTTTTCCCCCAATAGTGCAGGGTTCTTCTTATACTGTGCCTGTTCTTGTGAGGTCTCTAAAGCCTCACAGCAACAGGCCTGGTTAGCATTTAGATGGGAGACCTCCAAGAGCTTTGGGTTGTTGAGAAACAAGTACTGGAGGTTCAGTAAGTGGCATTTTCCTCTCCTGACTCAGTGTTGAACAAGCGCCCGTTCCAGCAGCAGATCTCATTCTTCAGCGCTGTCATTCTGGCACCCAAGAGCTCTCCAATGCTAAAGCCCATTTTGTCAACATCAGATGCGCTGAGTTACTCTGAGTTCTTGCTAAAGAGGAGAGACACATGCACAGGACATGGTCCTGCCACCCATCACAGTGTCCAGTGGTGGGTGAGACCTTAGCATTCAAGTATTGAGCTAAAATGATTGTATTTTACATGCAGCATCACCTAACCTGACCCTTGCTGTAAGGAGGTTTTGAAGGAGGGATTCAGATCTCTCTGTGCTTGTCTCTCTTGCTTCACAGCATCAAGCTGACAGTAGCTGATCCTGATCCTTTCCTCTAAGGGCTGCTAGACAGCAGTCTCACTGCTCTCGCAGAGCCTGTTGCTGTTACATATTGCATTACTTGCTCTCTTCTTAAGCAGAACATCTGTCCAGTCTATTCTCCAGACTCCTCCTTGTGGGCAACATTACTGCTGATCTGCAAGTGATGATTCAGAGCAGAAGATGGAGAAGATGAGGATGCTCTCCTCAATCGGGAGCAGAAGAAACTGCACCTTTGCTTGGGCAAGCTGAATGTCAGGATGGGGACAAGCTCCATCAGCAAAGGGATTCATCTTCATATTCACCAGAGGTTTATTCTCCTGGATGCTTCCAGTGATATTCCAAAAGTCACCAGAAGCTGCAGGCAAATACAAAACTGCACAACAGAATATGGAGCAGGGGAAGGTGTTCCTGTTGGAGCAAGGCAGCTGTATAGTGTAGATCCTTCCTTCCTGTGGCCCTGTGCTGTTATAGGGCTCTGCAGCTGCAAGAGGTCTATGTGGTGGCTCTAGCAGGGTGACATACAGCAGAAGACACCCTGCACAAGGCAGGGATGGCACAGGGTCACTTTCTCAGCAATCAATAAAGCAGAGGAGAAGGTGGTTGTTGGACTTTGTGGCCTGATCCTAACCGACTCCAAATACTCCATGGGCTTACACGGTGGGGGGCAGAAGTGGCACACATCAGCCTGTTTTATTGCAGAGGCTTCTCACTGGTCAGGACTTAACCATTGACTACTGATAGCTGTGTCCATTTCCAAGGGCTATTTTGGTGCTTTTCCACTTTAGGGAGAAATAAGAAGCCCAATAATAGATTTTCCCTGATTTCACCTTCAGACTGACGCAGCTGGAGAGGCTGCAATGATTACTAAGGACACAGTGTAGGCTTTGTGATGTTCGTGGGCGTTCAGCATGGGAGCCATGAGCTGGGGCTGCTTTGTATTAAAGCAGACGTGAGCTGTTGGACCTGGAGCCGTTGGGATGCTGACACCACCTGGCAGAAGGGTTGTGCTCGGATCGGGATGACTGTATGTGTTCAATTCTGAGCTGGAGGAGGATCACCATGGTGAGTGCTGGGTCAGTGACAATGAGGTCTGGACTCCAGATGTGCGAAGCCTGGCAGTGTGAGACGGGAAGGCTGTTTGGAGCAGAACAGTTTGGAAGTCTGGGGGAGCGCACAGTGGGATGCTAGAGCTCGAATTAAACCTTCAGCCAAAAAGGGAGGAATCTAGCAGCAGTTTTATCAGGCTGGGCTACTGCAGGAATTGCTTCAGCTGCAGGCCAGGAGCTGTTGCTGAGGAATTGGCTCCTGCCGCAGCCTTATCTGATGGATCAAGGGAATGGCTTCCAGATTTCACAGTGATTCAGCTCAATGTGGGGCGATGGGCAGTGGGGTGGCTGGGTGAGCTGGTTAAGGTGCCTGGGGCTGAGGGGTGCTTTTGGCTGCAGGTTGTGTGTGTTTGGAAGCCGTGCTGCGGAGATAGCACAGACACATCGCTGTCAAAAAGCCACAGGGCTTCTGTTGGCTTTGAAAGCTTAACTATCCTGATTGACTTACCCCCATAGATGGAGACTGGGATGGAAGTTCTGCAGTGAATGGTGCTCCTTAGGTGCAAACATCTCATGCTTAGGTGTCACTCACGTTGTCAGCTCCTCAGATGTGAGCGTGATATGGCCGTGGGTTGGGATCTGAAATGTTTTGACTCTTGGAAAGCCCCTAATCCACTGGCTTTTACCTGTTTCTCTTCTGCTGTTGCCTCATTGATACAACTCAACCCTGCAGACCTCAGTGTGGCCCAGAGCCCCATGTCACAAGGTGTTACTCCAGCACAGCCTTTGTCATCCTTTTCCTGAGTGATGATAGAAGCTCCCATGTGAACCTTGTAGAAGTTCAGGTTTCTGTTATAAACTGATGATGTCAGTGATGATAAACCCTGAGTGAACCTGCAGCTCTAGGACCTGTGATGTAGACCTGAATGGGGGATCCTGTATTGGACCCAGCTCTCATAGAATCAACCAGGGTGGAAAAGCCCTTTAAGCTCATCCAGTCCAACCATTCCCTGTGCATTGCCAAGGCCACCCCTAACCCATGGCACTGAGGCCTCATCTCCATGGTGTGTGAACACTTGCAGGGACAGTGACTGCAGCCCTGCCCTGGGCAGCCTGTTCCAATGCCTGAGTATCCTCTCTGTTCCTAATATCCAATCTAAACCTTCCCTGGTGCAGCTTGAGGTTTCCTCTTGTCCCATCCCTTGTTCCTTGGGAGCAGAGACTGACCCCACCTCACTACAACCTCCTGTCAGGCAGTTGTAGAGAGCAACAAGGTCCATGTACCCCTCCTTCCTCCCATGCCCTAGCTGACTGCAGAGGATCTAGTAGGCAGGAGTGCATTTTAAACCAGTTTCCTAATAAGATAGAAGCACATTGCTGCATGGGATGCTGCATGACCAGAGAACCATGACTCTGCACTGTGATGTGCAGAACCTCAGCTCTACCCTGGGAGCACCTCCTTTGATTTGAAGCCATTGTAGCCTGCCAGGGAGCTCCCAGGAGAGCTTTAGGAGCAGGTTTTCAATAGTGGGTGTTGAAGGGACCTTTCCATCAGCAGGTGTGGGGCAAAGAGCCAGATGACAACTCAGAGCATAGCAGGGAATGGGGCAAGCCCTTACAAGGGAATGTACAGTATGCGGGGCACATGCAGGCAGTGTCCATCAGCCAGTACAGTAGCAGCCTGGAATAGTTTGGCCGGGTAGCCCTGCATGAGGGAACCATCCTGAAATAGGTTGATAGCTTTGATGTTATTTCTGTTGTGCTGGAAACCACAGCCCTGGCATCCTCAGTGGCTGCTGGCTCCCAGGTGGCTGGGGCGAGTGTCCCTCTGCATCCCAACATGGGAAACCACCTGAGAGCAGGCAGAGGAGCAGGGTTGAGAAGGAAATGGTGAAAGGTTTGTGAAGATGGTGCTCTGGAATGGAGCAATATAAGCATGGCATGGGCAGCCAGTCTGTGAGAGAGGATTGAAAGGAGCGTGACCAACAGACAAAGGAGGTGATCCTGCCCCTCTACTCTGCTCTCAGGAGACCTCACTTGGAGCATTGTGTGCAGTTCTGGTGTCCTCAACATAAAAAGGACATGGAACTGTTGGAACAAGTCCAGAGGAGGCCACGAGGATGATCAGGGACAGGAGCACCTCCTGTATGGAGACAGGCTGAGAAAGTTGGGGCTGTTCAGCCTGGAGAAGAGAAGGCTGCATGGAGACCTCAGAGCAGCCTTCCAGTATCTGAAGGGGGCCTACAGGGATGCTGGTGAGGGACTCTTCATTAGGGACTGTAGAGATAGGACAAGGGGTAATGGGTTAAAACTTAAACAGCAGAGGTTTAGATTGGGTATAAGGAAGAAATTCTTTACTGTGAGGGTGGTGAGGCACTGGAATGGGTTGCCCAGGGAAGCTGTGAATGCTCCATCCCTGGCAGTGTTCAAGGCCAGGCTGGACAGGGCCTTGGGTGATATGGTTTAGTGTGAGGTGTCCCTGCCCATGGCAGGGGGGTTGGAACTGGAGATCTTAAGGTCCTTTCCAACCCAAACCATTCCATGATTCTATGACCAAGGACCAAAGAGAGTGGCCAGTGGAAGGATCCCTCCTCTCTTCCTCCACTGCTTTGCCATGTGGATGGCAGGCAGAGCTCTGTTGCTACAACACTCTTTGTCTCTGCAGCGCACACAACACAAACAGATGCTTCTGTCACAATCTCAAATTGTGAATTATCTCCCCAAGTGACTGTCTCCAATGGGAGCTGAATGGTGGTCAACCAAGGTCCTGGTGCAGTTCAAGGCTGGCCCAAAAGGAATCCTAGGGGTGTAGCCTTAAACCACTTAAGCTTATGGAGTTTGTGAGGTCTATAGGAACTTTCTGACCTCAGTGATTCATTTTTAACCAAAATCTGTGCTTTTCATACCTCAGATGAGGCAGGGAAATAGTTGAACACTCAAAAGTAAATTTTGCAGGAAAAAAGAAAGTGTTAAGCCTAAGATTTTGTACAGGAAAGTTGGGAAGAAAGCTGTGCCAAGCTTTGTGTATGAAGCAACTCTGACTTATGTGATCCTCAGAGTAAGTGGCCACTTTTATAAGGCAATGATGACTTCCAGACTGTGTGTTCCTGCTTGCTTTGAGTGGGGATGAAGCAGCCTAACTTGCTGTCATTTGCTTTCAAAGTGAATCACCTTTTCTCACTTCATCTAAAAGATAAAGCAAGGAAATTGAGGGACTTGGGGTCTTCACATAGGTCCCAGGAGTTATGCTTGAAGACACAGCAGATGTATCTACTGTGACAGCAAAGTGACACATAAAGAGGAGAAATGTCTACAGAAATAGAAGCAAACTTGGCTGCAGCCTGCACCCCTCCTATGCCCATTTACTTATGGGTTACAAAGAGCATGAAGGGATCACCTCCTTTCCCCCTCCTTGAGGCTGTTACGTTGGCTGAGCTGGGGCTTGTTATCCTCTATGGAAGCATATGGAGGGAGGGGAGGCTTTTTGGCACATAGGAGATGTTCCCATGCAAGAATGCATGGCAGTGTTCAAGGCCAGGTTGGACAGAGCCTTGGGTGACATGGTTTAGTGTGAGGTGTCCCTGCCCATAGCAGGGGGGTTGGAACTGGGTGACCTTAAGGTCCTTTCCAACCCAAACCATTCTGTGATTCCAAGAATATTTCAGCATCTCATGTTCTTGTGGCTCCCTGGTGTGTAAGGGGGTTATAACAGAGAACTGAAAAATGTGTGTTTGAGATGAATTTGGAGAGAGGAGGGGGATGCAGGGAGCTTACAGGTTTCATGAATTCCCATCTATGAATTTCCCATCTACCACAGTTGGAATGAAATGCCATGGCTCATTTATTCTTGTCACTATTGTGAACACTTTCCATTTAAGTTTTACTATGTCAAAGCACCATCAATATAGGCACAAGAAGACGACATTCATGGGTTTGTCCTGGTCCTTGGGGGATTGAGTTTCTACCACTGCAACCAGCATTCAGATCCCTCTCTTGGAGCTTCCCATCCTCCTTAGGAAGGACAAACCCCCTCCTATGGCCCTTCCAGTGAACTTTCCTCCTGGAAGCTGTGACTTCATTTAGGGCCTGAAGGGGCCAGCTCTGGATCGTGTCAGCCAGGATGCTCTGGGACTTGAGGTCTTGAGGAGAAGTGATGGATAGAAAACAAGGAAAAGAGAAGAGAAATAAAACACCATTTTTGTTTCATTTCCCAAAGGCCTCTTTAACACCGTTTCATTCCGAAACAGAAATATACTGGAATGGGAAGATGGTCTCAATTCACAAGTGTGGGGTTAGCTCCTGGGCTCCTGCTATGCTCCTTCAAGGCACATGGTGAGGGGGGCAATGCAGAGAGGACTTTCCAGTGTCCCTGCCTTCATCTTCCTCAGGAGGAGTGGGAGCATGTTCTTGAAGTCTGCAGGCCAAGGGCGCGTGAGGTGGAAGTGATTTTGGAGTCAGTATTAAGCTTGCAATGCATGGGCTTGTAATACAACCATGGTTGATTATTGCACAGCTACAGTAATGCATTTCTCTCTGTTAAAGTGGATGAAACTGATTTGTTTTCCTCTAGAAGCACCTGTAGGTGTGGAGGAGCCTTTCATGGTTCTCTGGGAATCAGGAAGGTTACACAGAACAGGTTCTCTCCTGATGGTTCCCCCATCCAACACCTCTTAAAGCTGCTCTAATTGCTCACATTTTCAGTCTCTGATGGCCAGAAAGATCCTACATATACTTGCAGACAGTGAGCCAGAGGAAGAGCTTGTGGGGTTTTATATAGGATGATTCTGTGCCTGTGAGAACATCCATTGATTTTTATTGGAATAATATATATAATGAGCGCTATGCTTGGTAACAGCATTCCCAAGATTGAACCTAAATGTATAGGGGAACTGAGAGTTATATATGAATTATAAGTTCAGTAATTAGACCTTTTGCTACCCATCTGCCCGAATTGGCTTCCTAGATGTACTTCTAAAAGCCCCAATCTTATTAAAACACCCCTAGTGAGCTTTGTCTGCTAAGTCTGAAGTATATAGGGAACATATGACATGGGGTGTGGTAGGAAGGGTTTATTGGCTCTCATTTGGGATGACTGGGATAATGCAGCTTCAGTAAAATAGATGTGAAAGGTAATGCAGAGAAGAAGTGTTTATAGAATGAACCCGAGTTACAGCACCTGAGTATAGTTTAGATGTCCTGGGCATGTCAGGGTACCCATAGATCATGCATGTTTATGCATTGTACATATTGAAGCACAAATCTACTGCTGCTGTCTTTTCAGAAGTATGATCTTACAATAGGGGCTGGCTTTGGGCACATCTCCAGCTGCTAAACTGGAGCTTTCTCATGGCATGAAGAGGGGAAAACCATTGGATAATGAATATGTGTTGTAGAGTACCTACAATTTCCCTCTGGTAGCTGTTATTACTTAGTCTTGTGCCAGTACTGAGGGCTGGTGGGAAGTGTTCAGAGCCCTTTGGGAAACCTTTCAGCTGCCACAAATCCCAGTTTGGATGCATGGACAAGGCAGTGATCTGCAGCTATTTCTGCTTGCCCACCCTTGGCTTTGCAGCCTGTGTGGTGAAAAGGCTCCTTTGGGAGCACTGTAGCAGGAGTGGCACCAAGGGAGACTCTGGCTATGCAGGATGGACCTCATAAACTTGTGTAAAGCCCTGAGGATGCCAATGTGCTCTTCCTGTTGAGGGGGAATATCAGACCCTGGGTGCAGTAGTGATGTTGCAGGGGGGTGAACCCTTTTGGATAGCAATATCAATGCTGAGGATGAGAGGGGGGAAGGCTGAAAGGGATGCCAGCACCACGTCATGCCTGGTGCTGCTCTGTGCCCAGGCTGCAGTGTGGCTTTCCTTCCACTCTCAATACAAAGGGAAGGAGCTCCCTATTCCACATTAAGGTTTTGTTTCACTTCCATCTTTGACCTATGAGAGCTGGAGCCATGATACGGTGGTGGTGACCATGCCTGGCAGGATGTGTTATCTCAGTGGCTGCTCGCAGCAGGGAAAGTAAGTCTTACTGTTTTTCTCCATCTGGTCTTCTGGAGGGTCAGGCCATATCCATAACTCTTTCTACAGGATGAGAAGTCTTCTTCTACCCTTTCCTTATGAATTCCAATTTTACCTGCACTTTGGAGAAGGCCTGTGCTAAGTCTGGGGAGCAGGGACCATGGTTTGCAGTGGAGTCCTGGTGGGCACAAGCACAGAATAGGTAAGAAAATAGGTAACAAAAATGGTCAAACTAAGGAAAAAGTTACAGTGGGCTTTTTTCCTCCTCACTACATTTCCAAACATAGACACTTTGATGGGACATGGGTGCATCTTAGGTCAAATCTAGCATTTATAGCTGTATCTCTGTATTTGCCTGTGTATCTAGCATAGCTGTACTCATTCATAAGAACATAGGATGTGGAACTAGGAAGGATGTCCTGGATGCACGCTGTGACCCTTTGTGTTTCAGGCAGCAGCGACACGCAGCCACCCCACATCTTCATTGATTTAGTCAGATCCATCTGACTGAAAAGCGCTCTGTGTCTTGTAGTCCTTATTGGAAAGCTGCTCCAGGCAAGAGCTTCTCAGAGGGTTGTCTTCTCTCTCTAATTTCTCGTTTAATTTATTCCTGGCCTCTTCATCCCTGTTTGTTCCTGTGCCAACATTGTCTTTTAGCTTCAATAGCTCAACTGCCTCCCTGGTGCTTGCCCCAGTGTATTTATAGGCAGCAACCGTTTCTCCTCTCAGCTTTCACTCTGTGGCCTAAATGAGCTTTTTTAGCAGATGACTACCTAGGGAGTGGAGATGTGTAGACAAATCTCAGCTGGTCTAACAGTGGCTGGCGCCTGTGGCAGCCCCATGAAGATCCTCAGGGCAACCTGGACAACATCCCTGCCAGTGTGTCATAAATGGCAGCACATGAGTATGATGGTGCTCAAGAGATCAAGTCCATGTGACGCTGTATGGTAGAATCAAACTGCCTCCGCACTACATCCAAAAGGATGCTGAGAAATTGCTAACCACGAAGGAAGGAGCCATGCGGATGCTTCAGAACCACACACAATTCATTAATGAGAGAACCCAAAACCAATTGTTTATTTTTTCCCCACGAAGTTTAAGATGTGGTGCAAAAATGAGACCAAACCATACCATTTCCATTCAGAGATGCATCTTCCTGCTGTCCATCACTCAGGTGGAGAGGTGCTGCAATCTTTACTTCTATATAGACGGCTTTAAAAAATATACATACTGAAGTCTGTTGCACTCTTTCCAGCTATCATGGAGTAGGTAATGGAAAAAGAGGCACCAATTGTGAAAGTGAGAGATTGCAGCCCGTTTTTGACTTATTCTGGTGTCCTCAGACAAGGTGTGAAGGGATGGAGAGCATGGCTTTGCCATGGGTCCATTAGGTGACCTGTGGCAGCTATTCCACCTCTCTTTGCTTTCTCTTTGTCTCTTTGGCCTGTATCTCCTCTGGGGTTCACATGAACTCAGTACACTGCCCACAGCACCATAGGAGACCCTACTCTTGGGGTTTCCACGAGCTTCTCTAGCAATGTTGGCAATCGCTTTCTGTGTTGTTTGGTGTTCCCCTCCACCTCTGACCCAGCTGCCCACATTGCAGAACACACAAGGGTTGATGGTATTCCATGGGAAGAAAGCAGCTGAGTTGTATTTATGTGGTTCTACTCCACCTATGCTGAGAGCTGCTGTGAGATCTATCGTCACTCAGCAGAAAGGAGGAAGGAAACAATGAGTCCTTGCCTGAGAGTGGTTTTTCTTTTTGCAGAAACCTTTGATGAAAACAAAACGTTTTCAGTGTCAAACTGGATCTGAAAATGTTGCAGCTGGAAGTGGCAGCGTTTGTTTTCCCCAGCTTGGTTTGTTTTTGCCACTGGGTTGCCCATCCTGATGCCTCCTTCTCCCACAGTGCAGTCTGGCTGCACCTCTCGGCCCTGCAGAAAGTGGAACCCCTGGGAGAAAACGACAGCTCCCATAAGGATCTGTGATGAACATTTTGGGTCTGATGGGTTTTGTGTGGTCAGAAGATTTCCATGGTAAAAATTACACTTTCTGGGAGAAGGTTAAAGCAGCATCGATGGACATGGCTGGTACCCAAACACAGAGGCAATAACTGTACCTGCTTTATTGCGGGAGATATTGGAGAGTTAAAGTGAGGTGCTCACACACAACTCTGAGAAATATCACAGCTATAGAAAGAGCTTGCATCCAGTCCGTGGTTTTTACTAAGTAAAAACGATTGGAGAAGATGGTTTTCCCTTTTCATCTTCCTCTCTTGTTTCTTCCTTTGACAACCAGTTCCTATATCGTTGCCCAATTCTTAACCAAATATGAAGTCTTCAGTTCTGCCTTTCATGTCCTGACCAGGTTAGCAAACTTCTTTCTTTCTTTTCTGACAAATTCTGTAAGATTCCCATTTTCCTCCCCTTTGGCAGCAGGATAAACTTCAGAAACATTCAACACATGGAGGCAGGGCAGGGATTGATGGAGACCAGCACAGCAGAGCCAAACCCCAGTGGCATGGACACCTATGTCAGTTAGTAGGGATGAGCTCTCCTTCTCCAGCATGGTGTGGAGCATCAGTGTGGGGACAAGCTGCAGCACCTTAACCCATTAGGACCAGTGGGAGCCAGTTGGGACACCCTGGCAGAAATAAACCAACCCCATTTTCCAGATGGAGCTCAGCAGGTCAGATGCTTGTCACAGGGATGGAGGTCAAGATGGTTTGGCTTTTGAGGGGACATACAGCAGTGTGCACAACCTTGTGGATGTGAGCCACAAACAGCCACTCATAGAGTCTGTTGTGACATGCCCATTGTGGTACTATGGCCCACGGGTTCATGTGGAGTCAGTGCTGGAGCAAAAACACATGGCAGTGTCTGGGGAAGGGCTGAGCATCATGTCCCATTGGAGCCACACAAGTGTTTCAAAGCAGAAAGCAGTTTGTCTGATTGTTGTGCTTACTTTATCCTGACCTTTGTGATCAAGAGCAAATTGCCCAGGCCCAAAGAAAAGGGAAATAAAAGGAGTGGGGGCTGAGGTTATAACCCTCTTGTTTGCAAGAGGGGCTGTAAAACCGAATTAGAGGGAAGCATTTGGCCCTTCCCAACGCGGGGCTGCCTTTGCTCACTCAGATTTTCAGCATCTGCAACTATGTGCTAGAGGGAGTTGACCATCACATTTTTGTCAGCTCCCTCCTCAAAGGCAGGACTTGATGTCCTGCTTCTCTTTTTCTCTTGTTTGTGTCTCCCCCCCACACCCTCGCCTCCCCTGTCCACATGACAGTCATAAAAATATAATGGAAACAATATGGGAATAGTCTTAGTTAAAGCAGCTTCCTTCTGGATGAGAGCCACATGCAGAAGCTGGGGAGGCTTTGGATCCCTTTGGAAAGCCGCTAAGGGTGGATCACAGCATCCATGCTTCCAAAACTAGTGTTGCGCTAGGACTGTACTGGTGGATTTGGGTACCAGGCCCTGGGCATCATGCTGGTGGGATAGAAAACACCAAGATGGGGTTATTGCAGTGGATTGAATTTGTACTGAAAGGCTCTTTGGGGCAAGGCTGTGCAACCATCAGAGGGTGCTAAAAGCATCCTGTATCCTCTCCTTCCATCCTGCCCATGGGGTTTGCTTGGGTCCCTGCCGGGCAGGAGCTGCTGTGGATGTGCCTGTTGACTGTAGCCTACTGGCAGCCAGGAAGGACAATATGCTGATTGCAGAATCCGGTTTAATTACTCGCAGCACATGCCATTAAAAGAAATTGGCTTTCACAAAAGCAACACGTCTGAACTGACTCACCTTCATAAAACTTGGCTCACATGCTAATTAGATGGCTTGGCTTGAAAAGATTGAGCCCCCTCTTCTACCAACAGCACCCGGAGTTATTTAAAGATCCCAGGTTTCTTTATATAAGAGTTCAATTGTTTTTTCAACAGAGAGAAAAAAAGACCCCAGGAAGAAAAGAAGAAAAAACCCAACCCACCCTTTAAACAGAATATAAATTTATACATCATTGAGCTCTTAATTTTCGTGGAATTTCTCTCCCCCTCACAGACAGAAGTTGTATATACAGGATTTTAGTATTTCCTCTCCGGCTCCAGCCCCAATTTGAAGGACTGTAAAAGTTTGAACCGATTCCAATAGCGCGCGGTTTGTACGGTCTCTGCTACGCTGCAGAGTCAAAACAGCCCACACAGTAACAGACATGCAGTAAATCTTGGGAGAAGTGTTTCCTTTCTTCACACACACACACACAGAGGATTGAAATTCAATTAGAGTTTGAAAATAATGCTGAGATTTGGAGATAAAGAAGCAAGCAGTGCTCCTCGCAGCGGGTTTTGAAGCACTCTCGGGTTTCAGTGAGCTCGGAGCTGTTGATAACGTGTTTAACATACTCTGTGGCAGGGCTAGTTTGCAAACACAATTGTTATTAGTTGAATAATCATCACAGTTAATTGTCTTTGGAGAGAGATTGAAAGTTCCCCCCCCCCCCCCCCAGTGTTGTTTTTGCCCATCCTATGGACTTCTTCACAACTCTTGGGAAGAACAGAATGTAACATTGCAGATGATCAAATTAGCCTGTAATAGGGCAGCAAGTCCTGTGTGCACTGCAACTGCATAAAACCCCTCATTCCCCTCTGCTTTTTCTCCCCTGTACATATTATAAACAAAGGAAGAAACCAGCCAGCTGTGTGCCAGATCTATTATCACATTTTCTTGTCATCTTTCCTTCCATTGCTTTTGCCTGATTGTGTCATGGAATTGTATCACAGAAGATGGGCTGTGTCATCAGATATTGGCAAAACACTCAATGATCATCACACCCAGGGCCTTGCTGGCTGAGCTTTGCTTAATAACAGAGCAGTGCATCAGGGTTTTCCAGGCAATGCTCACATCAGGCCCAAGGTGTGCACGCCATGAACCATGATGGATTCATCTTCCTCTGTGAAGGAGGCTGACTTGTGATTTTGGAGAGGAAGGCAGCCCATTCTGCAGGAATGCTGTTTGCTATGCAAGGATGAGCCCAGAGACTGGGTACAAAGCTTTTTGCTTTCTTCCTAGGCAAAGAAAGGCTGTGTAAAGGGCCCAGCTAAGAGAGAAACATGAGAGTTGGGGAAGAGAGATTGGACTGGGGAAGGGGAGAAGAAGGAGAGATAGAAAGAGCAAGAAGGGTGATGAGAAGGCCAAAGAAAGTCAAAACCAGCCCAGAAGCATGAGAGACCCAAGTGGCTGAAATATTTCCCACTCTGAGCTTTGTTAGTTGAATTGTGCTTTGGTTTGGATCAGGCGGAAAAACCATGGGGATTACTTTACCCTGGCCATCAGCATTTCAAGGGTATATCAAGGGGCAGCTCACATCCTGCTTTCCCTATTGAATGGTTTCTTGCTTGTAAGTGTTCAAGTGCTTGGCAAACCCAAAAAGCCAGAGGGGCTGTGCTGTGGAGGTTGGGCATTCATCCTCGGCTACAGGGGTTTAAAAAGTACCTTTGGGTGATGCATTTCTGGAGCATCCACAGAATTAGCCAGGGAAGAGAGTGGATGGAGTCTTGGGTGATATGGTTTAGTGTGAGGTGTCCCTGCCCATGGCAGGGGGGTTGGAACTAGATGATCTTAAGGTCCTTTCCAACCCAAACCACTCTATGATTCTATGAGCCATAGAAAGCAGCACCTCCACTGGCCATGGGAGGTTTGTGTTTCTGCTTGAAGTTGCCTAAGTGAAGTCTATGCTACCCACAGTTTCAAAGCCAGGTCCTGACTTACAGTGCCTTTACTAGGTCTGGGTTTGGGCTTGTAGCTGAGCACAGTTCAAGCCAGTGCCCTTCTAAATTCAGATAGAGGGCTGGTGCAAGTCAGTGGAATAGTGGTGTAACATTCCTCAGCAGCCAAACAGCCATTACCTGCACCTGAATCCCTCGATCAACCAGACTTGACAAAGGCAAGGTGATCTCATTGATCATTTGGGTTTTCATGGATTTGTGCAGCTGGATGGGAAGGAGAGGAAGGACCTGGGTTATGCTCCCAGGATAAGTCCACAACCCCTTCATTGCTGGGCAGTGTGTGAGGCACCACTGGCCATGTCTTTCCTGACCTGGATGTATTGTAGGGAAAAAGTGTTCAGGAAAATAGGCTTCATTATGTTCAAAACTCATTATTTCGGTGCATTTTACAATGTACCTCTCTGGGGGGTTGTTTTGCCTTTTTATGTTCTCTTTTGAGATGCTCAAATTGCTGATGTATAATCCTAGATGTGGCTTCTCTTTCAGACCAGGTTACCTAATACACTGCTGCAGTTGAGTATACTGACACACGACAGTACAAAGCAGTCTATGTAATAACCCCTATTTTGGGTGTGTGGAGCAACATCTTTAAATCCACTGGAGCTGAAATACAGGAGGGATGAGCCAGCACCAACATGCCTGAGTTTTTACTGTTATCCAACTTGCTGTCAGTAACTTACCCAAAAATTCACATTGCAAATGCCACAATCGATGGAAAAAAACCTGACCTGATGTTTTTTGCCCAGTTCATTCACATATTTAGGAGCGAAAATGCTTTCACAGCTGATGGCTCAATATAGACTGGTTTCCATGCACCTCACAGCTCTGAGAATCCTAATGGATGTGTAGCTGTCTGAGCCATTTTGGGTCACCAAACAGGCAGGTTATTTCAGTCACTGCACATTAAACATCAGGGAGCTTCGAAATGTATTAAACTGAACATTTTCTGACACATAAAACTGGTGTGGGATGGAACTGGGAGCCAGGAGTTGGTTGCACTTCATCAGAGCACTTGCAAATAAAGGCAGGTATGGGTTTTGAGACAGCTGGGATCTGGAGTGGAGAGGAAAACATCCCTTTGCTAATGAAACTGCTTTATTGTTGTTTCCTATTTAGGGATGTGAAAGATAACATTCCTATTCAGAATGATGCCCAAGACATTGCCTGGGGCCAGAAGCTTTCATCTCCTGCATGCACAGAACCAGTGAGGAGGGCTCTGCTATTCAGGTCTATTTAAAAGTCCTTTGATGCTCACAGGGAAGGATAAATTAGCTCAATCTTACCAGCTTTTAGTGGTTTGGGGTTATTTTTTTGTCCCAGGAGGCTTCAGTGCTTGTCCAAAGGTGCCAGCAAAGCATCCAGGTGAGTTATTTGGGCAAGCTGCTTGCTCCTCAGAGGGAATGTATGGGCGGCAGCAAAGGATTTACCTTCTAGAGAGTCTTTTACCTATTAGACTTCTCCAAGTGACCTACTCTAGCTGAAGTGCATCATCACAGCCACCAATTTTGCTCCTTTTGAGTTAAAGAAACTAAGATAGGAACTGGCTGCTGGTGTAATGAGTTTCACCACTACAAACCTTGCCATAAACTGGCCCCTGAAGGTGCTTGTTGTGCCAGGCTGCTTGTCACTGGGGTGGGAATTTCTTCTGGTTGCCTTAAAGCAGGGGTCTCAACTTCTGAATAAACAAACCACCAAAGGGGGTATCTCATACCCACTGCAAAGAAGAAAGACCTTCAACTGGGATGAGAAGCTGAGCTATGAGAAACTGATTTTTGTCTGTGTGCTTTGGTTACAGAACCAAACATTTGTGGAAAATCCAGGTTTTGCTCCAATTTTCAGCTTGCTTTCAATAATCCAAGAAATTAAACAACATTCTTGCATTGAGCAAAATGTTCTTTTGATTTTAAGCAAAGCATTTTCTTCTCAGGCCATTGTACAATGAGCAAAGAACCAAATAGCTGTGCAGAAGCTGTAGCTGCCTTATATGCAAAGGCCTGATGCTTTGGGCATTTACCCACAGTGAAGGAAACATAGAGGCAATTTGCAGCCCCACTCGTGGTGGCTCTGGCTTCAACACTCAGCCTGTAAGGCAACCAGTCCCACCACAAAGCTATCTGACATTCAGCAGAGGATGCTCTTCACATCTATGTATTTAGTTTTGTATGATGAAACCCTGTAAACCCTTTCTGCTACAGAGGAGAGATCGTGGCTTTCTCTCCCTAGCTTGTAGATCAGGTTTCCCAATGTTCATTTTTAAGTATGAAAAGGGTAACAGTGTCAGTAAGAGAAAATGAAACATCCCACTGTGACATGCATTCTATAACATAGAAAAAATCCTACCATAACATAAGTCTATAACAAGGTTCCTCATATGGCACATTACAGCCTGTATCTAGACTAGCAGTATAGCTTGCCTATATGCTGGATGCAAACCATGATGCTTCCCACATTTCTGCAGGTGGTTTTCTGTCTCCTACAGGTCACTTTCTCCATAGGGTCATTTGAAGCTGGATGTTGCCATCCCCAGCAAAAGGAGGTGGTGTGTGGTCCCTGGCTGTCCCATAGGACAACACATGGATCCTGCAATAAGACAGCACACTGGGCTTTGGTAATGCTTAACTGTGTAGCTGCGTGCTATGGTTTGGGGCAGGGAGATGAGAGATGTTCAGATCATCCCAGGAAGAGGATGAAATTGAAGTGGGGTCCATCACAGACTAAGTGAATGTAGTAACCATGAAGCTATTAGGTAAAAGAAAGAGGTGTTGATGGGTGTAAGGGAGAAACAATCATAACCGTGTTTCAGGGTAGATTTACTTTCCACTCAAGATAAATAGTCTGGTCTTCTCTGCTAAGAAGTCACGGTCTCCCATTCAGATCTTTGGGTTCTCTGTTCATAGGATGACCTTTAATTGTGTTAAAGACTCTGCAAATCTCTGTTTTGGGGAGAGCGGTAGCTAGAACGGAATGGGTCCTTATGTAAAGCATGAGAGACGTGAATAGCTCCAGGCAGCTGCAGGGATTAATGCTTTGCAGGGCAGCTCTTTGTCTTGGGCCATGGAAAGGACTGGTATTTGGCACTCTGTTTTGTTGCATATTTTATGGTCTGGAAGAGGTCTTAACATCTTTTATAATGCAGTCATTCCACAATGGCTCTCTTCAGTGGGGCTGGGAGCTTATTGGTATGAAAACATGCTCTGTTTTGCTTTTTGTATGTATATATGGGACAGGATGCTCTCCACCAAGGATTTCTTTCCAGGTAGAGGTAAAAGACTTGCTTCTAGGATGTGAGATTTCAAAGGTCATGAGATGTGGGGTGGAGCTGGGAGGCTTGGCAAGATGACACATGGTTTTGGTGCAATTTTTGCTTTCAGAATGGGAACATGCCAAAGTAGTGAACTGTTGGCACAGGTCACTGGGGTCAGAGACCAATGTTTTGTGGGGATAAAAAGACTGTCCTTAGTAGACATCAGCTCAAGCTATTCAGCACTAGGCTCTCTCACTTGTAGTAAAGATCTTGAGCCTTGTAGAGTGGTTTGACCTCTATTGTACACTCTAATTGCTGCATCTTGAGCAAACAGGAGACATCTGGTCCTATGTCCTACCTGTACAAACTTGCTTCTGTACCAGAATTATTCCAAATTTCATTCATCCTGCTTCTGTCTTGCAGTTTATTTCTTCTTTCTAGCATATATTTGCTTTCTACTTGCTTATTACAGTGGTATTTCTCTCTCCTCTCTTAACCTTTGCCTCCTAAATGCTTGCAGCAGGCATAGCCGCTGCTGGTTTTGAGTTTGAGGGACAAATCAGATGCACCTTCCTTCTAGGCTGTAGGAAATCTGTAGGGACATGGTCCCATTTTGAGGAGGGGAAATGCACGTTCTGTGAGATCATGCACTGCTGGGAGGAACTGGAGATGCCATGAGCAGTGCTCTGCTCGCCCAAACCCCATCTGACAGGAAAAGGAATTCCTGTGTAATAAAAATTAGGATAATTGCTTATGAAGAAATGTTTCATTGTGGAAGGTATTTCCATACACATTAGTGTGCAGGAGGTCACATTCAGAGAACAGAAGTTCAGGCCTTGGGAGAGATGACTTTGTTTTTCTTTAACTTACCATTTTGGGTTTTTCTCAGATGCTGTTGGGTTCTGGGGTAAATCCCCACTGAATTTTCTGGGGAAAGTTTAAATGTCCTAAAATCTGGGAGCTCTGAGCAAAGAGAACATCACTGTTCTCTCCACTTCTTCCATGTCTATTGAGGAAGCTATGCCACATGTATTAGAATAATACAATCACAGAATGGTTTGGGTTGGAAAGGACCTTAAGATCATCCAGTTCCAACCCCCCTGCCATGGGCAGAGACACCTCACACTAAACCATGTCACCCAAGGCTTCATCCAACCTGGCCTTGAACACTGCCAGGGATGGAGCATTCACCACTTCTTTGGACAACCTGTGCCAGTGCCTCACCACCCTCACAGTAAAGAACTTCTTCCTTATATCTATTCCCTGTTTCAGTTTAAACCCATCACCCCTTGTCCTATCGCTACAGTTCCTGATGAAGATATTGAGGAAGAAAATAGCTTTTTTTCTTTCAGTATCTCAAAGTACAAAGCTGAAGCTTTTCCCATCCAACCTATTCAGTCAGGAGGGCAGCACATGGACAGGCCCAGACCCGCTCATCTCTGGATGTGATGATGCCAAGAAGATGGGGTTTAAAGGAGTCACAGCTGGTTGTCAAGAAGGATCTGGTCCTCCCCCTTTATCTGTTCTGATCCTGCTTGAACAAACTTCAGGTCAAAGATGGTGAAAGTGAAGTGTGATTTTCTTGTTAAAGAGAGAGAAAATCAAGAAAGGAACAGGCAGGAGGAATGGAAACTATTACCTGTGCAAGACTTTGGGGCTTTTGTGGGGTCAGGGCAGTTGGGTGGATGATGAGAACAGAACTGTGCAGAGGACCCTGATTTGATTCCACTTGCCTACAAATACATGTAAGCTCAGGACTACTGGTGTTAAACTCATAGTGAAGTTTGCTAAGGGAAGTGGTGGGTGATGGACTAAGGGGGAAATAAAGTATGAGAAGACACTTTCAGAACATTTAGAATGATGAGAGATGCTCTTGCTGGCCTTGGCCATAGGCTCAGAAGATCTTTGTTCTGTCCTGGCATAAACCATAAGGCACCATACAAGGATTTCAGCTCACACATTTACTTTGCAGTTGTAACAGGCTAGGAGCATGTACACTCAGCTGTCACCTCAAACACTGTGTCCATTTGTGAGTATCTGTATATCACCATAGACTTCAAGTGTGATGCTGGCCACATCATTTCTTCACAGTGATTTGGGGAAGCTGGAAGAGACAAGAGAATCCTCTAACTGAATCCCTTGAGCATTAGGGAGACTCCTCTATCAGTCTGAGGTATCACATAGAATACAGTTGGAAAGGACATGAAATACATTTAGGTCTCCATCTGTTAAATAATCCCTAATAACAATAATAACACCAAAGGGACCTAAGGAGATAAGCAGGGTGCCTTTTGATGAAAACCCATTATCATTTCATCCCTTTGGGTCTGCTAAAGGCCAGCATGGGCATATTAAGAGCCAAAGATTTACAGGCAACTGTCTCTGCCTGCAAGAGAAGGGCAGTGACAGTGCAGTCAAGCAGCACCTCATGGTTGAGATCTGTTGACATGGTTGAGACTGGTGACAAACGGGATTCCCAGACACTTGCACTCAGTCAGATTTTTATCTCTGCTTGTTTTATGCAGTAGTCCAAGGGGCCAAGAGGCTCTCTCTCCTTCCAGAGAGACCTCATGTCAGTTTGATATGGAGGGGCCTTGGACCGAAGTGCTGTCTGAGCAGCAGTGATTGAATACCTGCTCATCCCCTCCAACAGCACTGTGAGGAGAATGGTTTTTTCTCTTTGTCTCCTACTTATCTATGATCTTCTCCCGTTTGTCCTTGATTTTATCAGCTCAGAATATGCCTCTGTGTTGTCTACCATGGATTTTTGAACGAGTGCCTTTTGGCCAGCTGGTGCTGCTGGCATTTTGGTGCAGATGGGTGGGAAGAAAAGAGGCAGATTTAGATTCAGGACTCCAGAAAGTGAAGCCACCTCATTTTTCATGCTCTTTGATTAACTCTCTGGTTTATTTGCCTGTAACAATGACAAACGACGCCACCGGCTGATGCTATCACATTTGGCAGAGTCAGATGAGTTTTGAACTCTGCATTTAAAACTCTACATGGGACAGATTTATGGTAATGCTTCACAAACTCTGAGGGGAAAGAATGTCTTTGACAGATACAAGCAAAAGAGGAATCTGAAGGTCCTTAACAGCAAGAACAAATAGTTCCTTTATGTTCTATCTATTTATCCTGAGCTACTAATATCCACTAATGCTACTCACTATCACAATCATAAGATGTCTGTTTTATTCTCATTGTTTTATGTTGGTTTTACTGTCAGTCTAATCCTGCTCTTATTTACACCAGTGTAAACTGGGAGCACTTCCATGGAAATTAACTACATTGGCTTTACAGCAGAACAGCCTCCAGAGAGGCTTAAAATGCCTCATCCAAGCAGCTGAGGGCAGGTGGTTGCTTGTTGAAGAGTAAATCTCACCTTTCACTTAAAATGTGCTTCTCAGCTTCGTGTCTTTTAGGAGAGGCTCAAACCAAGAAAGCAAATTAAAACTCCAGATGTGTTCTTCCCCCCTTATTATTACCTGGGATGTGGCTGGGAAGGTGTCTCATGGTTGTTGAGTTTTCAGGTCTGATACTGCTGAATGTCAGGGCTTTACAAGGAACTGGTCCCACACCATGCTTGTTGCATTGATTAATGCCAACAACAGTTTGCGCACAGAGATGCTCTGCACGCGGGATGGACCCAAGCCTATTCCTTTCCTGAATCACACGTCTGATGTGTTTTACAGCCAGTGGAGAGGTACAGACATCTCCAACAACTCTGAACTACTTAGAATGCTGCATTAGAGGTCATGAGTCCCACCTAGCATGCTAAAGTCCAGTTTAATCCCCATCATAGCCATAGCAAGTGTGGTCCAACTTTGACCCTGCAAGCCCTGTACCTCATGTCCCTGTACCTCATGTCCCTGTAAGCAACGACACATAACCCATGTCTGGGAAGATAGGAGAGGAGGAAATCTCCTGGAGAAACTCCAGCTGTGGCTCACAGGGGGGTAGTGAGTTCCAATGGGATGCTCAAGAGGGGAGAAAGACATTTTCTCCATAGAAGAGTGGGAGTTTCTTGGATGTGCTGGGAAATAGCTTTAATAAAAGCAGGGATGTGATCACCAGTGCTTGCTGGTGTGTGCCACGCTGCGTACACAGCAGGATGAGTCAGTAACAACATACCTGGTCCTCCAGAGAAGACACAGGTGGACATAAAGGGTCCTGCCTTTGCCATAAAGTCAAAGCTCATGGATTACAGGCAAAGCCAGCAAAGTGAGTGTCCATGTTGTAAATCCAGCCTGTTCAATGTGATGCACTCATCAACTCCTCCTTGTCTCTCCCTGCTGGCCCTGGCTTTGTTTAAATGTTAACACCATGTGTGCTACCCTTTATCTGGAGATGAAGATGCATTGCTGTGTCAGGCTGGATTCAAATTCATCTTTCTGTTATATCTGTGTATGTATTGAAAGGCTGTATGAAGTCCAAGAGCTCTCTGGGTCTCTGTGGTTAATTAGCTGCTACAGATAGTGTGCGTTCAGTCAAACTGTTCTCACTGCATTAAATTATTAAACATTGGAAATAATTAAGATATTAGCAATGCTTGGTGGCTGGAAGGTCACACACTTCGTTACTCATCTAGGCCAAGTGCTGTGTGGCAGGCAATTTAAGTTCAAATGGGTTTGCGGGTTGAAGAGCTCTCTGAGAAGGCATTTGTTAATGGTTGGCAGATTTGCACAGACACTGAGACTGTAGTCAGAGGCTGAGGCTGGGATCTTTGTGTAAGGAATGGGCTCCTCATGCAGCAGAGCAAGTGAGATCTGTCTCTGCTTACAGGCTCCGTCAAGCAAACAGTGTTTGTGAGGGACCTATAGCAAAGGTCCTGTCTGGCTGTTTGAAGGAAGGAAAAGGATTGCTCCAATTAAATTCAGGTGGGAGTGAAGAGATGCCTTTGGATGGTGATATGAAACTGGAATTGGGTCAGGAATTACTACATATAAACAGAAACAGATGTCTTTGTGCTGCTACTCTGAAAAATGTTGGAACTTGTCCGTGTTATTCTTTTCCACAAGTCTTGTCTCTCACACTGTCCTTCATGCCAGGACGTCCAAGTGGATCCCGTGTCCAGTCCTGGCCATTGCCATGTGTTAGGTGTGCAACTCATTCTGAGCTCCTCACAGGTAGATCTACACCATGCTGTGATGTGCTGGGATGCCAACATACCAGAAACAACCAGGAGAAGACTCTACCTACACAGGTGTTGTGGGTTAACCCCAGCCAGCAACTAAGCACAGTACAGCTGCTCAACTCGCTCTACCTCTCCAGTGGGATGGGGGAGAGAACTGGAAGAGTAAGAGTGAGAAGACAACATGTGGGTTGAGATAAAAGCAGTTTAACTGGCAAAGCAAAACTGGGCACCCAAGCAGAGCAAACCATGGGATTCATTCATCACTTCCCATGGGCAGGCAGGAGTTCAGCCATCCTCAGAAAAGCAGGGCTCCATCACATATAACAGTTATTTGGGAAGACAAACACCATCACTCTGAACTTTCCTCCTTTCCTTCTTCTTCCTCCAGCTTTATATGCTGAGCATCATAGGGCGCAGAATATCCCTTGGGTCAGTTGGGGTCAGCTGTCCTGACTGTGTCCCCTCCTATCTCCTTGTGCAGCCCCAGCCTGCTCACTGGTGGGGTGAGGAGCAGAAAAGGCCTTGACTCTGTATAAGTACTGCTCAGCAGTAACTAAAACATCCCTGTGTTATCAGCACTGTTTTCATCACATCTCCAAAACACAGCCCCCTGCTAGCTAATATGGAGAAAATTAACTCTATCCTAGCCAAAAACAACACAACTGCTCAGCTGGACCTGGAGAGTGGAGAGGACCCTGCACTGGTAGTGGTGTATTCCGTGTCTGCAACCTCTCCTCATTCTTTTATCCTGCTTTTGTCCTGCTACATCACTAAATACATTGCTGATCCATGGAAAGCCATGGCATACGCTCTTCCAAATAGCTCCAGTTCCTCTCCCACACAGCCCAGTTTGTCTCTCCTGTGCTTGGCTCTCTGCTCCCTCCTGTGCATCATCCATCCCTGCTGGAAGGCAGCTCATTGTTAGGAGGGAAGAACAGCTTTGGAGATGATAACGGCCATTGCCCATGCAATCAAAAGCCAGGAAGACTCCTCTTGAAGGTGCATTAAGCAGCACAGACAGGCAGGAAAAAGCTCCTGAGCTGTGGGCTGGCTTCTGCCCAGTTTGTTTGAATGCATCAAAGATGTGGCAAAGGCAACCAGTGAGGTAGCTGACATGGGTGACATTGCTTTAGAGATGGGGAAACTGAGGCAGGAGATTACTCAAGATCATAGACAACACAAACTGTTTCTGGAAACAAACCCAAAGCTCTTCCATCCTTCAAAGTTTGGTGCTTTATCGGGGATACTATAAACAGCCCTCATGCCCTCTCTGCAGGGCTGATGCTGCCGCATGGGGTCTATAATTCAAACCAGTGCAAGACATTCTCTCTCCTTAGCATCTCTCACCTCCCACCGCCATGTCCCTGGGTGAGGGAAGCAGCAGTGAATATCCAGTTCTCCAAGAAATCTCTTTTCTGATTCTTATTCCAGGTGCTCCCCAGAAATCGATACTGATATCTCTCCTCTGCAGGAGCAGCAGCGCGCTTGTCTTCATTGATCTTCCTCTTGCAGGAATAGAGAGGATAGGAGGTCATTGTTTCCGTCTCTGCTGGACATGTGCTATCTCCCAGACCCACAGCCTGCAGCTGGTTTTCTTTGTCAAGCGATTTTGGCTTAGCTGCTGTGATAATTACACAGCTGGGCAGTGGGAAATCCCGCCCAGTAGCTGACGCCTGCCTAATCGCCGCTGGTTGTGTTCCGAGACTCGAGGACCTGCTGTAATAACACTGCCACTTAATTAGTCTTTTCCTGAGGAACGGCTTTGGAAAAGCAAAGGGATCGCAGGCTTCCTAGATCCTCTTAACTATGTGAGTACGCGACGGGTGCAAACAGCCCTGATAAAGGACCACGAAGGGAGCTTACGCAGCTGGATGTCAAACCCTTGGCCCTGTCTCGGTTTCCCCTTCTTGGGTTTCTCACTATCTGGTGTCGAGACAATCCAAATAACACCCGCTCCTGGGGCACGGTTTATTATAAGGACATTACATTGCAAATGTCAGAATAAATCAATATAAATATTTCCTTCTCTCCCAGGGCTGTCTGGCATTTCACCCACCTCTCCATTTGTGAGGCTTTCATCACGAGCAGCCCCAGCTCGCCTCCCAAGCTAACTGCTCCACTTATGGGCCTCTAAAGCTGGTCTGTGCTGGCATTTTAGCTTGTTTCTAGGTTTGATTTAATGACAGTGTCCCTTCTGTACTTGGAGGATTCAGATGTACGACTTCACAACGAGCTGAATCACAGTGATTTACAGGGCCTGTGCCTTCACCTTCTTGCAACTGGGAAACCTTTTGCAGAGATTTAAACTCATTTATTCCCCTTGCCTTTCTTGCCTTGGGCAGAGGGGACAACACTGTTAACCATGCCTCAACTGATGGGTGGTGTTGCACTGTGTCAAGGCTTCAATAAACTTTGCTGAAAATCAGATTAAAACAGTGTGAGGATCCTTATTACCCAAATAAAAGAGAAGCAAAAGCTCATCTGCTCCTCTTCCTCAGTAACCATCCTTCATTACCTTCTTCTATTCATCTGCCCTGTAAGAACGTATCAGCCCCTTGAGCCCTCCTTATCCCTGATCTGTCCCCAGCTCCTGACTGATACCCTCATCCTCATAACTAGCTCCTGACCCACCTCCTCTTCACCTTGTTCCTTATTCCTTCTCTTCTCTAACCTACCTTGAATCCATCTCTTCCTGTCATCAGTTTTTTCTTTGGCTGATCCCTCCAAACATCCTGCACAAAGTCCTAAAAGTTGGCATGTTTTGCTGTGTGGCAATCTCATTTTTGCCTAAATTTGAGCCTCCACCTCCCTTGTCTCTCCTGACATACTTTCCTACTTGCTACCAACATACATTGTTGACCCTCTGTGTTGGCCTTCCTTCTCCTGGCCTTCCTCACAGAAATCCAGCTTTGGCGAGGTCATCAATTACACAGTTCCATGCTCAAACCAGAGAAAGCATCCAATGAGACCTTGAAAGCAAGAAAAGGATATTTCCAGGAAAAATGCAGCCATTAGATGGCTCTACTTTGTTAAAGAGATTCCAAGATCTCTTGGTTTCAACTAGGCAACGAATGGCTCTGTCGATGGCCATTTAATGGGAGATCAGTTGGAAGAGTGAAATTCAAAACCCAGTCCAAATTCACATTCACAGAACTTCAGGAAATTGAGATTTGTTATTGCAGTTTGGATCTGCCTCATAGAAGCTCATTCCTAAACTCTGGCACTCAGATTCCAGTCCAATTTTCCTTCATTTCCCTGCAGCTTCTGGATTCAGTGTTGAGTCAGGTCATAGTTATCCCTGGAGACAGGGTGCAACGAGTTGGGTTTGCTCTTCAGCTCCATCTCTGAGTTCAGTGCTTGGGGGAGAAAAGTATTACAGCTTTTCATTTTCTTCTTTGTTACAGCACTGTCTTTGTATCTGAAGTCCTTAGTATCTAATTTTCTCTGTCCATTTTTCATGTCTCCTTTTCCTGTGCCAGACCTTGAATATTGCTTCATCCGTGTATCATGCAGACTGTATCATCCATGTACTTTGTGGGGCTTATAGTGAACCCAGGGCCAGCATGTCTATCGAACCAGTGGGTAAATACCACTTGGGAGCTTTGGAAAGCATGTACCATCACTTTCATCTCCCAGAACCATGGGCCCAAATGTGGTCTAAGAAGTGCTGAATCTGGACTCCAAATATTTATCTTCTTTGCTGTGTGTCTTAATTTTCACAGATACAGTTGTTATTTCATAGAATAAGCTCAAGCAATTTCAATCACAGCATTGTCTGTCCTTGGGACAGTCAGCATGGCTGCTCCACTGCTGTAAAGCTTGGCCATATGGGGGTCAAGACCATGGTCACAGCCCTGAGTCTCTGTGAGCTGGGGAGAAGAGGTAAAAGTGAGGGTGTAATGGTCCCTCCAAAGCATCTGCTTACAGATCTGGATGGAATTGTTCATTCAGAACATTCTTTTTGCAGAAAATGCCTTAAAAAATAAAAATAATAAAAAAAATCAGTGGGAAATGTCCAATTTCAACAACAATTTTAAGGTCTTTCATTGAGAAAGAAAAAGCTTGAAAAATGTGCAGTTTTTTGGCAAAAGGAGTTTGGCACAACCCCAAAAGAAAACCAAAATGCAGAAACCCCAAATTGTTTTGGTTTGTGGCCATAAAGTTTCCAGGTTTTGGTTGCCAGAAACCAAAGATTTTTCAGTTTTTGCTTTTTGAATGAAAACCCCTCAACTTGTGCAGACAAAGGTTAAGATAAGCTTTTGTTTTCATTGATTGCCTTCCATTGGAACAGAAACCACTTCTGCCTTTACCTTTTCCTTCCATGGATGGATGAATGTGTAACCATGGGACTGTGATGGCCCATTTGCGATCTCCCTTTGCATGTCAACCTGAGCTGCAGCCCTTTCTCTTCCTGGCTTAGCTCCTCCAGCCCTGGCTGCCTGCCTGTTGCTGGCTGTCCATGGGCAGGTTTGAGCATCCTCTGCAAAATACTTTGGACCTTCAGCTTCCAGAGATGTCAGCACTGCCTAAGGATGGCAAACACATTAAGGGAGTAGCTGGGCATCACACAGGATTTGGCCATCAATAAAACTGCCTTCATCTTAGAGGAAAAGTCTGGATTATGCAACACATCTTGGCTTCTTAATTGTGATTTTCCAGCCTTGCTTCCCACCCACCGTGCCTGGGATTACACCTGTCTTAATGTACATGTCCTGTATTGCTGTGTTCCAGCTTGGATACACTCCCTTAAAAACAATTACTTCATGTGGCTGGTCTAGTTAACACCCCTCAGCAGCTCTCGAGCTGCCTCTGACCCTGCAGATGCTAAGTGTTAGCAGTTGTGCTCTAGTTGCTGTAATTCTCATTACCTCAGTGTAGACAAGACCTGTTTGCACCTTGAAAGCTTTAAAATCTTACTGGGGGATCAGCCATGAAGGGAGTGATGATGGTGGTGGTAGGGTTTTTCCTGACCAATGATGCAGAGTGCCAGTATCTGCCCATTACTTCACTGTGAGATGGTACCCATGGAAGCTCAGCCAACATTTTGCCCTTTACTACCCCACTGAAGTCATCGCCAAATATAAAGCCAGACCCTTGTGGATTTCCTTCTCGGTTTCAGATGTGAAGGTGACCAGCTGATGATTGAATGCTGCAGAGATCCTTGGAGAACTGTGTGCATTCGGATTGGAGATGAAGGGCTAAATTCAGACCATTTGTGTTCTTGGCATGATGCTCGTCCTCATCGGCTCTGTGTTTGCTTTAGAAGTCTGACTGGCTGACATGCCCCGGCCGTTGGCTAATGCAGATTAATTCTGACTCTCTTCTGGCTTCAAGGATGCCAATCGTGGAGGGGTTTTCATCACAAGGGGTATTAAAGAAGCTAGCAAAGTATCTTAACCTGAAGCACGTCTCCCATTGCTTTCAATCAGGAAGGAGGACAGATGAGATTAACCTCAAAACCCCTTTGGCTTCCTTGAGGAGACTGTAAACCACAGTGCCAAGTGAGAGAGGAATGCAGGAAGAGGATCATTTTTATGTGGACATGTACGGAACTGGACTTAGACCACCAAGCCCATTTCCACACTGGCCACCAAACAGTCATCAGAGGGTGCTGACTTTTGACCACTACTGTTTTTGTTAACAGGGAAAATAAAACCATATGTTGCCTAAGTAGATGCACAAAACTTTTCTCCAAATCCCTACAGACAAACTGTCAGCAGCAAAAGTATTTACTTTGGTAATGCAGCTGGGCTTAATCCCAGCCCCATTGTGTTTGTGCATGCCTTTTCACCACTGAGCTCAATAACACGCTGTTTGTGAAGAGGGTGAATGAATGCATGCAGTATGATTTCGGTTATTAGGCCTATCGGTTACAGCCTGAGACAAAAGGCTGGAGTCAACAATGGTAGCACTACATAGGCTCTGCTCATGCTTCCAGTTAGGTTAAATGGGAATCTTAGTCATCAGTCACGTCAACTAGCCATCAGCTTGAGGTAGGCCAGCAGGACTTGGCCCGGTGACGCGGATCCTCAGCTGGCTTAAATCAGTGTAAATCCAGTGCAGTCCAAGGAGCCACAGCTGAGGATTTTGGCGCCTACTGTCTATTTTTGAGTTCAGTGGTTGCTGAATACTTAATTCTCTGGGCTGCAGGCTCCCGCAGCTGCGATGGATGCGCTCACAGGCTGATGCTTCCTACACTGATGGGGTCCTTGGATGGGACCTCAGCAGGTACCAGCCTTCATCTTCGTAAGGGTTAGGGTCCTGGGTGAGTGCTCCTCCTCTCCCTTCTGCTGTACCAGGGGAAGTGGTGTCTCTGCTTTTAACAAGCTGGTTGAGACATTGGGAGGACTGAGAGCAAGAGCAGTAGCTGGGTGGAAAGGTTGGCATATGGGGCTGGGTGCTCATATGAAGTAGGTTGATAACTTGGGGTGTTTCAGGCAGTGAATTGTTGATGGTGATGATAACGTGGAACATAACTCAGTTCTGGTCTCAGACTAAGAACTATATCATGTGTTCTCCATGGAGGACATGTCCAGAAATGAGCTGCCTCCTTGTGTGGTAAATTGACATGCAAGAAATCAGCTGCACAGGTTTCTGCAGGGCTTTGGTTTGTTCATGCATCTAAAATGGTGACATCTGTGTGTTTCTGAAGCTCCCTGTGGCTTGGGTGTAGTTGATATGGGTCTGAATGCAGCACCATAAGAATACCCTTTTCTTGGCTCCTTTTCTTGGAGACATCAATTCTGACATTCCCTTCCTTGGGCAGGAGACAGAAGAAAGGGGCTGAACTCCCCCATGGGTGATGGTGGCACAGGGGGAGAAAAGCAGTTATTTGGAAGGTGAGGAAAGAACTAAAAGCTTTGGGATGAATGGAGGTTTTCCATGCAGGGCATTGAGCTAAGCAGGTATTAAGGTGTTGGGAGCTATGTTTAATTTGAGGGAATGGGGCATGGAACAGTAAGATATGTGACTCTCTATGTCAGCATTTATGTGAGACACCTGCAGTGGGAAAGCTCATGAAAGAACAGATTTGGTGCCTGGTTTGCATTTCCCCAAGTGTCTGCTTCACACCCTCATCATTCATATTCCCTAAGCATGGAGTTACTCTACCTCTGGATACAGGCTCAGCCACGTCCAGAACAGAAAGGCAAAGGCAGGCATCCCTGTTGGTGTCACTGTGAACATCTGCAGCAGCAGGTCCATGCCTGGTGCTGGCACAGCAGCAGGGTGTGCAGGATACAGGTCCTGTCCCAGAGGCACTGTGATGCAGAGTGCCCTGGTCCCCACTGTGTGAGGCTGGTGACAGGGAACGGTGCACACCCTCATTGCAAACACAATGGGGCTGGGATTTAAGGATTAAAGAGTTGCTTTACAGAGTGGAAGGCTCCAACTGCTGCAATTGCAGCTTGGGAAGCAGGGAAAGGCTGCCTGTACTCACCATTGCCAGAAGAGCTGGGATATTGCAGTATGGCTAAAATGGACAGCCCTTTCCCACACAGCTGCAGCTGGAGGTGTAAAGCAGTTTGCTCCCATAAAAAGCTGTTTTGATGCCCCCTCCTTGTGCTGGAAATACTGCATGGAGATGAATTTCTAGCAAATAGTGTTGTTCTTTGGGTTTGAGGAACCTTTACTACGGTTTGGCTCGGTTCAAATTAACCCATTCCTGAACACTGGAAGTAAGAAAGGAAAGATAATTTCAGCCCCCAAGAGGTCAAATTTCTCATTGTAAAGCATAGAATCATATAGAATAGTTCGGGTTGGAAAGGACCTTCAGATTACCCAGTCCCAATCCCCTGCCATGGGCAAGGACACCTCACACTAGACCAGATTGCCCAAGGCTCTGTCCAACCTGGCCTTGAACACTGCCAGGGATGGAGCATTCACTCTGGGCAGCCTGTGCCAGCGCCTCAGCACCCTCACAGTAAAAACCTTCCTTATATCCAGCCTGAACTTCCCAAAAGCAATTAGCAGAGGATGGTTTCGATCCATCGACCTCTGGGTTATGGGCCCAGCACGCTTCCGCTGCGCCACTCTGCTCTGCACAGAAGCTACCAAGTGCTTCTTTTCTCACAGTAAAGGCTCATAAGAGAAGGTCTGGTTCTGCTGACACTTCCATGAGGGTGCAACTTGGTTTTCTTATATCCTATGATAAACTTCAATGGATTGCTGATAGACATATGCAATACAAATGGTTTAGCCCAGCAAACAGACCCATGACAAATGGGTGATTTAAAATAGCTTTTGTGGAGCTGCATACAAAGGGAAAACACCTGATAAAATTTAGGGGTAGTCCCTAAAATGCCCCTGAAAAATATGTGACACTTGTCTTTCTTCAGGCTGTTTGACTTCGCTTGCCTCACAGTGTCAAAAAGTATTATTGTGCCATCAATTACTTACATAGCATCAAAGCCTTTGGGATAAGAAGTAATTGTATATTCATAGACTCATGGAATGGTTTGGGTTGGAAGGGATCTTAAAACTCCTCCAGTTCCAACCCCTGCCACAGGTAGGGACACCTTCCACTAGAGCAGCTTGCTCCAAGCCCCTGTGTCCAACCTGGCCTTGAGCACTGCCAGGGATGGGGCAGCCACAGCTTCTCTGGGCACCCTGTGCCAGCACCTCAGCACCCTCACAGGGAACAGCTTCTGCCTAAGAGCTCAGCTCAGTCTCCCCTCTCTTGGGCAGGTTCAAGCCATTCCCCTTGTCCTGTCCCTACAGGCCCTTGTCCCAAGCCCCTCTCCAGCTTTCCTGCAGCCCCTTTAGGCACTGGAGCTGCTCTCAGGTCTCCCCTTCAGGAGCCTTCTCTTGTCCAGGCTGCCCCAGCCCAGCTCTCTCAGCCTGGCTCCATAGGAGAGGTGCTAGGGCATTTTCAGGCAGTGGCAAAGCAAGACAAGAAGTCAAAGGTGATGTAGAGAAGTTAAACCAGAGAGAAAGCTCAGCACCTTTGATGTCCTCTGACAGCACCCATGTGCAGCATCATAAAGCTATGACTCTATCAGTGTATTGCCATCAGTAATACAATCTGATTAAAACACTGCGTGTGCTGGGGGTTGTGTGAGAGACAAACCTGTCCTGTCCTGAAGGGCTGTACATGAGCTGATAGGCACAGTGAGGTGAGGGCAGGGCTGGGAGGCTGCAGAAAGGGCATGGAAGTCAATGACAATGAAGCAACCATTAAAAGTCACCCATGGAAAAATGTTAATATTTTCCCTGGTTTTCTGGGGAGTGGCAAAATGACCTTTTTTTGTGGCAGAATTTCAGCTTTCAGCAGAGAAAATGATACTTTTGGTACTTTTTCCCATAACAATTTTTTCCTCTTGTAATTTTTTATTTAGGCTGGAAACTGCTCTTTGCCAATGGATCTTAAGGAATTTGTTTGAAATTTCCTATGGGGAAGGAGACTGGGAATTACCTAAATAATTCTATATAGAAATTCCAAACCTCTCAGCATTGCCCTCACACTGCTCCTTCGAGTCATCTACAAGACAGTCCTTTTCAAATACCTCCTCAAGCAAAGCTGCTTTAAGGGGAACCCAATGCTCCTTAGCCCCATTTTCCTTTTGTTGCTTGGCAGTTTGCTGTCCCACTGCTGTGCCAAAACAATTGCTTGTGGGTCATGCTGCAAACAGGGTCTGTACACTTTATAAAGTCTCAATGAATTTATATCCCCCCTTGGCCCCACGCATTTTCTCTCACTGATGTGGTTTACAGACGGTTGCATGGGGCAGAAGGAGGAGGACATGCAGGGACCCCTTTAGTTGGCTTTGCTTGTGGAAAATGTCACGTGGAAGATGTTAAGGGAGCATTTTCTGGCCAGCATCACATACTATTGAAGTCATCATCTCTTTGAGATCAGTCCTTGGTGCAACAAGCTCTTCTCTGCTGACCTCAGTGCTGCATCTTCATATGCCAGTTACCTCTGTGTAATTAAGGCCTGAGAATCCACTACAGGGTAGGTATTGTGCAGTGAGCAGTACTGCTTGGGAAAGGACATGAACACAAGCGCTCTCTGAATGGTCATGGGTTAGCTAATGCCATTTTAAATGCTTCCCATGCCTTCGCCTGGCCCTGGTGCCCAGAGCAGACTGCAGGAGAGAGGGCTTAGCCACAGGATAATTACAAGTGAGTTAAAATGTTCATGGCCTCCTCAAGCCAGTGAAGATGCTATTTAAAGGAATGTATTATTCCCTGCTGTATCTTCTGGCCTGCACAGGGAGCTTTCATTAGAGCAGCTGGCAAAGACAGACGTGAGAGATAGTGCTTTGGAGAGCTCATGTGGCTTTTCCACACCAACTCGGCTTGAAAGAGCCTTTGACTGTGCCTCTTGCAAAATGTTTTCTCTGAGCTGTCAAAATATGCATCACTCAAACCAAAGGAGCCTGGAATGTGTTACGTTGGTGCGCCATTACCAATGGAGCTGTAGCTGTGCAGGAAGGGGTCCCAGCAGGTGCTCCCCAAAGCTTAGTGAGGACACTGGTTCCCTAGAGATTGTGGGGTCCTGAGAGAGTGCCTTCACCTCTGTCATGATGGGAACAAACCTCAGACACTGATGGGGTTCTCCTAAGGGGGACGAGCCTTTCAAATCTTGGTGGGTTTGAAAGCAAGCAAGGAACTATTTGATACCTATCTCTTAAGGAAGAGCAGGTCCCTTGGCTTCCTTCTCTTCCTCACATACATTGAGAGGGATGCAAGGGTGCATGGCAAGGACAGAAGCACATGTGTCACTGCTCATGGTCGCAACCTCCATGGGGACCATCTGAGCTTGGAGCCCTGGGAGGTGACACAGCCTCTGGCCTTGCCCCAGGAAACATGGTTTGTGTATTGGAGGTCAGCTCGCCTTGCTGTATCTAAGCAGTGAAGACGAGGAGCAGAAGACAGACCATTACACAGCCTTGCAAACATGTGTGGCACCATCATGATTTAGGAGGGAGCTGGCAGGAGCCCTTCTTGTGTACCTCATGCCCAGCCCTGAGGACCTGAAGCCTGTTGGAGAGGGTTGGGAAACAGCAACATCCTCATTTTCCTAAGGAAAACATGCCACAAAGCAAATTCTAGGCAGGCTGCTATTTGTAAAACTCATGGGAATGTCTCTGGAGTCTGTTGAGAACTGCTTGAGGGAATTTTGTTCCAGAAGAGATTTTTGTGTCCATGTTATCAGAAAACATCCAAGTGTGGCCTTGAGCATAGAACCGTATCATAGAATCACAGCATGGTTTGTGTTGGAAGGGACCTTAAAGCTCATCCAGCTCCAACCCCTGCCACAGGCAGGGACACCTTCCACTGGAGCAGCTGCTCCAAGCCCCTGTGTCCAACCTGGCCTTGAGCACTGCCAGGGATGGGGCAGCCACAGCTTCTCTGGGCACCCTGTGCCAGCGCCTCAGCACCCTCACAGGGAACAGCTTCTGCCTAAGAGCTCAGCTCAGTCTCCCCTCTCTTGGGCAGGTTCAAGCCATTCCCCTTGGCCTGTCCCTACAGGCCCTTGTCCCAAGCTCCTCTCCAGCTTTTCTGTAGCCCCTTTAGGCACTGGAGCTGCTCTCAGGTCTCCCCTTCAGGAGCCTTCTCTTGTCCAGGCTGCCCCAGCCCAGCTCTCTCAGCCTGGCTCCAGAGCAGAGCTGCTCCAGCCCTCACAGCAGCTCCATGGCCTCCTCTGCACTTGCTCCAACAGCTCCACGTCCCTCTTGTGCTGCTGCCCCAGAGCTGGAGCAGGGCTGCAGGGGGGCTCTCCCCATAGCACAGCAGAACAGAACCCCCTCCCTCAACCGGCTGCTCAGGCTCCTTTTGATGCAGCCTAGCACGCAGTGAAGCTGGGTCATGTTGAGCATGGCCAGAGGGTGTCCTTCAGTGTATGTGGTATCTCCTGCTCTTGGCCAGGCTTGGTGCCTTGCTGTGCTGCTGGAGCCCTCCCGAGGGTGCCAGCCCTGTCGCCTGGGCAGCCTGGGGAGCAGGTTCCTCCCTAAGGGGAATGCAGGCATAGTGTTTCCATGAGTAAGCCTCTCTTGCAGGGGTGCATGTTTGCAGGATGAGGCCATGGAGCGAATTAGTGAGCTCCCAGCCCGAGGTACACGTGGTGAGGAGCTGGGTGAAGGCATGCTTGAGAGCTTTTAATTTCATGCTTCCTGAGCAAGCACACTTTCCTCCCTAGAAGCTGAAAAACCCTTGGGTTTATTTCTATATTATTTCTGTATTAAATTTAGCATTTCTTTTAAAGCAGAAAAGGCTAAAAATGGGGGTGATAAAGAGCTGGGGCAGATCTGTGTGTGTGTGGGTTGGGGTGAGTGGCATCTTTCTGGTGTGCACTGTATTGAGCACTCCATGGTGTAGATCACTAACCATTCAAAAACACATACTGAAGCCTCTTGCTTAGGCTGAGCTGTGGTTCTTCCCTTCTGAGCAAGGTGGATAACAGATGACATGTGAAGCAGGGGTGTGTTAGGGGTCTGCAGGCAAGGTCAGTGAGGGTTAGTACATCCAAACACTAGGCCCCCATTCAGGTCCTCATAGAAGTCTCATGTCATGTTAGCATCCCAGCACTGGAGCTGATAGGCTCACACAAGAACTAATCAGTCTTCATCTTGGATGATGCTGTTGTGACCAGAGCTTTTCCAGGATCTGAGCATCATGCTTTGTGTTGCTGTGCTCCCAGATGTGCACAGAAAAGCACTTAGTGAAGTACAAGGAGAGACAACAAAGGTAATAGTGAATGTAGCAAAACTGTTGGGTTTGGGTTTGCTTCACATGAATGTATTTTTCTTCTTCATTTTCCTCTCCTCTAACTCTTTCCCTGCTCTATAGCCCTAAATACCACACTAGATCTGCAAATCCTCACCAGGTTTCCAGTCCTTAGCTGGTTCCTAATCCCTTAAACCCATTTTTCCTCATCTAGTAGATAGCACATGGAAAACTTCGGGTTCACGGTCACGCTCCCTGCACGGATGTGAGTGCAGTCCAAGCAAATAAATCCTGAGTGCAAGCATTCATACATGAAGAACTTCACACTCGGAAACACGACCACACTAAATTGCTGCCAGAGTTTTAAAGGCAGCTTTTGAAAATATTGGCCCTGCATCTTGTATTTCTGGAGCAAATGGTTTGATTCATTAGGGAATCGCCAGCTAACTGCACATAGGATTGCATCCTAGGGATGCAGCGAGGCTGGGATGAAGACAGCTCGCTGCTTGAACAGTAATAGACCTGGGGCTGATTAACTGCCAAAGGAAAAGGGAATCTTTATGATTTCTGCCTTTATTATTCATGTTTCTGCAACTGCAAACACTTGCTATAGAAGAGCATCATTCAAGTGTATAAAGCATATGCTCCCCAGAAACATTCAGCAGCAATGTTTTTGGCTCCTGTAACTAATACTAGCAGAAAGCTCAATTTCCTGATCGTCAGCACCAGTTACTAAGAATGAACATTTTCCTCTCATTTTTCCCCCAATTCCCAAAGTATTATTGATAGCTGATTATTACTATTTTATGTGAGGTCACCACAATCAAGTTTGAATTTTAGACATGCAAATGTACAGTCTGTAAATCTCTGTGTATAGGTGGTGTATGCCTATAAACTGCACTGATTCATAACTCCATCATGGGGAAGTTAAGAGATCCCAGAATGAAGACTGTGTCTCCCATCTTCATTTAGCTTTCACAAGCCTATGTCTCATGACCATTACACAGTATTTTTGTGCTGGATGCTCTCCATTCACTCTCACCAGAAGCACGACTCAGTATTTTGTGTCAGCCCATTGGCTGTACCAATATGTGTGCTACTGATGAGGTGAGGATCTCAGTCCATCACAGCTTTCCCCACATCAGTCTTGGCGCTCAGGACCCTGCTCTCCTTTGCTGGCTCCCCAATCAGGGGCTCAGGCCTGTCTTTAAGTCTTGCCAACTTCTCACTTTCAGCCCTCTCAGGCTCTGCACAGCATTTCCAGGAGTGATTTATGGTCTAATTCATGAGCTATATACTATTATAATGCGTGTCATGGAAAGGGATAGAGCAAAGACATCTTCTGCTTTGTTGAGAAGAGCCCTATACTTAAGCTTATGTTTTATACTCTCTTATGCAAGTGGGATGGGGGCCAGCCCCAGTCACCTCTTTCAGTGCAATGTGCCAAATGAGAAGGAACATGCTCATGGGGACAGGGACTTAATATATACCAATATCTGAAGCGATGTGATCTTTCACTGCACAAAACCCATTCCTGCTGCTGGGGCACCAAACTGGCTGCTTGTGCTTAACTGTACAAGACATCCCATGGACTTCAGGAAGATCAAGCACATATGCGGTTGGCCCCAAATTAGACTTGTTTCAATACTGACATGATAGGACACAGATATGATAACTTATTGGTATATTTTATATTTATATAAATATTTATACTGGGTTAAAACTTTTAATACAGTGTCTTGGGCAAGCTTATTCTATGTATAATTTAAGATTACACGGGTTGAAACTTAAACAGCAGAGGTTTAGACTGGATATAAGGAAGAAATTCTTTACTGTAAGGGTGGTGAGGCACTGGAATGGGTTGCTCAGGGAGGTTGTGAATGCTCCATCCCTGCCAGTGTTCAAGACCAGGTTGGATGAAGCATTGGGTGACATGTTTTAGTGTGAGGTGTCCCTGCCCATGGCAGGGGGGTTGGAACTGGATGATCTTAAGGTCCTTTCCAACCCTAACTATTCTATGATTCTATGATTCTATATGCTCTTACCTTTTATAACATGTTCTGTTTCAATGAGGATTTGCTTGAATTCACCTGGTTATATCGGAGGGCAGGGTTTGTTCTTCTTTCTCTTGCTAAGTGTAGTTACGCTTAAGTGAAAAGCTGTTAGGAGCCTTGAAGGAAAAGGTAAAACTAAGAACAGTAAAATTCAATTACAGAACATTTATCAATGACAAAGTGTTGTGGAAAACATTTTGGTCCCAACAAAGCACTTAGCTCCGCACAAAGTGAAATACTGTCTGATATCTAGGGCTTTTCATAAGCAAGAGGAAACAAATGTAATCATGATAGGCAGGGAGGGAAAATCACTGTTTTGCTTTGAAAATCAGCCTTTCTGGATTGTTTTTTCTGGCTGAGACAGTCTGACAACATTTTATGAAATATTTTGATCTACTTGAAATTGTCTCCCTTTCTCTCCTTGTATTTTTTTTTTAACCAAAAAGATGCATTTTTGGCTGATTTTTTTTTTACTGTATCCAGAAAGGGAAATTGTGCTGTCAAGGGTATTGTAAAAAGCCCCGTGTTTCATTGCCTTTTAATGGAACCTTAATAGAAGCTGGCAGCACAGATGATGAAGCTGGAAGGCTGCAGTGAAATTAAAACAATCAGAAGTTGTTCTGAGGCTCATGACCATAAGAAAGCCCTCAAAGCCCATAACTGTTCACTCAGCCATAGAAATTGCTGATCTCATTTCTTCCTATCACATCCCATCCTTGGGAGAAACACTCACAACGGCAAGAAGCCCATGGGGCAACATGCTGTGTTGCTATTGATTTTAGATGGAATATGTGCAGATACTGCAGTGAGGAGGGGAAGAAGCAGCTTCACCCAAAGAAAATGCTTTGAAACCTGGAAAAGCTCTTGGATGTGGGGAGGAGGGGATAAATCTTAGTCAATGTCAGTGCTTCCAGCTGACTTAGAAAAGCCTGACTATGCATTAAGCTGCAATGACCTCTGGCAGACTTTTAATTTAGATGCAAACATTATAACTTTCTCTTTTAATGATGATCATGGCTTCTAAATGCTTTGAAACAGTTGCATCTGAATGGGTTTGTGCTACTTGGAGTTTACATTGCACCCACTGGAGGTTCCTCGGATTTATTCCAAAGTATTGGTGCAATCAGAGTTAGAAGAAATATCCCTCATGGATAACACTACCTGGACTTGTACTTCTCTTGCTCCCCTGGTTATTTCTCCCCCTAATACAGTCTCATGCTTTCTTTGTCTCCATCATTACAGCTGTATGTTGAGATGGCTTTTGGCTCCAATCTGTTGGTTTGTCTATTGCAGAGCCTTTAATAATGGTTATTTCCTGGTAGTGAATGCTCAACTTAGTCTAGGGGGACCTGTTTGTAGCATAGTTTTCTGTAATTACCCAAAATTTACACAGCAATTCCAGGTCTATTATATGGGACATAGTATGTAATTACAGGCATAACGTATTAGGTCCTAATAGCAGCAAATATATCATTACACAAATCATTCATGTTACTGTGCTGATATTTTTATATGGAGTAAGTGAATACAATTACTAATAATTACAATACACATCTTACAGCTGCAGTATAACTGGTGCCACTGTGACATGTAGCAGGCAGGGGCAGGAAACTCCCATTGAAATATGGTTGAGTTGGTGAAATATCACATCCAAAAACCAAGGTGGAAGCTCTCTCCATATGGTCTCGTGTGTATGATGTACATATGTATGACAATTGTATTCATCAATGCAGCCATCTAGGAAGAAGGATCCACTTTGTCTTGTTTAAATGATGGGTATCCTAGTTAGTTATAGGGGGCAGATGGGTCTTCAGGCCCCAGGGCTGGAGATGGAAGGGATAAATCCTATAATGGAAGCAGCAAGCAGAGCTGGGCCAGCAGGTCACCAGCAGTGCAAATGAAACCTTCCAGTTTGGAAGAGCTGGGCTCAGCGTAAGGTTTGTAATACAAGTGCTTTGAGGCACTTTAAACCTTCCCTGAAAGGTGACGGCTGATCCCTACCAATGTAGGTAGATTGTAGGGAAAAGGTGTTAGGGCTGGTATCAGCACCAGGGGTGCATTAAGGACACAGAAGGGGTGCAATGCCAGTCCTGACTTTTGCATGCAGCTTTATGAGTGATTCAGGTTGATGCATACAGGTTTATGAGTAATCTGGGTTGATGCATGTTGGTTAATGGGTTGATTTAGGCACTGCATTCTGGCACTCTAGGATGTATTATCTCAGACTTTGGTATGAAAGGCAGGTAGGTGGAGGGTAGATACAATGGGACTTCTTTTTCCTATAGTACTGTATCAGAAAGTTCAGTGGTGACTTCTCTTTCAACATCTACTTGTTTCTATCTGCTGCACGGTTCAGGCTCAAAGCTGTTTCCTTTGCTGACAAATTAACCTGCTTTCTGGGCTCTGGCTGCAGCAGCCCACCAGCACTAACCTGGATTTGCAGCATTAAGTCCCTTTTTCCACAGCAGCAGGATGAGGATAAGACATCCTCACCCAAGTTAATGGGAATTTTGTTTACCTCAAAGTGACTATATGAGGAGGAAACCACATATGCTGGGGCATATCCTCAGGGCACATTGCTGGGAGTTATCAACAGGACACAGTTTTGCACTTGGCCAACTTGGTTTGGGCAGAAGCCTCTGCTTTGCCTGTGCCATCCTTTTTTATTATGGAAAAATCCCAGTTAGAGCAGGGATGATTAACAGGAACAATGGGGACCAATTGTCTGGCATGGGAATACTGATGGGACAGCCTGAGAAGGAATACTCGCCCCATCCCTGGCAGTGTTCAAGGCCAGGTTGGACGGGGCTTGGCACAACCTGCTCTAGTGGAAGGTGTCCCTGCCCATGGCAGGAGGTTGGAACTGGATGAGCTTTAAGACCCTTTCCAACCCAAACCATTCTGTGGTTCTGTTTATGTGGGACAGAGAGATGGAGGCACGCAGCTGAGCATGGCAGGAGCTGTGTAAATGTGGTTGTGTTGGTCTACAGAGGGCTACTTCCAATACAGAAAGCTACTTGGGGCTCAGTGTTCAAGTGTAGAAATGGTAGGAAAGCTCCTAGTTCTTTCCTTCTGCTCTGCTGAGCAACAGAAAACCCTTGAAAGAAAAAGGAATCTGGCTTTAAGGGGCAGATTACTGCACATGGTATTTTTGAGACTCCACGGACATCCTTTCAACCCCTGGCAACTTAAGCTGGTGTAAAACCTGTCTTGAAGATGCTTGGATTTAGTGTGCAGGGCAGGACTCCTCATGCATGAAGGAGTTGGCAGCTGCAAGGACATCTGTTTAACAAGCAGGTAGATGGTGACTTCTCCAATACTTGGAACAAGTCTGTGGTGTCATGTTCATAAGATGATCCTCGCCTTAGTCCTCACCTTTGATACCTCCCTGGCTCCTAAATTCCTTCAGCAATTGTTAGATCAGAAATAAGGGGCAATGCTAATGGCCTTCATCCCCCACAGTTGTGAGCTGAGCTGAAGAGGTGGTATGAGCAATGGGGTGCAGTGCTTTATGTCCAGGTGATGTTACTGGCTTGGTGTGTGATTTGTGGTTATACGTGCCATTCTTGTTTAATATAGCATCTGGGAAAAGCACAAATCCCACTGCCCTCTCAGCATCCCCTTTGCATAATGAGCATCTCCCCTCTGTCCCACAGTGGGTCCTGCACATAGTCTTATATGGGGGCTATATTACAAGGGTTCCTCTGCCCTCCCATCCAAGATGTGGAGCTGGGGGCTGGCACCAACTGGGAGCAAAGGCTTTGTGTCTGCTGACCCCGGGAGGTGACAGCAGGAGGGCTGTTCTGCTTTTCCAGCAGGATAACAAACATCATTTCCCTGTTATCTGCAGGGGAGAGTGATCGCTCGGCGTGTTTGCTGGGGAGGAGTGAGGCAAGGTCAGCTCTGTGCCTCGGCTGGCGCCGGGTGCATGTGGGGCCAGGCAAGCAATGTCGGCTCCATGGTGGTGTTCAAACTCATGTGCTCAGTACAGATTTATCCCCCTTGTTGTCAGAGTTGGTTGGTTGAACTGGGTTGGGGAACACAGTGATGTTATTAATTGCCATTGGTGCTGCTCTTGCCTCACTGGGGGTGCAAAAGCATCCACACAGCCTCTTGCAGAGCCTTGTTCACTTAAACCAAGCAAACCAATTTAGTTCATTTAACTTTTAGGGACTTTCTGCCTGCATTTACTAGGGGCACTGGTAGGGTGGGAATAGCAGGGAATGTTTAAGCAAAGTGAATTTGGGGAATTTGTAATTAAGCAACTTGATCCCAAGGGTTAATGTTTCCCTAACCAGGGGGACAAAGAATATTGCATGACCTAAAGCCCCAGTCACAACCCAGTGATGCCGCCCAGCTTGTGACTTATGTATTTACAGCAAATGCCTTATCTATAACTGGCATTGGAAGGGAAAAAGAGTAAATAAAGAATATCAGCAGTATTGTACCGCTGACTCTGTGACTCTCCCTGCAGACCTTGCCTGCCTGCTAATTATTAATTCCCACAAACAGAGCCGCTGCAGGACAGAAATACACTGGTATTTCTCACATTAAAAATGCCTACTGAATGTTTGACTCTGCTCAAAGAAAGAAATGCCCCCAGGGCTTCCTTAGCAACAACCCCAAGCTGCCCCCGTTGCTCTTGCTCAAAACCCAGATGGGAAAGTTGCAGCACAGCCCCATACAAAACCTGCAGTTCCCCCTTCAGGTCATCTTGTGATGCTGTTTATGTGTTCTGCTGCCTTCCATCTGCCTTTCTCTCACTGGGCCACATTCACAAGGTCCAACCGCTTGTTGGTTCTTGAAGGCAAATGGACTTTAAACCCAATCCCTTGCCATGGGCGCAAACAGTTCTGGAGTGTTTCCTGCAGTCCGCAAGCTCAGTCCCTCTACCTGTTAGAAGCTAAAAGGTTGGCTTTAATGTATGTAATGAAAGACAGGCTTCAAAACTGTGCTTTAATAAAGAAATACAAATGACAATCTAAAAACACACTTTATTGGGCTGCTAATAATGACCGTCGGTGAGGGTGGAGGGGTGAGCAGTATAAGGAGCTCTTGGGAGGGGGCTTGGACACAGCCATCCCCTGTGCATCCCAGAAATCACATAGAAGACACCTGGAGCATCCTCACTGGGAGCTTGCCCGTCCTCACTGGGACCAGAGGACTTGGCCATGAGCAGCCCATCACTATTCAGCCTGGGACCCCAGCTGGTGAGCTCATGTTTTATGTGTGTGTTTGGGAAATAAAGGGGCAGGCACTGAGGAGTTCAAGTTTTGTATTCATGTCAGTAGAACAGAGACTTTCCCTTCCCCTGCCCACCCCAGCCCCTCACCCTCCCCAGCCCCTGGCGATGCCCGGCCAGATCCACACTGGAGTAAGTCAGACACCCGGGAACCTGATTTATGCTGATGGCACCAGGATGGGAACCTGGCCTCACAAATAACCTTTCCCCTTGAGTGGGAAACAAAACACATCCCCCTTGGTTTGGAAACCTGTATTTATGTGAACACAGAGCTCTGTCCCCCCCACCATTAGCAGATGTCTTGCATACGAACTGCGTTACCTATAAAGTCTGCTTACTCCAAGCAAATGTTTCTCAATCTTTTCTTTTTACTTCAATTTGAAGTGAAAGGTACAGTATAGGATTCAAATGCTTTTGCATTACACGGGTTTCTGGCCGCTTGAAAAACCCCACAGAAGAACAACTTCACAAACCTGAAACGCCCGCTGAATTGTTTTGCTGCATTCCATCCTGCCTGATGAACTTCCTTTTGATTTCCTTTCTTTTTGCTTGACATGGCACTTAACTGCTGCTTATTTATTGTTATTTATTTATTAAAAAAGAGTGAAATTGGTATCTCCTGTTTCAGCTCTCACTTCGTGTCAGTTATTTCTACCCTGTGGCTGTGTTGCACAGGCAGGAACACCAGGACATTGCCCAACAGGCAGAACTAGCCCAAAGAGAGAAGCGAACCTGAATGCCGAAGCATGACTTGGTGTTGTCCCAGCTCTTGCCTGCACCAAATGCTGGCTCCAGGGCTGCGGGCAGGAGACATCAGAGGTGACTGACAGAAGGATTCCTAAACCCAGATGTGTCACTGGCCTGCTCGCCACCACCTCAGTGGCACCTCTGACTCTTCTTTGGCTCAAAGATTTAACGTTAAGGCAAAAATAAGACACAGTGTAGAAGCTCCATCAAATCTTTGGCACAACAGCAACAACAACAACAACAAATTACTGTACACATGAGCTGAGAGGGTAACATTTCCCAGTTAAGCAAAGGGAAAAGTGCTAAATAAATTGCACGTACTAAAAGGTGGCTGGCTTAACAACAATAAGAAGCATCCCTGTCCTTGTTTGGTTTTTGTTTCCTTCTTTTCCTTTTTTCCTTTCTGTTCCAGAGATTAAGAAAGTTCCTTGGCCAACTGTCATCTCGAAAAGGGGTCTCAGCAAAAATGCTGCTTGCAGTCTTCATCTGGATCGTGCAACCTTTGCCAAGAACAGATGTAACTCTGGCTGGAAGCTCTTCTATATTCTCCCCTTCTTGTTATTACTCCTGGAAAAAGAAAGATGCACCATCAGAACAGTGAACACATGGTGTCCTGGTGGCTCCTTGCACCAATGATCACCATTGACTCACACTGGGGTGTCCTTGGGGATCACAGGCCATGCATATGAAGACCATTAAGAGTTGGGCTTGCAGAGTAACCCACTGCAGGTGCCACAACAGTGGCCAGAGCCCATAGAGAGCAGAAGGACAAGCAGAGAGAGGGGTGAGGAAGGCTTAGGGTGGAAATACAAGGTGTGGGCTGCAGCTCCTGCCACAATTAGAAATGATGGCAAATACCTGCTTTTGACAAGGCCTGCAGATTTTGGGGGTCTATTTTCAGCTTCAGAAGCTGATCTCAGAAAGCAAAGGGGATTTGTGCAGGAGATGGGGTTTACTTCTGCATTTCAGTTATCCCATTCACTACCCTGCATGTATGGCTTCTCAGCCTGCAGGACTGTGACCTGTTCCTTGTGCCTGTGATCCCCATGTGAGTCATGGCCGTGGCAGATGTAGTGGGATAACAGCGTCCGGCTACAGAGTATTATGGCCACATCCATTGGAAAACACACAACTCCAAAGCACAGAAGCTCCAGGCAGGGAAAAACCTCATCTAAGTCCCTTTTAACATTAAAATAAGTCTGTGAATATCCCACAAACAGTCGTTAGCGTAGTTCAAAACAGGGTAAAATCCTCAAGGCCTGCTCTTTCATGAGATCACATCTCCGTTGTCCAAAGTGCCTTCATCACGTGGGCTCCTAAATCCTTCTTTAAGTCAGTTAGAATTAGAAACTTGGAAACGAGATCCCGTTTGTGGAGTCCAACCACTGTTTCTTGCTTTTTGCCAATGGATTTAAGAGCCCTTCAGGGTGTAGTACAGCCTCTGAAGGTCCTTTGGACACGGTCATCAATTCCATGGATAGATCAGCCATCCTTCTAACAACCTCAAAAAGGTCAAACTCCTTAAAGCTGGGCCTGGAAAACATGTTTTCCTGAATCTGTTTCATTTCTCTACTGCCTCTTCTTTTCCATTATTAGATACAGCAACATGAAGGTATAAAATATTACTGACTGATGCCTATTTTATGGTTTTATTTATCTGATTACTATCAACCACCACAGCTGATCATCCGTGCCAAGCTAAGGGGCAGAGAGGCCCAAAATCCACCTTGTCATCCCTTCCTGCACAGTGCAGACCTGGGAAGCACAGGATTGCCCCAGGGCCACCAGGATTTCCCTCAATAAGAGCACTGAAAGGGTCTAGGTCAACCTCCATGCTAGAAATGCTGGTCTCTGCTGGACCCTGTATCCTGGAGTTGGGGTCAGCACATCTGGATACATGGAGGAGGTTTTGGCCATTCAGGTCTGCTGAAGGACATGATGGAGCCGTGGGCTGGCTGCATCCCAGCACATCCCAGCACATCCCAGCAATAACAAAGTCCCCGGATAAACGTCACTGCGCTGGTTCCAGCCCAAATCAATTCCTCTCCTGCGTAAGCAATAATGAACTCTTCACATCTGGCACACACCAAACCTGAAAACAGAGCTCATTATTGCAATTATTATCAATAAGGAGGCACCTCTGCTGACTGTAAGACACTACTTAGTGCTGTGTGAAGCAGGAGAACATATGAACTATTGCCCTAATTGAAGGCTTTAATTGGGATTTGGGATTTTGAATAAATGAGGTTGAGACAAGAGAACAACAAACAGCTTTGTGTACCGCAAATGTTTCTGTTTCTGTTTGGAGACCCCTGAAATTATTTTCCAACAATAAATAATATATATTAATAACCTGTAATTGAAAAAGTCAGCGCTTTAATTTATCCCACATGGAAAGAAATGTAAGAGAAGAAAAAGGAGGGAAGAAATGACCACTCTCATTAATATTAAAAGACAGTAGAGAGACAAATCCCCCCTGTTCCCGTCTGGAACAGCAGTCCTAGCAAGCAAAACCTTTTCCACGGCAGGAATGAATTACTCAGCAATAGCAGCCGTATGCCCTAAGCCAAAGCCATCAGAGTCACAGGGTGCCTGGTCCCCTCTCTTGTGCCTCTGGTACTCTTTAAAGTGCTGAACAAATAGGACCTGAACTGTAGTTAACACCTCCTGCGTTCATTCAGTGAGACCCTATCCCTTAGCTCAGGGTGCTTGATGCTGATAAAAAGGATTGGTTTTGGGAAGCAGGATGGATTTAGGAAGAGGAGCCTCAGCGGCAGGTCTCTGCTCTGAAGTCTTTGCGATAGGGGAAGATCAGCCATAGAGGGGCAAGAGGGAATATGTACAAACTAGCCAAGGGCAGGTAAGGGCAATCATGCCATACCTTCCAGGCAGATGAAATGGAAAGGGAATGGAGAGATCCCTCTGCAACACGAGATGGAGCTCAGCAGACCTTGCTGGCATGCTCAATTGGTCCCAAGGCTCTGCCCAGCGCCGGCCATGGGTTATGTTAGGTGGGAACAGGCTCCTTTCTTTCCCCCTCCACCCTTTTCCACTCCAGCCAGGAGTGTTGAAGACAGATTTATTAACCAGGGTCTGCTTTAAACTAATAATATCAGAAGTCCCATGGCTCTTGAATTTGACAACTGGCCCAATGACCTTGGTGAGTTTGCTGCATCCCGGAGCATTTCAGCCTCTATAAATCAAAGCACTTCTGGAATTGAGTCAGCCTTTGTTCCAGGGCTTCTCCTGTCTCTTCTACTCACATTTTCCTTTTGCTGTAGTTACCTGATATCTGTGGGGTGGATCTTACCCTATTCTTGGTAATACCCTCGCTACAAGGGGAAGGGAGCCTAAGCTGGGACCCTGTTCTCACTGTGGGTATGAATCCCAGGCCCCAACCTTTGCATGCTGCACTGTGGCTGCTCCAAAACCCCTTTTAAAGCAAAGAGGGTTTTGCAGTGCTGTCATGCAACAGTGGGGTCCCATATCACATCCCTTTTGCAAGGAAAAGCTTTCAGCCCTTCTCTTCGGGGTACCGATGCTCAATCCCCAAATGGGCCAACACAAGGGTGTGCAGTGCCCTCAGGGAAGCATGTAGCTGATGCTGCTTCCCTCCCAAGCATTGGATGAACATAGAATCACAGAATAGTTAGGGTTGGAAAGGGCTTTGTCATGAGCCCTTAGCCTCACACTCATGTCCCATTTGCAATTGTTGTTTCGGATTGCAGGGACATATAAAACACAAAGAATAAGCACAGGAACCCACTACAGCTCTTACACATCCTCACTATCCCCCCACCAGCTTATTTTTAAGCAGGTCTGTTCCTCGTGTGTGGAATCCTTCAGGCAGCACAGGGCAGGGATAACTCACGGCCAGGCAGATGGGCCCCCCCGCCCCATAGGGATGCTGCCATCCCACTGTCCTGCAGGCAGACGGACGGCTCCAAAGCGGGACGCTGCTCTCCTGTGGTCCAGCTCCTCCCTGGGGCCCATGGAGCTGGCGGCCGTGGGGAAGCAGACTGGCTGGCTGCCCGCTCGCGCCTGCAAGTCCTAGCAGGGAAATGAAGCTATTTTTAAAGAGGAACCTCTGCTAAGTCGAACTGCAGGGAAAGGGAGCTCGAACCTCATTATCAGGACCCCCCCCCCCTTTCTCCCCACACAGGACGGGAAAGAAACACCATGCAGATCATCAAGACTTTTTACTGTGCTGGCTCCAAATGTGTTCTAATAATCAATATCAGATGATCAATAAGAGCAAGCCCCTCAGCCAGGATCATCTGTTCAAGCCAGGGGGTGGGAGCTGTGGCTTTATCTCGGGGCTCTGTCTAAATAAATCATGAGCCATGATACTGTGTTAGAGAAAAAATATGCTCCAGGCAAATGCTTTCAGTGCCATACAAATCAAGCCTGCCACTTCCATTTCTGTCTATAACATAAAACCTGGTCACTCCTGCAAGTAAATATGCCTGCAGAAAGCCCTCCTTTGAATTTTCCAATGGGAATAAGTGTTACCTACAGCGGGAGCTCTGCTTTCAGCAAAGTGGCAACGAGGCGGCATCAAGGCATGGGAGAACACCACGATAACTGTTTTATATAATGCAGTAATTACATATATAACGCGATCCCTTTTAGCGCAACCAACAGAATGGCTTTTCATTCCATATACGCTCCTCTATCATTTAATTATCAGGGAATACATATGTATATATAAAGAGCATTTTTAATGTTTAATTCCTTGCGTCTGTGCGCATCCACACACACAGGCACCGACCCAAGAAACTAAATTCCAGCCGAAGACTTTTATTGAGCTCCAACTGCTCGCCTGTTATTCATAACCCAGTTTCCTCTCTCACAAAGAGACCTTTCGCATGGTTTGGGGTTTTTTTTCTCTTTGCAGTGTGTGTGTGTGTTATTTTTTTCCCCCCTCTGCCTCGCTAACAGCTGCTCGCAGTGTTGTATCCTGAGTGATGATGAGGTTCTGAAAGTGTTTTTTTGGAACAGATGGCCAGGAGAGAGCTGGGGAATGTGCCAGCAGCGAGCTGGGGAATGCGCCAAGTCCTGCAGTGACTGAGTACTCCGGGTTCCAGCTCGCGTGCCTTTCCCCTGCCCTCTGCCCCAAGTGGCGCCAGCAGGACTTCCCAGCTCGCGCTCCGAACATCTGGAGTCTGCGACTGCCAGAAGAGCCTGGACGGGGGGAGGATGAGGAGAAAGAAATCCCTCACCCGTCGCTCCCCGCTCCGGCTTAGCTCCCATGGCTGCGGCGATGTTGCTGCCTAGCACGGGGCTAAGAGAAGGCAAACAGGGGAGAGGGGAAGGCAAAGAAAATGAAGCTCACCATGGGAGATTGGGGTGGGCTTCTTTTCAGCACCCAGGGGGTCTGTTCAGTGCTGGGGGTGTTTTATGAGGGTATCAGCAGTCGGATCCTGCTCTGTGAAGGGCTGTGCTGCCTGGATCCTGTGGGATGTGGGGGGCTGCAGCACACAGCTGTGCACCTATGAAAGTACTGGTGTCTAGGGAGAGCACCCGGACATGCACCCTAATCCTACCCCGAGCCATCATGCTGCCTTCCTGCAGGGCACCAGAGTTTGGCTCTGTTGGGAAAAGGCTATGAAAGGAGAGTGTGCAAACAGCAGGCTGGACCCAAACCCCACAAAATCTGTGCGAGGCTTTCAGGCAACCTCCTGCCTCTCAGGATCATGTCCCATGCAGAAATGGAGTTCACCAGGGATGGAGAAATGTGAATTCCCCTTTCTGAGCCACCTCCTTCCCCTGGTGTGTCCTCAGTGCTGCTGGAGGATGCTCTTGGCTAAAGCCAAGGGCAGGTCCCCCCCTCTTCCCAGGACATCAGTGTGGCCCCAGCAGGGTTCAGGGCTCTGCTGAGCGTGCACAACCTACACCTCTAATGTGGCACGACTCTTGCAAGCATAGTGAAGGGCAAGGCTTAGTTCAGATCACTTGTATAATCAAGCCAAAGGGATCTTTAAAAAACAAAGACTATCATCAGAATTCACCACCCCCCATGCAGCTTTCAGTTCTTAAAGGAAAAGGCATTTGAAGCCCTTCAATTACCCCCTTTGCTGCTTATAAATGAGATCTCCCATCACCAAACACCCTTGATCAAGTCTCAGTTGCAACAACTAAAATCACTGTATAACTACAGTTAGGGCTGGAAGGGAGGGCTTTTTTCCCCCAGTCAAGTTTGAAAGGCTAAAGCCAACTTTTCTATTTAACAAAATGGAGTGGAAAGCGGGGGGAACACCACCCATTTATGTTTCACACTGCAACAGCAGTCTGAACAACAACCTAATGTTAAGGACAACAGATAATCCGCCCTCAAAAAACAAAGCAGAAGGAAACGCATGATCCAGCAAAGGCAACATCTGGAGCCCCTGCCTGCCAAAACAAACTCCAACCAGCTACTTTTTAGTGTGAAAAGCTCACGGTGCCACAGCACATCGCAATCAGGGAGCTGAGAGAGTGAGTGATAAAGGCAGAGACACAATAAAATGGAGATGACAGGAGATAAGGGTGCTGTGGATCAGCGGTAGAGCTCAAGGAGCAGAGGTCTGTGCTCGGGCTTGCTGTGATTCTTTTTAAGAGAGATTAAAAAAGGAAAGCCCCGAAACAACACCACCACAAACACAACAACCACCCCAAGGTCGGCAGCTTGGAGGAACTGCTCCGTGAGCAGTGGTTTGGGAGAACTGATTAAAACCACACACAGCTTAGTAAAAACGTGACGATTTCCAAATGAATGAGGGTGCGGTGATTTGGGGCCAAGGCATTGCATCCTCATCCAGCTGTCCGTGTGAGACCCCCCAGGAGAGACATCCCTTCACCACCTGACATCCAGAGCCTGGATCATCCCTGCACAGCCATCCCGGATCTATGACTTCGCTCCCTTGTGCTCATGATGCCATTGAGTTGCTTGGCTCAAGGAGAAAGGGAGATACCAAGAGGAATCCTCCCAACACAGGCTTTGCATCCCCACTCCTACCTACTGGGAATTACTATGGGGTTTGGGTTCCTCATCAGCTGAGTGTGCTCTTGTAATCACCTAAGCAAATACAGCTGGGCATAAAATCACACCTATCAGCCAGGGGAACCCACAGAATGCCCTAAACTTGGACTTTCCCAAGCAGTAGAAGTACATTTGCAAGACACTTTCCAGAAAGAAAAATAAGGCAGAGCAGGGACCAAGACCCTGTTTTAGCTACAAAGCCCAGCTTTCTTTTTGGATAGGGCCTCTGGGCAAGGGTTAGTATGGGTGTCCTTCAAGAACATAGAGAAAAGGCAGATTTTGTCCTAGTGATGTTGTTTCTGTGTGTCAGTGGTGGCCCATGGGGAGGCAGGATGTGCCTGTTAGAGTTTCATTGTTCACGCGCTCTCGATGGGTTTGGGGTTTTTCTCCATGCATATGCTCCAGAGCAAACTTTAGAAAACAAATGCCATAAATGGAAGGCTTTTAATTCTTAATTTAATTTCTTTTTCATTAAAGATGGATCCAGCCCTAACCCTCAGATGTGAATTCTCTGGGATTTGGATCCATTTGAAATCTGGCTCTGCGCTTTGTCTTCAAGCTTGCTTTGGTTTACATAAGCCAGGATAATGAGTCTCAGGCCACTGGGCACTCAAAGCCTGAAGACCCACTCAGAAATCTACTGAAGCCTCAAAAGGGATGCTCATCCTCTTCTCTTCCATCTTGACTTGGGGAGGTGACCCAAGACTCTACTAGCAACCTGCTGAAGCCCCAAGAAGGATGCATATCCTCTTCGATCTTGGCTTGTGGGGCACCCAAGTCCCAACTCTCACCTTGCCCTAGGGTTAAGTGGCACCACATCAGCGTCCCTGGGACACCGCTGCTTGTGGCACTATGGACCCCACAACGAACCCTCAGTTTTGGGCCATGCCCAGCATCTCCCCATGCACTTCCCAGTTTCAACCAGTGCTGTTGGCTGTGGTCAAGCAGTGCTGCATCTCTGCCTGGCACTGCTGCTCCAGGCGCATAAATACAGGCCATGACAGTGAGAGGAAGTGACAGAGAGTGTGCTATTGTGCTTGTTTATAAACTAAATTGTTGTAGGATGATTTGTTGGGCTAAAGAGGAGGAAAAGTGAGGAAACCTGCCCGAATTGGAGGCAGATCTTACTGACACCGGGGAAGGAGCCTGCTCCCCAGCTCAGCTGCCCATTCATCCATTAAAATCCTGCTGATTTATTATCCCGCCTGACAAGCAAGCCCAGAAAGCAGGGGGAAGTTCAATTCAAGTTTACAAAACTCTTTTTGTCATAAAAGCCTGAACAAAGACATCAATCACTCCTTTAATTCACCCATGTCACTCTCCGAGAGGAAAACTGGCAGAGCGCTCCGCTTCCTCCTCCCGCCGCTTGACGATGATTTCACCTAATTGGTTCAGTGTTAAGTAACCTAAAGGAATGCGGGGTGTAATTAGATTTAACGTTGTTTCCTCAAGATACCCACATGTCCTTCAGGTCATACATCTTACTAATGTGTTTATACATACAACGTCTCCATTAGCTACTTTTTTGTTGTTGTCGGGGCGATTTTTCTCAGAGATAAGTGTTAGATTAAACAAAACAGAAAACACAGGCGGGTGACTGTGTTTTTATGGGCTCCAAAAGGCGGCTCAAGGTTGGTTTGGTTTAACAAGTAACAGCCCCGAGATGACTCTAATAGGATCACGCTCATGTTTAAACACACGATGGGCCACTAACGAGAGGAAGAGCCCGGCGCGGAGGACGGGGAGGAGAGAAAAGCTTTTGATTAGAGAGGAATGCAGTTATTACAAGATCAGACAGATGGAGGAGAAAAAGCAAGAGGGAAAGGCAAGGGATGAAAAAAACCCAGGAAATATCCAAGATTTTGGGAATGGAAGGAACCCACTTTGGATCCCTCCTTTTTTCCCCCCTTTTGTAACTTTTCCCGTTATTTGGGGGGTGCTGGGGGAGGCTGTAACATACCTTCCTTTTTTTAGATCTTCCTTCTGCTTGTAAGGTCCTAGTGCACTGCTCCACGCATTCAGAGAAGCTCATGTTACTGTGGTCAGCACTGTAATCCAGGTCTGCTAGTCTGGCCAGGGAAAGGATATAGTTACAGGCTATTCTCAAGATGGCCAGTTTGGACAACTTTTGACCATAAGAATAGCAGGGAACCTAGAAAGGGTAACAGGGAAAAAAAGAAGAATTAATAAAAAATTAGGCCAGATAAACAAAATATCTTGCTTGAAGCATGGCAAAACAACTGTAGGTTATTTTCTTAGCAGTTTTTAACATAAATAGGAACTCCAGCGGTAAAAGGCCATATGGTCCCAACAGGTTTTTAAGAAGAACTCCCCCGCTGCTCTCCGTGGGGATGAAAGCAGCACGAAGCCTCTTGATTTCAGCAGGGCAGTTCTGCTTAAAATGTGATGGCAGGATACGGCCTGGGATGCCTGCCTGCTGCTCAGGCTGCTTCTCAGAGGCCCTGTTTGTCTCAGGAATCTGCAATCCCCATGCCATCTAGTCATTCATCTTGAGTAACTTACTCCCTTACAAGTAGCTCCAATGCCACTGTAGGTCTTGCAGAACAAGGCACTAAGGGGGGTATGAGCAAATATATCATAACCTGGTGTTTTTGTGCTCAAACAGCATCAATCATGACCTCCAGCCCATGCAAAACCACAATGCTGTTGTAGGAGCAGGACCTGGAGGCTGTAATTCCTACCTGCCAAAACACCCCATTGTGGTACCTCACCTCCTAGAAGAGACCAAACCAGAGCCTGGTTCAGCACTCTGGCCATATCTGATGCAATTTATTTCTTTACCCTTGAAGGTTCCTAGTGTAATGTGAAGCATTTAAACAATTCAAACTAAACTGTGTGTGCCTAAATAACTGAGCAGCATACGTTTCCTGCTGCACAGGGTTTGATTGCTTACCAATCGTGATCCACCAAAGCACTACTTATAGGCTCAGTTTTGCACACACGACTTCAACGTGTCCAGCTTAAAGAGGGATCTTCCTCTGAGTTCAATAGGCCCAAGGCCCCGCTTGCTAGTTTGCAAAATTGCTAAAGGTCATTCAACCTTTAGCGCACAGGAGCCTATCGCCTACGGGAAACTGGAGCCGGGCATTTATCTGAAATCCATCCTAGCCACTCATGTTGTCTGACCGCCCGTCAATCCCAAGTTTTCATACTACATCAATCACTGGAATACCGCAGTGTCCCTCTACCATCTGCCTCCATACCAGTCTCCATCCTCCTCATCCCTCTAAGGTGTCATGCTCTGCTTAGGGTTGGAGTGTTTTTAATGCTCCTTGCCATGCCCATGCCTCAGCTTGTCTTTTCTCCAGTGTGCTCCTCAGGTATTCTGCCTGGCTCCAACTAACCACAGCTCCATGACCTCTGCTAGATGTGCCTTCCCCGTATCCAACAACCATGATAGATGCTTTTTGCCCATGAATTTGGTCTGTTAAGCTGAACCCCTGTCAATTTTGAGCACCCACAACACTCTTTTGCAAAGTTTGCTTATGTTGAACTTGGCTCCTATAGTCTTCACCTGAAGCCCCATCCTGTACCTGAATAGAGGACAACAGACTTATTCACCTCTATTGTGACACGTTTTTTGTCCTCCACCATCCCTTCAGCATCTTTTCCAGGAGAAAAAGATCAAACCACCTTAGCAGATAGGTGTGTGGAAGCCATCCCATACCTTTGATGACCCTTGCAGCTCTTCCCTGAACTTTTCCTAGTCCTTTTGCAACTGAGAGGATCAGAACAACGCATGGTATTCATGTTATGGGTGCTCTGTGGATGCATCTATCTAATAGATGCTGTGTTCTCTGTTTTGTTTAATAGTCCTTTACTCATAACTCCTGATCTGATTTGTGACCACTGCCAGGCATTGACATGAGACCTCTGTTGAACTATCTGTAGAAACCCTGAGGTCCCTCTTCACTGAGATACTGGTCAGCTCAGGGTCTGTCACTGCATATGTGGAATCTGTTTTTCTCCCCATATGCATTACTTTATCTACATTGTATTTATTTAATCTGCCATATTATTACCTAGTCACTCACAGTCATGAGGTGCCTCTATAATCCTTCTTATCTCTGTTACCTTTAGCAAATAGCAGCACCTTTGGTGCAGTATTGCCAGCAAACTTCCCACTGCACTGCTCACCCACCTTTCCAGGTCATTTAGAAACACACTCAGCAGCACAGCTCACATAGTTTCAGGCAGTGGGACCTTTGAGGTCTCCAACCCTGCTTGAAGCAGCACTAAGATCAGAGTAAGACCCCAGTTTTTCTACTTATGAGTTTCCTCCCCATTGGAACTAGCCCTTTTCCCTTTCCCTCCATCCTCTGCCTGTCCACCAGTCACTAACCCACACTCCTGTCCAAGATGCTCAGTTTCTTCAAGCACTCCTAGGGAGGAGCTCTGCCATAATACTTATGGAAATCCAAACCAACTACAATTGGTTGGATCATCCTTATTCACAGGGATTTTAACACTGTTGACAGAGCCACTTCCACGTCCCTCTTGCTGGAAACATCATTATGTGTCCCATGGGATTCAAGATACACCCTTGTAAGACCCTCTTTCCAAAGCTGGCAGTCAAGGAAAAGGCAAGGCTGAGTGCTGTCCCCATCGCTCCATAGTGAATCAGTGGGGGTGGCTGGAAATGGCTGGAGTTCATTTCCATGGACATGATAGAAAGGGGCACAAAGGGCCCCTTTTTGACAGACAAAACCTCTCTCTAAATCCTCATCTTCACTTCTTCTGCAGCATAATGCACTCACCAACTGTGCTTGCCCTCAGACCGTAATACCTGGCCCCCAGATGCAACAGAGTTATTTTGAAAGCAAGAGCTTCAGGCAGCAGAAACACCCAGTGTAACAGTGGAGATCCCAGATCAAACAGCAGCGTGAAAAGAACAAAGCAAGATGGAAACTGAAGGGGAAGGATTCAGTGAAATGTGGGAATAATTTCAGAATTAGAGCAAGAAGGAAGTTAAATCGAGTGGAAGGAAAATAGACCACGAAATCCTTGAGGCTGATGCACAGACGCTGTCCAGTTACAACACAAGAAGGCAGAAGTCTTTTTTTCCTCATCTGTTTTGCTCTTTCTTTTGTGTTATAAAAGAACCCCCCAAAACCAACCCAAAACCAAGAAGAAGGAACAAAATAAAACACAAACTGTTCTGTAGGAACAAGAAAGATCTCAGTGCTAACACAGCTGACAAAGCCCTTGAGTGGGATTACACAACACTCTTCCGACATGCTCCAACAAAGTCCAAACTGGAGCTGCCCCATGCATCCATGGGAAGAGGTTCACCTTGAGCAGCTCAGATACCATTGTGATGGGTGCGGGGCACTGACATTGGGAGATAAGAGTTTTGCCATGGTTACAGTGTTAGAATAACTATTTCATCGGAACCCTCCCTGTCTTGGCTCAGCTCCTGCCATTTTAATGTTTCCTTTTGAATTAAACATGGGAAATTGAGAGAGGAATGAGCCACTTAGTTCAGATCCAGATCCAAAGCTTCCCAAAGTGGAGGGGTGGGGTAAGAAAGTGAACTTTGATTTTATCCCTTCTTTAACATAAAGCCAATAGGGAAGAAGATATAGATTTGCACAAGCTGGAGTAAAGGGTATTGATGACACACCTGGATGCCAAGAATCTTCAACATCCAACCTAAACTAAAGCAAGCATCTTAGAAATAGGGAAAATGCCTGATGCTAGTGTGGCTGTGCAGGTGTAACCCTCCCAGCTCCCATGGTACACAGATTGTCATCAGGAGGTAATGTGAGCAGGCATTTATCACACTCCTGGTGAGTACCAAGCCCTTTTCTTCCATCACCTTCTTGCTCATCATGCCTGAAATGAATAGACACCAGTGCTTTGGTGTGAGAGGTGTGAAGACCGGAGCTGAGCAGATCCATCCAGAGCCCAAAGGAAGCAAGGTGGAGCTCAAGTTCCCATACAGTTAATGACAATCCCTTATCCGACCCCACTGATTTCTGCCGAGCGGCAGCGCAGCTCACCATCTATCCTGCAATATTTGCAGTGATTAAAAGGAATTAGGAAGGAACTGCAACTGAAATTTCACACTGATCCGAAGGAATGCAGCTGCCTGCTAGAAAGCAAAGCATACTGGCACCATCCTCAGTGTTGGGAGATCAGCAGAACAGTGGGCTGGGACCAGCAGGAACCAAGGCTTCAGCCAAAGGATGTCTGTTGGTTGTGTCTGAGGAGGGCTCTGCAGAGTCTCACCGGTCTTATCAGTGATTCCCAGGCTAGCAGGGGCTGAAGATGAATGCTCTTGAGACATATTCCTGTGCAGAAGAGCCCTTCTTTGGCAGGAAGATAGGACAGGATGTGACCTAGCAGGTCTTTTCTATCCTTGCCATTTGCGATTCAGAGGCAGAGCCTTTGGAAGACTCAAGATGCTCCCTTGAAGTCCATGGCAAGTCAGCAGCACGCTTGACTGGAGCAGTCTCTCTCTCAGGTCACTGTCACCCACTAGTGACATGGTCTTGGGGTTTATTCACACCAAGGACACAGGAAAGAAGACAGTGGGATAAGGTTGGGGAACAACCAGAGAAAAAGATGGGTGAGAGGGTAAAATAACCATTCTGGCCATATGGGGGTGCAGGGTATGCTCACCATGATGGGTCCATACAGGGGCATACCATGGACTTTAGAAGCATTAAGCCAATTCACACCATTGACCTATTGGGTGGGTAGCTCTGTCTATATAAGTAAGATACAATTTCTACGTCCACTCTGCATGAATAGGTTGGAAGAAAGAAGAGTGTTTGGTGCTGGGGGTCCAGACCTCTCTGTTATTGTGCTAGAAACAGGACTTTGCAGCACAGACATGCACAGATCCCTTCCACATGAAGGGCAGAACAGGCTCTCCTGGGTACAGCAGGGAAGACAGGGTGGCTCTGAGGTGGAGAAACGTCTGTGTTTGCGACACAGCATAAGCTAAGCCCTCCTGAGAGCTAGCTCCTCCCCAGCATGCCATAATAAGCTGCTGTATTTACCTGTCTGCTAATTCATCTGGTTTATTTTTATGCTGGGAGTTAAAACACATCAGCCTCCCCCACGGGTCAGCATCTGGCTGCCTCTTCCCCACGTCTGAACACCATAAAACTGCACTGTCTCATTGTTTGTGCTGTGCCTCCTGCCAAAAATGTTTCCAGGAGGTTCATACAAATGTCCAGTGCTTAATAGTTCTGGCTCTCATACATCCCTCCTTCCACTCCAGAGCGAGTCAGATGTTTCCTGGGGTTAAGAAACTGCAGGGGAAAGGCAGAAGGGCTGCTGGTGTTTCCTGTGTACAGGGGAAACCTTCCTAAAGGTATCTCCATGGCTGGTGTATGAACTACCGTGAGGAGAAGGGGAAGTTGTGGATGCCCCATCACTGGATGTGATAAAGGCAAGATGGGGCTTTGAGCAGCCTGGCCTAGTGAAAGATGTCCCTGCCCATAGTGTGGGGTTGGAACTGGATGGGCTTTAAGGGTCCCTTCCAACTCAAACCAGTCTGTGATTCTATCAGCCTGGAGACCGTGTCCAGAAGATCATTGTCTATGTTACATTGTGGAGCATGTTTGGGAAGGGTTTGGATCCAGCTGTTTTCTTTCCACTCAGTTGTGGATGGAGAAGTTCCTACTTCTGAAGTTCCAACTTCCTGGGGGACCCATTGGTTGATGGGCTAGTTGGTGTGTTCAGATTCACCAGCAAGGGACTTGGCTTCCCTGCCTTGCTCCTTACAGCTACATGCCCTGAGTCTTCCTAACATCCCAGATGGGATATGATGATTTACACACTGTTTGATGGGAAAGCCTGCAAGCATTACTGGGATGTCCTTTCCCAGTCCTGCCAGACCCCTTCAGTACAGTTGCTTATCAGTGAGTGGATATGGTGATTGCAGTAATGGCATCATGGAAGCAGACAGTTTCCATGGCATGACTGAACTTAGGAGCCAGAACCACAATGAGCCACCAGGCAACTTGCAGCTATCACACAGGCAACTTAGCTGCCTGCAATACTACTCCCAGAAGCTGCTGAATGGCCCTGGTCCCCAAACACCCCTTCTCCTGCCCATGGCATAGCAGCAGCCAGCTTCCACTGATGGCTCCTCCATGCCACTGGTGCTCACTAAACCAAACTGGACCTTTGGGGCAGCACAACATGGGTTTGAACCCAGCAAGGCCAGATCCTGCTTTGTGGATGTGCTTCATCTTCAGGTAGGTGCTCAGAGCCCTGTTCAACCTGGCCTTGAACACTACTAGGGATGGGGCATCTACCACCTCTCTGGGCAACCTGTGCCAGTGCCTCACCACCCTCATAGCAAAGAATTTCTTCCTTATATCTAGTCTGTATCTACCTTCTTTTAGTTTAAACCATTACTCCTTGGCCTATCACAACAAGCCCTACTAAAAAGTCCCTCTCCATATTTCTTATAAGCCCCTATAAGTACTGAAAGTCTGCAATGAGGTCTCCCTGAAGCCTTCTCCAGGCTGAACAAGCCCAGCTCTCTCAGCTCTTCCTCATAGCAGAGGTGCTCCATCCCTCTGATCCCTTGTGTGGCACTCACTCCTCTGGACCCTCTCCAACAGCTCCATGTCTTTCCCATGCTGAGGTCTCCAGAGCTGGATGCAATACTCCAGGTGGGGTCTCACCAGAGCAGAGTAGAGGGGCAGAATCACCTCCCTCAACCATCACTGTGCCAGTTGCTCCTCTATTCCCACCAGCCATAGCAGCTATTTCATACCATGGGCATGTGGGGCTTTTGTTTCCCTGCCACCAGGCTGCAGTGGTGGGAGCAGGCAGCCCTGTTCTAGCCAAGCAATCACAGCAGCTTCAAAGCAAGCCTCATCCCTGCCTCGCCACAGGCAGCAGAGCATCCAGCCAGGGACCAAACCTAGCTCCCAAACGCCAACAGGAACAAAAGCAGCATCGCTCGGGCAGGAGCACTACTCCCGACCCAGGCGCCTTCACTTCTTGGGTGGGTCCACGCTGTCAAATAACCAGCTCCCGGTTCCCTCCCAGCTCCTGGCTCCCCCATCGCTCACATTGCAAAACCATGAGTTCACTCCTTGGAGCGAATGAATTGGCTTCCTCCAAACAAAACCTAGGTGTGGTGCTGGGTGAGTTCACCCCAGGGATCTCTTCCAAATGGCAGTCTGGTTAATGCTGCCCCAGCACTGGCTCTGCTCCGTTTTGGACCGTCCTGCACTATCCCTGGACGTTTTGCACTGTCAAAGCCTCCTGCAGATCCTCAGGGCATGCAACGCACACACTCAGTATCATGCATGAAAAATACCACGTTGCTGGGCTGCAGCAAAGCTCTTACTGCAGGCTCTTTGAACCACCTCCCAGAATAAATAACTACACAAAGGGCTACTGCAGTATCACAGGAGAAACCCCAGGGCATCTCCTCTAGAAGGGGCTACCTTCAAGCACTACAGTAGGGAAACACTTTGAGTGACACTTTAGTAGTGGTCACCATATCTGAGGTCCAGTGGGTCCAATTCACCTGGGGAATAGGACAACAAGCTCCACTGGAGCTAGTGGCATTACACCAATCTTGTCTTGGTGCTCTTTAGTCACCAGCCACTGCTGGACACCACAGGGGTTTCCACTCCCATTCTATCACTGCTTAGACCCGGGAGCTGCCCCAAGCCCAGCTCAAGGAGCACAACTCTCCTGCAGCACACACATGGCTCTGCTCGCATCCCTGCATCCCTCCTTGGCACAAGGGACAGTGCAAACTAGGACCAGAGTGGGATATATCATTCTGTGAACACACATGGCATGGACTCAAGTAGATGCAGGAAGGGAAACAAAGAGCCTGAGGGAATCTGTTGCGAGCTACCATAAAGTGTCCCACCTCCCCACCACAGCCCAGAGAGGAATTTGAGAGTGGATTAAGGCAGCGAGCAGAGGCTGATTCAAAGCCCAATGGAGAAAAGCAGGCTCTTTCCTCTGATTTCAGCAGGAGCCATATGAAAACACAGAGGTTAACTCGGGGTGGCTGCAGCAGGCACAGCAAACACCTCCCGACAGGAGCGGGATTTGTAGCAGAGGATAAAATCAGTTAGGCAGCAGCCAGGGGAGCAAACAAACCCCATTCTTGGTGACACACAGGCATTGTTTTCAGGATTTTTGTCCTTTTGTCTGGTTTCTCCCTTATTTTCTCTCCCCTTGTGTTGCTTTAGGCCAGTATTTTGTCATCTTCTTTAGCTGTTAAACCACAGTGCCACTCAGTTCTTCCCCAGCCGGGCTCTAAATAATCCTAAGCATCACTCTGGTCTAGCTGAAACCACCGAGATGCTCCAGTTAACACTGTGCTGTTTGATGACGATGTACAGCGGTGGCACCACACATTGTAAGCAACACGTGGAGGATGCTCTGTCTCTCCTGAAGCCCAGCAGCACCTCTCCAACTGCCACCATAGAGCAGAGCCAAACCTTCCTGCTGTCACCCCCAGGGAGCTCACTGGGAGGCTGGTCTTAAGGAGCTGTGTTTGAAGGCATCATAGGGCTTCCTGCTGGTGGGATCATGGGGGGATGAATCACTGGGAAGAGGGCTGGGAGATGTCAGCAGGTGATGGAGAAAAGCTCTCAGCCTTCCCACCACTCAGTAAGGACACTGGTCCCACACAGTGTCCCGCCTGCAGAGGTGACAAACCACAGCCGCCTTTGGGATGACACACAGAGAAGACAAGCACGTAATGATGCATCAACAGAACAGTCACAGCCTCCACTGGCTTGTGGCTAAGGCACCGCTCAAGCCACAGCCTCTGCCTGACTTGTCCCTTTGAACCCCTGCAGACAGCTTGCCCTAATGCCACCCCACAGCAACACAACCTTCTCCCATGGCTTTGAGGCTGCTGCTCCCGATATCCCACCATGCTCCCAATGGGAGTGAGCAGGGGTCTTCTCTGCCCTGATTTAACACAGCAGCCACGTGCATGCCGGCAGCAAAGAGTGAAAGGATGCTGGTGTGGGGAAAAAAACCTCTACTCCAGCAGCTAAAAAGCCCTATAAAACCCTAAAATATCCCCCGAACCCACATGAGCGCAGAGAGCGAGGCTGTCAGCTGCTAAGGCTGAGAGAGCCCTGGTAATGCAGTGGTGAAAAGATTTAGAGAAAAGTCAATATACTTCAAGGGAATATAAATGTCTGTGGACACATTTGCTCCCAGCGCAGACTTGAGCTTGCTGTGGCTCCGTGCTCTGCTGTCTTGAGGAGGAGTTGGACAGCAGAGCTCCATAGAGAAACCAGATGTGCAAGAGCAGGCAGGATCCAGATGAGGAAGGCTGCTGTGGTTGTCTCTGTCCACCGAGGGAGAGTTTGCTGCCACCTTAGGGTCTGTCAGCACAGCTGAGAAGTTCAATCACAACCCCTGTGAGTGCTATGGGTTGGTGGATGCTGGTTTGGTTGGGTGCCCACTGCAGCCTAATGGAGAAGAGCACTATCTCCTCCTGGCCAAGGCCTCCAGGAGCAAACTGGTGGCTATGTCAGTAGTGTAATAAGTGTTCAGATGGTTCTGTTTCACACTTGGGATGTATTGGAGTAAGCAACCCTTGTTGCCAAAAGGAATTCACAAACAAAGAATGGAGCCAGTGTTGCTGGCAACCATGACCCAGCCTGGGCAGCAGTTGCTTTGCAGATGTGCAATGGTTGCATCGCATCTTGTCTCCTCCAAACAGTTGCACTGCTTCATGAACTGGAACATCCACAAAGGCACTTCAGATGGAGGAGGAGATGATCTTGGGCTCTTGTGAATTCATTGCTGCCCCTCCTCATCAGAGACATTTGGGTTCATTGACCACCCACAATGGCAGAGAGAGGAAGAGAAAAATGACAACCATGTCACTTATGGGAGGTCCGAGTGCAGCTGGGACAGTTCAGCTGGACAGCAAGAACTCACTGACCAACACTTACCAGGGCATCCGAGGGCAGACCAGTGCTCCAGGTAGGAGCTACCCAGTTATGGGGACTGGAGCAGCACCCAGGAGGGACACCCAGAAAGGCAGCAGCAGAGGGACAGCAAAGTATAGCAGAAGTATCTCCATCATGTCAAAATGGTTTAGAGTTGGTGAGTGTTTCCCATGGGGAACTATTTTATTACTCTATTAGCCTCAGTGGAAGGATCACATGGACAAATGATGCTCTGGATTGAGGGGGGGAAAATCTTCCAGACTTGCAAGTGCCAAGATTAAGGGGAAGAAGGTGTATCTCAGGAGCATCTACTCTTGAGTCCCACTTCAGTGTTACAAGACCTATGGTGAAGACAGCAGCTCAATACAGAGAGAAAGAAAGAAACCCTCATTCCCAGTGGCCATAACACCAAGGGGCAAGCACAACAACAACAACACATCTCTCCCAACATCAGCCAGCTTCCCATCTACCTCCCACCTCTGAGGTGGCCCTGGCCTTGGAGGCAAGCCGGGGACAGCTCAGTGCTCAGGGACACGGCTGGATTAGTCTCTCTGGTATGAAACAACTGTGGTTGGCTCTTCCTCCATCAAGAACTGGGGAAGAAAAAGGAAAACAATACCCCTTCCTGCCATCTGGATTGCTAGACAACACAAGCCGAAACATGTGTGCCATATGTACACAGCTGCGCAGCGCAGGGATGCCGCTGTCAGCCCATCTGCCCAGCACGCTGCGTGCCAGTCACTCACCCTGGGGTGGGCTGCCGAGATGGGGAGGGTGTCCTGCATGGCTTCCCCTTCTTTTCCTCCTCATCAGGAATGGATTGGCTCCCTTCCTACAAGCACTGGGGTTTTATCCCATGCATACCAGCGAGGATGGGCATCTCCCATCCCACACATCCAAACAGGGTGGGAAAGAGGATGATACCTGCCTGGGTGCTGGGTACCGGTGGTTGAGTGGGGCTCCACATCCAGCACCAAGCCCCTTCCCAAAGGGGCCGGGGCCGGCTGTGTGCAAACACTGCACTCTCCCGTGCTCCTCTCCCGGCTGTCTGCAGGGAGGTATCAGTTTCAGTGCCTCAGGAAAAGCCTCCCAGCTGCTTAAGGGCCTGATATGTGATGACAAGGAGGGGACGGAGGACTAACCGAGGAACAAGAAGTAAACCGAGGTCTGTGGCTGTTGCCACACAGGGGTTGCCTCCTGCATGGGGCTCAAGGCTCTTTGTATGCTCGGGGATGTGAAAAGCTGATGCTTACCCAAAGCAAGAGAAAGCCTCCCTATTGCATTTCCCTCCTCAAACACACCTCTCCGCACCCCTGCTTCCCGCTGGACACCACAGAACTCAACGTCCTCTCATCTGATCCAAGCTGCTCCTCACAAACCCTTTCCGCCAGCACCAGTGTGAATGATCTGAGTGACAAGCCAGCGCCGCGCGTATGTTCCATGAAGCTGACTGTCACCTGATGTCACGTACGGCACCAAGCACGCCGCTGGCAGCCCAACAAGAAATGAATGCAAATGTCATCCAATGATGGTGGGGACAGCCAGCCCACCCCTCAGCAAATTGCTAGGGAAAACCTCGCAGCGTTTCCCAGAGAATGATTCCTTTCTCTCCGCAGCATGAATACAGCTCTGCCTGTATGTTCCCGTGCTGACCCTGGAGACCGGCTTTCATGGGAAGAGAGGACAGCAATTTGTTCTCCAGGCTCTTTGTGCTCCCAGCTGAGTCCAAGGCTGAAATGATTTATGGAGGCAGGGCCAAGGCCAGGAATCTGAGGCTTTTCAAGAGTTGCCCATTTCCCCAAAGAGTGCTGTTTTAATTTGTTGCTTGCCTGACTTCTGCTTGAGGCTCAGCCTAGAACAGGATTGCCAGTGATTTGGGAAATCAGTGCTACTTCCCCTTGCGGTTTTGGTGGTGTAGATGTCTGTCCACGGAGAATTAGGCTGACACTTCCAAGCGTGTTACACACAGTCGCCAAACAACCAAGATATGGAAGCAGCTTAAAGAAACAAGATACATCAAGTCTGGAGTTTGCATCTACAAGGGATGGCCTCTCAGCACCAGGGGGACAGCATCCAGTGTGTGGGCTGGATTACCGCGATTATAACAGAAGCTGTCAGATCCCACCACCGTGCGATGATTTAAAATGCTCTGATTTAGATGCTTGTTGGCAATTCCCTTCTGACATAAAGCTCTAGTCTTAGCTGAGGTTGGGCCTGGAGGTCTGTTTGCAGTAGATGACAGGGAAGGATTAACTCTTGGGGTGCAGCTACCCAACATGCAGTGGTCATTGAGAGGGGCATCACGCAGGAGAGGGGAACAAGCAGAGCTCCTCTAAGCAGGAAAAAGGATTGAGTCTTAAAGTCCCCTAGGGAATGGGTTGGATAAATAATGTCTGAAAGATGGTAGCCAAAAGCCTGGGTGTGTGAGCCCCCCTGCTAGCAGTGTGCTGCTCCCACTGGGCTGTGGGGACCATCCTGGGAGAGGTGATGCTCAGCATCACTCACCATTAGACCCATTTGCAGCTCACAGCCTCCACAAGCCCTGCGCACCTCCTCCTGTCTACACACCTGGGATAGTCCCATCAGCATACTGGAAAGGCAGAAAAGCTGGGACAGCTGGGCTTGCATAGCATGACAGCACATATTTGTCTATCAGTGAGCTGTTACAGGGTGCCTACACACAGATGGAAGCACAGGGCTGAGTACAGCAGCCAGAGCATTGATTTTTATCCTTGTGGGAAAGATATAAGAATCTTGTGGCTTCTCCAGATCAATCCTCACCTTCCATAAAGTGGGAAAGGTAAGGGAGGGATTTTGTCCAGAACCTTCATTTACCTTTCAGCAGGTCCACCCTGCCAGTGAGAACACATCACTTACCCTCTACAGGAGACCACAAGCATTTTCAAGACCTCTCAACAAGGAAGCCCAGCACCACACATACTTCAAACACACACTACTGTAAAACCCATGGGAAACTAACTGGGACCACAACTGAACTCTGCTATCCCTGGCAGACACAGGACACACAGAAAGTTTCAGAGGTGGCCACAGGAACCTCAAAGACCCTGACACAAAAGTCAACAGGAGTTTGCTACTTCCCCAACTCCAGGTGATCCCTTTGAGTAAGCCTACCCCAGCCGGAGAGCTGCAAGTACACGTGCTCTTGGTACCAGAGCATCACCCAGCTAGCAGCTTGGCCAAATGCCTCTCTCCACCCGCTGTTTTCACTCGGAGGGCTCTCTGTTTTGTTTCATTTCCCACCCCTCCATGCAGTTCTCTCCCCGGGATGATGGGGGGAAGTCCAAAAGTTCCTAACTGCAAGCAAATTAAAAGCCCTTATTTATTTATCTCGAGTGTTAACATACTTGTAGGGCTGGTACTTCCAGGCATTTTGAACCGACTTCCCCTTCTGTCAGGCGTCCACTCCGGACTCCTGCCTTTAACCCACCCTGACCTCAGGGCACAGCAGCCGCCGACAGCAAACGCGGGGGGCGGAAAGGGGGGGTGCTATTTACCCAGCGCTGCCCTTCGCCATCCCCGCACCCTTAACGCGCCCGTTCCGCGGGGGGCGGGCGGCAGGTACCTGCTTCCGCAGCGCCTCGAAGGCGGCGCTGATGGTGTGGACGCGGGTCCTCTCCCGGGCGTTGGCCAACAACCGCCGCGTCTGCTGCAGGGCTTTGATCTCCGGAGAGACTCCGGACGCCTCGCCCGGCCGCGGCCGCGGGGAGGCTGCGGGCGGCGGCGGCGGCGGCGGCGGCGGCGGCGGCGGCGGCGGCGGGGCTGCGGGGAAGGCGCTGGCTGCGATCGCGGCGCTGCGCGGCTGCCAAGCGGGCGGCGGTGCGGCGGGGGGCGGCGCGGGGTGGCTGTGGTTGTGGCTGTTGCTGTGGCTGTTGCTGTGGCTGTTGCCGTGGCTGTGGTTATGGCTGTTGCTGTGGTTGTGGCTGTGGTCGCGGTGCGGGGCGCGGAGCCCCGGCCTCCTCCCGCTGAGCACTTTGAGCTCCACGCGGAAACTTTTGCAGCCGTGCTTGCGCCGCAGCCGCCGCAGCCCCCCCAGCTCTGCGGGGCACAGGCGCGGCCAGGGCTCGCCTTCGCTCAGCGGCGTGCTCCGCATGGCGCGGAGCCCTTGCGCGGGTGCGCTCAGCGCCGGCCGCTCCGCCGCTCCGCTGCTGCTGGTGCTGCTGCTACCGCCGCCTCTCTGCTGCCCATCTGCGCCGCAGCGGGCTCCGTCCGTGTGTCCGGGTGTCCGTGTGTCCGCGGCTCTCCGCAGCCTGCCGCCCAGCGCCGGCAGCCGGCCCGCCGCGCCGATGAGCGGCTTTAAAGAAACAGGAAGGCTGGGCTTCTCTTTTTTTTTTTCTCTTCCCAAAACAGCTGTGCTGCCAATCTCCTTTGTTCATCCCCCCCCACCCCCCCCCCCTTCCCTCCCCTCCCACCCCACTCCCACTTTCTTCTTTAATCTCGCTTTTCCATGCGATGGAAGAGAAATCCTGCCCCCCGGAGACTCGCCGCGACCCACCGTGTGCGCTTCCCTCTCCCCCCCCCCCCCCCCGCCCCGGTTTGCCTCCCCAGGGAAATCCTTGATTTGCTTTGGTTTCCAAACCGTCTTCATCCCGTTTCTCTCCTCCTATCGCTTGTTTCCCCCCCATCAAGATCCTCATCTGCGAGGCGGGGGGTGCCTGACTTCACGTTGCCTTCCTAAATGTGCCTGGGAGCAGCGAGGGGAGCCGGCGGGATGGGGAGCCGGAGCAGCTTCAACATATCCCAGATATCCCTCCAGCCGCTGCTTCTCCTTCAGCTGCTGCTCTGCCACCGACTTTGGACCCGCTTGGAAGAAGTGTTCCGGAGCAAAGGGGCTGCCCTGTTTCCACAGGGATAACAAGGGAGCCCGGATGTGTGGGTAATTCCTACCAGCCCTGGGCTGCTTTCTGCCTGCATCCCAAAACCCCCTTAAGTCCTCTTGCCCCAGCACGCTGTCCCGGTGCATCAGGGCCAGGGTTCTCAGCAGAGCAGGAGGGAGGGAGGGATGCAGAGATGCAGGGACTTGCCTCTGGTTGCAGTCAGAGCTGTGGCACGTTTGGGAGTAAACTGCATTTCATAGGGTTGTAGGAAAACTCAGGACAGAGACCTCAGGAGATCTGTCAGTTTTAACAGCATCCCTGTTATTGAGGCTTCTGTTCTTAAGTCACCTAAACCCCTTAGACATGAAGTCATACTGAAAATCAATGGGATGTAAGCCCTTAGATGCTTGAATTCACTGAAGAGAAAGGGATGTTAATTCCTAACCTGCTTCTCCCACTGCATAACACCCTAGCACCGCATGGGGTGAGCAGAGGGAGCTTCTAGTGACCAAGGTGAGGTCCATGAAGCAAGAAAAGCTCTGCCTGATGGCTGATGTCCTCTGCTTTGTGTGCTGCGGCCAGGCTGCCCCAAAGCAGACACAAGGTGGAGAAACTAGAGGTACTGAAGATAATACTAGAGAAGATGCTGGATCCCAGTTCAGCATCACCCCTGCCTTGTGGTGATGCTGGCAAACTGCTCTGATATCCTCAGCTAGAGCCTCTGAATTATTGCTGCTAGTGACAGAGCATGCCCTAATGGGCCTTTTCTCCATCTTTTGTCTCTTGAATTCCTCTAATTCACCAGGGTGAGAGCCAGAAAAGGGGTTTTTGGTTGGCCTGGTTTCCCCCAAGTGTTCCAATGAGTGGCAGTAGCACCGGCCTCTCCAGCAGCATCTATCTTTCAGTGGAAGCCTATGTTAAACACTTGGTGCCTCTTCTCACAAGAGAAGAAGGATTAAGCCCAAGATCTTGGCCAAACTTCAGTCTTGTCCATTAAATGCTGCCTACTTAAAATCCTTCTGCTGTTCCAGATTGACTCCATGGACCAAATCCATTTACCAGGGGGTAAATAAATGAAGCTCATTGAAAACAAGATCATTTTCAGCCACTTACACCATTTGTTTTTCACATTTTGCCCTTAAGGCGCATGTATTTTCTGGGTGCTGGTTATGTAGCTGCTCCCTTGGCGGTGGTTGTATTACGGAGTGCTTCCAAGAAGAAACCTAAACCTGAGTGGCCCCAGTCACATAACTGCCTGTCAGACCTTCCTCTTCTCTCCTTTTAGTATCCTCGTGGTTATGGGCATCACGGGAGAGCTGGGGAGGCCCGAATCAGGCTGAGTCACCATGGTCCTTGTCCCTCAGGGTGACGCACTGTGTGGTGCACATAGTCCGTCCCCCTCTGCGTCCTGTTTGCAGACAATACAGCAAAGACAGACGCTGAGTAGATGCAAACCTGCACCGAGTGCATGAACCTGCTTTCATTTCATTAGTAAAAGCAGTGCAAACTGCCTGAGGACTCTCTTGTATCATAGAATCACAGAATCACAGACTGGTTTGGGTTGGAAAGGACCTTAAGATCATCCAGTTCCAACCCCCTGCCATGAGCAGGGACACCTCACACCAGACCATGTTGCCCAAGGCTCTGTCCAGCCTGACCTTGAGCTCTATTGGGGCTAGAGCATTCACCACTTCTTTGGGCAGTCTGCTCCAGTGCCTCACCATCCTCATAGTAAAGAACTTCCTTATATCTAACCTGAACTTCTCTTATTGAAGTTTAAACCCATCACCCCTTGTCCTATTGCTACAGTCACTGACGAAGAGTCCCTCTCTGGCAAGCAATCTGAGTGAGTTGCTCCTTTTCACCTTAGAGGTGGTTGAACTTAAAACTTTCTTCAGATGAAACTGAAGGGAGAGATTTAAACTCCAATGAAAAGGCCCAATACAACCTCTTCTACCAGCTGAAAGTTACTCTGTCAGTTAAGCAAGGATGAGTTTCCTGCAGAGTAAATCCTGCCCTTCAGCACAAGCCACAGTAGCCCCAGAGTCACTGGCATGCTTTCCACATGCAATGGGGATGGGAGGTGATGCCTAAGGTCACAGACACCACCTTAACTCTGCAAATTCAAGCAAGTGGGGCTGTACTGGCATCAGTATTCAAGTTAGGAGCAGCATGGCCTTGTGCCATGCCACTGGAGCTGCACACCTTTCAGGACTGAATGTAACAACATCTCCAAGCAGTGCTGGCTGCTCTGTGCCATATGGATGCAGGAGCTCATTCTATGCACCAAAATGATGGCATGAGGTAGAAAACAGATGGAGGGAATCGCCTGCAGAGTAAAGGAGCATGGCTGTGAGTTGTAGTGAAGCTTCTGACCTTTCCTTCCTGCAGACCTCTTCATGTCAGCCCTGTCTGCACTCAGAGTTGCATCATTTTAGCAGTCCTGCAGTGTCCTGCAGCACAGATGCAGGTAAGGGAGGTACTTGCCCTAAACTGGTGTCTGGGTGAAACACCTCAGTGGGTGGCAATCTGCTCTGCTAAAAAGCTAATGTGGTTGAAAGAAATATATGTTCAGACAATATACTCTTTAAAAAGATCAATAAGTACAAAGGAAAAGGAAGCTGTAGCAATATATTAAATGGCGAAATTTAGTGGGAGGTGCAGTCTGGGGTGTTTGAAAGGGGTAAAGATGTGCTGCAGGTGGGTGCCAGGGAGGTGTCTCCAAAGCAGAGCCCAAAGGACAGGACTTCTTCCCTAGGAAAGCATCCTGAGCATCGCTGAAAGGTGCTTCAGATGGTGACAGCTTTGTACGCTCTGCAAACCAGAGCACACTTCCAACCCCTGTGCAAAACCAGAGCTCTGCACTTGTACAAAGGATCATCTACTCTCTTGTGTGCTTTCCAACATCCTCAGGCAAGAGGAATTACTTTAAAACACTGTTGAAGAGCAAAAACCTAAAGTCTGATTGCAAGTGACAGGCTGAGTACATCTCTGTGAAGTTGAGTCATCAAAGTGGGATTGAGGCGCAGCCTTGAGCCTTCTTCTGTCAACGTTTCAATGTGTGTTGTGTACTCTGACATTATCATTAGGAGCTTGACAGCATTGGAGTCTTTCTTGAGAGCTACAAAACACTGTGTGCATTTTGAAGCGTGGAAGATATAAGAAAGGAGGAGAACTTTTTCTCTGCCATAAAAATTCCATCAGGAGCACATTCTTTTATTGTGAAGTATTTAAACAACAACAACAAAAAGGAATCAAGAAAAAGCTTGGCAGGATTAAACTTTGACCAGTCCCAAATCTGGGGAAAAAAAAAGGAAGAGAAAACGAAGAATTAAAAAAATGCGGTGTTTTTATAGTTCTATGAAAAATACATCTTAAAAAGCAGCAATTGGAGAATATAGGCAGAAAAGGAGAGAAAAAGTGAGAAAAAGCTGCTGAACACATGTCTATTATTAGTGAAGAGAAAAGAAATTTCTCGAGCATTAGGAAAACCCTGTAGCATTGCTAAGTACCCATAAAATGTACAGTGGGAGTTGCAAGAACCAGTAAAGTTGGTGGTCTCTCATCAGCCGGGGTTTTTAAAGCTGCTTGGAGACTTGGCGTATGCGCATGGGCAGGATTATAGGATAGTGCTCTTGGATCATATGAAACTGAGGAAGGATGGTGAAATGAGGTAAGAAATGAGAATTATTCACACCCAGTGTACATTGGAGACATATCTGTCATTGACTTCAAATTGAATTTCTTTTTAAATGCTTGGGTTTTTTACTTGACACAGTCCATATGCACTGAGAGGGGAAAGTGCTAATGAGTCTGCAGCTTAAGGTTATTCCATAACTGATTACATTTAATCATCCTCTCCTCTCTCTCCTCTCCTCTCCTCCTCTCTTCTCCTCTCCTCAGCTTAAAGAGGGGCTATAACAGTGATCCAAGATCTGAACAATGTGTTGGCAGTGTATCTCAGCAAAGAACAAAGTGTGAGATGCTCGTGGCCCATTCACATCACTGCTGCCCTATAGCTTTCTAGCCCATCAGAAAGAAGTGCAATGACTTCCAGAGGCAGAGCAAATGAGGCTTGTGATAAGAGCTATGTAGTTATGCTGAACATAACGGTCTTTGCAATATATTACCTAAAGGAGTCTGTGCTGCTTGAATTCTGTAAGCAAAAGCTGGACAACTTTTAAAAGTATGTTATGGTTTAAGCTGTGGACTTGCTGCAGGAGTTGTTGTATGAATGTATGTGGAAAGCTGGGCTAAATATTCATCCCTCTGGCAGTAGTAACTTTGAATCCCAATCAGGTGTCTGACTTCTGAAACATCAGTGCATGTTGTTGGAAGGCATTGGGTGCTCGGCAACCTTGCAGGTTGGTTTGGATGAACTCTGCTACACATCAAGAGGCTCAATTTTATAAGAACCATTTTGTTTCAAATCTTTAAAAGCCTGCAGTTCTCAGCCTAGCCCCATTGGAAGTACTGTGTTACCCAGACCAGTACTTCAATGCCTTCCTCCTGCTATAGCAAGGTGAAAGATGCATCTCCACTAACCTGCCAGAAGGCTGAGCCACATGTTATAGTGACCCTGGAGCCACCAAGACCAAGGACAACTCTTCCATTGACTTCAGCAAGAGCAGATAAGCTCTCCTGCATTGCAGGGATGTGAGATGGGATGTTGGATAACTGGGTAAGGACCTGCAAAAGCCTCAATTCTTTCTCCATCCATGAGCTAACCCACTGATTTATGCAGTTGCACTGCCAGCTGGTCTGGCTTCAGCCCCATCTGACCTCATTCATCACTGACACCAGTAAAAGTCCTCTCATTTGTTTGTTTAGGTTATTTGTGTGGTCAGGAGAGGGGTTGTGTGTAGAGGTGGGCACAAGGTAGTCCCAGCTCTGCCAAAACTTCTCTTGTGGGTTGCTCCCTCTGGTGCTCCTGATCTCCTATGGACTCTGGCACAGAGCAGTACTATGTCCTTCCTTGCCCTAACCCAGCTCCTCACTGTGGTCCCTGTGCCCTACAGCAGCAAGATGCCCAGTGTCAGCATTAGCTCAAACTCCTCCTCCTTTAACCAGTCAAGGCAGTGAGAGCTGAAGTAGATAGTGTTTTCTAGGCTTGTCAAACAGTTACTCTTTACATCTAGACAAAAGATACACAGGATCATGCAAACAGCCTTGGGATTCCCTCTGCTTAGTTTCCCCACTGAGCATCCTTTGGGCTTTGCCAATCTTCTCTTTGGATTGTCAGGTCCCCTTTCTCAGCCTGTCTCCCTCCAGCATTGCTTGTCCCTAGTCAGTGAAAGCAATGTTGTTCCTCTTGTCTCCCCATCACTTGATATTCCTGGTCAGCCACAAATCCTGCCCTGTTCCTGCACCACTTGGTTTACTCAAGTTCTTGGCCAGCTCTGAAATGCCGATAGACAAGAGGCTAACATGACCTTGAGTAAAGCTGGCTTCAGTGACGGAGTGTGCATAATGACAAATGGCATGGCAAAACCAGTGCTAAAAGTCTCTATGGAGAAACTGTGGCAGAAAAGAGAAGAAAAAAAGGATGAGGTGCTAAAGTCTTTCACTTAATATTCTTTTGGTCTAGAAAAAGGGCAGTAGACCTTAAATAGAACACAGGTACAGTCTCTTTTTGAGTTCAAACCTATGTATTTTGGATGGAAGTTTACTTCTGTGGGTGAGGGCAAAACACTTGTTTGCCAGATTTTTTAGTGGTGGCTGTTGAATGTAGTTTGCAAGGGCCCAAAAATTCCAAAGGACTCTTAGTGGTTACAGTAAAGGGAGCAAAATTAGAGACACTTTTATTATAAACTCTCTAGGCAAATGCTTCAAGTGTAAAAGAGATTTTAATGGTGAAGAGGGAAGAGTGCTACCACTGGGAGCTTCATTAACATAAGCCAAGTGCCTGTGGCACCATCTCCTGTGGGCAGTCACAATGATGGTGCAGAAAAGGAGGTTTGAGAAGGTAGAGGGTTCCCAGAGAGGTTTATCTTCATGAAGGAGGTCTTATCACCTGCTACAGTTTATTATTTTCTACTATTAACCATTCATCAGAAGGGCTGAATTTGGTAACTTGCTATTTTCACTCAAAACTCCATGTAGTGGCCTGTTTCTGATTAGGTTTGAACTTCACACTGAGATACATTAATTTAGAGGCATATTAGTGAATAGAGACACAGGAGTCCAAAGTCATACTGTTTTGTAGTAGAAAGGCTATATGAAACAGTGCAGAGTAGTCCTACCCATGGGATATCACCCCAGCTTAGTCAACAGCTAAGGGAACTCTTGAACTAAAGGTTGAGTTTGGACTATGGTGTTTAGTAGTTATGCTGGAGCTTGCTACCATTACTATTTTAATCCCATTTGGACTCATTTGTAGTATTTTGAGTTCTGTATCTAATTTGTGAGAGAAATGTTGTTCTTCCTGTTCTAAACCCACTGATGATTTCTCTGTCCGCTGATGTTATCTGATGTATCTGAAAGGGCCTATAGGGATGCTGGGGATGGATTATTCATTAGGGACTGTAGTGACAGGACAAGGGGTAACGGGTTCAAACTTAAACAGGGGAAGTTTAGATTGGATATAAGGAAAAAGTTCTTTACTGTTAGGGTGGTGAGGCACTGGAATGGGTTGCCCAGGGAGGTTGTGAATGATCCATCCTTGGCAGTGTTCAAGGCCAGGTTGGAAAAAGCTTTGGGTGCTATGGTTTAGTGTGAGGTGTCCCTGTCCATGGCAGGGGGTTGGAACTGGATGATCTTCCAACCCTAACTATTCTATGATTCTATGTTCTCAGAAATGGTTCGCAATTGTTTCCTGTTTGCCTTCTCCATGCAACTTGTGACTTCACAGACCTCTCTCAGATCCCCCTTCTTTTCTCCCAGGTTAAAGGGTTTTAGCCTATTGTGTCTCTTCTTGTCTGGAAACTGTTCCCCATCTCTGGTGTCTTGTTGCCCTTTATTGCCTACTGTAGTTCTGCTCTATCCTATATGAGACTGGTGCACTGGAGCTATGTGTAAAAACTCTTTATACTGCTCTGAATTATTTTCCTGCTAGTTTTTAATTTTCTCTTTGCCTTTTTTAATCCTCACAGAGCACTAAGTTCTCATTTTTAGAAAACCATCCAGAGTAGCTCCAGGATTTATTCCCAACAGTGATAGCTCACTCAGTGCTCATTCTTGTGGATGTACCCTTAGGGTTGGAACTTGATGGTCTTAAGGTCCTTTCTAACCCTGTTTATGATTCTATGATTGTTTTTTTCTCATTACTTATATTATTCTGAATGCTGTTTTCCATTTTATTGTGCAATCATTTAGCACTTTAAGTCCTTCTGAATTTCTTTGCTCATGGCTTTGGTTTGGACTGTTTTAGATGGTTTAGTGTCATCAGAAAAAGCTGTCACCCTGCTCTTCTTGAACAAATGCATGTTGAGTACCAGAGGTCCTAGCAGCATAGAACCTCACCCAGTTATTTCTTGTTTGATGTCCTAGCTTTAACCAGTTATTGAGCCACAAGAACTGTTCAAGAACAGCCTGACAGTGTTCAAGGACAGAGTTTTGGGCTGCATGGTCTAGTGTGAGGCGTTCCTGCTCATGGCAGGGGGTTGGAACTGGACGATCTTAAGGTCCTTTCCAGCCCAAAACATTCTGTGATTCTGTAGGTTCCCACATTGAGAATCCAAAAGAACTGTGTTACTCAGAACACCATCCCCCGAAACTCAGTAACACCCTCAAAGATCTTGATTTGTGAGGCATGACTTCCCCATAACATCTTGCTCCCTGGTGTGTCTCTTTTTGTTTGCTGAATATTTATCAGCTTGCCCTATACAGAATCACACTTGTCTGTATTTCTTTCTTCAATGAGCCATCTCTGGAAACTGCTATTTCATTTTACACCACATTTATGGCTTCTATTCTTTTACTGTAGGCTGATCTAAACAGCAGGTTGGCTCTGCACCACAGAACTGCTCAGCAGCTTCCTCTTTGGATTTCCATTGAGCTTTTGGGTGAGTACCATCTGCTCTTGCAGATTTGTCTTATTCACTTTATCAGCTTGTTTGAATATCTTTTCTACTGACACTTCAATTTGAGATATCTCTTCAGACGTGCTCCCTGTAAGGGAAGGCTGTAGTGTGGGATGCATCTACAGTATTTATTTGACTTTGCTATCATGAGATAATGTGTCTTGAGTGCTCATCTATCCTGTATTGATCATCTATTAGCCTGAACAGCTGGCTGGCAAACTACTTGCTTTGAGGGTTTTGGAGCAGTTTTTATTATTAACTTTCAGAGCTTTAGGAAATTGCTCTTCAGAATGATTTTTAGTAGATTGACATTATAACACTGGCTTACCCATGTGCATGGTTTTCCTATATTCCTATTTTGAACTTTATACCCATATTTTACTTTTGAATAAACTTTATTCTGTTGTTCATTCTATTAACATTTAAGATTGAAAATGTAATTTAGGATTTAAATGAACTCTGTGAGTCCTGAAATCCTTCAACTCCTAACTTCCCCTTTCAACTTCCTTTCAGTACAATTCTCCAGTTTTGGGTTACTGCCTGTCAGCATCCTACACATAGAGAAAAAGCTCTGTTATTTAATGTATGAAAGATGTGACTGGTAACCTATACATCAGTTTACTGCAGGACTTGGTTTAGTACTAGTCAGTAAATGTCTTCCTAGGTTTAGTATGATATAAAATATGACCCCTTCAAATATGCAAGCCAGTTCTGAAATGCAATTACTCCACCTTGGCCTCCTAACATGATTCACAGCACATAAATGAATGTTTTGTGGACATTATCAGCTTTCTGACAGTTCATACTGTGAGCTTCTATATTGTTCAAGGCCAGGTTGGACAGAGCTTTGGGTGATATGGTTTAGTGTGAGGTGTTCCTGCCCATGTCAGGGGGGTTGGAACTAGATGATCTTAAAGTCCTTTCCAACCCTAACTATTCTATTATTCTATGGTTCTATGATCAGGGTCATGGTGAATAGGGTGGCAAAAGAGATGGGGAAAGAGAAATCGGTGGTGAGCTGAAGTACAGCAGTCAACTTGTAATGCATGTTCAAAGTCTCTCTATAAAGACCAGAATGTTGGAGCTGCTGAAGGACTGAGATTTGGCCCAAACTTGATGACTCATTGACAAATATGAAGCTTCCTTAGGAGATATTTTTGCCTTCAGGGTTTGCTTTTGGTATCCTGCTTTCTTGCATGCGAGCTATTCAGTGCTGAGAACTGGACATCCATTCACCTGGGTGACATAGGGACAGCGTAAAGAGGTTGATTCTTTATTGTCATGTCTGTGGTTTGTCACTTTCTTCCTTGGCTAGTGATAGGAGTGGTGGTCTCCCAGCTGGATGAAGACGGATTGGTTTGTTATTGTTGTTGAATTCATTCCTGTCCCATCAGCCTGGTGAAGACACTCATAGCAGGACTATGTCAACGCACCAGCCAAGCCTTTCTTTCCTGCCATTGAAACTTTGCCAGGAGGGCAGGTAGATAGACTGCCAAGCCAGGACCAGTCTCCAGTCTGCACCCAGAAGTGCACACCACATCAGAGGACAAGCTGTTGCCCATACTGTTAAGTCACAAGTACACTCTGTTGGGTGGGTTTAGTCCAGGCCAAGTGAATTTTCACAAGCAATGCCTGAGCACACTTTGGGGATAGCCTAGGACAGGGTTGATTCCCAGTGGACAATTTTCATGTGGCCAACATTGAGTTTTTCCATTCTTTTTTTCTGTTTTTTTCTCCTTGGGTCTATGTGAGGAGCATTTAGCCATCTGGACCCACATTATGCCATGACAATTGACATCATAGCTGTAAAATGGCCTTTAGCTATTTCATATATCATTCTGTATGCAACTGGAGTCTTCACTGCTGTTCTTGAGCAGTCTTGGGTGTAAGTTTGAGCAAGTCTCCTTTCTTCCTCCAGCCTGTTGTATAGTCAGCCTCATAGATTCTTGGCTTGGTTTGTATTTGGGAGAAAAGATAACTAAGCATGCTGGTTATTGAACAAGCAATGACATTGCTAATCAGCCATGTCCCTTAACCAGATCTCTGGTTATTAAGAGGCCTCTGCAAGGTGGTCAAGGTCAGGCAAGACTCCAAAGAAGTCAATGAGGGCAAGTGTGGTTAATGGATGTGAAGCTGAAGAATACAGTGGTCCAGATAAGTGAGATGAAAGGCCAAAGTATATGTAGGAGCTCTTTCAAGATGAAAACAAAAGTTTAACCTGGGATTAAGTTGCAGATGAGGAAGAGCAGTGACATAGGAGAGGATCCAGGACAAGAACTAGACAGAATGGGAGTGAAGTCAGGCGGATGTGGACCAGGGGTCAAGCATAGCAGAAATCATGCTCAGGAGGCACAATCACAACCCAGAAACATGCTGAGGAGCAGGGAACAGTGAGAAGGACTCCTGGAATAGTGACTGGTTGAGGCAAACCTCCAATGGAACCTACATGAAAACTCTCAGGTGCTTGGGCACATTTGTTTTTTCTTCCTGGCTGCAGAACACAAAATTCAGGCAGAAGTCAGCACTAGTATGGGAAACATTTTGGGATATAGCCAGAGAACACAGGAGAGGCAGTGACGCAGAGACTGCAGGTCCTATGAATAACTCTGAAAATTAGCTGTGAATAGTCCCCAGCAGTACTTGGCTGTGTTTGTGAAAGACATTGATACTCATGGTATCAGTGATGTTGCCCAAAGCAAAATTAGCAGTGGAGGCAACATGTAAGGGTTTGGGTAATAGCTTATTAGTGGTATTTCTTACCTTCTCTAAATGCAATTTAGAACAACCTTTTCCTGGGTATCCAGATGTTTACTTGGACTGTGTTCACTGCGGGTCGAGTGGTTGTTCAAGGAGGAGCATCTTCCAACAAAGCTGTCGAAAGCATGTTTCTAAATAAAGTCTCACACTTTCAGGCGCGATCCAAAACCATCTTTCCATTGGTTTCCAGAGGCTTTTGGATTAAGCGTCATATGCAGATTTGCCAGTGCTCTCAGATGAAAAACAGTGAAGGAGATGAAGTGCCAGATGGTGTTAAGTGAAATTTATTGGGTTTGGAGGTAACACAGAAACCCTCAGCTGAATAGACCCAGAAATTCTGGCTGCTGGAGTGTGATTCCCCATCTGTACTGAACATCAAGGTGGCTCAAATAAAGGTCAGGGACCCGTATTACCATTCTCTGTTCCACTGGTGGCTTATAAAATATTTTAGGATGCATTGAGTGGGCTGTATAGGAACAGCCTGACTACTTTAGCAGATGTCACCACTAGAAGAATGTCTGCCGTGATGTGGTGTCTTGTCCTTTGATAGCTGTTCAAAGAGCAGGCAGGAAATTGCACTGCTGCAAAATAAACGGGATATTAGCACAACAGAAAGAGCTGATAGTGTTTCTCTTTGTGATACCAGGCTGGCTTGGTTGGAAAGCTAACCTTAGCCACCCTGAAACAGGAGCTTGCCTACTGAAATATGTGGTGTGGACTTGAGTCCAGTTTTCATGTGGACATTTTTATTCTTGTGCTTTCCACCCACCTTTTAGCAGAGCCAACAAACAAGGCATTGAGGCCCTTTCATTTTAGCATTCACCCTAACTTCCAACCATTTTCCTGCTACTGATTGCTCCTAATGACATTCAGATCCCCCGAAACTCATTCACTTTCAAACCCAGAGGTACATATCTTGAAAACTATTAAACATGATCACAATCAAGGTGGAAATGGGGTGAGAGGAAAGCCATGGAGCTACCATGAGGCTCTATTGCTGAAGTTCCAGATAACAGTGTTTCAACTGATACTTAAAGTGGTTAATGTGCACTGAACTGAGCAAGGCAAAAGAGCTGTTGCAAAATGTTTACCTCTCAAATGCTTTCTGACAGAAAATGCCATTATGGATTAAGCAACATTTTTTGACAAGTGTCTGTTTTCAGCATGAAATTTCAGATGTTTACTGAAGATTTTCAGCTAAAAGCAGAAAGTTTATTTTCATCTGTTTCTATTTGCTTGGTTTTTTAAAGTGAAAGTTAGAATTTTTGAGAGAGAAGAAGAAAACTTCATTTTGAGACCAGCTGTGGTCTATCCACTCTTCCAGGTGGAGAAAAGCCTGAATAATGGCATTCTGAAGTGTCAAGCTCTGTGTGAACACTGGAAACCCTTAGTAGGGTCCTGGCTAGATAGGTTTGGCTCATGCCTGTCATTTGGCTTCACTTCCTGCCATGGGAGAGGCCAAAGGAAAACAGGGCATGTATGAAACCTCACATGTTAAACATTAGACTGTCTTTAGAGCAAAACAGTTGTATTCATGAAGGGTCTTTGAGTGTTCCTCTTTCTTAAAAAGTGGACACCAAGCTGCTTTAGGTGCCTGGTGCTGGAAAGAGAGCTCGTTCCCACCCAAGTGTAGCACTTTGGTGTCCTACCCATCTCTGACCATGTATACCATGTTGAGATCAGTGGACCACACATATGATGCACTGAACAGGCCAGGCCCTGGCTTTATTTGTGCTGTGCGGCAAATGGTTGGGATGTAGCCTGAGCAGAAAACAAGGCCAGTTGAGTGACTCCCATGCTTGATGGTGGAGACTTGATGGGTCTCTACAATTTGCCTTGGTCTTCTGTCACAAACTCTAGGTGCCTGCTGGTGCTAATGCTAAGCCAATTCACCCTGTTCAGTTTCAAACCCTATGAGAGCTGGATGAAGCAGAAAACTAGTTTGGCAAGGCTGGTATTGAAGGAACTTGAGAGTATCTATCTTTCTCCTTGGAGAGAAGGGTTTGTGTAAGGAACAAAGCCATGCAGTGTGCATAGGGAAGGGGACACCCTGTTCTGCAAAGAAAAGTGGTTTGCATGGTGGAAATGGATGTGTTATTTGTGACTGCTTAGCAGAAGCAGTGCTGGAGCATTTCAGGACTTCCCACAGAGCTGCATTCAAGTGTAGGGCACAGGACCCCAACTATGGGACGACATGGTAAGCCTGCATCCTCACATGCGGGTACGTGTCTCCATGCATGGCCTGCTTGCAGCACTCCGAGTCATTGTTTGATCCTTTGGTTCCACAAACAATCTTGCTCTCTCCACAGGAGGAATTATCCTTGTTTCCATCAGTTGATTTTGGATCTTCTCACTGTGAAGCAATCCAAGCAGTAAAGAGCTTGTTAATCCGTTAGCGCAGAGCCTGAATAAACTGACTCACAAGGTAGTGGCTGTCGCTGCTGAAAGCCCCTGCATAAGAAGATGTTTAATTTGTCCTCCTGGGGCTGATGCACGGCCTCCGTTTTGCTGCTTAATTCCCACGTGTCACAGAGGGACCCTCCTTCATGCTGCTGAGAAGGCAGCACCACTTGGCTCTGCGGCATCTTGGCCACCGACGTGTCAGCTCTCTGGGGGGAGCTGGTAGAAGTGATGTGGGAAGCTCAAACCTGAAGTCATCCTTCCCTGCTTGCCAGTATGAATCATTAAATCATCTGCTTTTACAGGCTGCGGCCAGCTATAAGCACCCGTGGAAAGGGAGATTTCACTCTCCTTCTGCCTCCACATAGCCACACATGGTCAGATCCTAGCTTGGTTCCACTCCAGCGGTTTTACATCAAGAATATTCACTCTTTTCTAAATTAAGCTAAAAGTGTTGCTTGTTTTACTCCCCCACACTCTCTCAAAGATTGTTTCAACCAAAACTTCTTCAAGATGTTTTATACAGTACTTTTTGAGGGTCAAGAGCACCTCTTAGTGTATCTGAGCATCTATCTAGACGTTACTCCCACTAGCCCATCCTAGCCACGTAGGGTGGGAAGGGCAGAAAGAACAAGAAGAAGTTATCTGCATGTGACAGAAACTCCCCCTTTAATACAGGGGATCTTTTCTCCCTGCCACTTGATGGTCTGCTAGGAAATAATTTGTGCCCATTGAATATGAAGTTGGCCAGCCACAGCTGGCTACAGGTGAGCTAAAACCATCAGACCTGGATTTGGTTACTGTTGGGTGATCTTTCTGGCAGTGGGAAGGAGAAGATGGTTGTTGAGAAGATTATTTTCTTTAGGCTGAACAACTTCCCTGAGCACAAGTCCCTTTAGCAAAGCCAAAGTTGATGGCAAAGTGGTATCTGGCAAGCAGAGTCTTTGGTTGACTCTTGCATCTCATTTGCTTTGTTGGGTGGAAACAAAGTGGTGTTTCTTCTTCCTTTTTTCTCAACTACTGAGACTCAAGGCAGCCTTTTTTTAATGCCAGGCTGCAAAGGTGGAAAGGTGCAACAGCAACAACACATAAACATACCCCAGCAGGCTATGGACAGCAAAACACATAAAATGGCTTGCGATGTAGAATAACCACAATTGGCACATGACTTATTGATTACACCCGTCATATGATCAGCCCTTAGCTAGTTATAAATATTATATTAGAAGGGTTAGTGAAACCAGATGGGTTGCAACCAGTCCAGAATGTGGTGAGCCTGCGGCCTGAAATAAAGAGGGAAGAAGCACAATGCTTTGGCATTAAAAATCATCTTTGTGCTAGAACCGAACACTGATGAGGAAAAAGAGGAAAAGTCACAGAGCCGGCTGTGCTGTGCACATGATGCCTGGGAAATCATCTTTCTGTGTCCCGAGGCATCAAAATCTATTGCTCAAGAGACTGCAGTGTATGTTGGATGTTTCATTCTGATGCTAACTAGCACTTTTAATTAGTCTGATTGTGCTTATTTTGGGTCAGCATTGAAAGAAGAGAGAGAACATGAAGGCTGTTGCCCATTGAATGTTTCTTGCATTCTTGGACATGGCAGGACTTTTCTTCTGAGTGTACAAGACTAGTGCTTAGGTTAGTGCAGGAGTAAGGAAAGAGGCGAATGCAGCTTTTTCCATCAATGCCTCCTCCCCTGACCCCTTCAGGTGCTATCCTCTGTGTCTGAGAAGGTTTTAGTCCCCTGATACTCAGTGCCTGCTGCAGCTCCTGCCATTGGGTGCTTTATATGTCCTCAAACACACCCCAATGACTTCCCAGCTTGTGTTAATCCTCCCAATGTTAGCCCCTCCCCCAGAAATCTATTCTGGTCTCATCTCTGCTTGGAGGACCCCAAGCATTCATTAACTACATCAAGAGACCCTTAGAACCCCATTGACTCAAGGGGCTGATCCAGGAGCATGCACATCCCACAAGCAGCAACCCAGAGCTGTGGGACATGGTGGAGCCGGGCTGGCTACACGCTGCCGAATCCCACATGAATCAAAAGACTTGTATAGCGTGAGATGCGTTAGCATTTGCATCAATCCCTGCTTCAGAAAAGCCCCGGGGTTGTCCATGGAGCAGCTGATTTATCCCCCGGCTCGGGAATGGAGCGGTCAGTGATACAGCGTCAGAGCGCAGTGTCCGGCTGTTGACAGTGGGGCTCAGGGTCACGCAGGTGCATGCTGAGCCCTGTGTGACAACCCGCAGCCGGTGCAGCTGACAAAACATGCCCGGCATCTGGCGCTGTCCTCGTGTCTGGGTCTCTGTGCTGGCACGCCAGCCCCGCGCAGCCGGTGCCTCCCAGCGTGGACAGAGCTGGATCCTTACACAAACACATGGAGGCGGACGCTGCGGAGCTGTGCCAGGGTTGGATTTGGCCCTGTGGTGCAAAGCAGCTCACAGTCGTGCCTCCAGCCTTGTCTGCGAGGTCCTCACCAGCCTCGTCTATGCCTGCATCTCACCTCCTTCCAGCTTTCTTACCCAGCCAAACTGTGCGTCACCATCCTGTCTCGCCTGGTCCTCTGGAGATGCCTGCACTCTCCTGCTTTGGTCCCTAGGCAGGTCTCTCTGCCTGCTCTTATCACCCTCCAGTCTGACAGTAAGGCTTATTGAGATGCTGGGGCTTGTAGGCTTGTTGAAGGCTGGTTGCATCCATCCTCCTTGAGCTGTCATGGGGAAATTACCTGGCAACTTTTAATTACCCCAAAGTGCGTGTTTTAGCTCCTGCGTCAGATGACTTTAGGCTACATGCTTGCTTTGGTTGGGGTTTTGAGGGCTGTATACATTTGCGGCAATACATGGGTACAAATGACTAAGAATAGGAAAGCATGTGCTGGGTCTGTGTCCCTCCTTTCTGTCCCAAAAAGGAACGGGCTCTCTCTAAGAGCCCTAACCTTGTCTTGAAGGCCAGGACAACATGCTTTGCTGATGAGGTGGTCTGAATTTCATCACCCTCATATCACTTTTGGTTCTTGGCAGACGTGAGAATCTGTTGCTTATAATACTACTTACCTCTTTAAAAGGGCTGTTCATCTCAAAGAGCTTTAAAAAGAACCCAAGATCATTATTTCCATGTTCCAGATGGGGAAACTGAGGTATGAGAAGCAAAACTGATTTCCATGAGTTACACAGCAGCGCTGAGGCAAAGCAGAGAAGGGCTTCATCCTGCCCATGTCCCGTGGCTACCCTGCCTTGTGCTGCAGTGCTGGAGAACAGGGTTAGATGGGAGAGCTGACTGTGACATTTATCCCTCAGGGTGATCGCTGTCCATCAGTGCTCCCCTTGAACCATGTTGAAGGTGTTCCAGCGAAGAAAGAGGCACTTGAGGGCAGGCCATTAGGTGTTACGGTTCAGTAGACAACTACAGCCTCTAGTACAGTTGTATGGGCTAGTCATTTGGATGTGATCCTTTTTGGAAGGATTAATCACCTAGGAAAGAAGTTGAGGAAATGTTTTTTCCCTAAGACATTGTCAGGAATATGGGTATTTTATTAAATAGTGGTTAGAAGTACTTTACAATAAACCCAAATAATTCTCACTGTTTTATTGTACGTGCACTTTGTGAAACAGAGCCTTTTTCTGCCTTTAAGACTACAAAAAGCATAGCAAGGAAACGAAAAGGTTGTAATATCCATCTTACAGCAGAAGGATCTGGGGCAAGGGATTCTTCTCACAATCACATAAGAAACTGGTGACTGAGCTGGGAATGCAATCCATTTTAACTAAAGCCCTTGTCCAGTGATTTAATGCCAAGCTCTTGTTCTAAGTGTGAATCTCTTAAGGTAAAAAAGGAGGCAGAAAAGGAGAGTGATGGAGAGCTGGGATGCAGGATGCACTTTGCTTTGTTGTCCCCTGTACAACAGGTCCAGAGCTATGGGGAAAGTGTGAAAAGAAAGGAGCTGATGGAGAGACAAGAGTGATCGAGCTGAAATCATCCTTAAATCATCACCCAACTTAGGAGACCCCCTCAGGGTTCTCCACCTGTAGATGATATCTGGGATCTGCCCCTAAGATCTATAGTTTCTATCCAGTTTCTTAATGGATTGATCAGACTTGCCTGTGCCACCTCTCCTCCATCTGCAGTGGCAGTCTCCTTGGGTGGCTTTGCCCTGTGGAATGGTGGCACTGCAGTGGAAGATGGGTGGGTGCTGGTAATGGGCATCATGATGCTATGAGCCCTGTGGTTTGGAGTCGCAGGTACAGCTTGGTCCCTGGGTTTGCTTTCACCAGAGCTCCCCTCCCTCTCACACACTGGGTTTTACCCGTACGGATGGAGAAGATGACAGTAAGGGCAATTTTATTGCTCCTTTTTACCTCTGGAGAAGTGCCACGGTCGACATCAGCCCATCATGTGCTGGTGACTGTGCTGCATTCAGCTGCTGGCTGAACACTGATTTCCCTGCTTAGCTAAAAGGGGTTATCCCTATCAATGGTGGTCACTGTGAGTCAGGCCACCAGCTTGCTCAGAGCCACTACAGCTGAGATGCCCTCCATCCCTGGGTTATTTAGGCTCTCTGTGCAGCCTGGCACCCAGCATGAACAATACAGCAATGAAAAACTAGAGATGTGTAGACAGAAATGCCTCCTCCTGTGCTGTGGGGAGTTAATGGACATTTTTCATGTGGAGAAATACTTCTTTTTGTCTTTTACCTACTTTCTCCACTCCTGTAGGCAAGTTAACCTTGACAGAAACCCCTATTGCCTCCCCAGAATATAAACTGAGGTCTCTTTGCTAGTTTTTGGTACTTATTACTGGAGGAAAAACTATGCTTGTTTGCTGGAGGGTATCTTCAGAGGCACTGGTACTGCCCCATCCCTTCCCTGGGGCTCCCCATTGCCCCAGCACTGCATCTTCTGCCTTATGCATGGAGGCAGGATTCAACCTCACCCATCGAAACACAGCTTCCTGTGTCAGATGTTACCACTGCGCAGACCATGGGGGTCTTCCTGCAGGAACGTGTCTTTCAGAAATCCCATTCTCCAACTCCCTGGCCCCAAAACTGCTGGGGCTCTGTTTGCTGGGAAAAGGGGGGGAATAAAAAAGGGGGGAAAAAAGGCAACATATACACACAAGACGAAAAAAAATGTGAAGGCATCCAGTTGCTCCTGGGCAAATTGCCAGTGATTGAGTGACCTGCTGCTTCCCCAATATTGCATTCCACTGGCATGTCTTTAGCCCTGGCTGACGCCAGCCATCTCACTCACCCCCAAAGCAAACATTTCCAGTTGGCACCGCTGCCTTGTTTTTCTGAAGAACCGATTCATGCCTCCCTTAAACAGTTTTACTATATCCATTTCTTTTTCCCCTCCCTTTTTCTCCCTCCCCCCCCCTCCTTGGTGCATGGAGCCACCAGGGACCGGCTGCTGCTTTCGGGATTTCTCCTTCAAACAAGGAGGAAAAGAAGAGGGATTTTGCTTTCCGCCTCCCTTTTTAGCGAGCATGATAAATCCATTCAGAGCGCTCCTTGTGCGCCAGTGTGGAAACCTTCTGCTAAAAGAGTTATTCTGTTCTCATTCACAGATAATTGCTCCCCGAGGGGGCCGGGGAGGGAATGAGGAGGAGAGACTGATAATCCGGGAGGACATGGATACAAATATCAGGCTGTGGCGCTGAGTGCCTGCTTAATTTATTGGGAACGAGCTGTTACTCAGCACTTTGCAGGATTAGACCCGCTGTTAATTCTGTTATTTAAGGAGTAGACGGAGCCGGGCGACAACAACAACAACAACCCACCCGGGGCCGTTGCGGAGACGGGAGGCATTGGAGAGGGAGCACATGCTGGTTTATTTTGTACGCTATGGAAAGAATGAGCTTTTAGGACACAAAGTCCTCGCGGCCAGCAGGAGGGGAGCGAGGGGACAGCCTGGCTCCGTGCTGGCCGCCCTGACGTACGGACCCAGGTTAGGGTTGCTGCTCGGGCAGCTGGGATGATGTATGGCAGCAGGGGGGGGCTCCACTGAAAAGGGCACTGATTTACTGCCATGCGGCACCATCAGCATCCTTACCGCTTGGCAGGTAAGTGAGTGACAGCACCCAACATCATGGAAGTGGGTGATGGTCCAGACCACCAGTGCCCACTGGGTCCTGCTTGGGTCTCAGCTTGCTGTTTTACCAGTGGTTATATCTAATCACATAGAAACATAGAATACTTAGGGTTGGAAAGGACCTTAAGATCATCCAGTTCCAACCCCCCTGCCATAGGCAGGGACACCTCACACTAAACCATGTCACCCAAGGCTTCATCCAGCCTGGCCTTGCCCCACATCTGATGGGCTGTTCTTACCCAGGACCTCACACAAAAGTGAGAATTCAGCTTCCTTCGCTTTTAAAACCTTCTTAGGGTTCATCCTGCATCCCCCAAATGGGGGTAAGTTACTCAGCAGGATGCCAAGGAGCTTGGACAGGGTAAAGGAAGGCGCCTTCTTTTCCTTGTCTTGACGGATGGCTTCTTTCATTCTGGAGTCCCGGAGATATTTGACACATTTGTCTGGATTTTCACTGACCATTAGGCAAAAAAACCCTCTGGGAAGCCAAGGACTTGGAAAGAAATGTTTAGACTTTTCTGGCCCAAGTGCAAGTTGCAGTGACATGAAGATACAGCAGGCTTTTCTGCACAAGGTTTCTTTCTTCAGGGACAATAAATACATTAGTCTGACTGTCAAATAAGGCATCTATCACACCAACAGAAAGAGCCTGAATATGGCATTCTGTTTTCTCATGGGCTGGTCCAACAAGGGATGCTCTCTGTAGTATTATGAGCTATTTATTTCTCCCAGATCCTTGGGTGTGTTTCTCACCTGACTTTCTATGTTGGAAGACCCATCCAGCTGCGGAAAGAAAACCAACCAGCTCATAGAAAACATGGTTCTTCCTTGGGCAACATCTCCCACTGTCAAACCAGCAGCTACTACTATGTCCCTTAAACAGGTGGGGAAACTGAGGCAGCATGGATGAAATAACTTCCCTAAGGACAATTTTGTTGGATAAGGAAGTCAGAAAGTGCTTTCAATCTTTGTTTCATGTGTCTATTGAAGTAAGAGAACCGAGAGCCGCTTTAGGGCTTCTCCACGTATCTCCATGTTTCAGGAGGTGTTTCTTTGTGACAGGAGTATTTGGGAATTTTGGTGATGCAGGAATAAATTATCACTTATAATTCTCTTGGATTTATTATTGAGTGGGATTAATGGTGATTCTAAATCAGGGGGTTGCAGTATGGTATCAAGGATACCATCCCAGGGAAGTTTTCCCTTCAAACAGCAGTAATTGCTCCCCTCCTCCCCTCCTTGTGGATTATTGAGTGATTTTTGGCCAAAACAACCCTGTGCTCATTTCATAGTAGCAGCAAGAAGAAAAACTGACAGCTATGAGGTAGTAAAGACAAATAGTAGAAGGCAGAGACTTAGGAAAGCGGGTCTCAGGCTGTGCTTATGAGGAGTGATGACAGCAAACCCGTTTCTCCAGCAGAATGAAACCTGAAGGGGAATACTTTGCTCTTTCAGGCTGCTAATGTAAATAAAAGGCACGCAGAGGAACACTGGTAGGTTAACAATCAATTAAAAGTGAATTTCCTGCCCTGTGTGATGTTAGAAGGTTGTGGGTGATATAAATGAGACAGAGATGAGGCACCATGGCAGGATTCTTGGCAAAGAATGGGAAAACCAGCACAGCAGTGGGGTTTCCCCTTTGGTTTGCAGTCTCACCCTCTCTGAATGCTTCAGGGGTGCATTTAAACTCACACAATTGAGTTGATTTCAGCTAAAAGAAAAATGATGAGAATATTACTATTGTTCTTTCAAAAACTCTTAAGCTATGGGCTTAATGTGATCTGACTTAAAGTGTCCCTTAATGTGTCCTTTCAATGTCTCAATGGTGCTAAAACCACAGAAAAGCATATTTAGTTCCCTGGCCATGTAATTCCTTAGCTGTTATCTGACTGGTTGTTTTAGTGATGATGCTGTAATTCCCTGGTGTCATATCTGAGGTCTTCAAACCATTTTCACCTGGTTTAAGTGCCAACACCAAGCTGGAGCAGAATGGGATGGTGCATCACCAACAAAACCAAGGTTAAACAAGCCATGAAAATTAATTGCTTTCAGTCTATGGTATCAGAGGCACATAAATGCAGGGCCCATAAACATCTGCATGGATTTTCATATTGTCCAAACCATGTCTTTTATTCTGCACTGCTCTCCATTGGTCTTCCCAGTGGGATGAATCATGGCACAGTCAATGGCTGCACCCAATGTTTCCACATGTGCTGCTGGCTGTTGCATAGAATCCCAGACTGGTTTGTATTGGAAGTGACCCTAAAGCACATTCAGTCCCAACCCCTGCCATGGGCAGGGACACCTTCCACTGGAGCAGCTTGCTCCAAGCCCCTGTGTCCAACCTGGCCTTGAGCACTGCCAGGGATGGGGCAGCCACAGCTTCTCTGGGCACCCTGTGCCAGCGCCTCAGCACCCTCACAGGGAAGAGCTTCTGCCTAAGATCTACTCTAAATCTACTTTCTTTCATTTTAAAACATGAATGTGTGGTACCTTCACCATGTCTAGAAGAACCAGCCGCAGAAGATATGCCCATCACATGCTTAGCCCCATCATGCCTGATCTGACCTCTCTATGTATATTGTTTGGATGGGTCCATGGGCTGAGCCTGCAGCCTGTTGGGATGGGGATGCTGCAGCTGGAGGATGCTCCAGTCCATGCTGCACAGGGCAGGATAAGGCCAAGCCCTTGCGGTGAAGCTGCTCTCCTGCTGATTGCAGCTGCCCTGCATGCAGGAGGAGGAGGAGCTGATGGCTGCCAACTGTGCCCCACGGGATAACCCCAAAGCAGCTCTATAACCCTCTGGCCAAAGCTGCTCCAGCTGTCAGGCAGCAGCTGCTGTCTGCGGCTCGGCGGCTGCCTGTGTGTTATCCCACAGGCACAGCTGGGGAGCATCTCTCACGGCACCAATGCCTTCAAAATGGTGTTGATTTGGCACCTGTCTGTAAGATACATACAGCCTCCCTATAAGTACCTGAGTCTGTACAGCCTGCAGTGTGCAGACTTGCAGTGAGCTGTCCAGGAGGGAAAATGCCCATTATTACCCCCATTATGTTGTCAGAATCTGTGTACCTTGGTTCCCTGAGACACCCCATGTGTTTGGGGCACCTTGGACAGAAGGATGACCCATGGGTTTCTCTGCAAGAGCCTGTGTGATGTGGCTGCTGGTGGCAAAATGGTCCATTGATGTTGATGTCAGGGCCATCTCTAAGATGGAAAAGTGCAGCTCACCACTGCCTTGGTAAAGACACTGCAAGACACCTTGGTAAAGACACTTCTTTTGTCTTTCTGGACACCACTGGACACAAACCCAGCCTTACCGTACTGGGACTAGCTAAAGATGAAGCTGAGTGACATGAGAATACTTTTTGCTGGGTGCAGGTTGCTTTGGTCTCCCCTAAACCCTCCTCTCCCAACATGTGCTCCAGTCAAACAATTGCTGTAGTTGTTAGCAGCCTTAGAACTGTCGAACTCCCTACTCCAGTTCCTAATTATCTTTTTCATATGGTGGTTTCCAAGGGTGGTTTCTTTACTTTGGATGGGTCAAATCCATACTCACAAACACCTCCAGGTCAGGTCTGAACTGTGGTTTGAACCTTGCTGCTCAGATCCATGCCTGGTCCTGATGCTTTTAGTGCCCAGCACTTCCACACTTTCCTAGGGAGTACTAAATAACTTCAAGCACTAAATAAACTCATAACAGTCTTAAGGCTTAGAAACCAGGGCACAAATAAAAAGTACACTTTACAAAGTATATATATCCCCTGTTCTTGAAGGCAGTCTCATTATGTGGGGAGCCTGACTCATGGGTTTGTACAGCTTGCTTCTGGCAATAACAGGCAACTTCTCATCACTCGACAAGGAAGAGCGATGGGCAGTGTCAGCAACCCATCTGAAACACTGCTGAGAATATAGATGCTTGATGCAGATGATGCTGATAAATCTGACAAAAGTAATTGGTACATCGAAAGAATTTACAGGGACAGGGCCCTGGTGCTGGCTAAGAACATTCTCTAGCACCATCTAGTGCTCCGAAAGTCCAGTTTCTTAATGCTGGGGTTTAATCATTGCATAGATCAATACCATAGGCAGTTTTGAGCACTACGGTGCAGGACTGTGAAGTGATGCATATCTTGGAATAGATTACATGAAAGAGTGAGCATTAAATTGAGTTAAGCGTTGGCTAGGAACCGAGGTAATAAAATGCGGCATATATACTGCAGACAATGCAGATCTGCGATTTATGCTGGCTGGGCTTTGAAAGCAGGAATCCATATTATTAAAGTATGTGTTCAATCATTTCATAAAATAGGAATGGATTCATAAATTCAGACTTCAGCGGCTGAGCCTGAATACCCCTGAAACATTTCAAGTGTGTCCTCCTTTTCCCCAGCACATTGCCACTTCTAAGTATCTCTGTCCCTCTCCAAACATGCCTTATCTTAACTGATATCATTCCTACTTTTGCAAGGCTGCCTTCAAGGCTGATGAGTTTCATCCCCAGAGGAGAATACCCACTTAAAAGAAACAGAAGAAGGGATAATGATGAGCAGCTGTCAACATCTGCAGCAGCTGAAGGTGCTATTCAAGCTGCATTGAATCTGGCTGTTAAGTTGGGGGGAGAGGGACAAGAAACTATAGGGAGGACACCGACTGTTTTAATTAAGAGCCTGAAATTCAAGCTGGGTTTGTTAGAAACGTTTTAAGTAGCCAGTGAAACCCACAGCAAATCTGGGGCCAAACTGTGAATGTCATAAAGGGGAACCCATGGCACTAAGATATTGTTTAAATATTGTATTTTCCTTATTTGTTTGTTACACGAGGCTGTATAGACATGGTGTTGAGCTGTGAACCAAGCTTGCAGTGTTTTCTATTTGATTTTATGCCAATTGCATGATGGATCTTACTTGCTGTTTCCAGGACTTGTCAAACTCAGATGGAGGGGATATTTTTTACCATCCTGTGTAATTTCTCTGGTACAGTATTTCCCCAACACCTTCTTTCCGGAATGCGATAAAACTGTTATCAATGAGATGGTGCTAACAGTTCTCATAACAAATCTTGTCAGTTGTCAGGTTTTCTTTCCCTGAGATTCCTTATGGTAACACAAGTTGCCAGTAGCCAATGCCAAGTTGATCTTGTCTGCTGATTTTCTGTGTTGAGCTTTATTTCTTCCCTGTCACCACAAGCAGGCCAAAGCAAGAAACTCAGAAGGTACATGCTTTATCCATTAAGCCATTATAGTCATAATCAGTAAGTTCGTTCGGCTCAGCTGCTTTCACTGCTCAGACATTTGTTTCTAGCTTCATTTTTTCAGGGTCAACGGCAGTGAAGTTTTGGCTGGGAAGCTGTGAGTGAAAGTTATGAAGGCTTCATGAGATTTCAACACAAAAGAAAATCAACCTCCAAGACAGACACAGCAGCCTGCTGCGCTATTCGTGCCAGCACCAGGGGTTGCAGGAGGACAAGGAGCCCATACTCGAGAGGTAGCTCATGCTTTTTGCCATGCAAGGGAGGATGGGACATTGCACCTCCATACGGCTTCTTCATCACCAGCACTGATGAAAGTCTCTCTTGAAGTAAAACCCTCCTCTATCAAACTGACACAAGGGAAAACAGGTGAAGAAGACATCAAGAGGTGCATGGCCATGCAGGTTGCTCTCTAATCTAACAGGAATGTAGGCAATTGCCATTCGGGGGGTTGGAACTGGATGATCTTAAGGTCCTTTCCAATCTTAACTATTCTATGATTCTGTGATTTTATGATTCTATAATTCTTAGCTTGTGAAGTTAGACCCTCCTGGTGTAATGCAATAGTTCTCATTGGCGGTCTAGGTCTCTGGATCTCTCTTCCAGTGCCTGGTTCTTTAGATAGAGAAGGACCATTGCTTTGAGCCAGCACTCCTCCACACACTGAGATTGCTTATTTCATTTTAAGAACAACAGCCAAAGTACTTTAAATTGTTAATTAAAAAAAAATATCCTTGGAATCAAAATAACTGAGTTCTCACTTACTGGAAAAATGATTTGTTGTAAACAGTTTATTTCTGGCTGCATCTGAGCAATATGTGTCACCAAAAGGTATTTGAAAAACTTGCCAAAAAGTGAAAACCAAATCTGTTTCAAAACCTTCTTATTCTTGTCTTGTTCAGCTCTAATTCAATGTCCCCTTTGCTTTCAAAACACTTCAAAACCTACTTTTTTTCCTCACATTTGGAGGTGCAAGATAGAGTGGAGCATGTAGGAAATTTTATAGGTACATCTTGACCTTGGCTAAAAACCCTTAGGTCTGGATCTAAACAAGAATGTCTCCAAAGCTGTGGGGTTTGGGTTTTCTTGAACTAGCAGGTGGCTGTTCAGATAAGAAATGCTGGTTCTGCCCATTATGCAGACAGGAACCAGGTGCAAGGTGCAGATCTGCACTGGAACTTCCTGCAAATTTGGGAGTCTGCAGCCAAAATGCTTCTTGGATCTGATCACTGCTGTGCTTCCAGTTATAATTATTACATTAGAGTGTGTCAGATTGCCTGCAACTGAAAACACAGTCTAAAAATATACGTACTTCAGTATGTCAATGGCAACTGTGCTAATGAACGACTAATAGGCTAATGAGCAGTGTCATATTTTGGATATTCTTTGCCATTGAAGAAGATCAGTGATGGAACTAATGCAACGATAACTTTTTGCCTAAGAACAGACTCACGGAGTAGGAAAGTGAGAGCAGTTTATGGCAAAAAACGTTGTTTAGCTAGTTATTGGTTGCCAAATAAGCAAAGTTGGGCTATGGATACATATGGATGTATTTATCCTAATGCATTCCTTGCCATGGCAAGGGTTTCAGATCCTGGTGGGCTGCTGGATTCCTCTGCTCATCCAGACCCAGCCACTACACTGGTAGCTCAGTCTTATACTGACCTTGAATTATTTCATTGCTGTGTTTGCATCAATATCATGGCCCCCAACCTTATGTCAGTTTGCATGCAGAGAACATCTTAGTTATCATCCTTTCAGGACTCATTTGACATATTTAATTAAGACAAACACTTAGAGGTATAATCTTTCTGGTATCCAGTGCCCCTTCTGTATATGGGAAAATCAACTCCATTATCTGTGAGTAAGAAGGAAGACATAAGGTCATGAAAAACATAAAGGGGAAATTCTCAGTGGTGTAAGTTTGACTTTCTCCTGTATTTTTACAACTCATCTTTTACTAAGTACTAAGGCCTTGTCTATAGTCCAAGATAAACATGATAAACATGTTTATCATGTTGATGAACAAATCATCTGTTTTCCACTTTGAATACACACTAGAGAAATCAGATGGTATCTGATTAAGATGGAACATATATTATTTCTCAGAGTAGACAAGACATTAACAGTCTTAGTGGGACTGCAGATATTTGTGTTGTTGAAGATGGAGTTATCACAGGAGGTTATGCAAATGCCTCATCTGTGCTACAAATTGGATGGTGGTGTAACCCAGATGGCTAATCACAGCCTAATGGGAGTTTCCAAGCAACCTGTATTCATAAAATATATCATATAAAATCACTGAAGATTAAAAGTAAAGAGATAGTGGATTAATTCTGACAAAAATCTTGCTGTAATGCTGGATAGTCCATGTATCACCCCATCTTCAGAGCTCTGCATCAGTGAATGAACAGACATCCTTCAACCTCTGCCTCCAGATGGCTTTCCATTGCCTCAAGTGTATTTGAAGAGTTCTTCTGAGAAAATGGAAAAGTAAAACATGCCTGACTCATAGAGAGAGCTTTCCAGAAATGGGCAACTCCTCTGTTATGGAAAAATGCACATCCTTGGAGGAGAACATATAAAAGCCTTCAACAGACTTTATCCAGCTGAGATAAGCTAACTTGTGCAATTTGGTGGAGGTACTACAGAGTTGCACCACTTGTTTAAAATAACCTTTTCTTTAGGTTGTTATATAGTATTTTACATTGCATCTCACTTCTGTACATCCTACCTGTAGAAAACGTCTCATATTTGTGGGCCTGATTTTGCACTTGCTGAAAATCAGATGTTTGAATTTGCACCTAGACCACTGGAATACTGTTTCTTTGGGTTTCTGAGCTACCTAACTTCAGGCATATATCTATATGCCTGAAAATTATCTATTTATCTATCTATCTATCTATCTATCTATCTATCTATCTATCTATCTATCTAATGTATATATATAGCTACCTAATTTCAGGCAGCACTTTGCACAAAGACCTGACTCATCAGGAGATTCAGGTGAATGGAGGAGTCTTTCTGGTTCTGACACACTTAAGAACTGGTCAACATGCAAGTGCAGAAGAAACTTGGAAGTTATCCCAGAAACTCCTGAGTTTCCTTTCCTGCTCCATTCTGGCCTCATCACTTTTATAGGGTTGTGTTGAACACCTTGACTTCAAAAGCAGGGCCCAACTCTGCTCAGCTCAGGAGTGGAAGATGAAGAACTTCCACAGGTTTGCAAAACCTGGATATAATCCCCCTCAGCTGGGAATGTTTAGATTGGGTATTAGGAAGAATTTCTTCATGGAGAAGGTGCTCAGGCATTGGAACAGGCTGCCCAGGTGGAATCACTGTTCCTGGAAGTGTTCACAAACCATGTAGAAGAGGCCCTTGGTGACATGGTTTAGTGGTGGCCTTGGCAGTGCTGGAGTAATGGTTGGACTTGATGATCTTAAAGGTCTTTACAACCTAGTTGATTCTATGATAAATGGAGCATGAAGTCCAGGAAAACAACTTGTTTTCTCAAGTATTTTTCCACTGTGACCTGCATGGTTATTCCTCTTTTAACTGCCTGCTCTCCTGCCTGCTCTGCAGGTCAGGTCGCTGTAGCTCATATTGGTTCCCATGAACCTAATGAAATCACGGCATAATATTTTCCATGCCTCATATTGTGTCCTTGCTACAGTGAGTTACATGTTGCTTGTAAATTATTTGCTTTGTCTGCTTAAAGGGGAGGAATGGGGGTGGAGAGAGAGTCCCTTTCACTGCCTGATTTATATGTCAAATATAAAGCTAAAATGAAACATGTGGTTGATTGCCTACAAAGTTTTATGTCAGGTGTAGAAGTCAGTGGCCCCTCTTGTAAATCACGTTGCTCATTTGTAGCCGTTGCAACTGATTTATGCCATCTATAACTGAGTTATTGAGCTATGTCATCAGCATAAGCATTTTCTTATTAATAAAAGTCCTAGCACATTGAGAGATGGTTTGTAAAGCAATTGCCTAGATTTTTTTCATGATGGGAGGAGGGAGACACTATATTGTTTGTGATCTATTAAAACAAAATGCTTGTGAAAGGCCTGGGCCCCTCCCTGTGCTCCCACTGCTTTATTTCTTCTCTAGGGACTTGCAGAACAAGCTCCTTATTCATAAATATGAGATGATGCTGTAAGGATGATGTTTCCGGTGGTGATTCATGTGATTTACTCAGTGTGTTTGATTCATCCATGAAGAAAAACAAGCTCTGGCTGAGGGACAGATGCTTATGTGGATTTGACATTTCATTTTAGCCAGGTTATACAGGGTTATGAAGAGGGATGTTTTTTCTCTATATAACAATTTTCCCTGGAGCAGGAAACCAACGTAATGCCCTAAAACTTTGCCTCTGGTCCGTAACTACAAAGGAAAGGAGGCATTTCTACATGGTTTAAGTTGGACTCTGAAATTCCCCTTCTAAAGCTTTGCCTTATGTTGTAGGGGCGTTAAACCTTCTGAAAGGGAAAGGATGGCATTGCACTGGTGGGCGAAGAGCCTCGGGTGCTGTTGTTTCAGGATGCCTTAGGGTGGAAGGTGCCATGTAAATGTGATGTTTGCTACAACTGGGGGGATCATCTAACTAAAGAGAGGTCTTCCAGAGATGTTAGGAAACAGAATTAATTGAGATTCCCAGGAATGGCTTCTCTGACCCCAAGCTCTGAGGCAGGTAATCCTGATCATAAACCCAGAGTTTTAATTGAGCTTGGTTTAAATTTATGCAAAAATTTTGCAATAGATTTTTTCATTAGAATTTATAAATATGGTTAATATCAAGAAATTAATCTTTTAATGCAAAAGTGCCACTAATATATTTTATTTTATATTACATTATTTTATTTTTTAATTTTATTTTCTTTTATTTTTCTTTTATTTTTTATTTTCTTTTATTTATTTTATATTTTAATTTATTTTAATTTAATTTGTGTGTGAAGTCTCTTATCATTAAAAATGACTACAAAGACCTGGCTCTACAGTGCCTTGTGTCCCCATTTTATTGATGCTTCTAAGAAAATGTCCCACAAAGACGATATTTGAATCTCATTTAATTATTTTTCTTGTAAGAAATGTGAGGAGCCCTACCCTACAGGACTCTGTCAGATCATTAAACCCAAACCTAGAGTCAGATTTCACTGTAGCAAAGGGGGAAGAAAACAAAACGCCACTTTTCATGGGATGAGATTCTGAGCAAAGATTATGAAAAAATCTCAGCATTTAATAAAAATGGTCAAAAGTGACATATTTTTCCAATGGATTTTTTTAATTGTTCTAATAAGTTACATTTAATACTTTTTATTTGGAAGTGATTTCTTTGCCTCTTTATTGAACTGGGAATATACACAAGGCAGTGGTGGCCTCTCTAGCCATATCGGTCCTAAGAAATGAAATGTGCTTGGGGCATTTCTGATCATTGAGGCCAACTGGTAGGTGATGGCATTCAGCTACCCTACCCTAGCAAATGCTTTCACCACCCAGGCAGGTTGACTGCATCCAAAACACCAATCGGGAACAAGTCCTGGACTCCTTCAACCCTGCACCAAGCCTGGGCATAGCTTGGAGATGTTTCTAACTGGGCTGGGACATTGGGGATGATCTAACAATTTCCTCACAGTGGCAAATGCCTCCCATGCATGGGAGTGTTGCTGGTTGAGCCAGAGTTGACCAGAAGAGGCATAGCCTTCCTGTGTGATGCTCAAGGGGTGCCAACAACCAGGAATAAGCCTTCAGGGGTCTTTATTTGAATGTGCAGCCAAATCTCCTTATAGTGTACATGCCATTCCTGTTCTAATGGTGTTCAAATACCCCTTGATCTTACATGAATCTACCTTGACAGATGTCTGGGGAACTAAGGATGCGCAGATAACAGTGTTCCACAGGGGGAAAAGCCAAGGTTTAGAGACTTGCTGGAAGTTGTGTGTAAGGTCTGTGGCTGGGCAATGCTTTTTGAGGACAAAACACTTGTGTTTCTTTAAATGACACACCTTTATGCTGGCTTTGCTGCTCCATCTACCTTGGTGGAGGTGGAAGAGGAGTTCAAGCCAAAAACTTCACATCTGAGTCTAGGTCTGGGTATTTGGTGTCCTGAAGGTTGAGACCACGTAACACTGCCAGTGATGGTATCAGATCTAGCCCAGCAATGAGCATGTGCTTGAATTCATCTAAATCAAGCAGGACTGGAACACAGGACTGAAGTAGGTGATTAGGTGTTTTGTTGCATTTGGAGTAGGGAGAAGAGAAGCAGGAACTGGGCAGATACTGACAGAAACACAATCCTAAAGCTCCTGTAAGTTGCATTCATTCCAATGAGCAATTTGTCCAGGGAAAGGAATGAGGACCCTGATATCTGTGCTATTCTGGACGTGGACTGGGCAAGGCACAACAGAACTAAGATGTGAAGATGATGTCCATCACTCACTAATTTAAACTCCACTTGAACTGAATCTGCCTTTCCCAACCATGTGCTATTTTAAAAACTCATTATACATTTTCTTCTGTTCTTCACTGTCAGTAAAACATCCTCAGAAACTTGATTAAAAAAACCACAACAAACCAACAACAAAAACCCTGAAACAACAGAAAAAGCATCTCTACCAGATTTATCCTCATCCCTTTGGCAAACTTTGCTTTTCCGCCCTGCTGTTTCCTATGAAGCCACAGCCAGCATGGCTTTCCAGCTTGTTGATTTCCTTGTGCCATCATTTTTAGTGTTGTCTGTAAATATCAGCTCTGCTCTGGGGATTTGGGGCAGTTCATCCTGTCCCCTCTGCTGGCTGCCTGTCCTGCTGTAGGAGCTGAGTGAACTCATGGCTGGATGAGGATCCACATGCTGATGTCTCTTTCCTTATTGTAGGTAATGGTGGTTTTAATAAAATGCTGGGCACTGTTCTCTTCCATTTTTGCCATATCTGAATGTCTATTGCTTGGTGGTCTTCTTGGAGACTGGCAGAAATAACTTCTGCTTAGGACCAATGCAAACTCATGAGAACTTGTGCTGATGAGAAGGTGCACAGGTACCTGTCAGAAAGGAAGCAGTCACAGAAGTCTCCAGCACAATGGAAGTCCTCTCTCATCCTACCACAGACTATTAAGGGCTTTGGTATTATAGAATCATAGAATGATTTGGGTCAGAAAGAACCTTAATATCATCTAGTTCCAACCATGGGCAGGGATGCCTCACACCAGGCCATGTTGCCCAAGGCTCTGGCCTTGAACACTGCCACGGATGGAACATTTACCAATTCTTTGGACAACCCATTCCAGTGCCTCACCACCCTCACAGTAAAGAACTTCTTCCTTATATTAAGTATCCATTGCTCTTCTTGGTGTTAGCAGAGAGAGTCCCTGGGAAGAAGAACTTGAGCTTTTCAGGAGAGGTGTATTTTCATTTTGCCTTCTGGACTGAACGCATCAGCTGCTGATGTGATGTGTATCTTGTTACAAATAAGGAGTGAAAGACCTGCATGGCTTTAGTTTTGAGCTGACTTTTTAGCTGGCAAAGTTCATATTCTTGTAACTATAAGAGAAAAGGGACTATGCTACATGTGAACACAGACTGGGAAATACAAATATCAGCCAAAAGAGAAGTTAAATGCTTGTGGCACCTTCAAGAGCATTGGTGTGTGGCTCTTCACTGCAGAATGTGTTACCTGAAATACATGTACAGGCTGATAAGGCTGTAGTTACAGACTATAATGTCACCCACTCTCCAAACACAGGAATCATAAATTCAGGGTCTCTTCTGTGCCCTTTACCTCCAGTCTCTGCCTCCTGGCACATAGCCACTTGTGATGACAAAACAAGATGCAAATACCCAAATACTTTCAAACAAACTTCTGATTTCCTCATCTCTACAAATGTCAATGGCAAAGAATTATAGAGAATTGGGCACTGTGACAATTGTTTAGGAACCAGATTTGCCTTTCTTGTTCATTCTTCCTGCAGTAGAGGCAAAATGTAGATAAAGCAGTGTTGCTTTGAGTCTGTTGATGGACCATGTGGGGAAGGACCAAGCTCCTGTGTCCATGACATACTAAGAAGTTGTAACTTAACGATAAATACCCTGATGGATCATAGCAACTCTTCACTCAGATTTTGAATGGGCAACGACTAGCTTTTATTTATCATTCCATATGGTCTCTCTGAACATTAATGCCATGGCAGCCTACGCCAAAATGCTCCTTCAGTGGCCCCTTTACTGCTCCCGAATGTATGTGCCCATGCACAGTGAAGCTCCACACTAAAGACAAAACTAAGAAGCACAAAATCCTCACTTCATATTGTTGCCATCCACAGGACATACCAGGAGTAAGAAGTGGAGACCCCATGGTGAGGATTGTGATGTTCAGGTGTGGAGTATCTCTCCATCAGGCAGGCTGGGGAGGACTGGGGCAGGGGAGGGATGCTCTGGAGGTGGAAGATGCAGAATGCATGGTGGAAGGGTGGCAACTTCCACCCTTAAGGCTATTTAAATAGTAAGGTAATGAACTGCTAATTTATGGCCCAGTTCTCCTTTGTCTTGCACCTTGTGTGGTCCTCTGCTGCCAGACACTGGTTGAGCAGAATTCCCCACTCTCATTGTTAACAGCTTCCCAGTGTGTGAGAGCACATATTTATTGGGGGGGAAACTGCCTTTTAACGGAGCAGCTGGCATCCGCTGTAGGCCCTCTAAGGCTTTGGAGCAGTGTTGCTCCAGAGGAACGGGTTCAGTATCAATTTCAGTTTTATATATTTTATTAGAGCTGTTAAATAAACTAACCTAAACCCAGGAAAACATCACTGAAGCGAAGCTTTTTATTAATAAAATACTGAGCTAACCCAACAATAGAATACTTAAACTATCAAATGGACTAGCCAGGTCAAGACAGTTTCAGTGCTGGACTGAAGCTGAATTATCAATTGCACTAAAAGTGTAATGTCAGCTCTTTTGTAAATGTTAAAGGGGGGGTCTAAGAAGGTGTAATTGTAAGTTGTTAGCCAGGAATTTTATCACTGTCATTCAAATGCATTTAAAAAAGTCCTGATTAAATAGGTTAAATATCACTTGTCTGAACCACAACATAAGAATAATTTCCTTACATTTCAGTTCTCAACTTTCTCTGCTCTCTCTCCCAGAAAATATATCATAATTCAGACATTCATGGAACATTATATGGCAGGTGGTTCAGAACCTTTGTTTATTGGGATTTCAGTAACAGCTCAGAAATTGGGGACTTCTAAATACAGGGAATGTTTCACTGAGTTTGGGAAGGACTCCAAAGTTTGTTGACTTTGGAATCATTGGACCTAGAGAACTTTTCTATCTGACCTTCTCCCATGGCAGTTATATGAGCATACCCATCTCCATAAGCACACAGTCACTTTCTGACATCTTAAAGCTAAATGGGATCAGAGGATAATTTGGAAAGAAAACCTAGAAACACAGAAAACTGGTTGCTGAAAATGCTGAAGGTTCAAAAACTTGTCCTTTATTACTGCCTCCTCTGCTCCTCCTGCTCTCACAGTAGTGTGTCTGGAGCTGCTGGAGAAGGCCATTGATTGTAGTGATGGCAATTCTTTGCTGGCCAAGTGCTCCTCACCACCAGGCCATCTTTGAGCATAGTCCAACACTACCAAGAGCTGTTCAGAGCAGCAAGCTTACAGAATCATGGAATCAGAATGGTTTGGGTTAGAAAGGACCTGAAGATTATCTAGTTCCAACCCCCCAGCCATGGGCAGGGACACCTTATCCATGGACCATGTCACCCAAGGCTCTGTCCAACCTGGCTTTGAACACTGCCAGGGATGGGGCATTTACCACTTCTTTGGTCAACCTGTTCCAGTGCCTCACCACCCTCACAGTAAAGAACTTATAGCTGACATATAGCCTTATATCTAACCTGAACTTCCCCTGTTTCAGTTTAAATCCATCACTCCTTGTCCTATCTCTACAATCCCTGATGAAGAGAAGAGACTTCCCTCAAGCATCTTGGTTCAAAAGACGGGACTTCTTAGCCAACCATGGGCTTCTTAAAACTCATTTCTCTTTCCTCTGCAGTGCAGTGTGCATTGCTGAAGCTTAAGGATCTATCTGGTACATGAGAGCCCTGCAGCTTAGTCCGGTCAAATCTGAATTAGGTCACTGCTGCTCATTGCTAAGTAGGAAAAGTCATGCACAGGCCAAGAATATTTAAAACGTTTAACATTTTGCATAGCAGGAATTACTGCTGGGTTTCCCTCCTGGTAAATAAACAAATAAACAATGAAACAGAATATCCTGGGACATCGGGTCACTTCGGAGTAATTTTCCATAGCCTTATTTGTGTCACTAGTCCTAAGTTTTCTGAGAAGTAGTTATAACCTTCCCCAAGCAGGATGAATAGGAAAATCCCAGCCCAGGTGAATCAGCTGTCCAAACACCCATCCATCAGCAAAATCAAAATACATTCACACCAGCAGGAAAGCTCAGCATCATCCTTCTGTCCTTTGCCCCTGAGAACTTTGCCCATGGAGACTGATTCTTTATGATGACAGGGTGCTTATAATAACCTCCCTGTTCGTGGGGAGGCAGCTTGTTGTCAATCATGTACATCTCAGTGGTGAAATGCTTCTAGAATGATCAAGACTGGGCTTGGAATAGAAACTTTAACATTATTAAGTATAGGGAAAAATCCATGTCCAAAGAAAATCAAAGTTCTAAAAGCAAGCGCTCGGATTAGGCGCCTAACCAGGAGCTTAATTAGGAGCTGTAACTTATTAATGCTCTCTGTGCAGCTTGTATGCTTCTGTGCAGGGAGAGCCTTCCCAGGAGAGGGGAGAAGTTCAAAGGACTTAGTGCAGTGGAGCAGTGTGTACCAAGATCACACAATGGCATTGCTTCTTCTCTTCCCTTCCCTTCCCAGCTCTCCACCCTATTACTGGTTGTGTCCAGATGTGTCCGCCTTTCCTCAATACCCACAAACTATTTATTCATTCATGAGCTGCCTCTTATTTAACCAACACACTGTGCTGCTGTTCTGTATTTTCCTTTAGTCATTGTACAAGATTTGTTTATAGGTTAGGCTCATGACAGTGACAAAACCCAGCACATGCATGAAGAAATCCTCATGACTGGTGAAGAAATCACTGCGGTACAAAGTGCTCAGCTGGTATTAACCATGCATCATCCCTTGGGCTTATTGCTTCACTTATTGGCTCTAGACTGTGCTACCCACACAGCATGATGAGTCTGCCTCATCACAGGTGTTACATGAGTTTTGTGTGGTGATGGATGCTTGGGAGCTACTAGCATGTGTATCTGGAACAAAAGCTAGCTCCTGCATTACTTCTCTCTGTTTTTCCTTCACTCAGGCACCACACATTGAACCTCCAATGTTCTGGACATCTAGGCAGGATATCTGGAGTAGGCCTTACCTCTTGGAACTGGGAAGGTGACCTGATGCTGAACCAAGCAGGGTTAGGATCAGGACTATGGAGAACCTGTCACAGGAGTTGGGACTGCTGGATTTGGCTTGTTTAGTTTAGCAAAACAAAAGCTCAAGGGAGGATGTGACAGCTGTCTATAAATATACTAGAGAGAGAAGAGAGTTATTCCAGCCTAAAGACAAGGTTGGCACAAGAACAAATAGGCATGATGTGGTTATGAATAAATCTAGATTAGAAAATGGGGAAGGTTGTTAGCAAATGGGGTAATGAGCTCCCTCCTAAGCAGGTAGAAGATGGAGTGTGGTTGATTTATAGAAGGATAGAGGATTTTTATGATGTTTTTGCTTAGGATTGCAAATGTCAGTGACACAGAGGACCTCCCAGGCCTGTGTCCTGATGCTCACTGGTTGGGATGCTGCTAGAGGTGCAGCAGCTGGGTTGAAATGAAGTGCAGGTAATTCTTTTACAGATTTTCAAGGACAAAACCGAATCTAATACCCAACTAATCTGACTTCTACCCAGTACAGCTGATACCTGGATCAAGTCCAGTGTTTCTGTCATGAGATGTCCTTACTTCAGGCAAAGAGTCAAAATAATGGGGAATTCACCTGCCTTTGGGAACCTGTTCCTCAGGGTGCACACACAAACCAGGCTGTGAATTGAGGGACAGCCCTGAGCAAGCAGCACATAGCACTAAGTCCCATCCAGCACCTCTGTGCTCCATGATGGTGTTTGTAACCAGCTGCTGCAATGTCTCCTGCAAAGTAGGAGGATTCTGGATCTAAATTTCCTTCTGCTGGTATTCATCAGTTCAGGTAGTGCTACCAGGAACCTTGCTGAGCGATGGGTGCAGAAGGGTTGAGGTCTGGTGTGTTCTACACCTTGTTGTGCAGTGGCCCTGCACAGTGGCTAAAGGAGAGGCAGGCTGAGGAGAAATAAGTGAGGCAGTTGTTTTTTCCAGATGATTTATCAGGCAGTGTTTTGCAGTAAAGGGCTGTTTCTGGCTGCTGTGACCATGACTCATGGGGATGGATTGCAATCAGCACAGTGATGGGTTTGTCGCTGCAGAGGAGGAGGTCAGGAAACCACTCTGACTCTTTTTGTTCTTCCAGAGACTGTGTTGCAGCATGGGAGATGTAGTACATGTTTAGGAAAACGTGGAGGTATTTGCCATACTTGAGCTCTGTGCCTCTTCCAGGATAAGAGCATACAAACCTGACTGGAATCTCTTTGGTGATGGCTTTTACTCCTCGGTCTAACCCCACAGCATGGCCACCAGCAGTCTGAAATCCCAGTCCTTCCTGGGTTGCATGAGGAAGTCCATGGTGTAGACTGTGGCTGTGCCAAGACCTTAAAGTCCAATAGCACATGGGAGTTGTTGGCATTTTTCCCCCACTAGGATTTCTCAGAGGAGATAGAAGGAGCTATTGCATGGGAATGTCCCCCAGCCTGGCCAGTGGCCATTTCAGCAAGAAAAATATATACCTGCGATATAAAGCTGACTTAATATTGATGTAATAATAGTCTGGAAAGGGCCATGATTGCAGATTGCCCACCAGAACTAGCCAGGGAATGGCTGCTTTCAGATCACTTAAGGACATGAACAGAGATGAGATTTTTCTAGGTATTCTGGAAGAGGCTTAGATTTTAGTTGTTTTCTGTGTACCCTTGAACAGAAAGTTTAGAGGAGGACACTGGTCTTATGTGTTTCTGGAAGACAGAGAGATATAAAACAGTGCCCTGTGCTAATCATGGCTGTTTCCCATCTGTTTCCTTTTGAGATAACAGCTTCATGGAGAAGGCTGTGTAATACTGAGGGAGATGCTGGAGTATGGGTTGGAGAAGACATATTGTAGTCAGGTGAAAAAATGCCCCACATGAAGACAGGAAGGTCAGGAGTGCATTGTGCCTCTGCTTTGAAATGTGCTGAAATAAAGAAGACTGGTTTCTGATTTACTAGAAGCAATAATCTGGGGGGATGTAAAACTTTAGAAGTGTTGGGCAGCACTTTAATGATATTTTTTTTCCACGAGTTGCACAAAATGAATGTATTTGAGTTGAAAAAAAAAAGAGAGAAATGCACTGAATCTTAAAAAAAAAATGAAAGCATATAAATAAGGTTATTGTGGATCTGACTGTGGAACACAGCCATTGTAGCCATGTGATATAACCACACTGAAGGCATGGGCAGAATAGTTCTCCTTTTCCATTTCTACTGGAGGTGAATGTTGGGAAGATGCTCAAACTATTTTGATCAAAACATGCTCCGAGCCATACTCCAGCATCTCCCTTGGTATTGCATAGCCTTCTCGGTACACAACCACGTCTGTTCCCAACTCCAATCTTAAGGCCAAGTATGAAGGAAAGATTGGATTTCTTCAGCTTGTGAATGCCGGTCTCCTCTTTTCCTTTTACTCTGAGGTTTCTTTTGAGACGTTAAGAAGTTTTCCAAATCTCTTTGTACAAATACTCATCTCTGTAGTGAAGAAGCAGGGCAAGCAAAGGCAAGCATAAAGGAAGAGGGCTACTGCAAAGCTTACACAGCCTCATTGAACTCAGCATGGTGAAGTTCTCCTTGACCACAAGAATTTAAATAGGCAAGAGATATCCTGCCAGAATAACCTGGGGCAAAGATGAACACCCAAGTGTGAAAGCCAGTGCCAAGACAAGCAGTGTGGGGTAGCAGTCAAACACTTGCCAGTGGTGAGAGTGGTGAGAGTCCATCCCCAGCTACCCAATAAGAACAAGCTCTCTTCAAATAAAGGAATGTGTGATCCAAGGAGCCCTAACTACATCCAATTGACCTGGGTGAAAAGCAAGTTGTGTGCTGTTGTGGTTTAAACCCAGCCACACAGCTTGTTCACTCACTCCCCCCCTTTGTCCCTCAACTCCCGGAGAGCTGGGGAGGAGAATCCAAAGAATGTAGCCCCCACGGGTTGAGATAAGAACAGTTTAATAACTAAGGTATAACATAAATCACTACTGCTACTACCAATAATAATAATAATGATAAAGGAAATAACAAGTGAAGAGAATACAACATCTCACCACCTGCTGACCAATAACTCACCCCACCCTGCCCGACTGAGCACCGACCGATACCTCCTCCAGCCCCCAGAGCTCCAGCCCTTCCGGGTAACTCTGTTACATCCTGGGCATGACGTGCTGTGGTATGGAATACCTCTTTGGCTAGCCTGGGTCAGGTGTCCTGTCTCTCCTTACTTCCGGCCTCCCCTCTTCCCTGGCACATCATGAGGCTCAGAAAGTCCTTGGCCAAAGTAAACATTTGAGCAGCAACTAAAAACATCAGTGCTATCTGCACCATTCCCAGCCCGAAAGTCAAAACACAGCACTGCACCAGCTACCAAGGAGGAGAAAGAGTAAGTGCTACTGCTGAGCCCAGGACATGTGCGTAAGGCATTTTAGAACAAACCAGCCATAGCCGCTGTTGATGTTACTTCCTAGGATCCTTCACAGCAAGGTGGTAGTTGAATAGTTGAGCAAAAGCCCCAGTGCTTCTCACAAACCAGAAGTCAGCCATCAATGGGTATTAATGGAGTGAGAAAAGTAATTAGGTCTAATTTCAGCTGTCTCAGCCAATTAAATGTCAGTGAGGAAAGCTGTGTAATTTAGCTCTGCTCACCAAACCCAAAACTGTTGGGTTGCTCACATTTACAGATCTCATGCTGGCCTCTTGGAAGGCTTAGGCAGGGCTGGTTTGGGAAAACATGCAATTTGTGCACAAGGTGTCAAGACCAAGTGCACCTTATGTCTTTCTGGTTCATAAAACTTGGATCTTTCAGGTTGAAATGCTTCAAATCTCAGCTTCAAACCTCAGGCATTCCCATAAAACCAAGCTGAGTCTGGCCAAACCAAGAGCTGTCACTGGATCTGAGAAGAAGCCTTCAATTCATAAATGGGAAATACGCTTCCCTAAAGGCAGCTGTGTGTACCCCACCTGACAGATACCAGAGCTACATAACCACTTGCCATTGAGCCACATCTTACAATAGCAGTGTCTGCAACTGTGGTGCTAGATCTTGGACTTGATTGTTCATGATCTTCAGATGCAATGTGAATGTGATAGAAGTCAAGCTCTTGTAACTAAGGCTGGAAACTGGCTCCTAGACTCCAGTTCTCCCTGATGTACATGCTGGAGCTGGGCCAGCCCTGCTGCAGTCTCAGATATGTTGTCTGGCCAGGCACTACTGCTTTCTCATGCTGTGTCTGCTCAAAAAACATCTTTGACAACTCAGAACTATTGAAAGAGATGAAGCCCAAGGTGCAAAGCTGCAATGGAAGGTGTTGAAAGCTTGGGAGTACAGGAGCTGAATGTCAGAAAGATGTATGGTGTCTGTAGCCTTCAAAGACATAAAGACTCTATAGCCAGCAGCTTGTGGAGTCTGTCAAATGAATGACTGACAAGCTGTTTGGCTAATGGGGGATGTCAGTATAAGCCTGGACCAGTCTCAGATTGGGGAAGCAAATGAAAATCTTATACTCTGTAATAGCATTTTTCCTCTGGCTAAAAGAAGGGATTCACAGCCGATCAAGCCAAAATTTGCATGGTAACATCAGAACACTCTTAATTGTGTTGGAAGTCAGAGGAGGAAAATAGGAGGAATGATGTATGGTGGAGAAGAGAGATGGGACTTGGATATGTTTCTTCTCTGGTTGATCGTTCTTGGCTTTAAGCTCCCTCTTCCAGAAGTGCAAATGTACAGATGGTCTTATGAATATGAACACTTTGCACAACACCTTTCCTTGTGGAAAAGCTCATCCATATGGTGATCTGGTGAGACTGCTTGTGGGGGTCACCGAGGCACTGGATTTGGGAGCCTGGCATTTGCTAAGCAATACATGAAGGCCACCAAAGTAATGCCACATTCACTCCTGAGGACTCAGTGGATGAAGACAACTTATAGCCACTGTTGACCTGTGATGGATTTGAATCGGTGACCCAGAGATGAAAGGCTTTCTGTCCTACTGCCGGTCCTTTGACTTGCTCTGCTGTAACAATAAATATCCCCCAAATCTCTCGGAACTCTCAGCAATTATAGCCTTAAAATAAACTTATAGCACAGGCTGGTGATTACTGAATGTTTCTTATTGTTTCCCCTCTGGGAGACATGTATCCCTCAGGAAATGAGTTTCTAATTAGATCGGAGAAGCAAGGCAGTAACAATAGTGTGGGAAAGTTAAATTAATAAAAGCTTCTGGGTACGCACTGACCAGCCTATTCAGAGAGCTGAAAAATGGTGAAATGGGACCAGAACAGGGGTTTTTAACTGTGTCTCTTCTTGGGAGATACCTATACCAGCTGTGGCAGAAGAGATGTGAGTGGAAGGAGAGAAGATAGAAATAAAGATGCTATTGGAGACTCCGCCAAAAAGCTGCATGGAGTGGCACACAGGGATGCTACAGCCTGCACATCTCAGCCTGTGTGAGGTTACTGGCAAGATCCTGTACAGTACCTGAGATACTAATTCCTTGGCAGGTTAATAAAATAGGTGCGTATCCTCTGTCTTCCTGAGGTGTTAACACAGTTCAGAGTCCAGTGTTCCTTTAAAATACACAACTGTAGGAACTCTGGATTCACATCAAGCCAGCACCCTACATGTTTGCAGAAAGCTGGGACTTAAACACTCTAGCAGCACTCTATGGCTCAAAGATATCTGGACCAGTGAGGCTGGAAAGAGCCTTTTGGGCATAAATGCTTGTGATAGTACATCATGCCAAGTGGAATCCCCCTGTCTGGTTTTGTTTCTGTGAGTGCAAGACAAAGACCTCTCCATCCCTTGCTTGTATTTCATATAATAACAGAATGGTTTATGTTGGAAAGGACCTTAAAGCTCATCCAGTTCCATCCCCCTGCCACAGGCAGGGACACCTTCAAGCAGACCAGGTTGCTCCCAGCCCCATTCAACCTGGTCTTGAACACTGCCAGGGATGGGGCAGTCACAGTCACCGATGACCTCTTTATTTCCCATGTGCCTGAGCATAGTTTCCAGGAGGTTCTGCTCCATGATCTTGCCAGGCACAGAGACTGCTTGGCCTTTGGCTCCCTGGGTCTTCTTTTTTTCTCTTTTTAGGTATGTGGGTTAGTTTCCTCTTTTCTATATTGTTTTCCATGTTGTTTTATTCCCCTCAGTGCATACCATTTATAAACCTTGGTAATGTAAGTAATCCCTTGGAAAATATCTCGGATTTCATCGTGCAACAGTGTTGTCCAATGGGTTCAAACACACTGAGTCCCTCTGGAAGTGAATATCAAGGTCACCACACTCAGGTGCTGTCCTGATGCCTGTTAGTACTGAAGACCAAAATCTTCAAGCTCATCTTTCACGCTGAGGGTCATTCTTGTTCAAAATGCTCTCTTTTTCTTTGCTGTGATGGATGATACATCAGAACACGAAGAGTTGTACATGAAGGTGAGAACATAAATATGGATGTCATGTATCAAAACATGCATACTGCAGCCCATTTTTGCAGTGGATGTCAACTCTGAGGTTGTTTATGGGGAAACCCTGTGAAGTCTGTTGTGATTTACTTAATACTAAAGAATCGAGAAATATTTATATACTAATGTTGCCCAGAAGCAACAGGGAAGGTAGGATAAACAGCAACAGGTCAATAAAACTTTGAGGAAAGAATAGGATTTAATTCTAGGTGAGAATGTTGCCTTTATCTGGCAGCTCAGAGTTATATTTTACTATCCCTATGTGGCTGAGAATATTTTTATCCTGAAGTCAGGGAAACTATTTTTCCTGAATTTCAGCTTGCAAATGGAAGGAAATTGCAGGGATCCCAAAACTGCTCACACCAAAGTCAAGAAAGACAAAATTAGCTTCGTTGTCTTGGAACCTAACCCACAGGATCTCACAGCCTGTTGGAGCTGCACTTAAAATAACCAAGTACTCTGTCCTTAGGAAATGCTCATCGTTTTCCTCAAATCCACAGTTAAAACCTGAGGTTGTTATACATTTAGTGAATCAGCATTCCTCTTAAGCTCCCAATCTGTACATTTATGTTATCCTTTTACTGTGCAGTTTGCCAGAAGGCCCTTTATCCTTGAGAAACGTAGTAAGGAGCATCCTTACCTCTCCTGCTGGTGCCAAACCACACTGCTCAGGGATTCCACCTGCGGGTATTAATTGATTCTGAAATGATGGTGCCAACAAAACATCATAATTTCAGCAACATATGTTGAAATGGCACCAGTATAGGCTGTGTATGTACAGATACTAAATTCAATCTGCTCCTTGGGGAACTGGAAAGAACTTAAGCATCTGCTGATGCATCCTATCCCCAGGGTTAAGATAGAAGCATCAGGTTGGCATAAGGCAAGAATTTACCCTCCTGCAGCTGTAATTATGTTCTCTCTGACTGGTGAGAGCATAAAATAGGACAGGATACATTCATAATAGCTTAAGGTATCCCATTTTACTGTTCTGTTGCTGCACATGAGGAGTTTTGATGTCTGAGCTTTTGAAAGAGAGGTGGTTACCTTTTCAGGTCATTCAAACTCAATTGATTATGATCTTTTGTAGCTACTCCTAGATCATCCTGCCCCAGGGTAAGACCCTTTTCCAGCAGATGAGCATAACTGTTGGTTTTGTCTACTCTAACTGTAAATAGCTATCACAATAAACATCTTCAACATTCCTTGAGGACCTGTTTCACAGCCAGTGAGATGATGGTACATTCTAGCCAGGTTTTTTAGTGTGAGTACAAAGACTAGGTAGGGTTGGTCTTCAGGAAGGAGAAATTATTTGAAACAAAATAGGACATTAACTCCAGGAGAGCACAAATGGGAAAAGCACTGAAAAGAAACACTGAAAACTGCCTGCTGCATTGATTTATCTAGTGTCCTCCTGACTTGTCCCAACATCTTCTCTTCAATGTGCACTGACAGTAACTCAAATTTAGCTGCAGTTGAGTTTTCACCCTCCGTATTTTCTTTTCATTGATTATTAACATGATGAACAGAGAACAAAATGGATAAGATGTAACTGTAGAGATCAGACCTCTTCATCTGTCCTATCATGGATTGTTATTCATATATATAAGACTGCCTTAAATGATAACACGTTCATGAGGATGCTTTTTGGCATATCTCTTTTTATTTCCACCTTGCAGTATGAGCGACCTACCACTGCTGGTTTCACTGGTGCTGGAACTAAAGCTGCTTCAGGACCATACCTGACAGAGCTGGGCTTGGAGTATCCATCTTTAATGTCTTGACTCTATCCCACTGGTATTTTAACCTTGTGACTGCTGTCTACACAGTGCCCCCTCTGATAAAGGGCACATATCAAAGTTTTGTTTATCAAGAAGAGATAGTGGCAAATCATAGAGTCATAGAACAGTTTGGGTTGGAAAGGACCTTAAGATCATCTAGTTCCAAACCCCCTGCCATGGGCAGGGACACCTCACACTAAACCATGGCATCCAAGGCTTCATCCAACCTGGCCTTGAACACTGCCAGGGATGGAGCATTCACAACCTCCCTGGGCAACCCATTCCAGTGCCTCAGCACCCTTACAGTAAAGAATTTATTCCTTATATCCAATCTAAACCTCTCTTGTTTAAGTTTGAACCCGTTACCCCTTGTCCTATCACTACAGTCCCTAAGGAACAGTCCCTCCCCAGCATCCCTGTAGGCCCCCTTCAGATACTGGAAGGCTGCTCTGAGGTCTCCACGCAGCCTTCTCTTCTCCAGGCTGAACAGCCCCAACTTTCTCAGCCTGTCTTCATACAGGAGCTGCTCCAGTCCCTGCTCATCCTCGTGGCCTCCTCTGGACTTGTTCCAACAGTTCCATGTCCTTTTTATGTTGAGGACACCAGAACTGCACCCAGTGCTCCAAGTGAGGTCTCAGGAGAGCAGAGTAGAGGGGCAGGATCACCTCCTTTGATCTGTTGGTCACGCTCCTTTTGATACAGTCCAGGATACGGTTGGTTTCTGGGCTGTAAGCACACACTGCTGCTGGTTCATGTTCATTTTCTCATTGACCAGCACCCCCAAGTCCTTCTCTGCAGGGCTGCTCTGAATCTCTTCTCTGCCCAACCTGTAGCTGTGCCTGGGATTGCTCTGACCCAGGTGTAGGACCTTGCACTTGTCATGGTTAAACTTCATGAGGTCGGCATCAGCTAAGACCATCACTTACTTTGCTGACCCCTGTTACCTTCTTCTTCCATTTTGTATTGTGTGCTATGTATCCACCTGCCATTTCTTTCATGCTTAAATTGTCAGCTCCTCAGGCAAGGACTGCATGCATGTTCTGCATTTGTAAAGCACCATAAAACCACAGCAAATATCAAGATATCTGACAAGCATGATCAAAACCACAAATGTGTTGAGTTTTCCTTTTATCAGTTTCATTCTGGTCCAAGTGTCACATAATCCCAGGCTGTAAAAGGCAGCTGTTCTTAGAAGGACCAACCTCCTTGAACTGTTTTCCCCTCTCATTAGCAATTTCCATCTCATTTCCTATTTCCGGCTCTAACTCCTGCCGATAATGGTCCTCAGCTAATATTGAAACCAAGAGGGGAAAATATATGAATAGTAGACATCCGATCCAAGCTTTGTGTGGAGAATTCAGGGATGGAATGTTCTTGAGAACAAGGGGTTTTTTAAATAGCAAAAGATTGCTTGTTTATGAAGAAAATCTGCACTGACACCTATACTCAGTCCTGCTGACGTTTGTTCCCACACTGCTCTTAGGTACAGTGTAACTATCTTCTTGAGAATGCATTTTCCTTCCCTTTTTCATCAAGATGTTCTCCATGTAGAGATGTCTGTGTGGCACTTTGCTGTATGGCTGCAGCTTGTAAAGACATTGTCATTCTGGCTTAAAAGAGTAAGCTTGCAAATCCCACAGCAGTCACTGGGTTTGTGGTAGCATGCAACACTGTCTGTTGGTTAGCAATATTGGCTTGCTGTGCCCTTGCCTCCCACCCTGGTTTCTCAATCTCCTGCTGTGCAGCAGTTGTGTCAGCATCGTTTTCTGCATCTCTCCAAGCCACATCCAGTCCCTTCACTTCCAGACAAGGCAGGTTTTCTGCACACCCAACACAGTTCTTGGTGCACAGATGGTTGTGCAGATGTCCAGCTACTGGTGGAAATGAGTAGCTAGGGCATGTATAAGTGTAAACCAGTATAAGTGCATGGGACAGGCCCACCTTATCCTGGTGTTGCAGCTAGAAGTATTCCAAAACCAATCTGTGTGAGTTTCCACATATTTTTTTTTCCAGAAAAGATAAAAATGCTAATTATTTATATAATGATGTGTACTCATGTAAGAGGTGGGTATGGGAAGTCCTCCCTGTGCAATGACCATGCGAGGGTCTGTTGTAGCAGTTCTGTAACCTAACCTACACTGGAAATACATCAAAGAGGCATTGGCTATGAAAGGCAGGAAGGGAGTGGTCTGAGGAATTGCAGCTACACCAGTGAGTTGAGCAGAGCCAAGGAATGTCCTCAGGCACCGCGACTCAATTGTGCTGTTAAATTGTCAGTCACTGGCCAGAAAATGCAGATGGCTTGGGAGCTGGTGGGGGCTTGGGACACATCCCCATGGCAGCTTGGACGCGGCCACCCTGCTTTGGGGGACAGCAGTAGGAATGTGGGCAGTTGCATGCCAGTGGGTTTCAATGCCAGGGAGCCATTCTGGGCATGAGCGCTGGGATAGACAATTGCTGGTAGGAAGTGAAAACTGCATTTGATGGCTTCATTCCTTTCATATTAATATTCCCAGATTTCTCTGTTGGAAGGAAGCGGGTGTATGTGTCTCAGAATCTCGTATGCAGCTCCAGAAATGGAATTTGGACTTTTCAGAGCTGCCTAATGTCAAGTTATTGGAAGATTTGTCTCTCCTTTGTTGTAAACCATTGCATGCTTGGTGCTTAGAGTTTCTTCTGATGGATATAGATGACTGCACTATTAAAGCTTTAATGAAAAATTGCTAGGAGAATTGAAGGCAATATGGTTAAAGACAGTTGTGTGTATGTTTTATTGACCTCACTGTGCTTTATGTGCTAGATTTAGGCCTGGCTCCTGCAAAGGCTTTAAGTTACTTAGGTCAGATGAATCATCAGGAGGATGTCTGCCCACAGCAGGGGGGTTGGAACTAGATGATCTTAAGGTCCTTTCCAACCCTAACTATTCTGTGATTCTATGATATTCAGCTAATGGAGGACTGGGATGCACAGGAGGAAAGGCAGTCCCAGACTGTCCCAATATTCTGGCCAGGTCTGCCTCTATTTCTGCTGTTGGCCCTCTCTGGTGAAGAAAGGTCTCCATGACACACTATAGCTCAAAGTCAGGTGTGCATCTTCCTCCTAATGGGGTCTGACTCCCCAGTTTCTGCTACTGGCTTCAGGATCCCTGGTTTTGTTTTTATCATGTGAATTTCAATCTCTTTTGTTCATTTATCTCCTTGAATACCTCTGTGTATAACACATCTCACAGCACCAAGGGACCAACAGTTAGCCTAGGACTTAGGTGATGATATTTGAATTAACTTTTTTTCTTTAACAAATAAACCTCAAAGAGAGTGGGGTTTTTTTGGCTCTATAAAGAACACTTTGTTGGCTTCAAGCTATAAGGGATCCCATCAAATCCCAGTCTATTTATACTCCTTTTTTTTTCACAAAGCCATCTGGGATGGTGTATTGAGGGCAGAGTGGAACAGCAGATATCTGGGCACATCCATGCTAGCAGTGTAACTTCTGTGACCATCACTGTCCAAGGCATCATTATCCCTCCATCTATCACTCCCAAGGCAGCCAGTCTGTGCAGGTTCTTGATACCCCACTCCTTCGTTTACCACTCCTCTTCATCCCTCCCTCATGCCCTGCTCTGTCTGGTCCCCACCACTGCTACTCTGCAATAACCTCTCTCAGAGTCTGAGAGCCTTCAGTAGTTAATTTGTGCCAATAACAGGTTTTCTGCCTTCAGGATCCTCTCTGCTACAACAAAACAATGCCCTTTGGCTCCAAGTGATAATGGTGTAGCAGTGAGTCAGGAAGGCACAGATGTATGTATTGTCCACAGAAATGGTCGACAAAGGCTCTCCATGAGGCCAGTAATTCTCCGACTGACCCTCAGCCACAAATTGTCCTTTACCTTAATCACTAGTGGTTCATGTACTTTATCAAAGATGTTTCCAGCTTCAGTCCTCATGATCTTTGGTATGTATGGATGAAAGAGGGCCTTTGAGAACAACCATGACCTGGAAAGAGGTGTTTCCATTATCATCACTGTTTTATTCCTATTCTCACATTTTCATTGTTGAGGACACTGAGGTGTGGCAGAGAGATAGCATTTGCTGGGGCCATGATTTCTGAAAGCAAGCCTTAATTTGGGTGTTTCTGTTGGATGATCCTCCCTGTCTGTGATACAACCCTGTAAGAAGGTTTGATTCAGCTTCACCTGAACCAGGTTTGACTCGTTTGCCTCCATGAAGGGAGGTGGGCCCAGGGCTCACAGTGCTCAAACCCAGGTCATTTAGAGCTAAAGGAGGTTGAGGGCAGTCTCTTGGTTTGTAGGTTGAAAGCCTATGGGAATAATAAGAGTGGGATTGTGGAGAGCAAGGCAGATGATGCAAAGCTTCAGTGCTGAGCTAAAGCATTGCTTTATGGTGAGCCAGAGAAGAACTTTTAGGGTTATCTTAAGCTGTGTGTGACTGATAGGTCAGGGTCTTGAAGAAAGCAAAGATGCTGCTTTGCTGCCTGGAGTGAAAATGGTGCCTGTCGCTGGAAACTGGTAACTCCTTTTGGTTTTTGGAAGTCCAAACCCTGGTGAGTCCCATCCTGAAGCTCAGCAGTGCAGGTCAAAATCCTTTTTGTGTGTGATGGCTTCCCTCCCATTCTTCCCTCAGCTGCATGTGTTTACATAGGGGCTCCATAGAGGAAGCCTCCAAATCACGTCCCGTAACCAGCTTTTTATTACTTTGATCTGAATGTTGTAATGTGTCCTGAGCTCTGCCAGCACTGGGTAGGGCTGAGTCATCACCAAAACTCAGTATTGGAGTATTGAGTAGCCTGTGGTTGGACTCTGGTAGCTGGGGAGGGCTCCTCCAATGAGGAACAAGACAGGTTCAGATACAGGATGCAGTGGAGGTTTAGATTGGATATAAGGAAGAAGTTCTTCACTGTGAGGGTGGTGAGGCACTGGAATGGGTTGCCCAGGGAGGTTGTGAATGCTCCATCCCTGGCAGTGTTCAAGACCAGGTTGGACAGGGCCTTGGGTGACATGGTTTAGTGTGAGGTGTCCCTGCCCATGGCAGGGGGGCTGGAACTGGATGACCTTCAGGTCCTTTCCAACCCTAACTATTCTATGATTCTATGAAGGCAGAGAAAGGCTGTGGACATGAGCTGGAAATGTGAGTGCTGGGAGCAGGTTGTGTTATATCCACATGGGATTTGGCACTGGCATAGCCCTGTGGGTCCTCACTCCCTAACCATGGCCTTCTGAGCCTCTGGTGGAAGAGTGAGGATGCAATGGGTGGCAAGGTCTTCCTCGGACCAAAGGAAAAGCAGTCTGGAGAGTGAGGGATAGGGCTGGGAAGGCAGTGGAAGAAGAAGCTGCAGATGTGCCTGAGAGAAGGAAACTGGAGCTCCCCTGCTGCCCTGAGAAGGGCAGGGGATGCTCCATGCGGAGAGTGATTGTTTTCTTTACAATCTTATCCAGAAGACAAGCGCTTGGGGATGCCTGTGAACCTCTATATTGAGCTGTGGGGCAGGAGCCGTGCTGCTTGCTGCTGGGGCTGGGGGAGCTTGGGGAGCCTTGTTGATGTGCCTGCACTTTCTCAAAGGCTTTTGGAGGCCCACAGAGCTGGGTGGGAGAAGCAGGAAAGAGCTGCCAGCTGGAATGGCTCCTCTGCTCCCTGCCTTGGCTCCTTGCTGGTAGTTTCCATCCTTTCATGGAGGTTGTCCTTTAGGAGGAGGCATCACCAGGACACTTTGCACCACTAAAAGTCCAGAAGTGACAGTGCTGGCAGGGCCTAATGCAGAATGTTTTCCAGCTCTTGCATGGTGAAGTGGTCAGCTTCTGCTTTTCAAATGCCCCTTCAGAGGCTTCAGGCTATGAATGCTCCCATGAAACAAGAGTGGGGATGGGAAACAGACTTATTTTCCTGGGGCATGAATAGCAAAAAGGACATGGAGAAAAAGGAGTGACAGGAGTTGGATCTCCAAGCCTTGTATCTGCCTAAATCCAGGGAAGTAGCAGACTGAGGATGCCTGGCATGGAACAACCCCGTTACAGCAGATGGTGGTGTGGGGCCACAAAGGTTTGCTGCTGATCCAGCTGATGGGAAGCTGAAGAGCAGCCAAGATTGGTGAGAAAGGGGGAGCCTCAGACTAGGCTCTGAAGTGTAATTCTGGACACCTGAGAAAGTGAGTGGCTTCTCAAAACCACCCTCACTCAACTGGGTGCTGTCAGCGCTCGCTATGAAACTGCTCCCAGTCCCAGCACTTTGTTTTATTTCCCCCATCAGAAAATGCCAATTCATTACAATGGAAACACTCTGCAGGGCTGCATTGCCTCCGTGACGCTGTGAGAGAAACCAGGCTGTTTTCTTACCCAACTCCTTGGCTCCTCGCAGCCCACCCTGGCAGGATGCTGCAGAGCCATCATCCTCCAGTTTAACCCTTTGTCCCATGCCGATACCTTGCATCCCTCCTTGCTTGATGGCCAGGCTCATGCTGATGTGTGAGGGTAAAGCAGTGGTGCAGTTTCTTGCTCCCTGGTTTGGTAAGTTTTGGCTCAGGCATCACAGTGGCTTTTCAGACTAATTGTGCAACTTTCGGGAAGTCAACCAGGGACTAATTTCATTCCTGGGCTGTTTGAGGAGATGCTGGATCAGGACTGCTTGCTTTCCTACTGGAAGCTGGTCTGTTTCCAGGCAAATGGTACGTAAATGGTGTCTGGAGGGATGTTATTGAAGCAACTTAATCTAAGGAAATATTCGGATGAAATTGCCTTTTGAGGGGGAGCACTAAGATTGGAATTGCAGCTTTCACAAAACACACGGCTCTGTGCAGAAGCTGCCCATCTTAGACCAGTGGTGCTGGGAAACCAGAACATTTTCACTTCAAGACATCACGGCAACAGCTTGAGGAGCTGTTTGGCTGCTTCATTCCTTGTTTTCCCCTCTACGGGACAGGATCCCAACACCAAAGACTCGGAGGTAAAAACCTGATTTGCCCTTGGCAGGTGATTCATGCCCAAAACTTACCTCTCCACAGCATTCCCACATGGAAGCGCTTAAAATGCCCCAGCCTTGGTTTTCCTGCAGACATGAACAGCCTGAGAAATTGAAAACTTATTTTGGCTGAAATTCAGAGCAGTCCTGCTCACAATCCCTTCTCTTAATAAATAAACACCATTAGCATCTAGTGAGAAATCCCTGGGCTGGGCACGATGTAGCGGGAGCACCATGCTCGAGCCGAGCACAGCTTGATCTGAAGACGGAGCTGAGCCAAGAGCAAAGAGAGGAGAAAAATAACACATGGAAAAATTAATTACACATTAAACCACCCCAACACTCCAGCTTCCATCCTCTCAGGAGCTCACAACTGGCAGGGAGCCTTTCATAAACTAATGATTGGCTATGGCAAATTGTGGAGGAGTCTGCAAGTTGTTGAAGTTGAGTAGAAGTCAACAGTGTCTGGTTGACAGTAGCCAAGATTCTTGCTCATAACATTTCATTGCACAATGTTATAAATAGTGGAAGGTATTTACCCTGCTTCTGTTAAGATCTTGGTGGCTTTGAGTGAGATTTTCCTTCAGAGCTTTAATTTTGACCAAATTTTGTTTCACATAGAAAAATAAAAAATATATATATAGAACATGTATGTAATGCATACATAAGAGATAATTACTCAGCCTTAAATGAGCTATGACAGTGAAAACACCTCCATGATTTAGGGCTTTAATTTGCTGCTTCTCAGAGCAGGGCAGCAGGAGGTCAGGATCTGCAGGTTGCATGGCACAGCGATGCTCATGAGTGTAAATAACCTTTGGGTCTCCTGAAGCAGCATTTCACTGAATAATCCCTGTGATTTAGCTCCCACTAGAACATTAGTTTGAGTTCCACTTTGCTTTATTGCTGCCATGGTTAATTGATTCAGCACCAGGATGGAACTGCATAATGAGGCTGCTTAAGTGTAATGAAAGACTCACATTGTCAAAATTGAGTGTTTTGTCTGATTCTGGAAAGATCACTTATTAAACACTTCAAAACTGTTAGATAAACTGTTAGAGAGAGGTGCGGATTTAGGAATTCATGAAGCTACAGACCTGGAGGACTAAATACTTCATTTCTCATCCAGGCCTTCTACAAATATGTTAATAGAAATCTCAGGGAAATCAATCCTTTTTTAAACACCCAGCTATGAAATACCTTCAATTGGAGATGGTTGTCACTGGGAGACACTTGTTTGTTCCCCTTAGGTTGATGTTAGCTGCATGGCTGCCTCCTAAGAAGTCTTGGAAGGCTTATTTGGGGAGCACAGCTTGGGAGTGGATGCTGGATGCTTCATGCCAACAGCCTCTTTACTGGCCACATAGCTGTGTTTGTAGTGGGACACCTGAACTAAACAGCTCAGTCTCAGCTTGATTGCCATCCTCGCTGAGCACCTACTGAAAAGGGGTGGAAAATTCAGTTTCTATGTAAAAATAAGGCTGAATAGCCCTGTTACATCTGTCGTTGTGATTATTTCCCACATCCCTTTGCAGACCCATCTGAAGCAGCCAGAGCGAATTTGGCTTTCTCCACCAGGTGGTACTGTTAAGCTGTGGTTGGGGGAAGATTTGCTTCTTCCCCAAACCCACCCAGTTATCCCCTTTGGATTGGCATTTCGAAAGCTTTCCACTCTTAGTGTACTAAAGTGAAGCTGGAGCCCCTGTTAATCGTGAAAGCACCAGCTGAATGAGTGCAGTCATGCTGTATTTCCCTTCCCATTCAGATCATCTATGATTATTCCCCCCACCAACGAAAGCAGTGAGCTGGCATCTTCCAGGGAGACCGTGCTCGCAGCATGCATTTGGGATGGCTGTTTTCATGAAGATATTATCTATAGGAGCACTGTAACTCCTTGATAGCTGTAGAAAATGCATTGGCTTTAATGTGCTCAAGGGCACAGCAGGGCCTTGCTATGAGTTTGTGCTCCTAATCTGATGTGCAGCTTTGCCTGCGTGATGCAGATAACACATTTGGACTCTACAGTGGCACAGGGGACACTGAGTACCATGAGGGCTCTTGGGGCTCTCCCATGCAGAGCGGATGACTGTCTGTATGCTCTTAGACAGCTCTTCTGATGACCTAGAAATGTTGTTCAGGAAGACTTTTGAAGGTGTTTTCTGTGATTTTATTCCCTCTGATATCCGTAATGGAAGTAATTATCCAGCCCTATAGTTATATATCTATATACCATAGCTCCTGTGCCTGGGCTGCCATCTGTCCTGAGCTCCCAAGTGCAGCTGTAGGACATGTCCCAGAATTGCATAGCTCTGTGCAGAAAGCTGGAGGCATTTAAGAAGCATCTTTCATACACAGTAATTCTGTCAGGTTGCAGAGATGTCAGATGTAATGTTGGTATTGCTCATCTGGGAGAGAAGAGGACACAGGTATGCAGAGATGCATCTGCTGTGCTGCTATTGAGCTATTAAAATGCTGTAGGAGCTATTAAGTCACTGACATCCCTGGGGACATTAACAACCCCTTAAGATCTGAGGACATTAACATTGGTAGGTAGTGCAACTCTTGCTTCCAGGAGGACATTGCCAGTGTACTCTGTCCATTGGGATTATTTATAGGCCTGCCCATGTAAGCATGATTAATACCTTTTTTTGTGCTTAGTTAACCATGAATTTCTGTACATCTGAGCAAACACAGCCCTTATCTGCTGCTGACTTTGTACACATCCTTTGAGCACTTCTCTAGTCCATGGCCTTAAGAAAAGCTATTTGCATGTGCTGTGCTGTGCTGGCCTGCCTGGCAGGGCTTTTGCTTCAAGGCTAGTACTCTTTATAGAGCTGAAGGTCATGGGCCACAGAGATGATGAAAAGACACTTACAGTGGAAGATTAGGTGTTTTCCAAAGCAAACCAGTGGATTGATAGAATTTGGCCAGTTGGAACAACAGCAGCAACTGCTTTGGAGGGTTGCAGCTCTGAGAAGAGTTCTTGATGTTTATGCCACTGTGACCATCACACAGGCAGCGTGAGGGGCTTTGAACAATGAGCCCTGCTGTAAAACAGCTTTCTGAGCATAGAAAAATGCCTCCAAATTTGGCCAAGTGGTGGCATGATGTGCTTGGTTATCCTGAGGGTCCAGATCCCATAACATAAATCCATATGGTGCAGGGCTGAGAAGCTGGAGTGATGGTTTTGTCTTTCTTGTTAGCCAGGCAAATTGAAAAAGCTGCCTACAAAGCTCAGTGGCCCTTTCCATAAAGCATGAAGAATGATTGTGCATCCTTAAGATGATGGATGAGGTGAAGAGAGCCCCCTTTGTCTCCTCTCCTTCCCTGAACAAGCACTGTGAGATTTAGGTTTGTGAATTAACAGAGGGAATGAAATCTGTTTTAATCTAATGAGAGCCTCCAAATCAGTCATTTTTTCCTGCTGCCTTGGGAACTGGTGCTGATTTGCAAACAAGATATCTATTGCTGCTTGGGTTTGAGTGTTATGGTTTTGTCATTGGCACTTGTGCTCTGTGATTGCGTGACCTTGTGTGATGCTGTTGGGCTATGGAGGGAGAAGAGCAGGGGCTGCTTCATGGGGAGATGTGAGGGAAAAGGGGCCATTGGTGGAGGAACAGCAACAATTACTGGGAATGCTTTTCCTCATGCCAGTGTGTAGATGGAGAAAGCTTCCTTTTGTTGATCTTTAGGGTTTTGACAGATCTTGGTGCATCCCAATTAATTTGATTTGTATTATTGTTAATGGAGCATCACACTGGACTCTTTGAGCATCTTTTAGTTCTGCACAGAGTGTCCGCTCCTGAAGTGAAGCAGAGGTACCTGCAGAAAGGCAATTGCTGAAGCCTGAGACTCCTCATGGGGCAGAAAGCTCACAGCAGGACCAGCCCGATGTCATTTATAACTGCCCATTCCTGCTTCCTCTCCATTTAATTTCTTCCTGGCTTAATTTGCTGGTGCCCTGTCCATAACCTCACTTTTCCCTGGTGTCCTTTCTCCTGGCTCTGGCTGCATCTCCTCAGCTGCCTTTGTGGACCTGTGGAACGAGTTTCACAAGTTTCCGGCTATGTAATGTTGTTGTGCCAAAGGGATTTGGTTCCCACGTATCAATAGCGATGTTGCAAGTGGTGGGGTCACGAGGGGTTTTGTTTTTATTCCTTTGGGACTCTTTTGTGCCAGTCCTTTTGCTCTCCTTTTGTATATCTGTCCATTGTGAGCCTTGTTGTAGTGATATCTACCTGCAGCACTTCTCACTGTAGGAATATGTGTGTGTCTTTGGTTAAAGTCCTTCTTAGGGCTTAAAAAACAGCACCAAAAATCCTTACAGCTTAAATGTTCTTTCTCAAACAAAGGGTTTATCATGTCCCCTTTTACCATGCATTTCCTCTCAGATAAGTCAGGTGATTCCTATTATCACCTTTATAATTTAATTTTCTACTTATTTCCTTAAAAATTGAAAAGAGAGACAGTATTTCTTCACTGCAATTGCACAAGAGGAAGGTGTTACCAGCATCTCTTTTGGCTTTCAGGGCTCAGAACATTGTGCAAAGCCCCAGTGGGCTCTGTGTGATGCTCATCTTTGCTTGAATATCTGATTACTGGGGTTTGGTAACAAATGCACCCACATATCCCTATGAGTAGCACGTAAATAAGAGCTGCTGATATTCCCTAAATGAATTCTTTGTTTAAAGCCTGTCTGTTCTGGGACTGGACAAAGATGCCCAGAAATGGAAGAAATGGAGCTTGGTATTTCAGCCTGCTGCTCTGAAGAAACCAAACTGTATGGGAGTCATATTTGCACTGAAATGCCACCTAGATATAATTGCTAGATAGTGGCTAGAGAATAATGTAGTTTCAACCCAGATCAAACCAAAACACCACCTTTGTGTACTTTTCTTTGAGCTGCAGCACCTGAGAATAGACAACTGCATGAAACCAATTTTCTGCCCTCAAACCACTTTTACCTGGCTTGACTGAGCAAATGCAATCACCATGACACCACTGCCAGTACGTTGAGATGGGGCTGGCCTTGTGCTGGTGATATATGGCAAGGATGAAGGGATAAAGGGGGCTTGGGTAGGAAAGGTTCATAAAGATCCCTAGTGCTTGCAGGCTGATTGGTGTGTTGGCCAGCATAGGGGTGGTAACTCAGAAGTAGTGAGATTACTTTGAAGTAAATAGCCTATAGCAAATATAGACATTTGGAGGAAGATTCTGCAAATGCTCCTAAGCTCTGTAAGTCCTTATAAGTTTTAGGAACCAGTTATCCTCTGATTGCAAACAGCTGCAAACAGATTTTGCCATTACCTTTACTGGAAAAAAGTAAGCAGTTGGTATAGTAGTAGAAGATTTTAAGTGAGGCGAGGGAGCCAGCCATGCTTCATTAGGAGATTGGATTGCAGAAATTGTTTGTCCTTGCCTCAAAAATCATCAGTTTGATTTTAATTTTTTGCCTCCCAAATGTCATGATAATTTAAATATCGAAAGTATTTAAATTTATTTAAATCCTATTGTTTAATTATTTTAATAATTTAAGGATCACTTGCATCAATCTGTATATGTTATCGACAAGAGTTATCAACCAGCTCTATAATCTACATACATACTACGTATCTGTATCTACCACCCATCAAGACTATTTCCTTAGCTGTATGCTTGAAAGCTTGCCTTATTTTATCCAGAAGTGAGTTTGTAGTAAGGGCTGGAGCCCTGGGGAGAGCACCAACTTTAATCTTTGAATGCAGCCTTTACCTTCACACTGCAAGGACCTGTCTCCAGTCTGCAATTCTATAGCCTGTAATGCTATACATGCACCGTCTTCTGTCCCCCAGCCTTCCCAGCAGCTGCACAATGTAATTGTTGCCTTTCCTATATGTTTTCCTTTCCCCCTTCTTTTCCTATATGTTTGCTTGCCCCCTTGCAGGCTTGTGCCTGCTCCACTGTGTTATGGGGGATGCATGACCAATAGTGAAGGTGCTACCAAGGACTAAGGTGTCGCATATTGGTGACCTTGTTTTGCTTGGGTGTCCTTTGGAGATCTAAAGCCTGTCTTTCGTTGAGTGGGGAAAATGCCACTTCCCAGTTACGGAGGGTGTTGGAAGAACTGGTTTTTGGAGGGTTGTGAGCTAAAGGACTGTGCAACAGTACCCAGGGCAGCAGAAGCTCTCCCTCAGTATCACAAACCCTCTGCTCAGCTCTTTGCCTTTGAGAAATGCTTCAAGGTTCACAGAGTGTTTCCTGGAAAACAGTTTGGATGATCAGTTTTGCAGTTCTGAAAGCTAAATGAGTGCTTTTGTGTGAGACTTTCCGTGCCTCGTGTTGGGGATTGATTATCTTGCTCATGTCTCGGGAAAGCTAGAGAAAAACATAGTTTCAACCCAGATCAAACCAAAATGCTTTCATCTTGATGGCTAAACTGATGGATTAATTCTTCTCAGTCCTCCTTGTGCACTGGGAAGAGATTTATATCTTTTCCATGTAAAATGAGCCATGTAACTGAGAGATGTGTGTGTTTTCCAAGAGCCAAACTGAGTGATTGCACGTATTTTATATGCAAGCTGTGGTCAATTGGATGAGACTCATGGTCACAGCTGGTATGTGTTCTTGCATGTAGCAGTTTCAAAGCTGGGTTCCTGCAAAATATAGTCTATATTATAGTCTAATATAGTCTAACTAGGGAATTAAGCATTATGTGCAGATTGCTCACTGGAGGTGACTAACTGGCCTGATGATCCCTCTCCTTTTGGTTATAGCCTTGGCTGGCTGGATCGAGTCACTGCAGAATATGGCAATATTATAAGCAATAACTGAAGAGAAGGATATTGGTTGGGGAATGTAACTCATGTTTTCAAAAGCTTCATGGCAATGGATAAGCTGAATGTGATACTGCTTGTCACCAAATCTCCTAGTATGAAAACTAGAGGGCAAAACTAGCAGAAGACCAGTTTCAAATAGGTATAGAGCTTCTGTGGGTAAAAGCAACAAATGGTAGGACCACGGGAGGTTGTGGAGACAGCATCAGCAGGCCTAAGAAGGAGCTGGACAAATTCATTGACAATAGAAGGATTCAGTCCTTGCTGATGTACAAGGTGACAAGCATTGGCTGGGAATGTGGAATATATTTCCTCTAAATATTTGTACAGCTAAAGCTTCAATGTTTGCGGAGCAGGAACGTTGGATGAAGGTGAGTTTGCCTAAGCTGAATTAAATTGCAGCCTTCAAGGAAAAAGCATATGGAAAACCTGTTGGAGCTGATCCACCCCTCAGCCAACACTCCACAAATGGGATCTTCATCCTGCCTGTGGCCCCTGAGCAGCCGCTGTGCCTCAGACACATCTGTTGGGACTTGGATGCATCAGATGCAGCTTCCAAGCTTACCATGATGGAGCACCATGGATGCTGGGGTCCTACCTGGGCTTTTCTGTCCCTGTTTGGGCTGGAAAAAGGGGCTTATGGGGAAGTGGTATAATGTAACCGGCTGCTGCTTGGCATTTGTCTTTGCTCTGGCTAACCTGTGCTTTGGGGTACATGCTGTGGAAAGATTGTTCTTCCCCTTGCCTGTCAAACTCCAACACCAGCTCTGTAGGAGACACAACAGAGCCTATTTTCCATCAGGCTGGGTTATTTTGGTGCGTCTTGGCACTCTGTTGTCCTTCTCCAAGTGCTGCTTAGGCATGTGTGAGTGAGCTATGGGGTGAAGCTGGGGTGAATAGACCCGGGTCTGTTCTTGAATAGCAGCAGAAAATTCCTTTGGAGGTGTTATGTGTACACAGAGGCTGTTGCAGGCTTCCTGAGAGCTGTTACACCTTCCCTTCCTTGATGGATCCATGGGGTTTCGCACACTGGATTATTACAGGGTGCCCTTTTAGCCCCTTCTAACACGACACCATTTGCATTTGTTCTCCCTCTGGAGAACAGGAGGGAAAGAACAGTGAGATATTCAGGGACTTAAAACCCCTGCACTTAACAAAAATGAAACGGGATCTCATGCCAACTGTGTGATTCGCACTCTCCTTGCTTTGTGTGAAACTTCAGGACTCTCCCCCTCCTCTCTTTGAGGTGATTAATTCCACCTCCTGCTAAATGAATTTACAATTAAAATGGGCTTATTTGTAGCAGCCACTGAATTTTTACTTTCTCTCTCTTTTTTTTTAATATATAATTGAAAACACACCCAAACTCAAGCCGCCTGTAAGTATTAATTTTCATTTCCACAGAATGCTCTGTCTCCGGGGCAAGGAAGGAAATTCCAGAGAGTTAGCCAAGACAATCAGGGTTAATGCACTCTTTGAAAAGTGTGGTGCAAGCAGGACCCTCGCTTTCTCATCCAAAGGTCAGGCCTGCTGCTGGGACAATGGTCTGGGTACAGGAGGGACAAGACATGGGTCTGGCCCAGTGTGTTTAGCCCAGGATGCAGTCTGGGAGACCATAGTCCATGTGCAACAGCCATAGGAATGGTGATATGACTTTTCAGTGTGGATCACTTGGGGAACATGTGCTTCTTTGCAGAGGAACAAAGGCTCTTTTCAGTTGTGCAGGGGATGCCTGTCTGCATAGCATCAGTGATGTACAATCGTGAGTATAGAAAACACTTATGGAGCTGATGCTGTTTGGTTGTCCTCCCCACCCCAACATCCAAAAGAAGTGTAGACTGTTTAGGTGAAACGCCATTCAGCTCAACTTGAGTTGCTTCAGAAGTGAAGTAGAAATGAAGACAGTGATAAAAGACACAGCATGGCCTTACCACCTTGCTAGCCTAAGCAGTGGTCTGGATCACCCACCAAATATTCATTTACCAGTGACCAAAGGCATCTCAGCAGCGTGGATACTGGCAGGGCTGATTTTATGGCTCTTCATTCCATGTGTTTACCTTGCTTTGGTGTTAACATGCCTACAAAGCTCATCCATAAGCATTACAGACCACTGCCTCTGCACATCTGCTCTTGCAGTGTCCTATGTGCATTCAGTGCCTTCTGTGTCTCCATCCCCATCAAAAGGCTCAGAAGCCTAAATACAAATGTGTTTGTGAGCGTTAATATAAAACCCCCAAAGTGAGACCAAGTTTTTTTAGTGTGAGGTGTCCCTGCCCATGGCAGGGGGGTTGGAACTGGATAAACTTAAGCTCCTTCCCAATCCCAACTATTCTATGATTCTATTCTATGATTCTAAGTTGTTGTTCTTCTACCTCTTCAGTTAATCACATTTGGTTCATATGTTTTTAAGGTCTCGCTCTGTTTCCCAGCTGGCTCCTTTCTCCCCTTTGGAAACAGGCAGGAACAGCAAGTTCTGCTTCTGTGATAAGTTTCATGGTCATTCACCTAAATTCCTCCCTTCGTCCTGGTCCCAACAGCTGAAATGCAGAGGAGTGCCATGCTTGGAGGAACGTTTTCAGCTTCCTTGCACGTATTCAAGCCAGCAGCTCAAGGCCTGTGCTAGAGCAATGAGGGTCATCTTTTCCTCCCTGCCCTCCCCCTCCTGTTAGCAATGGGGATAAGAAGTGTTGATAAGTTTACTATATATTTTCCCTGATGAAAAAGCTGTAATGTTTAGGCTTATATTCAAATCTAAGCTGTGCTTGCCCCGTAGTCCTCCATAGTATGGGGTAGCAGCACTTTGGAAGGCATACCCTGCATTGGTAGCAACACACAGGACAGTTTTGGGAAGATGTTCAGCAACGCTAATCCCTACCTGTATGTCCTCCACTGCTCCTGTATGCTCTAGACAGTGGCTTTAGTGAATGTGGACATTTTCAGAGCCATCCTGCTAACAGAGCTTTCCTAAAGAGTTTTTTCTCATTTAAATCTTGCTTTTTGGCAGGACCATAGACTGAGGTACTCAATGGTCTTGCTAAGCTGTTGATCATAGGCACGTCGCTCTGTTGCTGCTTTGATCTTAAATGCAATCTTATGTACAAAGATTAAATCAGAGCCTGCATGTGTCTAGCTGGGCAACCTCTCCTTACATGTGAAATGGGGACAATATGTACAAGGCTGATCAGAAATAAAAGGAACATCTTTTATTTGAAAGGAGCAATTGGAGAAGTGAGGTAAAGCAGGAGACTGTTGCTGACCAGTAGTCACACATGAAGTCTACTTACCTGTACTCATTCTGCAGGTAACATTGCTATCAATGCAACTGGTAAAGCTGGTTTTATGCTGTGAGGCTGGTCCAGCAGCTTGATAATTAATAATCTAATTTAGAAACATGTCACTTGGAGAACTGGGAAAGAACAGAGCAGTGGCAGGTTGGGAATGTGTTTATTGCCATGGTCTTCAAAAACAAGACATTCCTAAGAGATCCAGACTTGGTCTCTTGATCCCAAAGGCTGCCTTATGCATGAACACAAAATTGGACTCTCTTTCTATATGAGAATGGAAGCATCCAAATCACTAATCTCTTTGAAAAACCACCTTGTTCCTCAATGCTTGTTTTTCTTTGTAATGCTCCAGGCTGCATTGATGGCATGTTGTTTTGTGAGGTCTTAAGAATGCCTTGGACAAAGAGAATTCTATAAATTAAGACTTTGTGCAGTTCTGACAAATAGTTTTGTTTTTTTAATACTCCAAACCATGTAAACAATAGCATGGAAATGGGGGTGGGGGGGGTGGGTGTCTGTCTCCAATGATCCCCTAAAGGCAGGTATTTTGTTAATGAAAAGCTGATGTCCTACTGGTGGCAAAGGAAATAACAGACCTGCACACAACTATTGAGAAACAGGGGCTGTGGGGATCTCTGGAGACCATCTATTCCAACCTCCTGCCCAGAGCTCAAAGCATCAGCGTTGCATTTGTTAAGGTAAAACTGACTGCATGAAGGGTCTCTTGCTGCCATCAAGTACAAGGGAGCTGAACAGTGATGATACAGAATTTTTCCCAAGTTTAATTGTAATTTTGAGGTGGTTTAATTTATAATGAGGACCATGATAGGTGCGGATATGATGTGGCTGCAGTTTTGGGGAGCTTGTGGTTCTCTAACTCTGCACTACTGCATCTTTAGCATGTGTACCTTGAGATGGTCATTCTCCTCTAATGGAGAGATCTAACCCTCTTGTGATAGCCCTTGAGAGAATGCTGTGCCATTGAGAAAATGACTTTATGGCTTAGGAAAAGAATGTATATCAGTCAAATCCCTGCACAGCACAGAAAAACTCACTTCTGTGGCGTCAGAGCAGTGGCTCCAGGCAAGTTAATTACAGCAGGGTTATTATTTCTTCTACCTTTGCAGCAGCAGGTTTGATTAGGAGTCTGGGGTATTGCTTTGACAATGGTGAATAGTCCAACTTTATTCCTTTTAGGCCTTTGCACAGAGCCAATCAATCTAACAAAATGGTTATTTATATAGCATGCCAAGAAAAAGTGATTATGTCTAATACTGAACTTCTTGTGCCCCCCCAAAAAAATCCAGGTTAGAGAAAGAGCAGTTCAACTTTATAAAGTTGTCTTTTGTATAGAACCAGGCCAGGAAACTGTGTTATGGGTAAGGTCAAACTAGACAGGACAAAAAGGAAGGGTAAATGCAGTTAGTGCTCTTGTTCTTGTCCCCTTTGTACTAAGGAATCCAGCCCAATTTGAGGATGTGTCTTCTTTTAAACCCTTTGTCCTCATGACTGCAGCCAGGTCTTTGTGGACCAGCATTAACAAATCTGTTGCAGACCTTTTAAAAGGCCCATTTGTATTTGGTCAGTCTGTAGGTTTACTCTGTTTGGAGTCCAACTGTGCAAATCTTGCCATGGAAAAAGGCCTCCCTGCGGGAAGTGACATTCACCACTGTGAGAGTCGTCCTGTTGAGAAATCCCCTTCAGCTGACTGGCAAAACCAACCCCTTTCTTCAAAACACTAAAAACTGAGGCAGATAAGACAAGCTTTTCACTTCAGGCATGACTGCAATCCTTAGAAAGGACATTTAACAGGCTGCTCTCAGAGCTTCATGACAGCATCATCCCTGTTCATGTGCTAGGGATATACATAGAGAGCACCATGTGCTGGAACCATCTCAGAGACCTGGTGTGCTGGTCAAGGAGACACATATTTAAGTGTAATGCTTAAAATACACCCTATTTGCAAAGTATTTTTTGTATTTCCACCATCACGTTGTGGCTTTGCAAGTTGAAGGCTGTGAACCAGGTAAAGTTTGCAAGGATTGGCTGTATCTTTTATTCTCTAAACTGATATGGCTGAAACAAGGTAAAAAAAGAACATTTTCAAGTTGTCCTAACAGCGCACAGGGAATAGGGTTTGAGGAGGCACTTGGTGAGCTGGTCCCAGTGTTGGACTTAAGGGGTTGGATCTAGCAAGCCTCAGCAGGGGTTCATAGCAATGGGCAAGGGACAGCTGTTCTTCTCCATGTTCCTCCATCCCCCATGGCTGCAGCTGTTGAAGGAGGAAAAGATCTGGGGTCAGCAGAGTGGGTTGGATAGATTAAATAAACCTGCCCAGCCCAGCAAAGGGGCTGGGAGGCTCTCAACCCCCACTTGCTTGCTCAGTAAAGCTTATTTGTGGCCATTTGTTATCCCCCTGTTGCATGCTTGCCTGTTGGTCTTTATAATTGGGACTGCCAATGGCCTCAGCTTCCTTCATAGAATCACAGAACAGTTTGGGTTGGAAAGGAGCTTAAGATCATCCAGTTCCAACCCCCCTGCCATGGGCAGGGACACCTCACACTAAACCATGTCATCCAAGGCTCTGTTGAACCTGGCCTTGAACACTGCCAGGGATGGAGCATTCACAACTTTCCTGGGCAACCCATTCCAGTGCCTCATCACCCTTACAGTAAAGAACTTTCTCTTTATATCTAACCTGAACTTCCCCTCTTTCAGCTTGAACCCATCACCCCTTGTCCTATCACTATAGTCCCTGATGAAGAGTCCCTCTCCAGCATCCTTGTAGGCCCCCTTCAGATACTGGAAGGCCAAAACATAAAAAAGGCAAAAAACCCCAAAACCCTAGCCCTCCCTTCCCTAAAAAATCAACCCCAAGATCAAACAAAAAACCACAAAACAAAAACAAAACCCCAGACTTTACCAAAAGCATTACCAGATTACACGTGTGATGCAATTAATGGGGACAGCATGGCCAGGATCTGTCCATCCACATAAAAGTAGGACAGTTCTGGCTTTTTAACCTCTGCCTTTCCAGACAGCAGCCTTTCCAGTTTTTTGTGAGACCTTGACATTTACAGACTCAGGAACTGAGGCTTCAGCAGCCTCCTGTACCTAGGGTCCATTGCTGGAGTAACCACTAGGCTTATGCTATTTTAAACTGGTGTGAATGAAGTGCCTGGGAAAGGATGAAGACCACTCACTTTATATGGTAATAAGGGTAATGCAGTTGGCAAAATTGTTTTTCAGTTGATAGAACTGATTTCTTCTTAGCTTATGGTTCTGTTGATGGGTCCAAGTGTTGGGCTAAAGCTGTCTTACTCTGTCCATGAAACCCAGGTCACAGGCTAAACCTTTACATTACCGTGGGTTTGCATTCTCCATTAGTCTTGGTTGGAATAGTGAAAGCCTCATCATACCCTTAGCATCACATATCCAGCTTTTCCTTGAGGAGAGCTTTCCTGCATGGCTTTTCATGGCTTCATACAGGGTTTCTCATACTTTTTCATACTCTTGTTACACCATTTCTCCTTCAGTGCTGAGCCAAGCCATCCTCTTGGCCACCGGAATGGGTGGGTTTGGCATGGGTTTCATCGAGAGCATGACCTGTGACTTCAGCCATAGCCTTCCTCTTCTCCACCTTAGCCTAAGACCTCTTCATTGAGTACCTCATCATGTCACCTTCACTGTTTCCTGTGGATCTTGGCCATGCTCTAGGGACTGAGGTGTGTGTTGGTAGAACTCTCTTCTTGCAGGGGACTGCTGTCATTGTGCCTAAAATCCCAATTGGGCTGGCAAGGGATGGAGTGTAGTGCATGTGCCAAAACTATGTTTTTCTAGAAACTGGGCTGTGGAAATTGATCCAGAAATTGTCTTTTCCAGACTGCCACTGCTCTTTCATCAGACTACAAAGATTGCACCAAAATCTCCCTTCTCTCTAAAACAAAGGCCAGATGATTGCATGGGCTGTGTCAAATCTTTGGATCAACAATTCCTCCTTTCCTGTTGTCCTTTCTCAGCCCTTCAGACCATCAGATGAGTGGATAGCACCCAGGAAGAAGACTTCTTGAGAAGGATTTGCTAAAGCCTTCCTGGCCTCAGGCTTGTTTGGAAAATGAGCACATCCAGGTCCCTGACTACACAGCCTTATGGTTTGCGGTGGGTTGGGTTTGCTGGTTTATCTGTGTTGAGCCCCTGGGGACATTTGGGTAAACAGTGTTTGGCTGTGACTGACAAATAGACTAGTACATTGCTGCTATGGGAGAGAGCAATCTCAGTTACGCTAATAAGATATACCTGTTACCTGTCACTTGTGAGGAATCCTGCCAGGGAAATGTATGCATTTCCTAATGTTTATATCAAGTTTCAAAAGGATTCTCAAGGTAAGCTCAAACAATGAGGGGGACATAAAATTAGCAACTGCAGCATGTTTTCCTCTAAAGTGTCATGTGAAAATGCAGGAAGGGCCCTGGGAGAGGATTGAGCAAGAACAACTTCCTCCTTCTTCTCTTGGCTGTGGCTACTGCATGCTCTGTGGTTCTTCTCCCTGCTTGTTGTGGCCACGTAGAGCTACAGGTTCAAGTCACAGAGGTGAAAAGCAGCAGTTGTTGCACTGTGGTTTCCCATACTGATGCAGAAAGTGACTCCAAGATCTTGCACTGCATAAGCAAATGTTGCAGCTGTGGGACCCTTGCTCAAGTGGGGATGTCTTTTGTTCATTGGAAGGAGACCTGAGACACTCCAACCTTAGGATGCATGTTAAGTTGCTCTTAGTTGCAGTGCTAATTTAACACCTAAACTTGAGAGAAAGCTAGAACTGCAGCCGTATCCCTATGGATGGGACAGGAACCAGAAGGTTCCTACTGGCAACAAATAATTCTTTACAGTGACTTCAGGGAGGATGCCCCGCTTACAGACCCAAGAGTCAATGCAAGCATCTATGTTATATCTAGAACACCTAATAGCCATGGTCTGATTTCACCTGATGTCCACCTAAAGCAAAATGCCAACAGCATCATGCCCCAATCACTAGAATTTAAATTCCAGAGGACTTAATGCCCAGAAGTGGGAGGTGAGATGGGGTCTGTGTAAACCACATTAGACACAGTGTGGTGAACCCCAGCTCATGTCATGGCTTGGCGTCTAGCAGGGGTTGTAACTCCCAAACTGCTTCTCCACAAGCATGGTCCTTACCAGTCTGGGCTTGTGGCATGAAAATCAATGACGTCTACTGCTTTAGCAGATGGCAGCAGGGGAAGAGCATGTAGGTACATGTATATGCACACATGCATTCGTGCTCCTGTTCTTTACAATCAGAAAATTAATGAAACATAAATGCCATCCCATCTGAAGGGATTGCTAACAGCACACACTGTGCTTTAAATCCTATAAATCCTTTAAATCCTATGTGGTCCTCCTAAAACCTACTTTCTGTGTCTTATTATAGGTTAGATGTAAGGAAGAAGTTCTTTACTGTGAGGGTGGTGAGGCACTGGAGCAGACTGCCTAAAGAAGTGGTAAATGCTTCATCCCTGGCAGTGTTCAAGGCCAGGTTGGACAGAGCCTAGGCTGACATGGTCTAATGTGTGGTATCCATGCCTGTGGCAGGGGGGTTGGAACTGGATGATCTTAAAGTCTTTTCCAACCCTAACAATTCTATGATTCTTTTATAGCTCTTACAGCTCCTTTTCCCTTGGCTCATTGCTCCATGCTCTGAGACACTTGTGGCTGGCTCAGTGTCAGGATTCACACGGTGGCTGAAGGATGGCAGCAGAGGTGAAGGTCAGCAGCCATGAGGAGTAAAACAGGAGGATGGGGGGGAAGTAAACTTCTAAATTAAGGGACATTTGGAAACAATTTCCTTAGTGCTTTGCTATGCAGCAGATGGAAGGGGAGTCCCTGTTGCTGTACAGCACCCCCCAAACACCTGCTGAGCAACTCAGAGATCCCAAGGAGTGGAACTCACTTTATCACAAAGTCAGACTGAAGGAGCTGCTGGGCTCGGGGCTCTGACAATGAAGGCAGTGTCACCGGCTTGCCAGATTCAGCAGAAAAGCTTATTAGAGCCTTATCTTAAACAAAGCTGCAGTTTAGTGATCTGAAATCATTAATCAGGCTAATTGCAGCTCGTATTTATTGACTTGTAGCTGCCGTGTAGCCACGAACAGCTGAACACACTGAACTTATCAGTTGAGTAATTGTCTCTGATAAATGAATTGCCTTCAAAAGAAAACAAGTGATGCCAGCAATCCATCATCGGGATGTCTGAGGGAAACCACGAGATGTGTTTGGTTCATACAGGCTCAATCCTACTTGGTGATAAATAAAGAGCAGGGGCAAATTCCTGCAATGACCTAAATCCTGTGCTTACACCCTGAGGTTGTGCGGCTTCTGGTGCAGATGATGAATTCCTTCCCAGAAGGGGCAAATATATCTTATATATATATATATATATGTATATTATATATATAATATATATATATAAATCTCTGATGATGCCTTTGTTACCTGCTTTCTTCTCTTCATGCTTTTCTCACTGTGTCTTCAGTCCCACAGACCCGAGGGGTTACGAGGCTTTGGCCATGGCAAGCAAATTCATAGGATGAGAAGTTTGGATTTAGAGAGGTGTTGACACAGCTTTCCCACTTCTTCCCCCTTCTTCACAGTGTTTTTTCTTGGATGTCTAATTCAGCCTCAGAATTACCCTGGAAATCAATGGGAATTTTGCAGCTTTAAATTCTGGCTATGACTGTGAGCATAAGTAAGTTTCTTGAGTTACAAAACATGATACTTCAGGCAAATGTTAGGGAAAGATAGGAATAGGACTTGGGAAAATGGCAGGAAAAGGTGATAGTGTTGCCTTCTAAAACAGAGGAGTCCAAACCTAAGCAAACCTCCATCCCTGCTCCATAAAACTGCAACAGGGCTCATAGCAACAGGAGGAAAGAGCAAGGGGGCTGGGGTGGTTTTTCCTTTGCAAATGACCACGACCCACGTGTGCGAGAGAAGGAATCACTGGAAAAAGAAGGCACACATACCTGCTAGCAAAGAAAAGGCTGTTTGTGCTGCTAGCACACTGAAGGAAATTGTTGAAGAACAGTTCATCCATGTAAAAATATGACCCGCATGAGGCTGCCAAGGCGAGTTAGAGCCGAGCAGATTGGTCGTCTAAATGCAGGTCAGACAAGTTATTGGTGCCTAGGGGCAGCTTTCAGTTATGCACACCATTCCCCCCCCTAATTTATAAAACTTATGGACAGCAGGATACAGGCAAATGGCTCATTGGGGTCCCGGTTACTCCTTCCTCTTTCGAATTCCTTGGCCTCCTTGTGGAAATGCCCTTGCTATCGCTGTGTTTATCTTTAGACTTGGAGCAGTTCCACTTGGGCTGAGCTGGAGGAAGAAGAGTTCTATTCTGCAAGAGAAATCACCTTTATGTTCCCTTGTTTGTCTCTTTGGTAATAGAGAGAACAAACTCTAACTTGTTCTGGTGGCCTTAATGCCTCAAGTTAGCAGGAAGGAAGATGGCATAGATTTGTGAGACAGTTTGGAAGCGATGTTTCAATGATCTACTCTGACTTCCTAGATAACAACACCACAGCTCCTGCTAGCACAACAGCTTCTTTAAGTACAACCACAACGTGAGAGTTTCAAAGGGCAGCAAGTCCCACAGAACTTCCACACAGTCCAGTTCAAACAAGCGTACCCAGTTCTAAGGTTAGGAACCAATATTTATCTTTCTGTCCTAATTATAAGGCAGCTCAAGTAAAAGGAAAAGCCTTGCTGCCACCCTTCTGCTTGCTTAATTTCTGTTTTATAGGGAAAAGCGGTTTACAGCCGTGGGTTAAGAGTCAAGACTCCTGGGTTCTTTTCCCAACTTAGCTACTGACTCATATTACGTTTGGCAAGTCATTTAACATCTTTGCTTGGCTTTCTCTTCCATAAGAGAGGTGTAATAATACTTCAGTGGCTTAAGTAACTAAACCTTGTAAAGCACTTTGAGATCTTTGGATGAAATTGTTCTGAATGGTGCATATTGTAATGGTAGAAAAAGAAAGATAGAGAAGCACAGCATGTACCAGGTGGTGTGGTGAGGACTATCTGCTGTTCACTGAAGATATGCCTGGGAGGAAGGAGCCTGAAATTTCCACCTCTCATGACAATGAATCTTTGATGGGTGGTGGATATCCTATTTTTGGATGCATGGAGAAGGTAGTTTTTGAACAGAGGGCAGTTTTGAATAGAAGGCTAAGCTGCAAACCCTTCAGCTCAGGTTCAATGGCAAGAAAACCTCATCCACTAGTGCAAGAGTGGGCCAAGTCTGTGTGCTTTGGCTGTTCCCTTTGCAAAGAAATCTTTGGGATAAACTACTGTCCTTTCCCAGTTTTTTGCAACTCTCCTGAAGTCAGTGGAGCATCTTGCACATAGCTAACAGCTCCTTGTTCCCACAGAGAGCCCTGGTGCTTTCAGTGCATCCTCCAAACAAGGAATGGGAACAGGGGTGCTGGTGCTCCTGTGTGAATCAGGGCTAGCCCATAAACCATCCCCGCTGTGGTTCATTAGTCAGCGTGACGGCAAAGTTAACAAATGGGCTGTATCGCCTGGGCTCCTCGGTTGAGTCTGTGAGTGATGGATTGCAGATGCAGGAGGTCCTCCCAAGACATGCAAAGCCTCACCCCATGTGTAGCACAAAGCACTCCAAAATTAACATGACTTCAAGGGTGCAAGCCATGCTGTATCCATATTGCCTTGGACCTTCAAGAAAAAAAGAGCCAACAGGGTCTTTCAGTGCTCATTATGTGCTTGTGAGAGGTTCCACCATCGCTATGCAGGATCAGGGCCCTACCAGATGGGCACAGGGGAAAGCCAAGTACATGCCTCCTATGGCTTAATTTTGACAAGCAGCTTGGCTTGCAGCAAGGAAGGAGTGAAACAGCCAGGAGGGAAGAGTGGGGAGAGTGTAGGAACTGCAAGGCATGTGATTTCACAGGCCTGCTGGGTGCACAGCCGCGGGGTGTTGAAATGTTTAAAGGGATTCAAGATAAATAAATCTCGCCCAGGCCCTGTCTCAGCAATGCCTGTTAGCGTAACTCAGCATCGGAGCAGAACGTAACCTGCTCTTTATATGGAGAGTGTGACTCAAAACGGGTTAATCCATCACTCGCTTCTCCCAGCCTTGCCCTCGCCCTGCTCCGTCTGGGATAACTTCTAATCAGTGCTTGGGTCCAGACATTGTCTCAGCAGCTGGCCCTGATGCAACAGAGCAGCAACCCCTCCACCCCCTGCCAAATGCAAACCTCGTCCATGCTTTAGCTACACCAGCAGCCAACCTCATCCTCTGCGTGCCAGCCCTGCACCAGATAGGGTTGTGCTGTCCCCATCCTGCTCTTTTTGGTGTCCATCAACCCAGAGGGATCTGCAGCCTGACCCAGTGCCCCATAGCTGGTGAGCTGTCTCCAGTTTAGCAGTTGGACATGCTCAGTGCTGGCAGTAAGTGCAGGGGTGATGGGTGTTTTATTTTCCTACTCCATGCTCCTTTCAGTAGTGTCAAATATGTAAGAACAGCCACACATTCTGTATTAGTTTCTATATACATACTGTATTAGGCAAAACTGCCTCTTTGGGTGTGATTTCTCTAGAACTTGCCTGTTTTTCTCCTAAAACTCATATGATCCTTTCCTAATGTGATCTTGCTTCCCGTAAGATGCCCAGGCTGGGCTGGAGAAGACTAGTATGTGTAACAGGATGGGGCTTTTATGGACAAGGATATGCAAGAAAAGAGATGAACAGAGATGTAACAAGGAGCCACTGGTTTTATAGCAGTTTTCCGTCTTCCCCTACTTGACTCTTTCCTTTGGACAGGGGATAGGAAAGGAGCAACAGCATTTTTCCATGTGATTTGTTAAGCAGCAAGAAGTGTAGAAGATGGGCCACTTGGGCTCCATTAAAGGATGGTGTGTTATAGCTAAAATCATGGATGTAAAGCAAATATCTGGGGAAGCAAAGGGACATATTCTTCTCCTTGTGCAGCCCACTTTCAAGGGCTCAGCAAGGACTTCTACCCAGAATATTTAACGATATCTGATCTGAGTCTGTCCAACACAAATACTGCATGGATCACAGGCCATCATTTTCTTATAGGTCTCCACCACTTGATCTTTCCTCTAATTTAGGAATAAATTCAGTAGAAACCTCCAAGCTCTGTTTCAGGTTGCTACCAAACAGCCCTTATGTATTTTCTAGTGATCTTGTTCAGCTTTGAACCATCCATATCCCCTGAGTCTCCCTGCTCATGGTGGATCAGATGTGTGTCTCATTCTTTTTCATGGCAATGCTGTCTCTGCCTTAGGATAGGGATGCATTTCTCCACTGTTCACATACCTCTGCTCCATCATCCTGATGTCCTACAAAGCCCTTTTCCTGCATTGTGTGTAGGATTGGCCCATAGAATCCTAGAATCACAGAATAGTTAGGATTGGAAAGGACCTTAAGATCATCCAGTTCCAACGCCCCTGCCATAGGCAGGGACACCTCACACTAAACCATGTCACCCAAGGCTTCATCCAACCTGGCCTTGAACACTGCCAGGGATGGAGCATTCACAACTTCCCTGGGCAACCCATTCCAGTACCTCACCATGGCAATGCTGTCTCTGCCTTAGGACAAGGATGCATTTCTCCACTGTTCACATTGTTCTGCTCCATCATCCTGATGTCCTACAAAGCCCTTTTAGTGCATTGTGTGTAGGATTGGCCCATCCTCCCTTGGAAGTAAAACTGCTTTTGAATCATTAGTCACCTCTAGGTCCTGCCCTCCCCTCGCTCCGAGTGCCACGACATGAGTCATTCCTCAGTTTTCTTGGCAGACAGACCCCTGAGGAGCAACAATTCAGGCCACATTACTGCCGAGTGTGTCATATGATTGAAACAGTGTTGAGAGACAATCTGCAAGTCAGAAAAGGAGAAACAGCCTTTCCCAGAGGATGCTCTGCTTCATTAGTGCCTTCACGGACAGTTTAATGATGGGGCTGGACTTCTTCCAGCACCCATACTAATTGGATGTGGGCTTTAGGGGTGTGGGGGAGGGGGTAACACCATTAGATCCAGCTCCAGAAAGTGCCCAGGCAAGGTGGGCATACCTGAAGTGTCATTTCTACTATCTCTTGCTAGGAAACACTGTCCCAGGATAAGACCTTTTCCTCCCTCTGCAAAATACTTGGCAAAGATGCAGGCTTTTCTTGGTGTGAGCTCAGTGATGGACTTGGCTCCTGTGAGATTGCATTGCACTGTCAGCTCTCATAGCCCTACGTTTACAATATGGAGATGTCAGTTTGTCCACTGCTGGTGCCATGTGGATAACAGCATCTCCAAGGTTTCCTTCAGGTGTGTCATGGTGCACCAGCAGCATTGTTCACTTGCAGATAACACTGCTGCAAACCTGGAGGGAAGAGGAGGGTGGGACAGCTGTGGGGCTCACATCTGGCACAGCCCTCCCTTGGGGCTCTGTAATAGTGGCACCCTTAGTGTCCTTAAGGAGCCTGTGTGAGCTCCTAGCCAGACATTGCGGTTTATAGCTTATTTGTTAGGCAAAACTTTGTGCTGGACTAGTTTGTTACTAACCTGGAGAACAAAAGTCAGGCTGGCTGAAGGGTGGTGGCCCATGGTGGCAAATGGATGGCTTCTCACATGCAGAAGTCACAGCAGTCCTGGAGGTTTTATGATATGACATCTTCCCTGTTTTTCCTGATTTGTTATGTTAACTAAAAGACAATGATGGAGCCAGTACACACAGCATGCATGCATCTAAATATGTATCTGTGTGTATGCTGAAATGAGGAATGAGTTCAAAGGCATGGTGTGGGACATCTTCCTTGCCATACAGTCAATGGCAGAGCCTAATCATAGAAATATAAAATCATAGAATGGTTGAAAGGGACCCTAAATGTCATCTAGTTCCAACATCCCAAATTGATTTTTTTCCAGTGTTATGCCTGTTTACAGCACCTGAGGTTTGACTTGGTGACCAAGAAGGATTTAAAACCCTTCACAAAGAATATACTGAGATTTTATTTTCTCATTTCAATCCAGCCTCAAGGAATGGGATTAAAAGAGGAAGGTAAATTCTGTGGGGAAAGACACCCAAGAAGTCTCTCACAGGGCCAGGGTTTGAAGTGAAGCCCCTTACTCAGTGCCACACATTGAAAATCATCCTTTTTGCTTCAACAGAGCCAGTGAATTTGGTCCAATGAACAGTTTTTAACCAAAGGCCTTTAACCTTACATGCTGGGAGGAGTCCTGTTGCTTTTAAAGGGAAGTTCACAGACAATGAGGACCTCTTGGTGTTTGATGTCCGGCCAAGGTATCTCCTGGCAGGATGGTTGCCTGTGTTTGTAAATTAAACGTGCAAGATGTAGCAGGGTTAGTGTTCTGCTCTCCCTCTGACCTCTCCTGGGCATAGCGTCAGTGCTGACTGTAAAGAGCTTTTGTCCCACGAGCAGAGTTTACTCTTTGTTGGGTCCTACAGTAATGTTATTCTAAGAAATATCTCTGCTCTCTTGCACTTTCTCTCGTTGTTCACACAGATCAGATCCAGGTTGGCTTTAGGAAGCTGAATTCTTTTTTAAGATAAGGAGGTTTATTTTGGCTTAATGTCTGTCCCCACTTATCACTTCATTTGGGCACAGGCTGTTGTTTCTGAAGCGAGAAGAACATTTCAATAATGACGCGATCATTGTGTCTTCAGTCGCCTTTTCTTTTTGCACTTGGGTGTTTTTGTTTCTCCACCAAGGCAAACTGACTATTTCTCACATAAATCAACAGTTGAAATGCACCCAGGGGAGCTGGGAAAAAAACAGGGCTCTGTCCCCTAGCCCTTGATCAGCCAAAATTCTCTCTGTTGTCAATGGGAATTGGACAACACGAGAGGGTCAGGCATCTAGTGAGAAAAACAACCCACCAGTTAAAATTAAGTCGATAAATCTCCAGGTCAGAGGCATTTGAAGACTGGCAGCAAATAAATATAGTACCTGTCTTTAAGAAGACCATGAAATCAGGTCTTGGCATCTTCTATGTTATTACCTTGTTATCTGTTTTGGGGAAGTGTTTAGGCTTCATAGTGTTGAAGGAGTTTATGTAGCAGCATTCAGCAGAAAAGCATCCAATAGCCAGTAAAGAATATGGGTGTATTCAACGTAGATCATGCCAAACAAATGTATAATTGTCTTTCTGATTTAGTAGATGCAGTGAATCTAGTGCAGCCATCATGTATTTGGGATTCAGCAGGGTATCTGATATTGTGCTATGCTAGAAACTGGATAAAAATACTAAGTGGTTAAAAATACACTTGCTCAGACTATATATTATCCAGGAGGAGGGAGCTGTTGCTATTGGTGAGCTCCCCAGGGTGCAGCAGGGTGCCAAGGAGGTCAGTAGTGGAGGTGACTCTTATTTCATGCCTTCAAGACCAGGTCAGTTCCCGGTCATCTGAGGACTTGCTGTTTCTCTTGGTCCCAGAGGGTATCAGGGAGATTCATGGGCTGATGGAATGCTGAGAGCAGGCAGCACTGCCAGGGATGGTGAATGGGGATGTGGTGGCAGGGACTGCTCTGTGGTGAAATGCTGAATTATTGCAGGTGATAGCAGTGAAAGGGCAAAGTGACGGATGGGTCTAAAACTCCTGATGTGATCAGAGTAGAGAATGGAGACAGGGATAAAGTTGGATTGCTCTTCAGGAAAGGAGTGAGGCCATGAGCCATAGGATCCTGCAAAATACACTGAGGGTGGATGTCTTCACAGAACCATAGAATAGTTAGGGTTGGAAAGGACCTCAAGATCATCTAGTTCCAACCCCCCTGCCATGGGCAGGGACACCTCACACTAAACCATGTCACCCAAGGCTTCACCAACCTGGCCTTGAACACTGCCAGGGATGGAGCATTCACAACCTCCCTGGGCAACCCATTCCAGTGCCTCACCACCCTAACAGGAAACAATTTCTTCCTTATATCCAATCTAAACCTCTGCTGTTTAAGTTTTAACCGGTTACCCCTTGTCCTATCACTGCAGTCCCTAAGGAACAGTCCCTCCCCAGCATCCCTGTAGGCCCCCTTCAGATACTGGAAGGCTGCTATGAGGTCTCCATGCAGCCTTCTCTTCTCCAGGCTGAACAGCCCCAACTTTCTCAGCCTGTCTTCATACAGGAGGTGCTCCAGTCCCCTGATCATCCTCGTGGTCTCCTCTGGACTTGTTCCAACAGTTCGATGTCCTTTTTATGTTGAGGACACCAGAACTGCACAAAATGCTCCAAGTGAGGTCTCCTGAGAGCAGAGTAGAGGGGCAGGATCACCTCCTTCGACCTGCTGGTCACGCTTCTTTTGATGCAGCCCAGGATACGGTTGGCTTCATCAGTGCTGATGACCTGGCAGAAAATCTTGTGGTGCCAAAAGTTGGGGAGGAGAGAGCCAAACTGGAGTGGAGAGGAGGAGAAGTGTGGCAGCAATGAATGAACAATACAGATCTGGGGAAGAAATGAGTCCAAAGAAAATATAAAAGTTGCAGTAAATAATGAAATAGATACAAGTTCAGGTTGCTGCTCTCATAAGCCTACAGCCCTGAAAGACCCCATGCTGAATGTTTTAATCACTCTTGGCCTGTGTAAGCTAAGAAGTGTAGGCACAGAGATGATCAAAATGCTGCAAGGTTTAAAACCTGGTATATAAGGACTGATATTTGGTATGCTTGCAGGCAGGAAAATCACTTCATATTTTATTACTAATGTATTCAAGCAATGATGCAACTGTAGGGAGGGCCTTGCTCATTCTTGGGAGATGACTAGATAACAGCAGCCTTGCCGTGTGATGGTTGTATGTTTCAGTTCTCAACCCACTGAGCACCCAACTTCAGGTCCAAAATCCTTCTTCTGCTGGTGGTGACAAGCGTAAGCTTATCCTTCGAAAACATATTCCTGCTCTCCATAGGGACATCACGTACCAGTGGCCTGCAGCATGGTGCAATCCAAGCTCCTGATTGCTCATATGCCAGATCACTGAGGGTACAGACCTATGAAATGACTTAAAAATCTGGACGTGTTCCCATATCTCCTCAAGATGACAGACTTGGGCAAGTAGATATGCAATATGTGTAAGCGTAGGCAGATTATAAGTGGGCAGACTAGACTGAAGTCATCTAAATCTTGTAAAGCTCTCTGCTTCTCCCACTTAAGGTTGAAATGGTAGTGCAGTGCTGGCTTATACCTGTAACATCATCAGGATGCTTCCACTGATATCCTGATCTACTTGAAACTTCAGAGCACTATAAAGAGACATTTTGAGACTAAACATATTTGCAGAGCTCATTGCAAACAAACACTTTATCATTACTAAACCAGCAAATGCTTGCAGCCACCAGTCTGTCAGGTCCTGTACTCTGCAGTGCCTGAAATGCAGTGGCTATTTCCCCTTCTTGGAACAGGAGATGATTTCATCCTTTCATACCATTTCCTGTAGCAACATCATTACATGCCAGCTTTTTGGTGGAGACGGCTGTGCACCTAATTCATCCAGCTCACACTAGTGCTGCTGCTGACAATCCCTAGCACGGATCTTCCCTGAAGCTGTGTTTGTTTAACCAGTATTTAGTGAAGTCGTTGTTTCTAATTTGTCTGTCTAATCTGTGCCTAATTAGCTCCTTTTGAACTCATCATCCTGCACACCTACTTCTGTGAAATGATCCTGGGAGGTGGAGAAATGCTGCTGTCGAAATCCTGTGAGCTACACTGGTGCAAGTGAGCTCAGAGCTGGGCGTGATATGGCAGTGCTGGAAATTGCTCTACTTTCAGGGGCCATGTTTTAGACCTGGATTCTAAACTGTGCTGCTGAAAAACGAGTGGGTTTGTCAGTCAATTTTCTCACATCAAGTCTAGGCTTGCACATTCAGACCAGTTATTTCTCCTTGAAGAGCTCTTTTCCAACATCACATATCCCTTTGCAGTTGCGTAGCTTTGCTTTTCTGCAGCAAAGGGTGGATTGCGAACATCCAGTTCCTCATATTCATGATCCAGATGAGTAATTGGCAGCTGATCCAAACATGTGTCCTAATGAATTTATGGATATTTATGATCTTCCTTAGTAGAGAGATGAGCATGTTTTGTCTCTGAGGACCCTGCTGAGTCTACTTTCTTTTTCACTTTCATTTGCCTTTGCTCATTACCTACACGTGGTTCATATCCACACAACTGGCCAAATGGGTATAGTGGGTATCTCAATGTCATGTTGAAGAGATATGCTGAAACACCATTTCTCCTGGAGGCAAGACCAGCAGGCTTGGTAGACAAGGGCTGTATTTGACAGCTCCTACACCCCTATGATCCTCAGTAACTCTGCCTTGTGCTTGCGGTTCACTTCTGCAGGTAATGCTGTTACACCACAACAGCAGAGCTGTCTCCAGATTTCACTTCTTGAAGACTTAAGAAGAAAGCTTTTCTTCTGTGCTGCTGTTAAGCAGGGAGGGAGTCCACATCCTTTAACCAGAAGATGGCACAATGTAACCGTTGTATGAACCTGGCTATTCTGGCGGCCCATCAGAGCGCTCTCCCTAAATAAGAGTGGAGAGTAGCAAAGAAGAGGGCTAAACCACGAAGCGTTTTCCAACGGGGGTATAGTGCCTCCCAGGTTCTGCTTTGCACATCACACATTTCTCTTCCTGGGGTCTTCTTGTGCTTCTGCAATTGCGTGCAAGCTATTTGCCTCTTCCCTCTCCCCCATGTGTTTGTGTGCAAGCACGGGTGAGGATATCACATATACATCCACACGCCTGCATGGTTTCCGTCGGGTTACACCCTCTTCCAGCAGGCCTGGCTTTGGCAGGCACGCTGGACAGCCCACCTGCTTAATTATCCCCCAAGCCCCCAACAGATGCATGCGAGACCCCAAGAACTCATGTACAGGGACCCCGAGCTGTCATCACCGGCTCACGGCCGCACTCTCCCTGCCTGCCGGTGCACACCTGGGCTTGCTGGCAGCACGGGGTCCCCCATGCTCCCCATGATGCATTCATTCCTCTGCTCTTCTTCCTCTGAGCTTCAGGGGCTTTCTGCCCATGTTCGTGTGACTCCTGTGGACTCTGCCTTGTGGCCTCTACGCCTTGTAACAGAACTGTCTGAGTTGGGTTTGTACTGAAAGGGTTGAAAAGGAGCTTCAGGCTTGAGAGGGCAACACAACACAGAACAGCCTGTGCTGGATTTATACTGAAAGGGCTGGCAAGGAGCTGAAAGAGTCAGGGAATGGCTTGAGAGGGCAACCTTGCTGAAAGGTGGTGAAGAGCACCCAGGCATCTCCACTGCTGTAGATAACTCATTCATTTCATGGCTGGTGTCAAGCTGCCGACTGAAAATCCAAAGCTCCTTTTACAAATGGGAAACTGAGGCTCATAGCAAGGTACGGGACTGGGCATGCAGAAAATGACACAACCAAGAGCAGGAGTCCTCCCCTTCCTCCTCGAGCAGCCTTGGCTGTGTCCATAGGCAAGTGTGTAGCTTTCCTGTGGCAAACACAGCTACCCCCATTGTGCCTCTGACCAAATTCTTGGGCACATTGTATTGCTTAAGCAGCCGGGACATGTAAAGACCTCTGAGAGTCTTGTATGAACAGGCCCTTAGGAGTGCTAAGTGTTGCGGTGCTGAGGATGGATTATTTGAAAGGCAGGGCCTGATTAATGCTGTTGATGATGATGGCATGACAGTCAGTAGCTTAACAGCAGATCCTAGAGACATAGCTGCACCGGGGTGAATAAGTGAGCAAAGGCCAGATACTCCTATAATTTTCTTCTTCTTTTAGCCCAGTACTGACATTAAAGTTGCACCATTGGGTATCACTGTAAGAGATGTGTTGCAGAGGTTTTGTGTCTGTTCCCAAGGACAGAATTGATTCCCAAGGTTTCTTTGACTGCACTTTTGCACCCTACTCAAACACAAACCCTTTGCCTATCTAGGAGGATACAAGTCCAAGAAAACTGGTGGCAAATAAAGCTTAAAAAAGATAAATTAGTTACTTGTGTTTTTTCTTGTCTGGGTGAAATTTGCTCTTTGGAGTGCACTTGATAATATTTGCATTAAATTATCCTCCTCTGAGCAGAAATTGTTGGGACTAATTTAGTTTCAGGGCATAAATCCAACCTTAGAAGACTATAATAACGTGGCAGCTCTTTGCCATTGAATTACATGTTAAGTATCTTACAGTGGAACTGTAATTACATGCTCACTCCAAGCATTGACAAGTAAACAGGATTATAACAGTCTCTGGAACCAATGTTTGCATGAATTCTTCAAGAGAAAAGTGAGACTTGAGGACACATATGGGGTTTATTTTCTGGCTGAAAGCATATCATTGTTATTTATTATTCACACACTACTGCTATGCATAGCAAAACAGAGGCTGCAGCACCTATCAGCTAAGAGGGAGACATGGGTAAGAAAAGAAGAATTGAAAGTAAATGTTGTAATTTTCAATGTTTCTTTTATCTATGAAAGGGAGTGGAGATAATCAGATATTAACAAAAACTGAGGTAGCTCTGGCATGTGCTGGGAGCACAACGGAGATGTGCCTGAACAGTCTGCATTGAATCATTCAGGCCTTCCAGTGGTGATCAGTGCCCATCTTAGCAGGTCTGGAAATCTCTATGCAGAGCTTCTTACCTGTTTCTCCTTTTGCTTCCTCGCACTTCTGCATCTCAGAGGACTTATCCACATGTGGCTTAAGTAACTTTTCACCTGGCCCTGGAAATCATACAGTTCAGTTCATATGACATCGGTTGTAAGGAGCAAAGTGGTGGCATGTTGTGTCTGATGGCGATGTCTCTGCACCACCAGGAGGGTTCAGCAGCAGCAGATGGATAAACCATCCCATCTGTTACTCATCCATAACTGAGGCCTGGCGGCACTTATTTCTCCCTTTCTCTTTTGTCTTAATGCTGGGATAAGGAAGGGTTATGACTAACAAGTGGTAGACAATAACTTAGACAAACGTGTAGTCTTCTGGCTATTTTCAGGATGAAGTAGGATGAGGAGATGTATTCCCGACAAAGTTCAGAAGTGTCTGGAAAGCTTCCCTAAACATGATACTAACCCAAGCGAGTTGATGAGAACATGTCAGGACAATAGGAGGGGAAGAGGAAGATGATGGGAGTGCTGTGTGTTCATGTAAGTATTTGGATCAGGCAATAGAAACCAAAGCAGCACATATCCCAGTGTCTTTATGAGAACTTCTGTCTCCAACAGACTGAAAACCAGCTCCAGGCCCAAATGCTCCTGAGCTTTGGAAAAATATGGACTTGGAGATGAATTCTGTGGCTGTGGCTCATCCCTGACCAGTATTTTGTCAACCTTAACCTGTGTGCTCACATTTGTGCTCTGTGCAAATCCCAGTGTTAGGGGATGGTGTCAGCCACTTGCCCTAATGAAAGCATCATTAAGTGACATTTTCACACCATGTGTCCTGTATGCTGCAGTGGCATCCAGGGTTTCACGCAGGCATTCTCACTTCCAGCTTGGAAAATGGTGGCATGGCTTGCTGTAAATCAGGAACCTGCATGAGATTGACAATTGAACTGGCAGCTAGAGGAAAAGGGCTGGCATCTGGCTTATGCATGATCTGTGCCAAAGCTTGGGTATGGCCTTGGTGGCAAAACCTCCTCCAGTGAAAGCCCTTCAGCTTGGTTGCTCTGGGATCCTGGGGTCTCTCCTGTGTTGTAGGCAGACTTGTTCTCACACCTCATATTGCTCTTTTATGAAATAGGAAGTGTCCATAATGAAGTACAAAGGCTCATTAGGAAGGACTTGGAGTCTGGGCTCCACAGCTGCAGCTGACTGGGAGTGATCAGCCAAGTGACTGAACTTGCCAGTGCATCTTGCTTCTCCATCAGATGGAGGTACTCACAGAGCAGCAGAGCAAGAGATGCATCCAAAGGTAACCCTTGTTCTATGCAGAAAATTCACATGTAAGACTGGAGACATTACATCTGTGCTATTTCATCTTACAGTTTCAAGCATCTCCATTACCTTGTGTCTTTACCAGTCTTCCCAGAATAAGTTGTTGATTTGATTGCCTTTTGCACACCTGAGATTGTTTTAAGAACATCTTTGTTGGTAAACCAGTTATAAACTTCTAAAGTATGTGGTTCATTCCTAGAAATATTCGAGCTATGCCAGCATTCAAGTTTGTGTTTAACTCCGAAGTAGTTTGACATCAGGTTTTGTCAGGGCTATAAAACCGTGTTGTCTGACTTAACTAAGTACATAGTTCACTGGTCTGATGCACGTGATTCCAGCGACCCCAGTTAGACAACCGGTTTGAGGCTGTGGATGGATTCCTCCAGAATCACACCTGCAAACTGTTCTCCAGCATGGCCATGATGTGCCTTTCTGCATAGTGCAATGAGGTTTTGGTTTCAATTAAATTCACTGTAACAATGCAAAGAGTGGTACCAAAGGGGCCTCAAAGTGATGGGAACAGCACACAACCTTCTTCAAGCACCTGCACTCTTTCTCACAGGATTGTACCCATGACTAAATGTCATTACGTTCCTACTCTGCTTCCTGAAGGAAACACAGAGGCAGAAGAAGCAAACCAACCTGCCAAGAGCTGAATATAGGAAGGTATCAGTTTCTTTGGGTACCAATGTCAGATGGATGAAAAGAGGCTGGCAGGAAGGCTTAGCTGGTGAAAGCAGAATGCTCTGATGGACCATAGCCTCCCTGTAATGACCATCTGCCCTGTGCACTGGGATTGATAGAACTGTGTGCCCTGCCAGAGCACACTAACCAGCATGTCTCTGCCCACCTGGAGTCACAGTCAGTGATCTGGAAATACTGACCTGCAGTTTTAATTCTCTTTCTGCTTTTAATCCCTTCATTTGAAGTGGAACCTTTCATGCAGGTGATTTGGGTGTCTGTAACCTAAGTCCCTCGCCTTGGTGCTGGAACACACATCAGATTCAGACTTACCCTACTTTGTTGGAAAATACAGCTGAGTTTAGGTACATTGGATTATTTGGATTGATCATCCTTGTAATTCCTCCTGGCCTTGAAATATATTAATTTTTTTCCACAATGCCTGGCCTGGATTTCCATGTCTAAGGCTCAGGATGTGGTATTCCTTGAAGAATTCTTCTGCACTGTATAGCTTTACAATGTGTACAATTCCTTCTCTCCATTTATTCAAGTGCTATGCTCAAGTAAGGGTGGTTGTGCCTGTAATCTGGGTCTCTCAATTAATGGCCACATCAGGACCCAAAACGGTTCCAAAGTTCTTATCCTTTTCATATTAGCAAATGATTTATGAAGAAGACATTTGGGGTCTGGTTAGGAAAATGACTCCATAAAATTGAATGTCTTTAGTCTTGTGTGTCTGTTTTCAACTGAAATGATGATCCCTATTCCCTTGCTAGCACAGAAGAGGTAATACATCCATAAAGCTGAGCCAACAATGTATAGCAATATGCTATATATTGTCAAAACTCTTCATTAAAGCTCTGACACTAGAGTCACTGTGGAAATGAGGAAGAGAGCTTCATTTTTGGCTCCCAGATTCATTGTCCTGTTTTCCCATGGGAAGGGCTCTCACACCTTGCAAGGGCAGAGAATTTCCTCTGCAGCTGATGGGAAACAAATGTTCCCGAGTCATTCACAATGTACTTTTCCTAATGCCACTGCATGAAAATGAGGATGTCAGCTCTGAAAAACGACTCCACATATGTTTTACCCCACTTGGATATTTACTGCTCATATAGCCAGATGAAGGTTGATCCTCAAGTCTTTTCCTTTACTCTCTGCAGGGCAACCCAGGGATGAAGGGATGGAGACAGACCAGGATCCACCTTGGATTATGTATGAACGCAACAAGAAACAGACTCTGACTTGCACAAAACCTTTCATTCTTGCTTTGGTTGCAGACAGGTGAGTGCCTCATTTCTCTTGCAGGGCTCTTGTGGGTATAAAACAATAGTGAGCAGGGGGGAATGTAGTGATCTTTGTATCATCCTCTTCTCAACTGCTTGCTGGGGGTAAAGCAGCCTGTGGAGGAAGACATATCAAGTGACTTTGAATGGTTTATGCCATCAGGTAACCATCCACAAAGTGAGGATCTCCATGCTGAGGATAGGAGCAGGCAATCATCCCAGTCCCTCTCCTGCCCCGGGACATTGTCCTGCTGGCTACTACTGTAGGATCCCCTGTGCTAGGAAAAACCCATTACTGCCTTCAAATGTGCCCTTGACTTCACTGGAGTAAGGAAAAGGGGAAGTGAACCCAAGGGCTTGACCCATCAGTACAGGTTGCACTGCAGGGCTGGCAGTAAGATAAGTATGCTGCTGAACAGATTTGGTCTGGAATCAGCAAGGAATTACCCGGAACAAACCCAGCTTTCTCTGTACTGCTTTTAGGAAACTTGCATGTATCATTCAGAAACTGGGTTTCTTCACCAGCACAAACCTGGCGGTTGTAAAGATTTCTCCTCATTTCTTTTTCCTTCTATCCCTTCTTTCTTTTTGGTACTGTTTCTAGTGTGGATTTGTGGACACTCCCAGAACATCCCCTGCTCCCCTATGGGTTCTCTTGGGTTCTCTTTCCTGCAAACATCCATGTTCAGGTTTTAGTGAGAGTGTTGTTTTCCCTTTGATTTAGCACAGCCAGGAGTTATTCCATTATACCCAGACTTGTCTATTTACCCTCTAAAGCATGTTCCTTTTATTTACTCCTCCGGAGCTGCCTGTTTAATCCAATCTCTTTTCCACTGAATTACACTAGCACAATGACACCGGCCCAACAGGTTCAGCCTGGGTCATGGGTGGCAGAGAAAGGGGTGATATTCTTGTTAGATACTAACTCTAGTATTAAAAAACCCCATAGCATTTACTGGAACCAGTGAGTTTTACAACTAAAAGGGAGCTGCTGTTCCCAGTCAAAGGTTTTGCAGCACCTATCCCTGCAGAAACCAAGCAAATGAGGGTAGAAGTCTAGCTCATTTCTGCAGGAAGCCTGAGGTTTGTTGGAAGTCCTGGTAAATGGATATTCCGGGTCAGTCCAACCTGGGACCTCTTGGAAAAGGCAGCCCCCAAATTCACCCCAAAGCTCCACACCACAACCCTGGGATGTTATTCATCTGTTTGACCTCACAGCCATGTCTAACATGAATAACAGCACCCTGGTGAGCAGACCCTGGGGCTCAGAGCCAGCGCTGCAGTGGGGGCTGCACCCTGGATTGCCAGCATCTTTCTTCCCTCTGGCCTTGGGTTACAAACTGGGTGACAGCCGAGGACACCCTCTTAGGTATTTATAGCACATTTCTGCTCTTTTCCTAGTGTGTTGCATCTGGTTGCATTGCAAGACTGTCAAGTTCTTCATTATTCTTTCTTGAGAAACAGGGTTTTTTTGGTTCTTCATTATTAGTTTTATATCTTAATAGCTCTCCCAAGTAAACAGACACCTGCACTTTACAGAAACATGAGAAGATAAGTTCTCCAGCCCTTGGAGGTTAAGTTCTTATTTATATCTTTGATATACGATTTACTCTCTAGCCATCTTCCTAGTGAGATACGTTGTCACCTTCTAGCAACCCTGGATATATCTGCTGCTCACCAGGACAACAGCCAGCCCCACACTACTCCTGTTACTTTGGAAAACCAGAGCTGTGGGTTTCATAAAGGCTGGGTTAAGTAAGCAACAGATTTATCTTCGTCTAAAGATAAAAGCATTTGGCAGCAAACGTTGGCAGCCCTTGCATGTTTCCAGGGCTCCTTAGTGTGCTCTCTGCTCTTGCCTTCATGTGGGGATGGCTGTGGGGGTAGCTGCCCAGCTGAAATGGCTGTCTCTAATACCCTAGCCTAAGTAGACCTGGTGTGGTTTAACCCTGCCTGTGCCTAGGGATGGTGGGAGGGGGGGTCCCCCATGTAGGCTCTGGTGTGTCACATCCTGGTGGATTCTGTATCCATCTTCCTTGGGCTGTGGGCAAGTGGGCAGAGTGCCCAGTATCTCATTCCCTGGCAGGAATAATCATAGAATCATGGAATGGTTTGCACTGGAAGGGACCTTAAAGCTCATCCAGTTCCAACCCCTGCCACAAGCATGAACACCTTCCACTAGAGCAGCTTGCTCCAAGCCCTCTCCAGCCTGGCCTGGAATGCCAAGACTGAGCCATTGTGTTGATGTGGTTGCATGGACTGAGCCATTACAAGCCAGCACCCAGCCTGTGGCATCTGCTTCTGGGGCAGTGAATGTCGAGGAAGAATGTCCTAAAGGAAAAGCAGTGAGGATATGGATGCATCTCCCTGCAAACCTTATTGCTATACCCAAGCAGCCTGTCCTGGCTGGATCTGCACTTGAGGGAATCGAGGAGACTTTCTCAGCACACCTTAGGTGAAATTAAGCTCCTGCCAGTCCAGGCAGGATGAAGCAAAAGCCTCCTCATCAACCAGTGCTCCTGGGAAAAGACAGTGTGGTGCTGAGGTCCCACTGTCACCTGGGACACAAATCCTCACCCAGTGATGTCTGACCCCATCAAACTCCTCAGTAGGACAGCAAAGCCCTTCCACCCCGTTTCTCAGGCAGCATCCCATGCCAGCCTTGCCTATTATTTTTATTTGCATACAGATATGAAAAGCAAAGAGATTTCCAATGAGGATTGTTTCCGTATGGTTTTACGCATAGAGTAAACAAGGCATAGCTGTCGACTATATATTTAACATGTTTCTGGTGGTGTTCCCATCCAGAAAATGCAGCTGTGTTATATTCCTGATAAAGTGGAACTAATGTTCAGCTTCAGCAAGAATGTTAATAAATGAAAGACATTTCAAACAACACTGATTGAGGCAAAGTGTCATCTCCTCCCAAACTCCCCCAAATAAGGCTTTATTTTTTCTGTAGAGTTGCAAAAACTCTGGCATTGGACCTGGAAACCAGTAAATTTCTGCTCCTGGTTGCACTTGTATGAGCCTGAATTGGTTTCAGTGGGGTGGTCTGGTCACTGAGCACACGGGTTTTGCTGTTGCTTGCGCTCTGCTTACAGGTTCTTCCTTCAGATAATTTGGTTTCCCTTCATTATGGAGACCCAGACAGAAAGGGGGAGGTTGTGCTAGTGCCACCTACGCTGAGCCAGTGCCCCTGACATGCTGCATGTGGCTATTGCCTAATATCCTATCGCTGACAATTAAAACACAAACATATAGTCACATTTTTGGACCGAACTGGACAAACATTTCAAAACAGTTTATGCATGCAGATTTGTATGTTATCAGAGTGCCACACATGCACATGGAATTTATGGAAAATGCTGAGAGATTTGAAAGGAAATAGTTTGGGAAGTTGTCTTATTTTTTGGAACATAAATCCCCAAACAGTTTCCCTTAACATTCCTCACGTCTGTGCAGCAACTACTACTTGACATTGCTGGTTTTCACTCTGTCTGCTGAGCCTGGGCTTTTTTAACCCTCTTCTTTTCTTTGTTGTTTTTCACATCTCTCATGTTTGCTACATCTGTCTGCTAAACTCAGCATCAACATGGACAGACAAACTTAATTGCATGGGAGGTTGATGTGAAGGAGCAGTAGGAGGAGATTTAGGCCTTCAAAACTGTGGTCACCTCCCCAGATGAGATGTTTAGATTCAAGGATGCATATTCAGCCTTCAGCTCTGACTACCTGGACTGAGTAGCTGCTGAACAGATGAGTCTGTTGGTTTGATCAAGATTTTTTCTCACAACGATTCCAATGGCTCCAGTGGGATTATTCTTGTCCTAGCCAGATGTAAAAGGAAAGCAAAATCAAATCCTTCATACATCAGTGTCAGACTGACTCCGAGAAACCAGTGTTGAGTGATATAGAGGATAAGGGGCCTGAGGAAGGATGTGTTTATGGAGAACATTTGGAAACTTTAACTACTTGTAGTTTGAGCAGATGCTGAGTAAGGGAACTACCAGCATGAATTTAAGAGTGGAAAAGAAGAATGAGAGCATAAGCAAATTGCTTGAGGTGATGCAAAGGGATGTGAGAAAGAAGAATGAGGTACCATTAAAGAAAGCAGGAGTATAGTTCTTTTAGAAGAAGTCAGACCAATCTGACATAAGCCTTTTATACCATATTCCTCATCCAAATTGCTGAGCACCTTGCAGGAGCGTGGAACTGTTGTGCTGAGCGTCAGATGTGCTATATTCCTGGTGCAGCAGTTGTGGGGATATAGTGGTTGGGTGGAAGGGAAAATTCCCAAAATCTTGTTGGGAGACCTAATACCTATTCTTGGATCTACTGAGAGAAGCCAGACAAAAAGCAGACGAAGCCTGGGACTTGCATGTCCAAAACTTTCTCTGTGTTCTTCCATCTGCATTGCTTGTTTAAAACCATTCCTTGTGCATACCTGTCCTGCAGGAGAGGAGAATTTTGCATGGATTATGCTCTTTTATTATATTGGGACCTTCTTATACTCACTTTTAAAGGAGGGAAAGCTATCTTGGGCAAAATGGTCTAGCATAAGGCATCCCTGCCCATGCCAGGGGGTTGGAACTGGATGATCTTAAGGTCCTTTCCAACCCAAACCATTCTATGATTCTATGATACTATATTTGAAGCTGTCACCAAGGGTATATTGGTCTATACTTCTCAGGGCTGCCCTGGGATGCTCTGGCTCTCCTGCACAAGCGAGCTTTGCCTTTGAGAGAGAGGAGCTGTCCTTTGCTATAATCCAACTTGGCGACCTGAACTAAGCCGCTCAGCAGTGTGATGTGGACACTGAGACCTTGAACTTCACTTGGCAGCTCCTGGGAAGGCAGCGTGAGGGACTCGTGCTGCTCCTCCTTGGGATGGCATTCCCTGCGCGCTGCCCGCACGCTGCTCAGGGCTGTCATGTTTCCCTGGTGCCAGGGAGCACTGACACAGTGTGCCTAACCTGGCCAAGAGAGATGGGGTCTCCTGGCCAACTGGGGATGGTGGGAAGCATTTCCTGCAGATGCCATCATGTGCAAATTTAGCTTCGATGAGAAATCCAAGCACATTCTCCAGGCACAGTGAGGCCGGGCAGTGTGTGTGTGACTGGTCCTCAGGGGAAATGCTGGCAACCCTCTCCTGGTGCTACTTCAGAGAGGGCTCATTTGTGCCAGCAAAAAGCCCTGAAAGCCCCAGTGCAAGGGCCATAGGGCAGTGAGGCCTCACTGCATCCTGCACAGAACCCAAAGTTTGGTGGACAGGATATTTAACCCTGTTACCATCTTTTCTTCTTCGCCTGACAATGGTATTCACGCTTCATGTTGACCTTATGCATATGATGAACCATTTGTTTCTTTGCCTAGAGCAAAGTGTAGTCTAAGGGAATACATGTATATGTGGGGAGAAGTCATTTTTGGCTAAGAACAAAATACAGCTTTCACGACTGTATCACCCTGGTTCATCTTTCCACCTGCCCATACCTTTTCTCTGTATATTACATAGGCCTTGGTTATCACAGATAAGGAATATCACAAAACACTGCTTTCTCTGAAAAACACAGTTTCAGCCTTAACTACAGACCCAAGTGGACCAGCACAGTGACTCTGGTGGTATGCAGATGGGAAGGTGTGTGTTGTGCTCCTTGTCTGCCTGGTTGTGACATTTTCCATGCCGCCTTGTCCCACGCCATGTGCTTTACGAGAGCTGATCCACCCAGGGATATCTGCCCGATTAATCATGTTATTTATCTTTTCCTCCATGTCCAGAGTGATCACTTCATCCTAGATGGATGCTCAGGCTGACCCCACGTGGCTGCTCCCATTTGGTAACACGAGGAGGGCTGCATAAACGGGAGAATGTGCCTAATCCTGGCCATGCCCTTCCATCACCTTCACATGCTCCGTCAGCTGTGCCCAGCCACACAGTCTTGCACACCCTCTGCTCCGGTGGCATGTCCCTGTGGACCCGTGCCACGGGGCCTCGTGCTCTTGCAAGGCACCGGTGCCAACCCAAGTCACTTGGATGGCCTCAGCCCTCAGCCTGCTGTGTGTGATGGAGGAATTCAACCACCTGCAGTTTGAAAAGAAGCAGTGAAATGGGTTAAGGAATTAGAGCCTGGAGGTGTTGTGTCTGCCAGGTCTTCTGTAAAAGGCAAAACAATCAAGATGGAAGGGAGAAAATAGGGAAAAACGGAATTCTGTGATGATGGAGGTGAGCAGCTCCTGGGAGAAAAGAGGCAAAAAAGCTGGAAAGATTCCAAATGGTGGTTTCAGGCACATGAGCAAAGTCATTCTGGGGATGGATGCTCAATAGACCATCACAGCTACGCAAAACCTGAAAAGCCACGGTCTGGAAGAAGGGCTTTGGGAGCAAATGGGATACAAATGGACTGCTAGGCTCCTTCTCAGGCCACTTGGAGACATGTACTTGGTTGCTTAGCATTCTGTTTTGTTTGTCAGCTCCAGAAAGCTGTTTTCCCACAGCCTTGTCTCAGGGCCATGGAGCGCAGGAGCAAACCAGGGCTGTTGACTTTCAGACTACTCAATCATCCTGCACATTACAGCCAGCCCAGGGAAAACGTAGCTCTGCATGTTTCCTTATTTAGGTAGAAGTGTTTGGAAAACAGCATGAGATTCAGGTCCTGATAAACTAGGAGCTGTTTCAGGAATATTAATTGTCTTTGTTGTACCAGTGTTTTACAGTTATTCCTCCACCGCGGTATTGGGAATGAGATGGATGGAGTCTACAGCGTGGTTTTGGACTGTCATGCGCTCCGAAGAGCATGAAAAGTGATTGTGCTGACATTTTGGAGGCAGTAGGGGTTATTTTCAGGTTATTTAAGCATGGGGTATGGAAGCTGTGGGCTCTGTTCCCTGCCCCATGTAATCCGTTTGCAACATCACTTGGAGTCAGATTCCTAAAGAGGTTCTCGATGCCTAAAGGGGGATCTAAAGGTGTTCAGGAACCTGGATGCCTTTGAAAATCCTATGCACCACCTCTGTAACCCTTCATCTCTTGAAACTTCCCACTTATGAAAGGCTGCAGGAGGGATTTTGATGCTTTATTTGGAGGAGAAATGCCCACAATGGGAGATGTTGGAGCCTACAAAGGCACACATGGGATTTTCAGTAAGAGAGGGTGGAAGGAGTGGATCCATCAGAGGATATTTATGTGTTATGTCCAACCTGAGCTGGATGCTTGACACTGTGCTTGGGCACAGCCTGGGTTGGAAGATGGTCTCTTCTTCCAGACAGGAGCTGAGTCAGGGCCAGACAGTTCACCCCAGTCTCTCAACAGTCTGTGATAAGAAAGCCACAGTCTATGTGGGAATTAAACCTCAGGCTCTGTGCATGACCCAGAAAAACAAGGCGAGGAGCACGAGCTCTTCAGTAAGGCCCTGTAACATGGTGGGAAGCCCATTCATGATGGCCCAGTATCCTGCATCTGAGCCAGAACTGAGGCTGCTTTAGACATCAGTCCACATGGGAAGGGAAGGTTGTATAAACAGTTTTGGGGCTGGATCACCTGGATGGCAACGTCCTTGAGACAAAGTCCTTGATTCCTTTGTGGTGGAATGGAGGGGAAATGTTTCACATGCCATCCCTCGAGATGCAGCGTGTGGTCGAGCTCTCATTCTGGTACAAGTTGGAAGTGATTTTATCAGAATCCATGGCATGACTATGACCATGTAGGTCAAGTCCTGAAGGTTTGCCTCAGTCAACACGGTCTTTGAAGTCGATGAGGCTGAAGTTATTGCCTGGTTGGAGGAGTAGTCAGGCTGGGATTTCTCAGATGAATTAACTTTAATGTGGAAAATGATGATATAAATATGTAAAATATCAAAACAATACAGTCAGCTGCTTTCTTTGTTTCTGGTTCAGGGGGTTCTATGTGTCATCTTGAACGCTTTTTCACATTGATTTTGTGTATCGAGATTTAATGCTGTCAGGAAACACTGAATAAAAATATTTAGTAATAATAATAATAACAGAGGGTGTGATTCCATAATCCTATCAAAACGGACAAGATGGATGTTCAAACCACTTCTTGGCTTGCGTTTAGGGGTTCTGTGGGTGCCTATCAGCACTGGGACAGCTTAAATTTCAAGGAGGCCTTCATGCTGGAACGTAGCACATAAGAGATCTAATAAACAACAGCATCAGCAATAACGTTGTACAAAAAGCACAGCTATTGAGGCAGCTTTTTTCTTGTCATTTGTTTAGTCTGTTTGGTGAATTCTGCCAGGTTGATTTTTTGCCCTGTGAAGAGAGCAATTCGCTGTAAGAGCGGATGAATCAGCAGAGTCATGTTTGGAAGTAAATAATAAATAATAGTAACAGTTAATTTATAGGAGCAGACGCTTCCACTGTTTATTTTCCAGTTGATTTGGTTTAGCTCAGCCCCATCTCTTTCTGGCACGATTTGCATCCCAGTCGAGAGATCAAAACGACCCCAGCGATGGGTTTCAAGGAGGTGGGGGAGCTCTCTTGCATTGGGAATAGGACCTATTTCGGGGGGTTTCTCCACCACGGCTGTGGTTACGGTGTGCTCCAGAGGATGCAGGGTTAAGGGGGAGGATGCTCTGGGATATAGCGGGGCTCAGGGCCGGCACCGCGGGGTACCAGGGGCTCTCGGCACTGGGTCTCTGTCTGCCTCTCGGGCTGCGCCGGAGCTCCGAGGGCAGCCGCGCTTCTCCCCCTTCGCCGGTCCCTCGAAGGGTTAAGGGGAGCAGCGGCGCGGGCCGGCGGGGATGGGCGGGAGCTCCCGGGGATTGGTGCGAAGTTTGGAGCGGGGCGGCACCGCACCGCCCTCCGCCGCGGCTCGGCCCCCACAGCCACAAAGCCCTGCAGGGAAAGTGGCTTTATCGCTTGTTTCTCTCGCCCCGGCTCTTCCCCCCCCACCCCCCCTCCCCTCCTCTTCCCCAACCCCCCCTTTCCCTCCCCTTCCCCAGCCCCTTTCCCCTCCTCCCCTCGCTCCTTAAACGGGATTCCGGCTGGGCGAGCCGCAGGACGGCATCACCGGGCATCCCGCGGCGGCGAATCTGTCAGGTCCCCGCTGTCCCTCCCCACACACACACACGCTCAGCCCGACCCGGAAAGCAGGAAAAATAATTTACAAGGTCTCTGCCCCCCCTTTCCCCTGAGCTCCTCGTCCCAGTGCTAAAAATCGCCCCTGGGGAGGACGGGGGTGGTTGGTAAAAAGCCGGTGTGGAACGGGGGGAAGCCGCCCCGTGGGGAGGGCACCCCCGAAGGCAGCGGGCAGCCCCTTCCCGCCCCCCTTGAAGGGGGGGGATGAGGTAGAGGCCGGCTGCGGAGCGCCCCGCGGGGCGCCGTGGCCGCGGAGACATGAGGCGGCGAGCGGCGGTGATGGGCGCCAGCAGCGCACGGTGCTAGAGCCCCGCAGCAGCCAAGGTAAGTGCCCCCCCGAACCCGGCCGGGAGACCCCCGCTTGAGTCGAAGCAGAGCTGGAGGGTGTCGTGTACCCGTCCCCGTCTCCCCCCCCACCATAACCCCCGGCCCAGCCTCCCTTCCCCGACCCGAATATCCCGTTACCGGCGGGGCTGAGCCGCGCTGCGCCCCGGGTGCCGCCTCGGGGGGAGCCTCCGCCGCCCGCCCGCCCGCCCTCTCCTCCGTACCGGCTCCGCGCTGCAAGCGTCCGTGTTTGCTTTGCTGGATGCTGTACGCGGGTTGTTGTGTGTCCTGGGGGCACGGAGTGTTTAAACCGGCGAGTTTACAAGGGTGAGGAATTCAGACAGTGTTTAGAGAGTGAGAGTTTTAGGAGGAGAACAGGGTGTAATTAATGTAAAACCTGATCTACCCCCGGTTCGCGTATCGCGGCGAAGGCATCTTCAAGAAGCTGGGTAATTAAGTGCGGTTTTGCTTTGGGACGCACCTCTGGAGCTCACGGAAACAAGTGGGACTTGAGAGGGGAGAGGAAGAGGAGAAATCAGTGCTGCTCAGAGAAGTTGCGGAGTGGAGGAAGGCGAGTACCCAGAGCGGAGCCTGTCTGAGGGGCACTGAAGCAGCAACAGAAAGTTTTCTGGGCTGCTGATGGGAGAGGTAACATTCCTCCTCCCCCTTCCCTAAGTTCCTCCGCAAATTGTTAACCTGAAATCTTGTTTTATGGCCACTTGCTTTTTGTTTGCCTTTGAGACTGGTTCTGTACAGGATACCAAAGAATTATGCATTAACTGCAAACTTAGAGGAGCTCACTGGCCTCAGTGGGTTCTTGATTTATATCAGGTTAAAGCAGAGAGGAGGGCAAAGTTTTACTTGCTGAGCGCCAAGGAATGAATTACAAGTACGTTGCTCTTTCATTTGCTGTTTCTGCTCTGAAGTCCTCGCAATGGGTTTTGAAGCTCTGAAAAGTTGTGGGCAGTTTGGGGTTTTTCTACCCCCAGTATTTATTTTGCTCTCCCTTTCTCTTGCCTCCAGGTCTGAGAGGACAGTAGCCTGTGCGATACGGAGGGATCTGGTTTTCAAAATGGAATTGCAGTTCGCGCTCCTTTTAGCAGGGATAATCGCGTTCTCGGACTCGGCCAGAGGTAAGGAGCCCGTGCTCTGTGACTCGCACCCTTCCCTCCACTCCATTGGGATTACGCTCCAAAAGCACTCATGGTGCCCTCGGGAGAGACCCCGTAAGGGAGCTGCTGTTGGTGCTGTCGCCGTGAACTCTGCATGCTGCTTATCAGGGCCATTGGTTTGGATGGAGCGCGGTCCCTCTGCGTTTGCTGAGGTCTGTTAGGGGCAGGTGAACTTCCAGGGGCTTTTCTTGTGCATGTGTTAAAAACCACAGACAATTTTGAAGAAAAGCAACTGCATTCCTCTGTGGATCAGAAATACCTCTCCCCTCCCCTAATCCCTCCAGCCTCTGCCCTGTATATTCCCACTCACAACCTAAACAAACACATCCATTAAGTTCCTCGGTGACAGACAAATGACAGTTCCCAACAGCGAGAGCGTGTTTTAGCGCTGGGGCTCCAGCAGTTGATCAGATTTCAATAAACAGGTTACCCTACCAGAGGCAAATTGAAGTGCATTGACCTGGGAGTGACAGGGGGGTAGGAAAAATGAAGTTTCTTAATGGGAAGTTGCTTTAAGCAAAGCTCTGGGATCAGAGTGGATGGAGCGGTGGCTTTTCCTCCGCTCTCGCCTGTGTTGTACCTTGGTGGGTGCTGTCCTTGGACAGCCTGAATGGGAAACCATGCTTTCAGCTACGGTCACAAAGGAGGGGCTTCATTGTTCCAGGAGAATGGGGTATGGCTTTAGGATGCAGATTGCTCCAGCTGCAATTCCCAACAGTATCAGAGTTGCATGAATTGTTGAAAGACCTTTAAATCACCCAGCGCCATGGAGTTGCGAATTAAAAGATTTAAACTTGCCCTTTGCTTGGGCAGTAACTTGCCAAAAATAAACCTTGGGGCTGAGGGTAGGAAAGGAGAGGGGGAGCATTGCTCTAAAACCCCCAAGGTTTGGTTCGTGTGCTGCTTTCTTTTCCTTCTTGGCATTGGCTCCCAAGCAAATATTTTATGGAGGCAAAAGCGCTATAAAACGATTCGGCTGGAAGCTGAATGAAAAAGAAAACAGTATATAGGGTGTAAGTCCTGCAAGCTTGAATTCCAGGCAAGGTTTACAATGGAGACTCAGTTTAAGTTGTAGGCAATGGGCAGCCGTGTATGAATTAAGGTCACCTCATGGATGTCTATTATTGCAATGGACCTGAGAAGTTGATGGAGTTCCGGAAAAGATCTGAAGTGGGCAGGAGAAGACAAAAAGATGTTTGTCTCTGTAGTGAGCGGAGCATCGGCTGCTTTCCTGGCTGACCCTGTTTCAGTTCGGTTTGCACTTGTCTTGCTCAAACTCTTTTATCGCCCCTGGAAAATGAAGTGCTCTGGGCTGCTGTTGTGGGAAGACGCGATAGAAAGTTAACAGCCAATAATTGTGGGACATTATCATTTTTCCTATGGAAAAGTCTTTTTAATGTAACTTTGATAGGATCATATTGGCAGTTGGGTTATTTGAACTCTTTTGAGAGCTGGAAAATATCTTTCCTACAAGTGGATGGAGAGATGATCCTGGTTATTTAAAATGACATAGAAATAGAATTTAAAAAAACGGTATAGAAACATAGTTTAAATGATGTAGAAATAGGGTTTAAAAACCAATGTGGAAATGAAGTTTAAAACCCATGAAAACTGTCATTCATTCACATGCTGATATCAAGACAGGGAAGCTAAAGAAGAAAAATGTGTCATTGCTGTAAATATACACAAAATCCTCACTTCTAAACCCTGCTTTGGACCTCCTTAAGGTTGAGAGCATTTTTGATAGCGGAGGATGCAGATGGATGGTCAAAATTGTAAGTGAGTGGAGGTGAGATGACAGTCTTATTCTGTGCTGTCAAATATTCCCAATAATTAGATATTTACATTGGGATGATTTCAGGCTCTTGGAAAAACGTGCTGGGTTGTTAACGTGCCTGCAGATTTTTTCCGCATGTCTCATACAGTGGGTTCGGCCACTGGAGATGTATAAATGTTACCTGCTTCAGTCGCTCAGGTTTTATAGACAGCCCATGGGCCAAATCCCAGCCTGAGGTCGTGAGGCTTTCCTCTGGAGGAAGAAGGGCTCTTTGTTTTTAGCCAAACAGCTCTTAATACCTGTATCCTGATTGCAAACGAGATGTGTGTGGCCCAAAGCTGTTCCAACGCCTCCTGATCCGAGGTGTCAGAAGTTAAATAGGTGCTCACTGGCTTGCCATCAAGGGAAGAAGGTGACTGAGGAGGCTCTCAGTGAACGTACTGGTCCTTCTCATGCACTTGTATTAGGCAAAAGTACCTTGTGCTGGAGTTAGGATGTTAACTTGGAGCCGGCTGATGGCGTGCTGGTGTTGGGAAAGGGCTGTGCCATAGTGCATTTGCACAAGGGGGCAGAGTGAAGTTGCCCACGCGCTCCGGCTTTGCTATTTCCTGACAGTTGAGTGCTCAGCTGCAATCTTGCGTTAAATATTATGTTGTATTATTTTTACGTCTTCGCTTAGGTGATACCTTTTAAGGCAAAGGGCACCGCAGAGATGAGTGATTGGGCTGATGCAGCAACTTGGGTTTTTTCTTTCCTTCCCAGCAAACGGGGACGTATTTCCAGGTTCAGAGCTGTGCTTACCAGCTCTGTTTCTTCTTGTGACCCGATGTGTCACATCACTGATGCACAGAACACTGCTAGAAAAGGGATATCTTAGCAAACCAAGATAAACTCTTCAGAAACAGGCAATAAGTTCAAAGAAACCATGCAAAACAGAGAGCAGATCTGATTTTAGAGGTCCAGGTGCAGAACTTGCTGTGTCTGGAGGGATGAAGGAGAAGATACATCTGGCTAAGTTTGAACCAATGCTTTCAGGGTTGAAATTCAAAGACTTTGGCTAAGGGCTTGTCTACACCTGCAAATGCAATGGAATAACTCTTCCAAAAACCTTAATCTGGAATAATTCCTCAGTGACCAATGTTATTTTAGGCTAAGGATCTCCTGTTGAGAGCCAATACCAAAGAAGTCTTCTTCAGGAGCTGTTTTGGTAGATATCCAAGCCCCTTCTTTCCCTTGGGGGTGGAGAGAAGAACTTCCATGTGTTCAAAATCCACTCTTTGAGAACAAAACCTGCATGCTGTGGTTTTCTAAGGGTGACTATCCCTTCGGCTGACAGCCAAGGCATAGGGTAGCAGCTTCAGCCCAGTTGCCAGCTGCACCGGATAGAGTTGGTCCTCAACATAATAGTGAATGTCCGGTGGCTCGTCCCTCTTATCACTCCATCCCTGTTCTCTCCAAGCAGCCCTATACTGGACATAAAAGTCCTCAGCATCCTGCCCTGGCCCTCTTCTGTGGGGGGTGAATGCCATCTTGGCTCAGTAACCTTTAGTGACTATGTCCTGCAGCAATGCAGCTCCTACCACTCCACACCTCCGGTCGGATACAGGTAATACAATCTGATATTTTCCTGCCCATATTATCTCAGTGACACACAACGCAATATTTGTTCCAAATCTGTCAAGTTGCCATCGTATTCACATTGGTGACCGTATATGGTAACATTGGGATGTGCTTGGCTAGGTCGCGTGGCTTAAACAAGATTTCATATGGTATGCTCAGAAGTTTTTGGTAAGAGCAGCGACTCTTAGTGAGTAAACTGATATTCTGCTGGAAAGTAATTAGTTTGGATGTTGATTTCATTTTCAATGCATTGTGTAGGGAGGGGAAGAAAGGGACCTTAATTGCTTTCTGCTCTGGCACATCTCTGTGCGACACTTGGTTTGCAAACCTGGGTGATGCTTGCCTTACAGGGACTTTGCTGATAGGGCCACCTCAAAATACAGTGGTTTCTGCAGAAATAATGTTATGTGCCATTTTTGTTTCTCTGAATGTTGGAGAAAAGGGAGTAGGATACTAGAAGGTTCTTGTTGTTTTGTGGGAGAGGAGTTCTTCATTCTGGTGAACATATTTACCAGTCTGTAACTTCGGGATTTATGAGAGTGAATGGTGTTAAGCGTGGAAAAGATAAATAATGACAAGATGAGAGTGATGGTTGTTGGCTTCTGTTTTACTCCTTGGATGGTTGTTACCAAATATAACGATTAGGTAATTTCTCACTTGTGAAAGAGAAGCATGTTCAGATTGAACAGCCTGAATCAGGCTTTATGTAAGTCACTGCATATCTTCTGGTTAAGTTTGAGGCATTTTTTGAATGGTGCTCTTGGGGAACTTGCCCATGAATAATCTGCCAGCATGACTTGTACCTAGAGTCAACATGACGACCTAAGAAAATCCATCTTGTTTTCTTAAACCCTGGTTCCTCCCTTCTTCCATCGGCTGCTTTAAATTGTGGCTGAGTTTAAACATAAAATACAGTGTGCGTCATACTGGAAAATGAGGGTTGATTTTATTTTATTATTTTATTAGCAATATTACAAAAACTCAGCAAATTGCTCAAATAAATTTATATTTTCCTTAAAGTTTTTATAACCTTGTCTTCCAAGTCCGCGTGTTGCTTTGACCTTCATTAAAAGATGCAAACAGCAAATTAAAATACATCTTTCCTGTGATGAACTTGTACACAGCAAAGGCCAGACTCCAAAGCCTGACTCTTAGCCACAGGAGAAACTTTTATGTGCCGTGTGGTGGTGCTTGAGAAATGACAGGAAAACCGTTCTTTCAGGAAGAAAAAGTCATTCAAATCTAAAAAGCCAAAGTGACAGTTGCTAGCAAGAAGGACCCCACTTTTCAAGGTTTGGGACCACTGGTACTGATTTATCAACTAAAAATGAAGTTTGCCAGCTGGCATGAATTGCCTGGTACAGCTGATCTTTTCCAGTGACCTATCTAATAATTCCTGTTAGAGAGACAGTCTTGCCACAAGCAACGCTGGTATATCTGGGTGCAGAATACCCGTTATGGAATAGTGTGAATGCAGTGGAGAGGGTCACTGTCTGGCTGTGCGCCTTTGGATTAGTTATTGGAAGAGATAAAACTTTCCATTAAAAAAAGAGAATAATAATGCAGAAGTCTTCTTCTGCTTAGTTTGAATCTAAACAAAAACACCCCAACACCCTTTAGTCGCAGCTCTGTTCATTCAGTGGGAGTAGAACCAGTGGAGCTTTCTGATTTTCCTGAGACATGCAGCTTCTACTTGTGTCTGCAATGAAATGTATAATCATGCTGCTCAAAGGGTCCGTGCAAATGTATCCCAATGTTACAGGCATCAGTGGAAATGCTCCTTTCTCCTCTTTCTTTCATTAACCTGCTCATTTTGTCTTGTTTCAAGGCATTTGTCTTTTCTCTGACCTCTTCCTGTCTTTTCTGGTGGCCTGATCAAGCTGAAATGCATTTGATCTTGTTTTGAATGTTTAATTTGGATTTCCGTTCCTTTCCTTGTTCTCTGTAATCAGTCTTGACTTGGAGCTTTATTTAATAATAAATGCCCCCCGTACGTACTTAGCTGTATTTACCTGCCCTAATTTTTGCACCAAGGTGGCACAAGTAGATGATCTTAAAGTCCTTTCCAATCCTAACTATTCTATGTTTCTATATAAGGGACTTTTTTAAAGAGTAGAGCCAGTGTGCATGTAGAAGTTGCAAATACCCCTGTCTGATGCAAGCCTGTTGAGTCTGGTAACTGTGGCACTAAGGTAAGAGCAAAACATTCCCAAAAGTAAGCTTGAATAATCCGATCCTGCTGCCCCGATGTTGTATGAGATATGCAGATGCTGCCCACGCCAGTTTTAACAGGTTAGGACCTGATTCAGAACCTCTGAGTGTAGGTGCTGTGACTCCTACTCACTCCCATGGGCTCTGGATCCATCCCTGAAGGATGACTTGCATAGATTGTTTGTTATATCAACCCCTGTGTGGATCCCCCATGTACAACAGCAGGACAGATGTGGGTTAAGTGCAGTACTTTGGATCCTGCTGTTTGCCTGCTTCACCAGACAGCTTGGATTCCATATTTTTATTCCAGAAACACACTGCTTCTGCCCACTGTGGCTGGTGCACTGCCAGGGCTGAAAGCAGCTTGGAAATTCATCGCTTTAACTGCAAGAGGGGTTTATCCCCAAAAGAAAGGGTGCTGTTCTTCTGGCAGTGTTGCTAGGTGTGGAGGGGCTGAAGACTGGACCGAGTGTTATTTAGCAAGTTAATATATGCCATTTGCTGCTGAATCAATTCACATCTCTGATTTTCCCCTTATTTTTTTTCCTCCCTTTCCTAGTCAAATAAACACGGGCTGCATAGAGCTTGGTTGCTTGCCCTGATTACACAGTCTCCCCATTGTATCGCTGTAGAAACACAGTATCCAGCAGCGCTGCGAATAACCTAACGTTTTTATTTCATCCCGACCACTCCAATTTTCAGGGAGAAATTCAGCCAATAACTCCAGGCTGCTACTTCCATTAAGTGTTCAAACTTAATTTTGAGCTTCACTAAGGGAAGAAAAATGTAAATTGGGAACAGAGGCTTCTCAGAGCAGGTTAATGTTTCTCAGGATCGCTGTATCTCTGCTCTTAGCCTAAGAGTGGCTTCCAGCTTGATGTGACCCAAAATCATTTCCCCTTATGTCTGGTTAATTTATTTCATGGCAGATTTACACAATATTGGGTGTTCTGTGGGGTGACTGAGAAGTGAGTAATGCAGGAGGTGTCTTACCCTAGGTGCCACTTGGGGTGGTGGTGAGTTTGGTGGGTATTTTAGGAGCTGTCAGTGTTATGTGTATGTTAGATCAAACCACAGGAACAGCAGGCAAATGTAGAAATGTGGACTTGATTTGTGCAATAGGCATTTAAGCTCATATTCTCCTTGCTGGGTTTGCTCACACATGCCTGCAGAACGGATGTGATGGTAAGAGTCTGATACTGGAGTTGTGCAGACTCTTCCTGGCAATTGCGGGCTTGTTTGTTCTGCCCAGAACAAGATATTCTGGTGAGGAGAATAAAAGCTGGAGGAGGACATAGATGGAAATGGGAGCATTAGCCAACCTCCAAGAGAAAATCTAGGTTGAATTAGTACTGCTGTTCTTGAGACCTGGTGCAGCCAAGCCCTGGGGAGGATTTGGAGCGGGCAGCATGTGTACTCTGAGGAGGAGGCTGGGATGTGGCTTTTCCAAATCTGGGCTGTATTTCTGTTTTCAACTGAGTCCTCCCTGATGTCCTCCCCACGTATAGGTGTGATGCTTAACTGGCTTTGAGTAGAAGCATTCTGTTGTAAAAGGGGAAGGGAGGTTCCTTGTAGTAGCTAGTATTTTACTATTGCTTATATGGATTTAAATCTTCCTTTTTATAGACAGAACTGAGGATAAGTCAGCCCCAAAGGGAGGGAGAAGGGACAGTTACTCGGCCCCAACAGCCTCCTACAGCTGAACAAGCCAAACTCTCCAAGTTAGGCTGCGGCAGATGCTGGAGCAATGCGACCTGGTTTCTTTTCCTCCTTTTTCTTCTCAAATAATAGATTTATGTGCGTTGGAGTACTTGAGAAAACTACTTTTCTCTCAATTAAATGTGTGTGTTAACACTGGTTAAGCAATGACAAGTGTCAGACAAGTTACAGGTGTATGAACTGTGTGCCAAGGATGAAGGGTTAATGAATAACAGGACAAATGGCTGGATGTTGTGGAACATCTCCCCTGCAATACTGCAGACTCTGGAAGAAAGAACGCTTGTTTGGCATTGACTAGTCAATGTAAAACTAGTGGCTAATACTCCTTTAGAGTGTGGATAGCCTTCCAAGACAGAATGCTGTAGCCACCTCACTCATCTTCTGGTTGGGTCAGTGTCTCTTCAGCCAGACAAGTAATATTAGGAAGTGTTTAAGGTATCTTGGGACAGTTTAAAGTGGGAAACTGGGAGAAGAGTTTCCAATTCCAGCATCATATGGAGATCAGGCTCTGTGCTCTGATACGTTGTTTCGTATTTTAATATTCAGGGTCAAATATTGCTCTCCATTATAAAGGTGATGCTCATCCCTTTAAGTTCAGTGTGTTGTGGCTGAGTAGCTGTGAGTAGGATTTGAATTTATAACCTCACCAGAGAGGAGAAACTGGGCCCTTGTAAAACTAGGCTGTGTTTCAGTTCTGTATAGTGTGGCACCAAGCCACAGGAGGGTTCACTGTGATCTGCAATAGTTAATATAAAACTAGATTAACAGATGAGAACTGATGAGTATCTTTCCTCCTCCTGGTGTTCACAACCAATCAGAATTGCAGTATTGCTGGGTTTAATTTTGTTAAGGACTAATGAGAGTGGAGCTTTTGACTTAATGACAGGTGATTAGTGTTCCTTGACAGGTTCCATTGACAAGGAATCCTAAACGTATTAGGGAGCTATTTGCATATGCAAAGAAACTGGCTTTGGACAGTAGATTCCTAATTGCCGGATTTGTTATCTGAAAGTGTTTACCACTGCTCTCAGCACACAGCTATTGTTTCGGGGATACAAAGAGGCACAAAGAAGTAGTTGAGGTTTGTCAGAGCATTTGCTCAGGGGCTGGAGGAGCCACAAGGTAGGGATGGGGCAGTGTTTAATCCAGACCGAAGCAAGGTCCTGCTTGTATCACGAAGGCAGAACGTTTTTCCTGATTCCCTGTTTCTCAAACAGGGGCAGGCCAGAGGATTTGGAGGATTTCAAGCAGTATTTTGTGGTAGTGATGTATACAGGATTATTCCTGTCATTGGAATTTCATTGGAAACATCAGACTAGTCCTTTGCAGCTGGTGAAGTACCTTCAGGATATTTAAACTGAATAGTTGAGTGCAGGGCTCTTCTCCCCTGTATTCCTGCTGGGAGGAGAATTGTAGCTTCACTAACAGGGATGTGGATCTGTCCCTTTTCCCCATGTTTTACCACTAATCTCAAGGAAGAAAACAGCAAGGTGTACTCAAAAGTAGTCACAGCAATAGACCTGCGTATTTATAATAATCATTACTATTTATTGAGAGTTTCAATTGAAGAAGAAAGACCTATATGTAAAAGGAGCCCCCCCAAGTGCTGCTCAGCATAGGCAGCATTCCTCTTCCAGTATCAGGAGAAAAAGCTTGTCTTCCTGAAGACCACAGACCAGCTAAGTGGAGTTTGAGGCTTATTTTTCTTTTATCCTAGAAAATCCAATAAATCCAGTAAATTCTTGCAGTGTGGTCTTCCAAGAGTTTTTCAACTTCGCCTGACTCTCAGATTATTTCAGTGCCATTATAGACTAGGGGTCAAGCAAGTTAATTCCCCTAACAGTATGCTGCCCTGTTTTCAAACTGTGCTAATCAGGGGCTTGAGTCAAAGCATGGTAGTTTGCTCAGTGAAATTATTTCCCTGTTAGAAAACATTACAAATAGGCTCTGACTATTCGCATTGGCTTCAGTCACCGGAGTGTTTGCATCACATGTGGAACAAAGCCACATGGGGGTGTATCAGGGCACTGGTGGGGGCCCATTTCCCAGCTTCCAAGATTGAACTTGTGCAAATGGGCTGAAAACTAATCAAAGGAAAGAAAGAAATTGTTATGGTCACATTTATGCCTTCAGTAGGACCAAGGGAAGGCTGCGTGGAGCCCATCCAAGCTGTATCATGAATGTCCTTCCCTAAAGGAGACATTTGGTGGAGTTATTCAGTTACCTCTCCCCCTCACCTATGTGTAATTAACTCTTGTTTACTTTTTCCTCCTCCTTTCCTGAAGCTTATTACCACTGTTTAGGCAGAGGAAATGAATTAACATAATTTACTGGGATTTAGAACAAGACACATTCCCTCCCTGTACACTTACACACGCTCCCAGTTGCCCTCCCAGTGCTGTGCAGAGGAGCGTGTTTACAGAGTCTGGGTCCATTTAGGGAGAACAATACCCTGATTATGGAGGGCAGCCTTTTATTCCCAGAAACCAGAAGGAACCATTCGCTTTGAGCAGCTACTGTTCCTTGAAGGTACAGGCAGTGTGAGCTGCTGGAAGGGGGGAATAAATCTGTTGTGGACACAAACCAGCAGCATTGTTCTCTGCGGATGTTGATTTAAGGGTAGGGGTGAGAAGTGGTCTTGGGACAAACCAAATGCCAAGGTTATGATCTACCAGTGTGCAGAAAAGTGTTGTGACTTCCAATTTAATTCCCAAATAATAGATATGAGACTTCATGGAGAAGACCTTAGAGCGGCTTCCAGTACCTAAAAGGGCCTATAAGAAATCTGTAGAGGGGATTTTGACAAGGGCGTGTAGTGATAGGATAAGGGGAATGGCTTTAAACTGAAAGAGGGGAGATTTAGATTAGACATAAGGCAGAAGCTCTTCCCTGGGAGGGTGCTGAGGTGCTGGCACAGGGTGCCCAGAGAAGCTGTGGCTGCCCCATCCCTGGCAGTGCTCAAGGTCAGGTTGGACACAGGGGCTTGGAGCAGCTGCTCCAGTGGAAGGGGTCCCTGCCTGTGGCAGGGGTTGGGACTGGATGAGCTTTAAGGTCCTTTCCAACCCAAACTATTCCATGTTTCTATGATTATTGGTGCTTCCTGAGCTGGCAAGGTACTGCAGAGGCTGGGTGGGAAGAAGATGGTAATTGAGCCACCGAGTGTTTCTGTATGGTCTGAGTTGGGTTGAAAGGTGCTGTTATGTGGGAAATGCTGGTTATTTCTAATTGCAGTCATGCACCTGTGCCTGGTAGATAATGCTGGAGCCCTGTCATATGGAGCATTTGCTTCACATGATGTTGGGAAAGGTCAAGCACTTGATTTCTATCCTGCTAAGTTGGATCTTTAGTGGCACAAATAGGCCCCCCCCTTTTCCAGCCCAGCTGCAGCCACTCAGATCCTGGCAGTAAATGCTTCTCAGGTGTAATCTCCGGGTGGCTGAAGATGACTGAACTTGACTCCATCACTGTCCTGTCCTTGTCCTGCTCTGCTCCCAGCCTTTTAACTCCCTTGTGCCAGCATAAGAGCAATTCTGACCTTGCTTTTCAGTGTTTTGGGAGGTAACCTCGGCAAGAAGCCAACCTGGAAAAGAACGTGATGGATTAAATTGTTAGAGGAGCATGGCCTGAGCTCGTGGGGTGTCGCAGCGTGACCACAGGCAGCAAGCCTTTTCCATTCCCAATTATGGCAGGAAGGCTCAAGGAGGACTGTGTGTTTATGTGAACATTTATAAAATGACCCTTTAGGAATGTAAAATGCAGCAGTGTCCACAGTGCAAAATGGAGTGCCTGGAGTAGTGAATGTGGAGACTGGAAAATCAGATTTGGATCCCGGGTCCTTCCTTGGTAGATCCCATTGGAAAAAGTGCATATTACCATGGTAGAAGCTTCTCATCCAGTAGTGGTTTAGGACATTCTGAGCAGGCAGTAATTATTCCTCATTGGTTTATGCTCTTGGATCTGCTCCATCAGAGAACAGTACTTCTGTGCATTGGGAGATGACAGTTTTCACACTCTGTATCACGACAGCTTTCTGTTTGTCTCAGTGCTCCCTTGAAGTCTGGCTTGCTTTATAGAGAAATGGGAACCTTCCTTTTTCTGGCCTCTGCTTTTGGCTTCTGTGGGAGAAGCATCATTTTGGGGAGCTGGGAAACAGCAAGTTAATGCTGTCAGCCTTTGCTGACCTGCTGTGTCATTGCCTGCTTCAAGGAAGGAAGGAACTGCTCCATCATGAGCACAGCCAGCAGCAAAGACAGGCTGCAACCAGTGCTGCTGGTGTCCAAGTTCCCTCTGGTCGAGGCACAGTGTGCATCAACCCTGGTATCAAGGTGAACGTGGCCAGAGATGGAGACAGGTTTCCTCCAACCTTGGCTTTGTCTCTATGTGGACTCCTGAATTTTGACACCACTTTAGGGGGTTATCAAAATAAGACAGAGGAAAAAAAATCTGTGCAAAACATTCCATGTGGGAACAGAGCCAGTTGGCTGCACAGGTAAAGCTGCAGGGCTCCATTAACAACGCTTGTAGGGGGTTTCTGGAGTGAGGATGTTTATGTTGGCCTGTTAGACGTGGTGGGTGAATTCTGTCTGGGGATGATTGATGCATGTCTGATGTGATGAATCATGACCCTGCATCCCAGAGAAACTGTGGCTTTTGCTCATTGATCCAGTTGTTTTGTAGAGAGGGGAAGGTCCTGCTGCTTATCTCAGTATCTACATTAAGGCTGCTGGGGTTACTCCACATGGAAGGCTGAAGTCTGGTGCACCCAGGAAAATCAGAACTTGGTACTATGTGATTATAACTACTCATAGGCAGCAGGGATGTGTTTTTTAATTGAGATATCCTTTAAAATCTGCCAGATCTTCTCAGGCTTGGATGATACAAGAAGGGCAAGTACTGGTTCCCATCCTTGCATGGGACTTATTGCGTGGACTGCAATAAGACCAACAAGAACAAGGCAGTAAGAACCGCTCCAGGGTCCATCTCTGTGTATCACCACGATGGATTTCTACTGAGAGCGTAAGGTTATATGGTGATCTGTGGAAAATTGTGAATCTTGGCAGCAGTCCCTGATTCAAAATATCTGGGAAACCCTGAGCCGGGAGGCTGGAAATACATCTTTGGGGTTTCTTTCTCCAGAAGGAAAACTGGCATCGAACTTCCACTGAGACAAGTGTTTGAAAGGAGCAATGTGCAGTGCAGGATTCAAAGGGACACTGATTGAAACAGCAGCAGAGAGGAGTAAGCCTGAGTGGATTTTAATAGCCTCTTGATTTAGATCTTTTTATTTGCATACTTACAGGTGTTTTACCTCTGCAAGAGTAATGTAGATCCTATAGTAAATACAAAGAGAACCCAGCCAGCAAATGAATAACTTGTCTGAGGGAGATGAAAAATGCACCAGCATAATTGAGTAAGCTTTCTGCTGTATCCAGCCTTAAAACCGGAGCAGGGCCTTCTATGTGTGGCATGTGTTGGAGGGTATTTTGCTACAAGGTGGATATTAAGGCAGAGATCAAGGAGGACTACAACACCTAAAATGTTTAATACTGCTCTTGGAGCAGGTCAGCAAATGAGCAATGGTTTTGGTTGATAGGATGAACACAGTGTAAGGCAGAGTTGTTATTATAGCTGGTGTGACTTTTTTTTTCCAGTATTGGGGTTCCAATTGCACCAGATTGTATCAAAGCTGTTTTGTTGTGTTAAGGGCTGTCAAACCCAGAATGAATGAGGCAGCTACAGTCTTAAAGTTACTAATAGCTCTTTGTATAGAGACTTAGTTTTGCTCTGACAAAAGCTTCCTCCAAAAACCAATGTTCTATTTTACCCACATAAACCTGAGAAATGAGAGATCCCATATTCACCTGTAGCACCCTGTGCAAAGCAGATGTTGCCTTAGTAAGGATTTCTTGCTGCTGCTGCAATACTATGCTACAGGACAGATAATCTTGTGCCCAAACCCTGGGCAAGTGCCCAAGGTAAAATAGGTGCAAATGTATCATTCATACACAGGCTGAAGAGCTTGCACTGTGTACCTGATGTGGTTTGTATGTGGAATCGCAAGCCCAGGCATCCCCTCTCTGCTTGGTACAAACTTCATTGTTGACTTTAGCAAGACTTGGTCATTGCACCATGCTTGTTTTTTTATGGAAACAACTATCAAAAGTCCTCAAATGAAAAAAAAATTACAGAGATTATTAAAAATATTATCATAATTGCATTATATTAATAATAAATATATAAATATAATAATCATAAGCAGCAGCAGCAATGTGCTTCCATCTGTGCTAATAACAAGGTTGATCTAGTTGAAGACGTCCCTGCTCGTTGCAGGGAGGTTGGACTACATGACCTTCGAAGGTCCCTTCCAGCCCAAACTATTCTATGATTCTACGATTCTAAGCTCTTGCTGCTCCCTAACATTGCTCCACATCCCACTGGAGCCCATCATGGGTTTCTATTCCGTCCTGGAAAGGTGCAAAGAAAAGCCAACCTGAAATCCAGGGGAGAGGAAAAGGGTTGAGAAGGGCAAACTTTCACACAGGCACAGAAAAAGAGGCTCTTCCAAATGATTTGGTTTTTCTTGGAGAGGCTTGAGGTGGTTGGTTGTTGAAAGGGCATTTCAGTGGAAAAGGGCCAAGCAGCCCTAGGCAGAAACAACACCCTCAATTGAGAGAGATTTTTCAAACAGCAGGGCTGTTAAGAAGTAATTAAAGTCAAATAAAACAAGGAAAATAGTGTATGACACATCTGTTTGAATTCATCCTCTTCTGAATCCAGTGAAACCCATGCAGTGTAACACTGGAGACACGCAAGGGGAAGTACAAACCTGAGTACTTCAATGTACTTTTGCAACTGCAGAAGATTCTGATCTCAGACACTGTTTTTACCAAGTGTTTGAGCACACGCTTGCTTTTAAACTATGGAACTTTGCTTGTATTTAAAGAAACACTTGTTGAGGATGTGTTATACAGTATGCTACAGTTATTTGAAATACAGAGGAACTAAGTGTAGGCTAACGTGGTAGCAACTGTTTCACAAGGATTCTGATGCTGGGTTTTTCACCATACAATGATTTTTCTGGGAATGGAATTGGGAAATAACTCATCTTTCAGTTGAAGAATAAGAGAACCTAACCCATAAGGTTTCATCCTTGATGATTTTGAAGGATAGATAGAAAATACGAGTTGCGTGCGTCAACCTTGCTTAGGCACCAGAAGGGAAATAAAGAACCAAAGAACATTTTGAATTACTCCTCTAAGCCAATCCTGCTGTTTTGAAGTCTGCTTTATGATTTTTGGGTGCTGGGGGTTGCAATGCCTCTAAGAGTGCTGTGGTGTGAGGGCCTGAGCCTGGTTGTGCACCATCCACACTTACAGTTCTCTTTGCTTTGTTCCTCTGCCTCTCCTGCAATGTTAGCTTGGGAAAAACTTGGAAATAAAGAAAAAGAAAAGGAAAAAAATGACATTTTTTTGGGCCCAGCTGCATCACTTCAAGCTTTGGTGGCTGTTGAGGAAGATTTGTGAGGACTCTCTGGGGAAAAGAAGGTCAGGTCAGAGGTAGAAAGCCGCTTACCCTGCATGGGAGGCATTTATAGTGCCAGGGCAGCTCCCTGGGGAATGTCTGTCTGTCCGTCCTTCCCTCTGGGGCTGACGAGAGGCAGACAGCCTTCCCCCCATCTGTTCCCTCTGTCGTGTTATAAATGAGATGCTGAAAAGCAGCCCTTGGCCTTGAGACAGCTCTTCTCTCTCTAGCCCATCAATTCATGTCAAGCAAAGGTGTTTTATAACTATTTTATGCCATTTTCAAGAGCAGGACCCTCACAACCTTGCAAAGGCGAAGTCCAGCTCCTGTGCGAGGTGGCTGCCAAAATCTGTGAGTGGTGAGTTTCATGTGAGAGCAAACAGGGCTTTTGCTTTTTGTGATAAAAATCATAGAATCAGTCAGGTTGGAAAAGACCTTTAGATCATCGGGTCCAACCATTACCCCAGCACTGCCAAGTCCACCACTAACCCATGTCACTAAGGGCCTTTTTGCATTATTCCATGGAGAGTTGATCCAGAAAAGAGAATCGTTATTATAAGTGAGGGTGGGGAAAAAGACATCATTGTCCTTCTCCATCAGGACAGTGGTACCTGACACCAGCGTTGGACACGATCTTCTGTCTTCCATTTCTGATGTGCTTCAAAACCTGGTACCAAGAGCTGGTGGCTTTGCCTGGACTCCGTTGGTCCCTAATGACATCAAACAGCATTTTGAGTAATTGTTCACCCTTGTAGCTCTTGGCCTGTGTAATGGGTGTGAAGTCTGAGAAGTGAATTAGATAAAGAGCATACATAGCAGCATATTTCCCGATGGAGAACAGTGAGCTGATGGCGGAGGCTTTCAGGCCGTCTCTTACCCGCTCACCTTCTCCTCTTGTACCAACTTCCAGCAATTCGCCTGTGTGTTTTCTTAGGAACCAGCTTCCACCCAAAGGCTACTGGATTTCTCTTCAATGCTGGTTTCTGTCAGAGCTGATAAGGCTGCAGCCAGCCTGCAAAGATAACACAGGGTATTGAGGCTCCTTGGGTTTGTCTTTATTTGGATTTTTTAAGCAAGTCTTTGACACATGCTGAGAGCTGTCTGGAGACTTTAGGTTTAGTGGGTCTCTTTGTCTTTGGTTCCAAAATGCTTTTAGGGTGATTTCAGAGAGAAGAAAAAGAGTGCTAATGGAGCTGGTGAATTAGTGGTGTTTACTGAAGGGAATGGGGAAGATGGGCAGCTGGGGCTGGATGCTGAGAGCAGCTCTGGGTCCTGCTCTTTTGATGGCCCCAGTTGGAAAACATTCACCCCAACCAGGGTTTAAAGGGGGTGAGGAGCAACAGAGTCACCCTAAATGCCTGATCAATGGTAAAAGTGAGGAAAGCTTGTGATTCATTTTCTTTTCAACTTCCCCCCCAACTCTGGCTCTCCTTTTCTTGAGGTGTTATCCCTGTTTGGGCTGCTGGCTTATGTTAACCTGTGAGGAAATGTTTACACTTGGCTTATGTTAACCAGAAAGGAAAGTTTTGCAGCCAAAAATTGATTTACCTGCTGATGCTAATGGCTTTGTTATAGGGAGCCTGGTGAGCAAGGCAGATGCAGATAGAAAACATAACCCATGTCCTTACACAAAGATGTTTCTGTCGCCCTTGGAGTGTGAGATTACTATCCATCTTCAGCCTGAGCAAGCCCCAAGTGATGTAAGGTGTTCCCCCATGTTCACATCTTTGCAGTGACCCCGTGTGTCCCCAGCTTGCTCTCTGCCTGATGCAATTCTGTGAATGGTTGCATCATGGACCAGATTAGGACAAAGATCTGTCTGGAAATCACACCAAAAGAAAAGTCAGTCATGGTACAGCCCCTCTAGCACTGGGTTTTATATAGAATCATAGAATAGTTAGGGTTGGAAAGGACCTACAGATCATCTAGTTCCAACCCCCCTGCCATGGACAGGGACACCTCACACTAAACCATGGCACCCAAGGCTTCATCCAACCTGGCCTTGAACACTGCCAGGGATGGAGCATACCTGTCTGTTGCTTGTGACACCCCTCAGGAGGTTTGCACACATGCTGCTTTTCACTGCTATTGAATATTCACTGTTTTCTCAGTGATGTTTCTCCATGGCTGGAATTACGACGCCAAGCACCAAGTATCATTTTCAAGTTTCAGTGCAATTTGTGGGCATGTTTTAATTAGGTTTCACAGCACTGCTTGGACGAGTGTATTTTATGCCTGAAGTGTGGTGCAGGCAACCTCATAGAGAGGGTCAGGAGCAGTATGGGAACACAGTGCTTTTGTTACGCGCTTCATCCCAGCAAATCTTTCTTGCTCTTTTATGTAACCTGTCGCATATGAAAATAATTTCCAACATGCATTTGCTTACAAAGTAGCATTCTTCACACCAGAAATCCATAACAGTAGAAGAAACCGCTGCCAGATGTCTGTATTTATAGAAAACTGGCATGTTCTGTCTGGCGATGACAGAATATTTCAGGGTATTTATGAAGTGCTCATGTTTTTAGAAATACAGAAATCCATTCACTATCAGTAGAACTATTCATCAGACATCTTGCTTGCTTTATTTTAACCAGCAGAACACGTTTCTGTAGCTGATTCAGTACAAAAAAAAACCCAGCAAAAAGCTTTCCCTACCCCTCTGTCGTCACTGTGGTTCTTTTCTAGCTTTACAAACCTCTTCATTTTGGAGGGGCATCTCTGGCTTTAAAACAAATGTCACTAGAATCTCATGCAGCTTTGATGATGTACTTCTACATCAGGCATTTTTACTTGAGAAATAACTGTTCATCAGGCTGAAAGAATAATTTCTACTCCAGGAATAGATAGTGCAGCATTTTTCAGCTTTCAGAGGTTTTTTTCCCCTTAGATGCCTTGGGTAATATGGTTTAATGAGAGGTGTCCCTGCCCATGGTAGGGGGTTGGAACTGGATGATCTCAAGGTCCTTTCCAACCCAAACCATTCTGTGATTCTATGCCCCCTTGGTTGGGTTGTTACTGTGCCCAGGGTTGCACATTTGGGATCTGATCCCATTGAGAGTTAAATTTGGATTGAGCCAGAGGTGTTGGGGGGTGCAGGAGCCCCAGTGGTTAAAGTGTGAAGCCCATAAGAAATCGTGATCTAAAGATCCTAAAGAGTTCTGTTCCAAACTTCTGTAATAATGGTGAAATTGAGCCACTTGATGCCTCAGCCTCAAGGTTTTTGCTTTTACACCTGGTGTAGACATTGGAGAGTTTTCAGAGTTGAAGTTTTCAGAGCTCTCCACATTTCCTAGTTAGAACGTACTGCTGGAAGCCAGGGATGCATACCTGGCAGTACATAAATTGGAGGGATTTAGATAGGTGCCGTTATGTATTATGGTAACAAATGAGCTGTTCAGAAATATAAGCGAGAGGGGCTCCTGGTGGACTTTGCTATTGGAACACAATTGCTAATCTGTGCAATCTACATATCAAATTAATTGGGTTTGCTCAGGCTGTTGTTAAACACAGTAGCTTGCAATAAAGGCAGTGGGGGTTTTGCCTCCCTATCTTTGCTGCCTATTTGTTTTTTAGAGAAAATGCCTTTGATACATGTAAGTTATATTTCCGTGCATTACAAATGATAGATTCCTCCCCCATATCCTGTGACAGCCTTCCCTGGAGACAGACAGTCTGTGTTGTTTTAGTGAGATGAAGAAAGATTAACGGGAAAGGTTTTGCTAGTGTTTGCAGACTTCCAGCCAAAGGGAAAGGTTTGGATTGAGGATTTAGTGAGAATGAGAACTGAAAACTGCTGCTTGCACACAGGGCTCCCCTCTCAAGCGGGCAGCAGCCTGTAAGGAGCACCAGTACATCCCTGATGAACTTTGAGGGTGCAGGCTTGATGTACACTTGGCTGTGCTTCTGCTCAGGTAGACCTGATCCCCCTGCTTTTGTAGGCCTATAGATTATTTTCCTATAATGACCTATATTATAGATTATAATCTATATATATAATCTATACATAGATTATACATAATGTATATTATATAGATTATGTAGTAATCTATATAATTATGTAATAATCTATATAATACACTTGTGCTGGTGCATTGAGTCTTTGGCTGGGCAAGGAGCCTCTATACCACTGGGGTGTGTGAGAAGGTGAGTACATGTGGAGTAGGTGCTCCAGGGGATTCCTTTGTTTTTTCCAGCTTCCATGGGGCTCACCCCACCAGGCATGGACATACAGTCCTACAGCATGAAGCCAAGGCACTGTGAGAGGTGTTCAGCTTATAGATTCAGTGATCTATGTGTCGATGTCTGATCTGCCCTCAAAGTGGATGGAGATGTTAGTAAGTAGGGCACTGAGCTAGTATTGACCATCTCTCTGCAGATCGTAATGGAATTAGACACCTAAATTTAGGTGAATCCAAGAGCTGAGTCCTGGCCGTATTTAAGTTCCTAGGATAGTCAGTGGTGATGCTATGTATGGTTACTGCTCATCTATCTGTATGCAGTGGCAGTAATTAAAGCCTTTGGCTAAAGCACAGACAAGTCCTCACTGAAGTTTCTCATCCTGAGTCTGAATCTGGTTGAGCTCTAGCCCACTGCTTAGCTCCCTGATATCCCTGCTGAGGTTAGACCATCCTTACCTAGAGCCCCCACCTCCTCCCTGCTCGGTGTTGGTACCTGAGGACACATCACAGTTCACAGTGTCTGGACAGACCCATGGTACCTTTTGGCCACTATCAGCCAAAAGCTGCATCTAAGAGCTTTGCACACAAGCTGATTGCTCCTAAATGTGTCATATTACATGTATTTGAGGGAAGGGTGATCAGTTTATAACCCAGAGCTGGAAGGACTAATAGCCCTTGGGGTTTTCTCATCACCAGGAAGGAATTAGCAGCCCAAGCAGCAGGGTCTCAAGGACCTGCAGCCTTGTGTGGTGTTTTCTTTGTGGAGCACAGACAGGATGCACAGTAAAACAGTAAATCAGGTTCAAGCAGTTCTGTTTGATGAAAACAACATCATTTCACAGTGACCCTGAAAGCATTACTATTTGTTTAAGTGTCCTAGCCAGAGGGATTGTAGCTGGATTAAGGAGGAGGAGTTGTGCATGGTGAAAGCAAACTTTCTTGTCTGATTCATTACTGCAAATCCTGCCCTTGCTGACAAGGCTGGTGATGCACACAGGACTTGGTGGCCTTCACCATGGCTAGATATAGGGTTGATACAGCAGCTTCTGCTTTGTGTGAACCAGAAAAGGAGGGCATGGTGGCCTGAAGCCCCATTGTCATGAGAAGGAGCAACAAGTCATGGCAGCAGTTTGGAAAAGCCACCAATAAAAAGTGTTCTGTGCAGAGCCTTGATGGTCCCTCTGACAGCATGAAGGAGAGAAGGCTGTCCAGGCCCTGCTATACTGCAGAGCAGGATGTACCCGCATGGGACTGAGATGCATCATACCCTAAAAGCACCTTTTCATCTTGTAAAGGGTGGTGAGGGAACCCTCAGGTGCCTGCAGTCTGTCTGAAGTTAGAGGTGAAGGAGTCCTGATGAAGTCTGGTTTTGAGCACATCCTGGTGGAAATCAGGAGTGGTTTCTTTGAAGTGGTAAAGAAAAGGCTAATTTTAAGCCAATAAACGTGCATTCACCCTCAGGCTTCAGTGAATGTTAGAAGGATTAATGTGTGAACCAGCCCACTTCCTTACACAGGCAAATCTCCTCATGCTATGAAATTCAGCTTGTTGCAGAAGGCCCAGGTACCACCAAACCCCTGTCTCTTAAGGACTTGCATGGGAGGCCAAAGGTCTATAGACATTATGCTGCCTGAATGTCTGCAGATGGAGAAGTGTAATGGTAAATGAATCTATTACCCAGGATTGCTGATTTAACACCTTTCTTTTACCTCTGAAACAGGCTTCTTTCCGGGTCTTAAATCTGTGTTATCTACAGCTCCCTCGGTGTAATTGGGGATTTGGGGATTAGAGATTGGGAGCCAACATTCACTCCTGCTTTTCCACATTTTTGGAATGTGAGGGAAGAGGCTGGGGGTGGAAGAGTTCTCCTATGTGCAGTTTATTGGTGTGCCTTCGGTGGAGTTTTATTGCTTTGTTAAAAGATGCTGAGCTGTATGATTTATTAGCACTGCCACAGAGACTGTATTAATGATTATTTCACATTCCATGAGATCTTAGTGGGTCCTGCCCATGATGAGGTCAAAACGAAGGGGCATTTGACATAGTACTGCTTTACTTACAATAACAACTGATAAGGAGCCTACAAAATAAGTAAGTCTCTTTGACTGCAAGGAGCGTTATCTTGCAGCAGATATCAACACAGCCTTCCAGAGAGAACTGTTGACCCTTTACTGTGTGTTGTCAGATCTCTAAGAAGTGCCATGGCAAATCTGCATGTGTGCGCACACTTGAAAGTGCTTTTACTTGCTTAGGAACAGCCATCCCAACATACGCAATTACCCCTGACAAATGCAGGCTGCTGAACATATGGGATCATGGGGTTTGGTTGGGAATGACCAGGCCCAGTTGGTATGAAAAAGAGCTTGTAAACATTTGCTTTTCTTTTTCAGGGCTATTCTCTAGTAAAAAGTCAACATGACCCATTTGGAGCCTTCCGGAGCTATGGGTCAGGTCACTAAGCTGGGGCTGGTTAGGCTCAGATTCATACCTGAAATAGCTTGTGGTTCTTTGACTATTTCTGCTGCACATTCAGAGTTCTCTAAAAACATGTGGGTGTTTTGGACTGCAGCTTTCACATTGCTGCAGTGCTGCAGGAGCTGAAGCTTGAGGGAAATCAGTAATGATTCCAATTATTTTAATAATTAAACCCTTATATTAGGCATATATATAGGGATATATTAGGCAGAGAGCTCCATTTTGGATGATTGGCATCTAGCACTGTAGACCAGTTCCATAGGGCTGCATTTGACCTTGCAGATTTGGTTAGGCTAGCTTGGAGCGACAGATTGTTCATGGGTCAGCCTTGTCCTTGCAGCATCTGTACTGGTGGAATCATGGAATTGTTTAGGTTGGAAAAGACCTTTAAGATCAAGTCCAGCCTTAAACCTAGCACTTCCAGGTCCACTACTGAACATGTCTGTAAGTGCCACGTCTGCACATCTTTTGAATACCTCCAAGGAGGCTGAGAAAGTTGGGGCTGTTCATCCTGGAGAAGAGAAGGCTGTGTGGAGACCTCTGAGCAGCCTTCCAGTATCTGAAGGGGGCCTACAAGGATGCTGGAGCAGGACTCTTCATCAGGGACTGTAGCAATAAGACAAGGGGTGATGGGTTGAAACTGAAACAGGGGAAGTTCAGGTTAGATATAAGGAAGAAGTTCTTTATTGTGAGGGTGATGAGGCACTGGAATGGGTTGCCCAAAGAAGATAAATGCTCCATCCCTGGCAGTGTTCAAGGCCAGGTTAGACAGGGTCTTGGGCTTGGAATTAGAAGCTCTTAAGGTCCTTTCCACCTCTAGCTGTTCTATGATTCTCTGGTGACTCCACCACTTCCCTGGGCAGCCTGTTCCAATGCTTGACAACTCTTTCGGGGAAGAAATTCTTCCTAATAACCAATCTAAACCTCCACTCATGCAACTTGACGCTGATAACGCAGCAATCACACCCTGTGCTAGCTCTCCCTTGCTTCCAAAGCAGATTTTACACTGTTTTGTTAATTTTTTACAAGCTACTACTGGCCAAGCAGAGACATTCCTTGTCTGTTATTCACACGGAGAAATGCTTGATTAGGGCTTCTCTTCCTGGAAACATCAGTGAAGCTGATGCCCTGGATACTCTTCTGCAGATAAGATTAACATTGAAATCAGCATGCTTCTGACTGGCTTAGGGTGGCAGTTGCAGAAAGGCTGTTTTGGATGGAAATAAGAAGTTTTCCAAAGGATTTCCCATATAATTTGTCAAGCACCGCTTGCTGGTGGGTGCTGGTGGCAAAGAACTCACCTAATCAAGAGGGATACCTATTTTCATGTTGTTCCTTTTGCTGGCAGTGGCTGTGAGGGTTGCTGCTGTGAAGGGAATGAGTCACTCATCTGTTTGAAGCAGTGAAGAAAGGTTCAGTGTGTTCCCATTGATATAAACATGAAGCTGTGATGTTGGTGGTTTCCTTTTCTTTCTCTTTCAGTGTATTTGGTTTTCATATCAGGGAGGTCAGGAATTCATGTTTGCTGCCTTTGAGGAGGAAGGGATCATGACTTTTTTAGCCCTTTTTGGCTGCCCATCCCAAATTGCTGTCATCGGAGCACCACAGAGCCTGTTTCACTTGCCATTTTCATGGGGAACCTGCCTAAGCATTCAGCCTCATGGAGCTATTTTACTTCACTTGTTTTTATTAAAGTCACTGAGCAATACAACTGTGGAAGGCAGCCAGGCTTTGTTTCATGGCATTACAATCTGAAGGATGTGAGGATCAGTGTGCAGCATTAGAGTGGCTAGATTGTCCTGCCTGGAACAGAGCTGGGAGGTTCATCTACTTAGTCTTTTATGGGGGCACAAACCTGTGTTTGATTAAACCCATTCTAGCATCAGTCTATGTAATTATTTCCCTGCGGGCAAGTAAAGGATAGAGGGAAGCAGCTGGCATGTGATAGTCTCCTTTCAATAATCAGGAAACCTCATTTCCCAGCATTTTTCTTAAAAAATCCCACTGACTTAACCCCAGTGGGTTTTGCCTCTTTAGGGTCTCTTACTTAGCAAAATGCTGAAGTAATTCCTCTGGTATAGGACCGGTCCAGGAGAAGGTTCCTTTTCCTGCCCTCCAAGTGATGTAAGAGACTGCATCCTCCTCCATTGCACTCCACACAGGTAAATTTTCTCCAGTAAAGAGTTGTCACCTGGGACATATAAATCTAAATATAGGGAAAATTCAGATTGGATATAAGGAAGAAGTTCTTCCTTATGAGGGTGCTGAGGTGCTGGCACAGGGTGCCCAGAGATGCTGTGGCTGTCCCATCCCTGGCAGTGCTCAAGGCCAGGTTGGACACAGGGGCTTGGAGCAGCTGCTCCAGTGGAAGGTGTCCCTGCAAGTAGGAGGGGGTTGGAACTGGGTGAACTTTAAGGTCCCTTCCAACATAAACCATGCTGTGATTCTATGGTATGTGTGCATATTTAACATATAAACCCCAGCCACTGTCTTGTAAACACTTGTTGGCTGCTAGTCCTTCTGAAAGATGGAACAACGGATTTCACTCTCCAAGTAAAATCTGAACCCCAAGGGGCACATCCCCACCTGACATCAACAGCACACCATGGTTCTGTCATCATTTTTACTTTCATTGGATCTTTAATTAGAATAATAAAACCATCCTCACCCCCACAGAGACCATCTGTGGAACTGACTCTTTCTGTCTGATGCAAACCCAGCTTTTTAAAGCAGAAAACGTGTCTGAAAATAGATTGAAAGTGATGTAAAAGCCACACTCTTCAAAGAAAAACACCAACCCATTTTGCCCTCATGGTTCTGCAAAGGATTTTATCTTGTGCAAATGTGTTTCTCCCTCGGCCCCTTGCCCTCACCCGGAGCTGTAAGTCTGCTTTTGTTAGGCCACTGTTGCAGAGCTAAATCCTGGAAACGTAATTTATTCAAAGTGTTCTGCACACATGTAAATGGGCAAAACTTATTGACAGCTGAGTTAAAGTGTCTCTTTCTTCTGCGTAACAAGGCACTTCTGCTGAATCTTTCAACCGCTGGCTTTGTTCCTTCAGACGGGTGAAAAGAGCTTATAGGGGGGAGAAACAGGCAGGCAGGGAAAATACCTCTGGTTGTGTGTTGTGGTCTGCATGGTCACAAATCTGCACATGTACAGTGTGGCGGCACCTCTTCCCACACCTACATCTGCATTGCATTGCAAGGTGTATGTGTGATGCACAAATCTGGGCATGTATTTGATCATAGAATCCCAGACTGGTTTGGGTTGGAAGGGATCTTACAGCTCATCCAGTTCCAACCCCTGCCATGGGCAGGGACACCTTCCACTGGAGCAGCTGCTCCAAGCCCCTGTGTCCAACCTGGCCTTGAGCACTGCCAGGGATGGGGCAGCCACAGCTTCCTTGGGCACCCTGTGCCAGTGCCTAAAGATATAACAAGATATTAAAGATATAATGATATAAGAAGAGCTGCTGTGGCTGCATGGAAGGGCATAAGGTCAGTGTACGTGGTCCTTTGAAAAGCTCCAAGTGGCTGTTTGTCTACCTTCAACTGTATAAAATGACAGTCCCCAAAAGGCTCTTGGTATTTGTGTGTAGTATTCCAAGCACACAGCCGGCTGAGCTGAACTTTCTGCTGCTTAAGCACTCCTCTTTCCTCCTCCATACAAGGCCTTGAATTAGCTAATTAAAATCTAGTGGAGAGAGGGAACAGTCTGCAATGTGGTGAGCGCACCAGATTTCTGAGGTCATTGCTGGTACAGAGTTCCTTCACTCTGTCCCATGAAAAGATTTTTAAGTATTCATTGGAAATCTCCCATGGATTTAACTTCTTCCTTTGTTTTGCTTTGCAGCAAAAGCTTGATTGAAAGTGGCTGTGGCAGCAGTAATGCCTGGCTGAGTTTGGAGAAAACAAGCTCTAGACCCATTTAGAGGTTTCGTTTGAAAGCAGCTTCCATTATCTCCTATTAGGGGCTGTGGGTAGTAAGTAGCAGTGCGAATGCATGTGTGTGTTCATCCATTGTGACTTCTTTATCAGTTTTGGTTTTTAACCAGTGTTTTTTAGGAAGAGATGGTATTATGTTTTTATATGTATGTAGGTAATTAATGTCTGATAAACCTGAATCCAGATTCCTAGGGATAAACTTTGATGCAGGACCCTAGCAGTATTAAGCCAGTTGATTCCAGAGGTAAAATACAACTTATTCCACTCTATCCATCCCTCCTTCAGAATTTCTTCACCATTACATGGAAGAAAAATGAAGAAAATTGGTATTTTTTGCCCTCTGCTTTTTATTTTTTTGGGAAGACAAAATTTTAAAGCTAGAAATACCTCCTGGAATTGAAGACATCAGTTAGTGTAACCTGATCAAAGGTACCTCATGTTCTGTCAAGCAGTTAGCACCAAAGACACCTGTAGGGTAGAAGCAGTTCTGCCTGGGTATTGCAGCCCCACTCATTTTAGTGGTACTGGATGAAGATTTAGTTTGGCTTTGTAAAAGTGGAGTCGATCAAAACATGAAATGAGTACTTATTAACTAAGAGCATGGCTAGAAATGTTTTGTCTTAATCCTCAAGCAAATAGGGCACATGGAGGCAGTACTGGCTTCTGCAGCGTGTCTTAAGCAGGGAAGTTCTGCCTTAGCAGCTTGCTGTGCTGGGACAAAGAACTGTTTGTCAGCAGAGACTGTTTCATATAAAAATCATATTTTCAGGTGAGTTTCATTCTGGAGGCCCTTCTCTCCCCACATCCTTTCCTGCTGCTGGCTGCCTGCTCTCTTCTCTCACTTCTCTGGCTGCATTGGGCCAATCCGACTCATAACACTAATGCAACAAAACATTTTCTGCTGGATTAATGACCTGACTCTCCCTTCTTACTACATCAGTACCTAGGGAGTGACCACACCGTGAGGGGAGGAAAGACTTGGTTTGGTTTTGCTGTAGTGTTCCTTTGGATATAGGTCTCTCCAAGTTCATATAACCTAAATGCCTTCTTGGTGCTGGTGGGGGTTGCTTGGTTTCATCTTTGCATTTTGAGGCTCAGCTTGAAAGAGCTCAGATTTAGGTCTTTGAGTTCTTCATGGAAGTGAAAGGTCTGATTCTGTGGTGCCTTGAGCTTTCTATTTTTGTTAGGCTACTGATAGGAAAATGCCACTTGCTGTTTAGATTGATAGGAGAAAACAGCTCCTAAAAATACCCTTTTTGTGAGGGTTTTCCCTGACTGCTGGAGAAATGTAGGGAAGGCTCTGTGCTGGGACATGAGAGAGGCTAGAAGCAAGCCAGAGAGTGGGGGGAAAAGCAGTCAGTCTGCACTTCCAGAGCCTGAGGTGGTGGGAAGGAGTTAAGATGAATCCTATGAATCCTAAGGCAGTTTCAGACCACTCTTGTAGGTTCTCCTCATGGGTCATCCTTGCCTTGAGCAAAGAAGGTGGAGTTGGGGTGATGTTAGGCATTGTTCACCAGTCACACAATGCCTTCTTAAGCTGGAGGCTTCCTTTGAACAGGAATTTCAGCATGCTGGATGAAGCAGGGAGCTTCCAGAAGGGAATACAAGCAGGAAGGACCCTCGGGACTCTTTGGGATGGATGTTAACTCTATGCTATGGTGGACAAGAGGATGTTTGACTGTTGTCCTATGAGTCTGTCTTTCAAGAGCGAGACTCCTGGGCTGACCAAGCATTGTGCTGTGAGGATTAATATTAAATTAGCTAAAACCAGATTACCTAGTGAAGCCTCATTCTTGGAGGGGGGTGTGATGGGGTTGTCAGACTTGGGCAGGGCCTCCCTGTGGCTGCACTGATTTCTGTCAGCTTTATAAGTGCAGCCGTGAAATTAACCATTTAACCATGTAATGACTTTTTATTTGATTTAATCTTTCCAACACTATTTACGCACAAGCATCAGGAGGGCTGGGGTTTCTAATGCAGCACTTCTTTAGCTCATTTCCTGCTCAGCTGTTGTCCTCTCTAGCCCCATGTCCCCTGACCCGGTGGCAATGTGGCTTTTTGGAGGTCACATCTGCAGCTCTGCAATGACCACCTCAGCCTGCTCTGCTCCTTAGGGAGCTGGAGCCAACCATAGCCTGCAACCATCCGGCTTCTGGCTTGCTTCAGCTGTCATACTCAGCATTGACCTGCCTGCTATCGCGGCCATCAGGAACGTTATCTCTGGACCTGGTGTCTGATGAGGCCGTCCTGGGGCAGGAGCACTTACTGGAAAATGATTTATACTAATTAGGTGGCTCAGAGGTTTCTTGTGGAACAGTAGGAGGGAAGACACAAGGTCAGTCGTCTTTATTCTCCAAAAAGCCATCATCACCTGATAAAGATTCAACTGCCTTTAGGTTTTGAAGAGGATGTTTCATGCTGCTTCAGCCAAAGCGGGGAGTGAAGACTTCAATCTTGCGACCTTTGTTCTCTAAAGAGCGTGTCAAGTTTTGGCTGTGCTGCTGGCCTTGACTTTTAATTGTTGAAGAGGATGTGAGATCAGCCCTAAGTCTTTGTGCTGCAGCTTACCCGGTGGGAGAGGGGAAGTGCTGTGCTTCTCTGCACATGGCTGCCACGATTTAATGTGAAGCAAGCATAACCAGCCTCCCCTCCAAATAATGAGCTACCTCTTAAAAGCAAGAATTAAAACAAAGCAAGAATGAGATGGCTATTAGAGATGGGAAACCTGACAATATCAATAGCTGTTTTCATGCAGAGTGTTACACCATGATGCAATAGGGGATTGCCCTTAATATAGCTTGTCTTTAGCATAAATTTAATCCCCGTATGATGATCCAAACCCCACTGTCTTCCTCAGTGATGGCATGTGCTTGTGGGTATCAGAATCTGGCCTGACAAGGCTGCCTCATGTCTCAGAACCAGTTCTCACCCCACTGTGACCCAGCTGAAGCTGATGCACCAAGGGGAGGACACAACAGGATGGGTTTGTGAAGGGCTGGTATGACTATTGCTGCCAGGATTTGGGGAAAGGGACCTTGTTCTGTGTTTACATCAATCCTGATCTCTGAGAGGCATTTCTCTGCCTTGCTGTCAGCCCACCATGTGTTGTTCTGGTGGGGGAAAGAGACCTGTAGTGGTTTACAATCTCCTTTAGAAGCATATCTATAAATGAGGTGCCCTGTAGACCATGTAAGGCCATGCACTATCGCTCCATGTCTCTTGTGTGTACCATCCTGTGATTACCTGGCATCCTCCCCTTACCCCTTGTGCTGGCGTTTGCAAGGAGGCCCTTGGAAAGCAACTACCTATGCTCTGCTGGCTTTTCTAGACAGCACAAGTGATTTATTGCCTTTATATGCCTCTTTGGCCCTTTTACTTGACATAAAAACAGTGGAGTATGACTCAAAATTTCTCTGCTTCTCTGCAGAAAAGAGCCAGGCATTAGAAGGTGCTTCCTCCTTTCTCCCCCAGCATGCCAACCTTCTCACTCATGGTGGTGGACAGTCATTGTTTGGCTGATCTCACCCAGGATAGTGCCCAGTGTGTTGAGTAGTTACTGTCTTGGTTTCAGGGTTGCTGAGATGTCTCCTGTGGGGAATGGCACTCAGGAGCTATCTTGTTTTCTTGACAAACATCTCCTTACAACCTTGCTGTTCATGGAGGTGATGTGATTTTCAGGCTGGCCTGGAGCCTAGAAGTGAACTCATAGGCCTCAAGGAGCAATAAGTGCTGCAGCATTTTAACCAGCCCAGCCAAGCTCTGTGTGTGTGTGTACGTGTGTGAAAGCACTTTCCAGCAGGCTGGCTATCTGGAATGATAACCCACTTGGCCCAGATCCATTCAATTGTGATAGCAAGCTGTAATTCTCTGGTCCCATCAGAAAACCCAAGCCAAACAAAGGTATTTCCTCCTGAAAATAGCTTGTTTTAAACTGAGCACATGTCACCTGTAGTGTGTGAGTAGAACAAGCCTCTCTCAAGCTCAAAGCAAAGGAACTGCTGGGAAAGCTGAGGCCTGAGCTGGTGCCTTTGCATCAGTGAGGCATATCCCAGGTAATCAATCTGAAATCAGCTCCCCTCATTCCTCTTCCAGGTGCTGCTGCCTTTGCAAGGGTTATAGCAAAGGGATTTAAAGGCAGTGAACATGCTCATGATGGATTTGGAGGTTCTGTAAGCAAAGCCTCTAGCCTGTGGCTTGGAAACAGAATCTGTTCTTTTATATTTGCATTGTGCTCCCCTATAATTGGCTCTGGAGATGCTGGGCTGGCTCCTTTGAGAAACCAAGGAGCTTGCAAAGGTGTTGAATGATTCTAGTATGAGCTGAAAGGAGCTGTGAGTGCTTCACAAGCCCATCAGGAGTGAAAAGCCTGACTTATGGTACCAAAGCAGTTTTGTATCTGGCTAGAGCCCAAGAAGGAGGCAAGAGAGAAAGGCAAGTTTATGCATTTGCATTTTCCAAAGGTCTTAGAGCTTCAGATCATAGGATTGATGAAGGCTTTGAGTTGGGGCCCATTCTTATTTTACAGTGTCTGCAATCGTTGCTCTATTGCTGTCTGAAGAGCCTGTCAAATGGGGTCTTTGAGGATATATGCTGGGCTATGGGCTAGAAGACCTGGTGTGGGAATTGTCTGATCTGTCTTAAGTGCCTGCATTATGATGAGATGAACAGAGTCTCTCTATGCTCGTGGTACAGGGAGCTGAACACAGACAGCTGCACTGTGAAAATCTAGGCTCCTATTTGGTTTCCCAAACACAGATAACTGACTGGTACATGGGGAATCTTGGCCAAGGCTCTGTTACCCTGCAAGAATATAGGCATCCCATAGGTTCGGGGTCCTAACTGCCAGCTCCATATGGATGACCTGGGGTATCTTGTGCTGGCCTGGGCATTCTATGTGTGAAGTGACTTGAGGCCTTAAAGCCAAGAGAGTTCTCTCCCATCTCCATGTCTAACAATGGCTCTGACACTGATTTATCCTCACATGGTGGCAATTCCCTTTGGAATTATTGTGGGTCTTAGAATATGTCCTTCATTTACCACAATTTGAAAGCCCAAGGAAAATTAAAACCTGTGATTTCATATTTCTGTGCATTTTTTTCTTTCTCTTAATCCTAAATCAAGATATTTCTCCAGAAAACCTTTGTCAGCTTGCTGGAATCCGTTTAATAACACCCAAGCATGGGGAACAAGAAGGCAATATTGGGAAAATCATTTGTTTAAAACCAATGTAGTGAATTTTGGACTGACGTAAAGTAGCAGCAGCACTAAGCTAGGGCTTCAGTGCCCTGCATCTACAGCCATGATCCAGATTTTCATGGGCATGCATTGTGCTAGGGAAAGGTACCACCCACCCCAGGGCATCTCTTGCAGAGCTGTGATTTCTACCCACCTCCTCAATGTGATACGGTTGAAAAACACAGCGAAAAGGCTGGAGAACACTGTTGTTATATAGACCTCCAGCATTTTCTGTTTGCCATGGACCAGCCTGCCCTGAAAGCCCTTGAGCCGTCAGAACTTTTCCCTCTCAGCTTCCTGACAAGAGTGTGTGCACCACAGTCCAGAAAGACTCCTGCCAGGGCCCAAAAAGGAGAGACAGTGTTGCTTTGCTCGGAGTTGTCCTTGTGCATTTTCCTCCCTCTTGTTACTGAGATAAGGAGTCCGTGAAAGACTGTGCAAAGCACCATGTCGGTTTAATCAGCGTACGAGGGAGAAACTAGATATGCCCTGTTAGTGCAGTCACAGTCCAAGCATGAAATTAAGTGAAGGTGGGGGTGGATGCGATGGAGAGAAACGCTGTCCATGTCTCAAGCATGTAGCTGAGAGTCCATGGAAAGGGAGAACTGAGCGAGTGCCCTTGCAGAAAGCCTCTTGGAGCCTGGCAGGCTGGGGTTGCTGTGCCTTGCAATTATTGCACATAATAACCCAAAGTGGGTCACGCTGCTGTTTTGTGCGACGGTATTAAATGGCACTTTGGGAGAGTGTGCATGCTGATTACAGCTGGTGAGGAATGCCATCGCTGTAAGAGGGGTGGAAAAGAAGAAGTGAGTATGAAAAGATTTTCTTTGTGCCTTAAGGGATGTGAGAGTAGCGTTTTCCCCGTCACCGCAGAGATCAGTGGAGAGTTTCACTCACTCGATCCAAACATCAGACCCGGAGGCTGCATGTTGACATGGGATTTAATGCAACCTGTCTGCTTAAGTGCTCCTTGAAGACATGGGGCTGTGTGGTGGCTAATCCTTCCTAGCCTGAATTGCTGCATAGCAGTGCTGTGCACTGCCAAATGGTTCCTGTCCTTCATCCCAGAGCTGACAGTGTGATTGTGTGTCTGACACCCTTCACTGCTGAGAGAAGTGGTCCTACCTGCCTGCTGCCCCAGACCACCTACCAGCAGTGCTCTACCCATTCCTTAGTGCTGCTGTAAGCTGTAATAAACTGACCCTAATTAAAACCAACTTCAGCTACAGTAGTGATTTAGGCCAATGTGCAGTGCACCACTACAGCTCTACTTTCCCTTTATGGCTGTCTCATGTGGGTGCAGGATGAGGCTAGGTGAGCTACAAGTGACCTGGAGTCAATCCTTTTACAAAGAAGTTGATACAGGTTGAGGTTTTCCTGCCTGTCCTGCAGAGCCTCCCAGATTGATGGCTGGAAGCTTTATACCAAAGATTGCTCCAGGCTGTTGTTGTGGTTCTCTGCTCTTGATGTTCTGATGCACATGAGCCATAGGATTTTCTGTTGGTGTTGTCTATTAAAATGAAATGTCTTTTTGACAGTGTAAGTAAAAGGAAAAATTACTTAGAGGAGAATGTGATTCAGGACTCCCCTCGCAACTGGTGGAGAAGCCTTTCTTGACGCACTAATTTTGCCGTCAAGTCTGACATTTTGCATTTTCTGCAATGATTTTAAATTGCTATTTAAGCTTAAAAACCAAAAATGTTGTAAATTGAATTGCTTCTGACAATACCCAACTGTAAATAGATGTCACAAATGTGACAGTTCTTTCTGATTTGACAATTAAATGGGGAATCCACAAACAATGCTATTGCAGTGACATGCCATGCAGCCTCAATCTCTGCTGTTTAATTATCCTCTTTCTGCATACTGATGAAAGCACTTTCCAGCTCTCTCAGAATGAACACATTGAGCAGAATACTTCTATGTGCATCTTATTTTTGTCTTAAAGCAAAGAATTATTTTAGCAGCATCAGCCTACCCTTTGAGCTCTTTGTGTTCTACCTTATTCAGGCCTCTGCCCTGATGAAACTCACGGGTATTGGACCTTGTAGTGGAGAGGTCTTAAAATGCTTTACAGAGGCAGTTGGCAGCCTTGTCTCTGCTTTACAAGTCCAAGACACAGGGAAGAGCTTTCTCTAAACCAGGCAGCAAGGAAAAGAATCACAGAACAATTTGGATTGGAAAGGACCTTAAAGCTCATCCAGTTCCAACCCCCTGCCATAGGAAGGGACACCTTCCACTAGATCAGGTTCCTCAAAGCCCCACCTGATAGTGGCAGTGTTGTAGACTGGTGTTAGCTCAAACTGCTGCTGTCTGCTTTTCCTCCTATGGTTCTTCACCCAGGGCTAGATGTGCTAGCTACTAATATATGGAGAATGAACTGAATTTGACCTCGCTTATTTTGTGTGTACAATATAGAGGGTACAAATCTGAGTGTGTAATTTTGCAGATATGGAGACAATTCCCCAAAATAGGACTATGGGTGAAAGAATTTTCAGAGATAAGTGAAGACAGGGATGCTTTGCTGAAAGGGGCTTCTCCAATATGCTGCAGAATGTGATATTCTAGCTGCTGCTGCTGTAGCTGTGCAGCATCATTGTGGAAATCATGTCATGGCTCTTTTGTTTCTTATTCTTAGTTACACTTGATAGTTCTGAGTACATCAGTTCAGTGCTGGTTGGACAGCTTACTCCTGCTGTGGGAATGAGCTTTCTGTGAGCTACATAAAATCATATGGCACTTGTTCTGACCTGATGACATAGATCCTCTGCTTTCTGCCTGCTTCTAGTTGGGTTGGAAAGGGTCAGGAAGCAGCATATATATTGCTTTGGATGTAGTCCTCACTGCTGCTTTTCCCATTGTGGCATGCTGTAGGTCAGTCCCTAGCATAGGGGCATCAATCCTGCATGGCTGCAGGAATTGCTTTGCTCTGAAGCCATGCACAGAGCGTTGCCCTTCATCCAGACTGTGATCTCTGCCATTCTCCAGCTTGGTCCCCCAGATTCCCCACCTCCTTTCCTGCCCAGGCCCTTTGCATGCAATGCGGTGGTGACCTACAGAGCCGTCTCCCTGCCAGACACCCGGGCATCCTGCCAGCCGCCCTGCTCCCTTGGGCTGACAAAGGCTGGGGTTGCTGTGGGAGGAAGCGTGTGCAGCTCCCAATGGGAAAAGGAGAGCGAGCACTTTGTATCACTTGACAGGAAGGCCTCTGCTTGACAAAAGAGCGTTGCTGACAGGCTCCAAAAAGCAGCCTGGGGCTTGTGTTTCCTGAGCCAGCAAGACACTGCAAGCCTTAGTGCAGAGGGGTTAAAGAGATGGGAGCAAGAACAGGAACCTTGGGTGTTTGCGGACACTGGCATGGCTTCTGCTTCCTAGAAGGTGAGGTTTTGCCTTCATCCCTTCCAGGTTTTTCCCTGCAGCAGCTGGGGTATTCGGGATGCTTTGGGAAAGCACTTCCCCTTCTGCTCCTGCCTTGGAGGCTCGCACAGCAGTGAAGTAATCTGTGACATTCAGACAGCGGGAAGGGGAAGCTGCTGCAAAATGAAACAACAGCATCAGGAAGCGGCACCGTGCTCTTTCCCACTCCCAGCTGGGAAATGACAACACTACATTCGAAGTAGTTAATGGACAAGGCTCAAAGCCCATCGCTGGTCCAGCCCTTGCTGAGCAGCGATGGGTAATCACCTCCCTTGGCTGTCCCCAGTCGGTGCTGTCTGCCCAGTGGGCTCAGGGGTACCAGGAAGATGATACAGGCGAGATGCCAGCAAAGAGTCACTTTAACAGCAGGCGCTGCACAGTAACACCTGGCAAAACAGTTGCTTGGGTTTATAGCTTCTATGAAGACCCTGGAGGGTGTTTCTTTTACATTTCAATTCCTGCTGGTTATATTTTGCAGGAAAACCGGAGCCTACCCCCTTCCTTTTAAGGCGGCTGTTACTTTTACAGATGTATTGCAACCCAAAGTTTCACAGCCCAAATCCAGTGTGTAATGTGTCAAAGCGAGACTGCCGGAGGCAAGCTGACCACTTGGGCAGCCTTTGGAGAATGGTTTTTCTCTCCTCCTCCCATTCTCAGTGCAAATCAACCCTTGTGTGCAAGGCACTGCCTCTCCACACAGGTGTCTGAGTGCAGCAGGCTGGTCCTGCTTAGACTCATAGAATGGGTTGGAAAGGACCTTAAGATTATCCAGTTCCAACCCCCATTTCATCCATGGCTTCTCTTTAATGCACATGAAAGTGCGGGGAAGTCAATGACCCTTTTTGTTTGTTTCCAACCGTAACTTTTCTATGATTCTATGATAATCTGTGTATACAGACAGCCAACAGGCAGTTGAGCCATAGCTCTCAGGCAAAGGATGCAGTTTGTTCCTGGGGTAATATAATCCTAGAAGGAGAGATGCTTAGTTTTGTGGATGCTTGTGTTTGTTAGCACCGATCTGTCAGTGTGAGGAGGACGTGAAAGGGAGTGTGTAAGAAAGTTGAGGTATCATCTAACTGTAGGCATCTAATTTGGGTATCTAAGTGAGGACTTGGAGTGGTGTCTACTCTGTCCATTAACCACATGGGAGGGTAAAGATAGGCAGTCTAAATAGCTCCAGACATTTGAGCCTACAGGATAGCCCCTGGAGTGAAACAGTGCTGAAAATGCCATCGCTTTAATGGTTGGAATGGGGCTGGACAGTGCACCAACAAGGAGCTCATGTGCCAATGAAATGCAAGGGATCATAGCGACAGGTCTCAGTCATTATCCAGCCCTGCTAATCTGAACCAGAAATGTTTCCCTTACTTCCCTAAGAGCAAGCAAAAGCAACCTCACTTTTCCCTTCTGCAATACTTTCTCTCTTTAGGGGGTAAAGAAGAAATCAACCTGGCACATCAGGGCTGATGGCACCAGCCAAGCACCTTAACATTGACAGCAAGATCCATAGACCTTAAATCCTCAAAGGCAGATTGTATTCTTTGTTTATGTATGACTGCAATGTAAAACTAGGCAGGCAAAGCCTCTTGGAGGATGTTGTGAATGAAGTTGCTGTTTGACAGGAGTGTTTAAAAAGGATGAGTGCTTGACCGGAAACAAAATCTTGTCCACCAAAGACTCACCATGATGACTTTTGAGCCTAGGATGCAGCTTGTCTTCTGGGGATCCTAGACTGGGTTTTCCATTACTTGGAGCAGTTCTCAGGGTTAGGATACAGTTCCTGTTCTTTTTAAATCAGATTTATTCTATAGCAGCCATGTTTTTTTTTAGCATGCACCAACAATCTTAGGAAGTAACAAAGTTGGTGGAGCCCCACAAGTTGCCCCTACAGCTTCCAGCCCTTCTCTTTGCATGCTCTGACTTGATGGCATTACCCAAGAGATGCTGTCATCTCATCACTGCGCTGCCATCACTGGATATGTGGAAAGGAGAATACACTCCATGGCGTGTAGGTGTGTATTTGGTACAAAATACCAAGCTGGTCCTACATATTGCTGAGAGGTTGCTCTCGCTGTAATTGAGGGTCTCCCCATCCACTGGCTTTGTGGGTTGTCACTGCAGCCCTTCAGATGTTGGTGGCCTGAGAGGTTACCCCCATCTTCATGGAGCTGCCTTGTGCTCACACAGGGATGACATCAGTGTCTGTCCATGTCTCGGTGGGGTTTTTGGAGTTGCTTCTGAGTGTTAAAGTCAGTTTGTGTTTTGTGCCTGGTTTTTATCACCCAGGTTCCACCACTGTCAATCCTCTTCCAACTGCTTATGTTAATCCTCTCTGTGGCTATTTCTTTTCCTCTACCCAGCGCTGGTCTCCCCAGGCCTCTCATCCTGCTGTACAGCTAAATCCTGAGAGCACTGCACTCTTCACCTGCATCCTGAATCAACATGAAATGCCTGCAGTTTGTCTTGGCCAGGTGCACTAAGCAAGCAAAGATATTAAATGATGTCACCATCTACTGATGGTGTTGTTTTGGTCCTGGTTTGCTACAGAAAGCAAGAGTGCAGCTGTGAGCTGTAAAGAGGAGGCCCCTTGCATGCATGTATGTCTGGACCTGTGGTGTCCCAAAACCATGTTTCCCTATATAGTGAGTCTGATTTTGAAGTGTCTGCTTACTTATGATTGTGCAAACCTGTGTGAAGGCTGGGGTGACCTGCCCTTGGGTGATTCCTGCCCCTGCAATCAACCTGCTGTGGGACTGTGGCCAGGTCATTTCATTGCATGGTGTGTTTGCACCATACCTCATTTGATAGGGCTCTCATTCTGGCTGGGACCTTGGGGGAGCTGTCATAATCATGGTGTAAAACCCTATTGTGTCAATGTGACAGGGCTTTAACCTGTTTTGCATCACTGTAAGTGACTGTCTTGCCTGTAACAGAAGGACAAATATACACTCTCTCTTTTCTGTTTATGTAATTACATTAGCCCTGCTATAGAGAGTGAAATAAAATCAGGGACAGAGCTATTTTCCATCAGAAATCATAGCCCTATTGCATTGATATGAAAGTGCCTCACAAAGTTGTGTGGGCTTGAACATAAGACCCGAACAATCCTCTTGAAAATAAGGCTTTCTTAAGGCAATTTCCACACTTTAGGTGTTGCTGCTCTACATCAGTCTGGATTTCAAACTCTCTGAAACTGTATATGAAGCAAAATACCCACCTTCTGCCTGCCTCTGGATGGCAGGAGGGTTTCCATGCTCTTCCCTGCAGGCTGGGAAGGATATGGGCTTTAGGGGGAGTGGGCTGGATGGAGGAACAGAACTCAGGGAGCAAAATGATCTCGGTTGTGTTGTCCTCTTTGGAACAGGCTCCACATTCAGCCCAGGTCAATGAGCACTGTCTGCAGATAAAGAGCTATTCTGGTGAAGTGTAATGAGAGGGGAGGTGTAGATGCAATAAAGCCTTAAATATATGCAATACATACCCACAGCTGAGCCTCTTCTCCCTGGAATTGGAGCTTCTGATCTGTTTCAGGAAGTGGTCCTCCTTAAATTAACAAATCAGACAAAGCTGGCAGTAAATAAAGGGACTGGTGTGACACAGAGGCAGCAGCAGCTTTGCTATGGGAACACCCCACAGTAGATGGGGACACTGCCCACCAGCTTCTTAATCTGAAACCACCGTGTGCTCGTCTTGGAATGGGTTTTAAATAGCAAGTCAAGAGGGAAGACACATTTGTTTGGGACTGAGGAGGGAGCCAAGCCTGAGATAGTGCCACTTGCTGCAGTGTCTGCACAAGCACGGATGGAAAGAGAAGAGCCCCTCTTCCCATCATCCATGGATTTTTTGGCTTCAAAGGTGAATTTTTCCTGATAAATGCCTACTGGTGTGGGGGTTGGAGGAGGAAAAGTTGGCAACTGAGGTAAAGAAGCGTCTGTGCTTTATCTGATGAGACAGTGGTCCAGACTGGCTGCAATAGGTAGGTAGGGTGTGATGTAGAATGATGTCGTGGGTAGGGCATGGTGGTGATAAACTCCTGAGGTGGCTGGTGAGCATGGTGTGTATGTGTGGTGACAGTGTTAGTGGTGAGGGTGATGGAGCAGGGCAGGGTGTGACAGATGGGATAGAAGGGAAGGTCCTCGTGGTAATGGGAACTGGATCCAGGCTGTGTGCAATGAGGACGCCAAGGTTTTCAGGGGAAAAAGGATGGAAGGGACATCAAATACAAGCAAGATTTATGAAATGCAGCCTTGTTTTCTGGTGTTTGTGAACCCTTCAGCTGGCCAGGGATGGCTCTTGTCCCATCAGGTGTCCTACACTTTCATTTAAATAGTGCTTATGGGGTTTTCCCGATTTCTGCAGATGCTGCAATGGTGAATGAGGCCTTACAGCCAAAGCAGCTCTTTTGAGGTCAAGGGAGTAGAATCAGTCCATGCTCCTGAAAAAATGGTGGAGGAACCCTCTAAAGTGGGATTGTTCCAAGGTGCGAAGAGACAGGGGTGAACCTCACTTCCCAGCCTCCTGCAGTCATAAAGTCATAGAAACACAGCACAGTTTGTGTTGGAAGGGACCTCAAAGCTCACCCAGCTCCAACCCCTGCCATGGGCAGGACCCCCTCCACTGGAGCAGCTGCTCCAAGCCCCTGTGTCCAACCTGGCCTTGAACACTGCCAGGGATGGGGCAGCCACAGCTTCTCTGGGCACCCTGTGCCAGCGCCTCAGCACGCTCACAGGGAACAGCTTCTGCCTAAGAGCTCAGCTCAGTCTCCCCTCTCTTGGGCAGGTTCAAGCCATTCCCCTTGGCCTGTCCCTCCATGCCCTTGTCTCAAGCCCCTCTCCAGCTTTCCTGCAGCCCCTTTAGGCACTGGAGCTGCTCTGGGGTCTCCCCTTCAGGAGCCTTCTCTTGTCCAGGCTGCCCCAGCCCAGCTCTCTCAGCCTGGCTCCAGAGCAGAGCTGCTCCAGCCCTTGCAGCAGCTCCATGGCTTCCTCTGCACTTGCTCCAGCATTCCATAAAATTACTAAAGGTACTAAGTGTCCATTTTCACCCTTTGGAGGTTCCCTCCCTTGTCCTGGGGATTAACTGGGACATGAAGCAAGGAGGAGGTGGGTGCTGGAGCCTGGTGTCTGTCTCAATACGAAGAGGTGTGGGTCTGCTGTGTGACTGGGTTGCCTGCACTTGCGTCTCACTTGCACTCTCCAAGACATGAGCTGTGTCTTTTGAAGTGTATACCCACTTCCTTGTACCTATTTGGACCAAACAGATAAGAGCTAAACCTTCAGCCAGGAGTGCTCTCCTCATTTATTAGAGCCTTGACAAGTTAAATAGAGGTAGAGATTAAATATGAATGGGACTTATGTTGGAAAGATCAACCTGAAAGACATTAAAGAAAAGGGAGTTAAGTCAACAGGAAAGTCACCTGCCTAATGGGAGGAAAACCTAAGCATGGAAGAGGGGGGATACTGTTGGTGTTCTGGTTCCCTTGCAGAGCAGAGGAGCAGGGGGTAGGACACCTGAAAAGTGCCTGTCCTGTTTGGCATCACTCTGTTCATCAAGGGAGCTGCAGCCATGGAAAAGCACCATTACTTTAAACTTCCTTACGAGTTTGTAGTTCTGAAAACCAAAGCTGTCCATTTGTTCAGCTTACATGCAGTGCGATTAGTGGATCCTTTCCATCTGCTGACAGATTTCATCTGTCTGTCTTTAATTATTAATTGCTTAGTCTGCTAAACACCGTTTTCTCATTCATTATCTTTATTTATCATCAATACTTGTCTGATGGCATGCATGGCTGTCAAATCAAGCTAAGTATTACCAGTTCCTGGCGCATTTGTGTATTATTGCATGAGAACAGCTTTCTGCTGCCTGTTTAAATCAGAGGGAATGTGCACTCATGTTCATGACCAGATCAGGATGACTCCAGCTTTGTGTCATCATAACAGAAAAACTTGGACAACAAGCTATTTTTTGCTATTGCATAGGAAGGTTTTTTGATAATTGATGGTCTTTTTCTGTTTCTTTTTCAAAACCATTTACTGAATAAGCAAATGCCATTTTAAGGCTATTTCTTTAGCAAGGAAGTATGTTATAAATAGAAGGCAAAGTTCTTCATTCCAAGAAAGCTGCAAATCTGGACCACATCTGCTGACTTCAGCAGAGTCACACCAGGTTTGCACAACATTGCAGCTGGTCTCGTGTGTACTTAGACAAAGTTAATTCATCACTAGAGGTGATGGGAACAGCTCTGTGAAATGAAGCTTTCCTGAAACTGTTTTTGTTGAGACCAACAAACCTGTGAAGAGGTGGAAGTTCTGAGGAAAATATAAGTTGGAGTGCTCCAAGAGGCCAAGAGAGAGGAAGAGCAAGGCAGTGAGGTGCCCATCATGTTGAATTCAGGTTGCTGGCTCAAGATATGAAACTTCAGGTTCAAATCTCTGATCTTGAATAAAATGTACCTTTGAAAGAGGGGGAATGAAGGACACTTGACTCTGCATCTCCAACATTCACCGTCAAAACTGTAACTTCATTCCTGAATAAAAGCTGAAATGAGAGTAAAATGAAGAGAGAGAAGAAGGATGAATCATAGAGTCTTTGTAGAGTCATAGAATGTTTTGGGTTGGAAGGGACCTTAAAGCTCATCCAGTTCCAACCCCTGCCATGGGCGGGGACACCTTCCACTAGAGCAGCTTGCTCCAAGTCCCTGTGTCCAACCTGGCCTTGAACACTACCAGGGATGGGGCAGCCACAGCTTTTCTGGCAGTTCACATCTGGCACTAGCTGGTGCAGTATGTGCTTGTGCATTGCTTGCTGTGCTTGTGGAGATGTGCAGCCTTCCCTCTGGTGTCCCATGTGGCAGCCTTCATCCTTTTGAGAGCTTTCACAGTCACCTTAAAGGTGTGATAGCCTGCAGGACTCAGTATGTAGATCTTCCACCATCAGAGCTGGCTCCTTGGTTACTGAATGGTGGAAAGGCAAGTGGAGCTCATCCTTCTAGGTTGAAGCATGGGGGAACTGGGCTCTGCCACACAGATCCATCCTCCTTCTCTATCTTCCCTGGTCATCTGGTGTTGTGCTGGTGAGGTTGTTTATGCGTGTGCTTGGCAAATAGGATCAGTGAAAGGAACCAGTTTTAAAACCCCCAAAAGCTCAAAAAGAAGATAGCAGAAGAAACCTCCTTGAGAGCTGGTAATGCTTCCTTTCCCCTGTTGATTCTTCTATGCAGATTGTAAGCACAGAAGTCAAGGCGGGAGCTGTCTCTGGATCACAGAGTCCCTCTGATCTCACTGGCATCCTTGAAGAGATGTGTTATAAACAGGAAGGAAAGAGGGAACAGTCCAGGTCTTGTTGACAGAGAGTATGTGGCTATGTGACTATTTTTTGCAGGCAGGAAACCTTACCAGACCCAATAGCTTGGAACCTGGATGTGCTTCTGAGAGGTAGCCAACCTTTCCTAGTAGTAACCTTTTGCACTCTTGCTGTTGAAATCCTCACACTGACATCCTAACCCTGCTGGAGTGCAGCCTTTTCATTTCTTGGATGTGCCAGCGAGCTTTTCTTTTTGTTCCCCCTCCCAGTCAGTCTATTCAGTCCCTTACAGCAGGCTGTCCTACTGGGGCTTTTCAGTGCAATTAGATATTAGGTGTCAGGAGCAGATAATGGGCAAGCCCATATCAGGGGAGATGGCACTTAGCTAATCACTGGCTCCCTTTATCCTACAGGCTATTTTAGGGGGAAACAACAATGCAGGAAAACTCCCACTGTAGTGTCTGTGGCTGAGATTGGCTGCTCTTACATTGGGGTTGTGTTGGCATTTCCATTCTCGCCTCACGTGATGCTTTCCCAATGGCCTTGTTTTCACAGCTGCCCATGATTTGGAGCTGAGTGGCAAATCAGTGTAGCCACAGCTCTTGCAAGACCTCATTGTGGGTATATCTGTATTGTTTTTGTGTTGTCTTGTTTGTTTCCCCTGGCAAACCAGGGGTGTGGGGTGTATCGGAAAGGGGGATCAGCTATTTAGGATAATTAGCATCATCCATGAAACTTCCACGTGTTATATCAGAAGCATTTAGGGTTGAAATTGCATCTTTAAGTGGATTTAACCACTTGATTCCCTGAATCTCCAGCATCTGCCTAGTTTAGGTGTCTTACATCATCTTTCTGGGATCTGTTTCAGCAGCAGAGAAACAGAAAGTACGTTGAAGGAAACCTGGGATTGCTGACCTTACACAGATTCGTTTTCAAACCTTCTTTGCCTGAAACTAATTGCCTCATACTAATTAGGCCTTTCTCAGTGGTGAATTGTTGGGGAGGCAGCTGTGGGTGCTGTCAGTCAGGCTCCAAAGTCTAGCTCCTGGTGAAATGAGAGCCCAGTTGAGCCTCTCTGGTTTACAAGAGGGTTTGCTCCTCTGAGGACTTGCCCTGGGTACCGCAGCTGGTTAAAACAGTGGAGAAAAGCCAGGAGAAGCTGTGTAAGTGTGACAGTTTTGGGAAAGCAGCTTTAAAGAGAGATGGAAACTCTATCTTCCTGCTTGTTGCTTTGCCGTGTAACTCCTGAATTGCAGGAATTCCTGCAGTCCCAGCAAACCCTGTCTAATCTCTCCCAGTCCCTCACATATCGCCTCTGAATGTTTTCAATGAGTTCCCAGACCTCGTGCTTTCTTGCTCCTGATAACCAGCCATTGCTGGGATGCCAGAACCACTGCACTGCATAGTTCAGCTATCAACAAAAATACAGTGAGATAAAGGGGGGTTTTAATACCAGAGTGTCTGTGGTAATGCAGATGTCAGAGATACTCCACTGGCTTTCCCGGAGAAGTTCTTTAAATGGGTCAAGTTACTTTGGGAAAATAGTATCTAGCCCTTTTGACAGTGTTAACATCCATAAGAACATCAAGCAAACATTTCCTCCTGTTGAGGAGTCAGGCAGCCGTCAAATATACCCTTAGTACTTCAGTCTTGGCAAAGCAATACCACCTCCTCTGGGACTTTCCAAAGATAACCTTCTGGGTGCTGAGCATGTTTGGAAAGCTCAGAGTTGCAACTGAAGGTGAAAATGTGGCCTGAATGATGGGCAGTGATTCTTTTGAGAATTAAACTCATTTAGGGCCATATTAAGCCCATGAAAAAAAATAAATCTGTTAGAGGAGCTGAAAGATTTATTGAAATCACTGATTTCAATATACACTACAATACAAATACACTACAATAATTGTAGGGTTGCAGATGCCAAAGAGGAAGAATAGGGCTATTGGGTCTTCCTGCCAGACCAGGACTTTTCCCTGTGGTGCATAGTCTAGCAACCTGTTCAGTTGTTTCCAGTGATAGTTTCCCTTGCTTCCCTTCTGAGACTATTGTATTTCCTGATAGGAAAATTTAGTAACAATGACACCTAACTTCCAGTCTAAATTTTACTTCCATCCAATTGCTGGTGGATATTCAGTTTAATGGGAAATACATACTCAAAACAGAGAGAAGGGATGCCATGGGGTCCCTTAGATGATGTGCCATTGTCCATAGTACTTTCACCAGTGTGTCACTGGAGAGTAAATCTTGGCATTTATGTGTTCATGTCTGTCCATATCCACAGGTGTGGTGAATTGGTAGCTGAGATAGTTTATACAGCTTGTTGTGAGGAGCAGTTCCAAACAAGTTTTGTGTTGAGGTCTATGGCCTGTGAAATTGAGTAACGCAGGAGAGGTGTTCTTAGTGTTGAAAACAGTTCTTGGGAACCAGGATGGGCAGAGTCTCTTCCTGACATTACTACTAGTTTGGGAAAGCATCTTTAAGCTACGGTGAACTCATGAGTGAAGTAAGAGGTTTTCCCTCCTGGTCCCCATCAGAGGGGTACTCAGTCTCTTTGCAGCACAAATGACATGAAAGGCACTACTGCATGTGTCAGAGCAAATGTGCTCTAGGCATGTGGAAAGAGCAGGGCAGAGTGTGTCCATTTGGTTTCTAATGAAAGACATTTGAGCTAAGGCATTGGCATTTGAGATGTATGCAGAGCACTGTTGCACTGAGCAGTGGTGGCTTGATTGTATTTGGGAGTTTATATCTCCTATAGGTAAGGTACAGAGAATATTTGAGCTCTTTGTGCTGAAGAAGCAGTGGAGAAGTGCAAAAGGCAATGGTTAGGGAAGTCCAGGGGTTTATCTGTGGGTCTTTGACTCAGCGTGGGTCTTGTATGCCTTTGTGCTGAGTAGGGGAGGGAGAAGCAGGAAAGAAGAAACTGCAGTCACCTCCTCCATTCATGGGGATGCTATGGTTTATGGAGGGGGGTTGGCCTCAGCTGTGGAGGCAGCTGCCAGTCTGCCCCTCCTGACCGTTAGTTAATGCTTGTTAAATGAACACAACTTTTAGTTTAGGTTCAGCATTTCACTTGATAGCTCTCTGTGCAGCCACCGGGGCTGGGAAAAGGGGGGAAAGAGGAATCCCAAGAGCAAAAGCAACACAGAGAATAGTAAAGGAAGGGGAAAAAAAAGTATAAGGACATTGTTTCTAACAGCACTTAGTGGCCTAGATTTTCCTTTCACAGCTATTTCAAAAGTCTGCTTTATTGTAGATCCATTCAGCTTTTATTGGTATATAATGCACTGCGTGGTAGCAGCCACTGTTGTCTGCTCAGCTCTTAACATGATACTGTGCCAGATGGCAAGAATATAAACCTGCATTTGTACTCTGGGACTGATCAAAGTGTTTTTGCTGTTGTCACCCCTGTAACGTTGTCACAGATGTAAGGCTACTACACCCTGGCTCCCATCCCTGCAACCTTCCCATGTATAAATGCAGCACAGTGCCCCTTTTCATAGCAATATAATGTCCACATTCCTTAAATCCCAAGGATAGCCCTGTGCAGGGGAGGATGCACTGCAAGGTTGCACCAGGAGTTTTTTAGACAAGGCTTGTGCACGGGTGAGCATAGGGAGTGAAGCTGGCTGTAAGGAGGATACATCTCCACTAGATTTAAATCAGCAGCCCCCTTAGTGTAGCTGATTTACCTCAGTGGGGATCCCAGCTTGGGATCTGGGCAGAATCCTCCAAAGGAAAGGCATTTGGGAGTGATTAAAAGAAATACTGAAAACAATGATTGCTCCGTGGTTTTGGATGAACAATCCAAAGGAAGATTGGAGAGAAGCTGTTCTTGGTAGGGCGCACGGGACTGTGCATATCTATGGAGTAAAGAGAAATCTCACCCTGTGCAGGGAGGAGATGCAGGAGGATGGCACAGGGGTCCTGCTCTCTGCAGACAGTTTACTCAGAACAATTTAATTAATCTTTAATTAATTTTTCCTTTCCCATCTGCTTCCTCCCATCCTTCCCTGGCTTTCATTCCCTATTCTCACATCCTTTTTCTTGCTGAGTTTGTGCTAACACACTTCTGCAAAGAGCACTAGTAGCCCTGGGTGACTGCACCACAGGCTGCACTAAGCTCCTTCCCCTCTCTTGTTGCCTTGGGGAGACCCATGGGGATGCATTACAACATCAAACCCCATGGGGATGCATTACAGCGTAAAATTCCAGCAATATGGTCTTTACTTAGAGGGAACATTGTCTTTGCTTCAAGAGAAGGAGGGTGTCCTGTGGCCAAAAAAGTTGCATGCCTACAGCAGACAGAGGAGAGCAGATGAGGAGAGAGTCAGGAGTAGTTTTCTTACCCCTGCCCTCTAAGCAAACAACTTGTAAGGAGGAAGAGGGGGAAGATGATGTCCAGAGCCTGTAGGGAGAACGATGTCCAGAGCAATGTAGGGCTGCAGAGAGAGCAGCAGGTCCTAGGTGGGAATTGAAAGGGATCTGGAGAATTGAATCAGATGCTAATATCCAGTCTGTGGTGTTAGAGGTCTGGGAACACTACTCTTGCCTGTTACTTAAATGGCTTTTACAAGACTGCACTGCTGTAATCCCACCTTACACTGCTGGACCAGGGCCTCACAGTGTGGCAAGGTGAGATGATCCCCTTCAACATGCCACTGTGTATGAATCGCGTCTGGAAAACTGGTGCTGATGCATGTTGTGAAAAAGGCAAATCTGTCAGTTTTGTCCTCCTGGTGCTGCACAAAATTAGCAAATTTCTCTCATTTTTTCCGCTTTAGTCGTTTTTTTCAAACAGTTTGTGTTTTTCTCACATTGATGGTGAGGAGGGGAGAAGCAACCTGGATTGAGATGACTTATGGCTCCAGGGGTGGCTAACTTTGCAGGACCCTTGCAGGAAGAGCCCCCAGAGCATGCCAGCTCTAATCAGCAGAGCTTTCAAGAGATACACTGAGAAAGATAATGTTTTATTTATCCTTTCACAACAGGCTCATGGAAAACGTGCATATCCCAGACAAGGGAACTCTTTCTCCTTCCTCTGCCCCCCTTGCCCCATTTCAGGCTCCCCAGGAGCAGCTGGGCTCACTTACTCCTGCAGTCCCCAACAGTTTCAAATTCACTTCCCTCAGCGCCTTCAAAGGAGGTTTTGATAAATGCATTGCACTTTACAGCCAGCCAGGGCTCTAATTGCCAGGAGGATTATGATAAGCTTTTTTTCTTGTTTCAAAACAATCTGGAGGACAGACAGCATGCCCTCCTGGTGCAGAGCCCCTCTGCCACAGCTTGACTTCAGCTGGGCACAGGGGAGGCAACAAAGGTGCCATATTCACCCTGGTTATTGCATTAAACTGGTGGGTAGAGTATATAAGATGTAATATATAATATATAATACATAATAAATATATATAATGTATACAATACACTATATAATATATAGTACATAGTATATAACATGTATAAAACACAACAACTGAAGTATTGTCGACTGACACTCTCTGCAGGCCTATTGGTGACCTGTGATCTATGGGAGACTTTTGCCAAGGCAACTTCTCCATTTGCTGCCAAGTATCCTGGCACCTCTGGGGTCTCGGGAGTCCCAGCACCAGCCCTGCCTTATGGGCCAGGGAAGTGGAAACTGAAGAGGTCTGTCAGCCCCTAGGAGTGATTTCCTTTCTCCAGCCATTAGTTATTCCACATGTTTTTGTTATGGTGGTTTTTTTTTATCTAAAGGACATTCTTGCTCCTTTGCTGTGAAGTTTAATGACACTGTCTGGTTAAAGAATAATGCAGAGGGAAAAAGCAGAGCTGCCTTCAGTTGTGATCTAAAAATAGGGAAACCTACACCATTAAATTGAGAGGATTTAGAAGCATAACCATAAAGCCAAGAAGAGTTTGCCAGGAGCTATCAAGTGACACAGATTTCAACTCCTTGCTTCTTCTGGTTTTCTTCTTTTAAAGGTGAACTGAACAAGCTTAGGTTTCTGTTTTGCTGCTTTTGACTATAAAGAGAGTTCAGGGACTTCTCACTGTGACAGTTATCGATAGAGTTTCCTTTGCAATTTTTATTGATTTTTTTTGTAATATACTTCCAGCTCCTTACCATCAGCAGTAAAAAGGCTTTGTAAGCTCTATTTAACCCTTAAATATCCCAGTCTGGGACTGATGTACCTGAAATCTGTCTGGGAAAGGAATTAAAGGACTTGTAACCTAGAGGGGAGGGAAAAGACTGGTTTAGTGGTTACCTTTCTCCTCTGGAGTGTAACAAAGTATGGTTTAAACCTTTGTGAATCAGTCTTCCTGACTGAGCTGAGAGAAGTCCCGTTTGTCTGTTCCATCACCAGCATGTGCATGAGTTTCCTGGGTATGAAATGAGTATAATGTTGCTTCACAGAGATACTTTGACTGGAAAACACCAGGTTGCCTATAATTAGCTTCCTCTTGAGAGATGTGGCATCCAGCTCAGCTCTTGGAGTGGTGATTGGATTGCAGGCTCTGAGATAAACCCTCTATGTCTATGCTCTGGTACCAAAACTGTTAGTGATATCCTTTAGCAAGATTTACCCTGTGGACCCTTTTGGAAGAACTCTACTAGGAAAGTTCCTGTAGGTTGATCTTTATAGCACAATTCCAGGTGGTTTCCGGCTCAGTGACTGACCAACTCACCTTAATGGTCCCCATCTCTTCATGCTTGCAGATCACTTCAGCAAGGTGTTTTCAGACAAGATGAGTTCCACTTCATTGTCACCTCTCTACATCGTGAGCCAACAAAGCTTTGTTCAAACTCAGCACCACCTTTTCAAGTCTAGAAAACCAGTTTTGATACCAAAAGCAGATTCTCACTTAGTTGGCATCTTTGATTAAGAAATGTTGCATTTTACCCAATATTCTTATCTACTTACCTACCTTTGATTGCTCAATGGTTCAAGATGTGCTATAAAACCCTGTATAGAGCTGAGATTGTATACTTGGACTGGTACTCACCTTAGATGATGCTGTGCTGATTCACTATTGCTGTGTATGAAAAAGGGACAGCTTGCTGTCAAGGAGGGCCTTGTTAACCTCTTTTTTTCTGGACAGTCTCTTTGAATCAGCTGAAATATGGTTCTCAGATGCCTTGAGTACAGACAGAACTGTCCATTAAGCCACAGGCAGCATGACAGACAAACAAGAAGAGATTCAGGGAACTTTGATGGTGGTGAAAAGCAAAGTTATTCTAGATAAGCTCTGAAGCATACTGCCATGCGATAATACCAGGGCCACATGCTGGTTTGGGATTAAAAAATATGTAGGTATGCTGATAATGGGAATATCAGCTCTCATATTACCCAGTTTTTCTTTTTTAAGGCATGTTAATCCTTGATGGTTTAAAAGCATATGCTGAATACTGAGGATACAGTTATTTAAGGAGTGCTTTACCGGTATATAATGCTATGCTCTGCAGTCAGTGGCTTCCTGGTGTGAATATGGCTGCTACGTGTCATCCCTCACAGCTAAAGCATCCTCTGAAAACTGAAGAAGCTGCAGGCTTTCCCATATATGTTGTCTACATTGGAGCCTCCTGCATGAGGCTGGGATTGCTCTTATGCATCCTCGTCAGAATTAGTGCCTAGATAGTAGTCTAGCTGCAAGATGTTCAGATCAGAAAGGCTGTAGATGTGAGACAATACCTGCACATTTAATCCATTACGACTGCAGTATAGTGATGCTGTGCCAGCCACTGGCCTGGATACCAGCCTGAAAGTCCAAAGCAGGACGTAGTCAGGAACCTCTTGTATCAGGGAGGAACTTGTGGTTGCTGGTAGTGTGGGTCTAAACCATCCTGTACAGGAAGGAACACACCACTGGCTTTGAAAATACCTTTCTAGCCCCCATGCTGACAGCTGGATGCTGTTGTGCTGGTTAGCTTGATATCAGCTATCAACTTGGGTTGACCAACTAGCAGGGGAAACAGTTTCTGCTATCTTAAATACAAGGTACTGCCCTTCTTAAACTTACTGCATGAGGGAAGACACCAACACATGCATGGGAGAAGTACATGGGTATTTTCAATGTCCTGCAAATGGAGGGGAAAAAGAAGATATCACAGTATGGCTCAGCTTGGTATTTTGATGAGTGCTTCAATCTGAATTGGAAACATTACCTTTGGGCAGGTATGTTCTGCATGCTTCAATGGGATTAGAGATGTCAGAAGAAAGCTTTCTATTGATTCAAAGGGAACTGCATCTATATTCTGACCTGCAACAATATCCCTAGAGCTCCTCTAGCTGCTCTGTCATTTCAGAGCAATCCCATTTGTTCTTAACTCCCCCTCCCTGTCCCCATCGTCCTAGCACTCCAGTTTATTTAGCAGATGTTGGCCCAAACTTTTGAAGCAAGGGTAAACAGAGCTAAGGTCAATCTGAGAAACACAGCACCCCAGGAGAGCTGCTGCTTTTCACTGCTGCTGGTGAGCCTGTGTCCAGCTGGAATTGGGGGGAATCCGAAAAGACGTGGTTAGGATTAATCCCTGCAAAGGCAGCAGGGTTTATATATTGAGAAAAATCACACAGAACAAAAGTGTGCAACCTTAACATGAATTGGGTAAAGCTATACCCCTCTCATGTTTCCTCCCTTTGAAGACCTTGCATTTTGTATTCACAGCCATTACCATATGAATCGATGGTTAAAACAACCCCAAACCCAACATCTTGATAAGCATCCAACTACTCTTTACCAGTCCATCCTATAAGGTAACCAGAGAGAGTTCCTTTCACTCCAGCCATTGTTGGCAACACAGATTATGTTCTTCAAAGACTGTCTGTCTCATTCAAACACAAGGTCCATATCTTGACTGAACATTAACGTTACCTGATAGGCCCTATGTCCAGCAGCACCTTGCCCTTCCTGGCGAATTAGGCTTTATAGCAGAGTCACAACATGAGCAGAGGGAATAAAGAGCCTTTGTGCTCCTGCTGGGTCCATCCTCTGAAGCTTGATCAAGCACCAGGATTGATTACCAGGCTGGTAAAGACCTGATAACCTCCCGAATCTGTATGAAGACCCCTTTCTGATGACTTCTTCCTCTGACTTGCATTTCAGGCCTCCGTTTCAGTTTAGAAATGATTTTATCTGTCTTTCACTACAGTGCAAACTGGAGGAAGTTCACATGAGAACAGGCAGCAAGGGGAGCTTAAGCTTGAAGGCCACTCTATTAGTACCATACAAATAGAAATCAAGACCATAATCTGTTATTTACTGTGCAGCAATGATTAATTCAACTCCTCTCCTTCACAAGGAATTACCATTCACTTAACATCCATTAAATCTATTTATGAATACATAAAATTACATCAATCAAGTTATGAAGGTTGCAAAACAAAGAATAGAAGAAAATGTCCTTTTCTGCCTCAATTAAGCTTGTCTGCATGTGCCAAATCGTAGTATTTCTAACTAGACATTCTCCTACTGTTTTTCTCTCATAAGAATGTAGTTACATATTTCAAGCATGGAAAAGGGTCAGGCCAAATAATCCTGCTTGGCAAAATGATGAGCAATTAGAACTCTGTCTTCATCAGTCTTAACAGCTTGTTGATTCTTGCCATAACCACAGAGACTCCTGGTAGTTATTAGCTATGGAAGTCCTATATGTAACTCCTCAGTTTCTTTTGTTTGGGATAGCAAGAAATTTTATATAGAAAGGTTTTCTTAAAATGCTTAAGTTATGCAAAATTATTCTTAAAATGCTTAAATTTCTTAAAATGCTGATTAATTTTAAAAATGATGCTTCATTTTTTAAAAATGATGTTTCTTTGATGGAGATCCTGGCAAGTAATGGTGGATTTTATTCAGTGCCTCTTCTCCCCCTGCTCTACTGGTGCATGGTGGCTCCTAGAAGTGGGTAAGGTTTGTGCAAAATGCTGTCAAAGTGGGGCTGTCCTCTCTGCTATTTGTGTCCATATCAGCTGGAGGATGCTTGCCAAAAGATGTGAAATACTCTAAGAAACTGTCTCCTTTCCTCTCTATTTGGGAAGTGACCCAACATGCCCCAAAGCTCTTATTGCTGCATTACAGGAACTGTGAGGAGAGGTGAAACCTCTCCTCGCCTAAACCCAACAATTATAAACAAGCCATTTAGCCAAAACATAAAAGATGGTATAAATGGAAGTATGCCTTCCCTTAGGGTTTTCCATCAGAGGGTCTCTTTCCCTGACACCCAGCCCTGGGGAACAGCCTGCTCTTTTGTGTGAGCAATTCCTACGGGAGGTCTGAGGAATTCCGAAGCTGTCAGGCTGTAATACCCTGGGTTTAGCTCTTTTCGAGACAGCACACTGTTTTCCAGAGAGCGAAGCCAGATTGCTGGTTAAAGCTGCTGCATCTCACCAAAAGAATGCTGATTATTTCACAGTCAGGCGAGCGCCTGACCGGTGAAACGTGTGGGCTGTCTCCCGACTTCTTTTTTCTCTCTTTTTTCCCCGATTTGGCTTCTTCAGACAATGCCTGAAGATCCTTTGAAAGGGCCAGAGCAAAATCTGCTGACGGCTCAGGCAGCTGATCAGAGCCAGAGCGCCTGCTTGGCTGAGCAGAAAGATGACACTGCAGCAAAAATGTTACTTTAAGGGGAAAAGAAAACAGGCACAATGCTCCTGCCATTGTTTGCAGCCTCTGTTCTGGTGCCAAGCTCTGGGCTTAGGATAACACAGGGGTACCAGGTTTTAACCTCTCGCCTGCTTCCCGCAGGTGTTATCTTTGGTCTGAATAGGCAGGATGAGGTCCACAAATCACATTTAAGCCTCTAGCAGCCCCCCCTGGCTATGAAAAGACAACTTATAGTGAGTTCTGCTTAGAGGCTTAACAAGGTTTTCAGCAATTTGATTCTTTCTAGTGTTTCGGTGTAATACTGGGTGAAGCCACTGGCGCCTTCTTGCGCAGTGCTGAAATCAATGGATGTGGTTTGACGTCGGGATATTGTCCGGGTTCCAGACAGATACCCATCCTATGCTGAATAGGTACTATGGAGCAGGCAGGTCTCTCTGATTTTGTGATTTAACTATATTTCATCATTGATAGAAGAGTAAAAATACCCCATCAAACTGAAATGACTTTGGTGAGGCTCCCGTTTAAATAGTTATTGTTTTGAGTGAAAATGGTTTATGGAAGGAGAGCAAAGCGCTCTGACTTCAAAGCTTGTCATTGTAAAGAAATCTGATGGTGAGTGGTCACGCATACCTGAACGTCACTCCTCCTGCAGCAAAGCCAAAAGTGCTGGCAAGCAGCCTGGTCATGTTCCCATTAAAGTCAGGGTGAGAGATCCTCAGCTGGTGCAAATCGTGATAACTGTGTTGAAGTTGGAGATTAGCTTTGTTAAACTCACTGCCTGCACTGGGGGCTGGATCGAGCCCCTGACGAGCCTGTGGGAGCTCATTAAAACCTTCTGATCCTGCTATTTGTTTAAATCTCAGAGAAATCCTTTGAGCCCATGAAAATGTGGTACAAGTACAAACAAGACTTGCAGTGTTTCTTTTTGGTTTTCCAGGCTGCCTTGCCATCCTGTTGCACTTAGCAGGACATCCATAACTGCCCTGGTGTGCTGTTCGTGCCCAAGAAACTGAAACTGGTCATTTAGTCCTGCTGAAGGGTCATTCTTTTGAAGACCTATCATGCCATGTTGTTGTAGCTCAGTTGGGTGCTATCCTGGACCATTAGGACATGGTGATCAGAGCTCAGCAATGTGTCTCCCTGTGCTATCTAAGCAGTTCTGGTGTTCAGCTTGAAATATGCAGGCCACAAGCCATTTTTCTTCCCAGTAGATAGACAAGCAAAGTAATAGGCATGCATACTCACACCCTGCAGATCAGGTAGCTCCATCGTGCAAGGATGATGCGTTTTGCAAGGATAATGCAGCAGTGATGACAAATGGATGCCTCTAAGTATTTAGAGGGTGCCTGGAAGGCAGACAGATTATCTCAGAAGCACCTCAAGCTAATCCTGCTCAAGAAAACCAGTTTTACTTAGCCTCTAATCCACCTGCTGAAACGAAGGTGGATTTGGTATGCTTTGTTTTGGAAGAAGTGGGAAAGGAGATGACATGAAAACCTGCAGTTCAAGTCTGGAGATTGCTTGTTTGTCTTTGGGTGTGGAAAAATTGGAAGACATTTAATATTCATTGACCAGTAGTCATTTTTAGTGTGTTTGTGGAGATATCCTCCTGCGTACTTGGAAGTGATAGGTGTTGATGAAAACCCGCTGCCACAAACACTCCTTGGTGCTTTTGTCGGCGAGGGAGCTGTGTATTATTCTGCTCTGGTCACGCTTAATGGGAGGTTTGAAATGATTCAAACTTTTCTTCTTGGCCTCAGTTGTGAGCACGGTGTCAACAAAAGCATCAGAAGTGATGTGTACACAACAGGGAAGATTTTACAGGAGGAGGCTGTGATTTCAGCTGTCCAAAGGATGGCAGATCTGTTGCTTTTTTGAGATGAAAAAAAAACTACTGTTCTGCACTGGAACAAACCCAGAATGTTTCACATTTCTTTTTCCCTGCAAGATGGAATGTCAACAAAATGTCCCTTTTGGATTGAAAATCTTGAGCTTTTCCAGTTCTCCTGGCCACTGTTTGAGTTTACTGAAACGTGCAGTTACTTATCCCTACTTCTTCATGTGGCCATCCTGGCAGGAGGACTTTCAGCTATGCCTGTGTAGTGTTGCTTAGATCTCACTCAACGCTCTTCTGGTGACAGGGATACCTTCCCAGGTGAAGCTGTAGCCCAGTTTTGCCAGGATTCTCACTGTTTATGGGTGAACTCATTAACTGTCATTTAACCCCCCAGTCTGCACGATATATTTAAGTGAACATTAAGCTATTCCCCCTCCCTAAAATAAATCTTGGAGGCGTGCTAGCTGGCTCATTCCAGGTTGTTGTTTCTGTCATTGCTGGGGTTGTTGTCAGGTCATGCTAACCTAAACATAGATGTATACTTTAATTGAAGGAAACATGGGGCTGAGTCTTCAGCTAAGCTTCATGGCTGAGTTACAATTGCTTAGCTACACCAATTTACTTTAAACGAGCATCTGTGACTTTTTAAAGTGACATGACCCCTAAGAAAAGAGTTTCATGAAACATGGGCTCAGACAAGCCTGGACCAACCTATTGGGGAGGCAGGAATGGAAAAGAAGAGAAAGAAAAAAGCCATAACCTGCACTCTCACAGGGTTTCCTGGTGATGATGTTACCTGGGACTGTTCTGGTGCTTTCCCTTAGTGAAAACCTAACCACTTTATATATGTGAAAGAATATAAATACCACCATCTCCATTATACAGATGGGGAAATGAGGCAGAGAAAGATGAAAGGACTTACGCCTATTCATCCCACCAGGAAAACAACATCCAGGTCAGCCAAGTCCCAGTCTTTATGCTCTAATCCTTGGGCCACGGCTTTCCAACCACCTTGCACCTGTGTAAATAGGGAGGCAGGTGCAGAGCCCGATGAGCTGATCCCATTGCTTTTAGCTATCCATTGGGAAGACATGTACGCAAAGAGATGTCGTCAGAGGGTGCTTGAACAATGTAAGTGCTCCTTAACTCCTCTGCCTGCCCCAGACAGTATGGCTTGTGTCCCCCCATTGCTCTTGCAGTGTGAAAGCATGTAGTCAGCATGAGAGATTTCATGCTCTGTCTCTTGAAATCCAATACGGAGCAGTTGCCTTCTCTCCATCCCACAGGCTCATTACACAGCTCCATGTGTGGCCTCTCCCCATAATTAACCTGAGGGGGTTACTTTCCTTTTCTAATTTGTAGGAAGTGGCTCATGACATCTGTTGCAGCCCTGAGGCTCCTTCCTTCAAACCTTTACCTGTTTTTCATCGAAAGAAAAGGCAACACAAAGAGGTGTAACAATTAACTGACTCGAGGCCTGGCTTTGAAAATAGCATCTTCCAATTGCTCAATAAAAACTTACTAAGAGCAGAGGAGGGTGAATATACCTTTGTAAAGGGTACTATGGACTTAAACCTTGTAACTAAATATCTTAATTTGTCATCTTCTTAACACTTCAGAGAACAACAAAATCCAACAGACCTAGGAAGAGTTCTCATGTGTTTTGCTTCATTTATTCTGTTTGTTTCATGATGCAAAGTTATAGTAGCCCTCTTCCTGTCTCACCCCTACCCCTCTGCAGATTTGCACTACCTGTTGCATCTTACCCTAACTGAGACTTGGCACTGTGGTGAGCTTCCCTATAAAAACCGCTATAGAGTTTGATACTAAAACTTAAGCCTTTTGGAAGCAAGAAACATCTTTCCTGGACTTGAAAGTCAAAAGGGATCATTTGGATTCCCTTATTATGAATAAGCTTTTCAGTTTTTCTGTTGTATTTGGACTTAGGTAGTTTTTTGGCAAGGAAAAAAACCCAAAGAGACAGAAAAATGCACCAAACTATTCTATGGGAGGAAGATCACTGGGGTGGGTGGAAAGCTGGTTCTCACCAGACCAATTAGTTTTAGGTGACACTCTCCCAGTGTCACTTCTTGGAGCTCTTTATTATTATAAAGTCAGTATTCCCCAAGCCAGAAAGAGAGAAAAACTATAGAGGTGCATCTATGCATGCACAAGAGCTGTGAGAAAATACCTAAGTCTTGTTCTCACTGATTTATTGCAGGGCTTACACTGAGATTTTTGTGATCTAGGCTGTGGCTGTTCTGGGAAACATAAATTTCCATCCGGGACCTAGGAAGTTTTTTACAGTATATCAATTTTGATCTACTTTCATCCCAAATTTGCACTTTTCTTCAATTTGGCAGCTTCTGACTGAAAAGCAGGCAGCTGGGAAATGCTTGTGCCGTAATCTCAGCCGACCTCTTGCATAACGTGCTTCACAAATCTCACAGTAATTTCTGTATCGTTTCTATTGGGCACAGAATTGAAGTTGTGTTTAGATAAAGAACCCTTTAGAAAGCTGTCTACTTTGTGTATGCAGCAGGCAGTTGTAGCACGAGTTGGACAGCTTTGACCTCCGCCAAGGCTTGTGATACCTTAACAGCAGTTGTGTATGTGTGTACTGTGGTAACAGCAACTGAATGAGAAAGTCTTTGAAGTTCCTGGCTGGCTGAGGAGCAAAAGTCCCGTCGTCTTTCAGCACTAGTGGTGCTTGCCAGGCCATCCAGCACTACTGCAAATCCCCCTCCCTGTTCCTCATTGTGAATGCAGTGAGGATGACTGATAGTCAAAGTGCCATTTGCCTCCTGCTCTGTGAGCAGTGGAAGTAGCCTGGTTGACCCCGCTGAGATTCATATCCGTGTGAGGGTATTTTAGGTTTTGTGATTGTTACTGAGGACTTTTAAGGGAAAAGAATCCCTTCCTTCGTAAACTGAACTGCTGTTGTGTGAGGGTTTGCAGATGACTAATGCCTGAAATGTTGAGTTTTGTGGAACACTGTGTGCCAGCTCGGTCAAATTATGGCCCTTCCTCTTGAGCAATTTCACATCCAAGAACAGGGGCTCAGCAGAGCACAGCGTCTCCAGCAAAATCCAAAGACTGGTCTGATGGACCCAGGCCTAAACCCCTGCTCACTGTCTGAATGGGGTCAACTGTGTCCTGCCACATCCAGGCTATCAGGAAGTCCTCTCAGGAATGAACTTGTGCTCTCACCCTGCTCCTTGCGCACTGAAGTAATAGCAGTAATGTCACTGCTCCCTGTTAATAAGGACTATTGCTGTACCTAGGGTACAATATATAGCAGAGAAGGAAAATTCTTCTGCACAGCACTGCACAATGACAAAGGCCCTTTTAGTTTAAACACTGTATTTTTGAGAGATCTACCTGGCAAAGAGCTGAATGGCCTCATGATCTGTACAGAGAAACATATTTGGCAGAAAATACATGGCTCTGTTAATAAATAACAAGGTATATGTGAATACTGTATAGGGGGCTATAGCTGTGTAGCTGCAGGCTTGAGGGCTCTGTTCAAAGAGAAGGAGGGCTGATGGAGCAAACTGCGTAGGGTTCTGATTAAAAGTTGATGGGCTTGGATATAAGGAAGAAGTTCTTTACTGTGAAGGTGGTGAGACACTGGAACAGGCTGCCCAGAGAAGTGGTGAATGCTCCATCCCTGGCAGTGTTCAAGACCAGGTTGGACAGAGCCTTAGGTGACATGGTTTAGTGTGAGGTGTCCCTGCCCATGGCAGGGGGCTTGAACTGAATTATCTTGAGGTCCTTCCCAACCCAAACCATTTTATGATTCTATGGAGGTTGCTGAGCTGACTCTTCTGGAGAGGAGTAGTAATGCACATACTACTTGAAGCCATAGGATCCTGGGCTCTGTGTGTATGTGTGTGTGAAAAGGCTTAAAGAGGAAGATGAATACTTGCCACATCCCTCAACGTGTATCATTCTTTGCTTGTAAACATCAGAAGATTGTTTTGTGACTTCCTCCAGAAGAGCCACTTATGTTTTGGAAGGAGTGGAGAGGGAAGGAATGGGAGGGTTAAGGGACAATAAGAAGTACAGTTGACATGTTGTCTGCAAGTGACCTGTGACAGCTTTAACCACTAAAGCTCTGCCCTGTCCAAGTGCCCATCTGTTGATCTCAGATTTGCATTGTAGTGCCTGTGTCAGTATAGCTGGCCTCTTGCAAGAGGAGCTGTACTTGGGGAATTGCTGAGAAACATTGGTCAAGCCTCCCTTGCTCTTCTTCCTTCAGCTTAGTGTGTCCCTAGTACAAAATGCTCCTTCCAGACCTTGCCCTTACTGGCTGTTAGTTATCACAATGATATTGCCCATTTGATTCAATTTCAGGTTACACTACAGGCGCTAGTATAATCTCATGATGCTGTAGTGAGACAGAGATTTAGATTTAGACCTACTTAATGTGGAAGAAAGAACACTAAGAAGTTAGGGCCCAAGCCTTAAAACTCACATGTTTAATGGTAAATGCTTAAATCTGCTTAGACACCTAAATGTGTTGCCTTGTCCTGATCCATGAAGGCTGTTAAGCCTTGTAATTCCATGAATTTAATGCCAGTTTAACAGGCTGGCATCCCCTGCTCTTTGCTGGGGACCATCCTCTCCACAGAATAGACAGCAGCTCAAAATGGTTACAGGAAAGCCCTGATTTCACCCTAGTCAAGTCCTGTAGCAGATGATGAAGATGTAATGTTGTCATTCCCAGAACCATGACTCAGTCTCCAACACTCAAGAGGATATTGTAAGGTATTTTAAAATTCCCATTCGGGCTCTTGTTCTCTGGCTCAGGGTTCAAATTCTCAAGCTTACCACAAACTTGTCATCACAACAGCTAAAAAATTCCTTAAGGTTCATCTTTTTCTTTGTGTTAACTCATGGCTCCAGAAGGAACTTCATGAAAACATACTAAATATAGTTAACTTGGGATGAGAAGTTGGCATCTCAGAGAGTTTTACTCGAGCCCTAACGTTTACAAGCCTGTGAGAAATGATGGGCTGCGAGTGGCACCTTCTTGTTGAGTTGACTTCTGTCAGGAATTCCATAAGGTCAGCACAGCCGAGGGAGGTTGAGGTCACTCCTCACCCTCCTTGTGCCTCGTCAACAATAAAAGCACTGATTGCAGGTTTTCCTTTCGTTGCATGAGGTGGTTTGGAGAGAACCAGCTGTTATTCTCCTCCCCAGAGAAGCTTTTGGGCTGACATAACCTGACAGCAAGGGAAGTGGATAGATGTGGGAGGAAGGTGGTAGAGGAAGGCAGGCGTTGGGTCTCACGCTTCCCCAAACTGAATTAGATGTCTGTCACTATCACATCTTGAAGGGGATGGCTCAGGAGGCAGTTGACATAGGTTAAGCGCTACAAGAGCAGTAGAAGTACCATAGGAGTGCATGTCACAGTGGGGATGCTGTGACAGCCACTCAGTTTGTGTGAGTTCAACTCAATGTCACCATGGGGGCTGTTTTCTTGCTCCTCCCTGTGCTTGTATCACACCCCTCAAGACTCACTGGTGGTAGTGGATGGAACTTGATCATCCAGAAATCAAAGCGTGGCTGTGCAATAACCACATTATTATTTGTAGTGGTAATGGCAGTGGTGATTCTTTGTTATGCCTTAGTTATTAAACCGTTCTTATCTCAATCCGTGGGGGCTACATTCTTTGGATTTTCCTTCCTAATTCTCTGGGGGGGACCATGATGAAAGAAGAAAGAAAGAAAGGAAAGAAAGGAAAGAGAGAGAGAAAGAGAGAAAGAGAGAAAGAGAGAAAGAGAGAAAGAGAGAAAGAGAGAAAGAGAGAAAGAGAGAAAGAGAGAAAGAGAGAAAGAGAGAAAGAGAGAAAGAGAGAAAGAGAGAAAGAGAGAAAGAGAGAAAGAGAGAAAGAGAGAAAGAGAGAAAGAGAGAAAGAAAGAAAGAAAGAAAGAAAGAAAGAAAGAAAGAAAGAAAGAAAGAAAGAAAGAAAGAAAGAAAGAAAAGAGAATGAGTCATGGTTTGAGCATGTTTTGAGGGTGTTTTTGTTCAAGGTTTTTTCCAGCCAGGTGGAGGAGGGGAGTCCGGGAGGAAGGAGAGACTGGACACCTGAACCAGGCTAGGCAATGAGGGTGGTTGGTAATGAAATTCAGGGAATTCCACACACAAGTGCTTCTTCATCTCCCTCTGCTTTTATCTGAATGACCAGAGTAATTTGTGCAGAGGGATGGAAGATCTTGAAGGCCATGCCAAGATAGTGTGCTGTGCAGGGTGGAGAATAGGTCACTCTGCAAGCGTTTCCCTTCCCGTGGCAGGGAATTGAGAGATACAGGCATTCCAGAGGGAAAGGATGCCATTACTGATGTGTTCGTCTGTCAGTGCATGTGAGTGAAATGATAAGGTGCATCTGGCATGAGGTCTCGGTGCATTTCTTCCTTGTTTGCTGACATGGTGAGCCAGCGAGCTGCCCTACATTACAGCTTATTGGTGATGTACATGAAAGAATTCAGTTCATTGCATCTTTCATTGACATTGCCATGTAGGGGAAGTGGTTACTTCTGCTTTTCTAAAGTCCAATATGCATATTCTGTGTTTAAGAAGACTAGTTGGTGGCTCTGCCAATGCACAGCTGCAGAAGCACATGGGATAACATAACACCCATGAACTGCTGCAAGACATGGAAGTTTAGGATGCTCCTACCTCACTATTGGGTCTAGCTGAGGACTTTTGCAGGTAACATTTTTGGAGTGCACGTTGCTGGCTCATTGTGGCTGAAATGCTGAGTTTTGGAGTGATTTTGGTAATCCATCAGGTTCATTTGAAAAACCCCAACACACTGCTCTTCTGATCTGTTTCACAACTGTGCCTGGGAGAGTTTATCTTGGATCAGGACAGGCTAATTGTTGTACAAATAAAGAATGGAAGGAATAAAATTGTCTCTCACCCAGGGAGGTTGTGATTGCAGTTAACTTCCTTCAAATGAAAACCAACATTTTCTGATCTGGAGTAGTTTGGGTTTTATCTGTGATCTAGGTTATTTTTTACCAAAAAGCTTGAAAAGATAAAAAAATCAAATAGCAACTGCCAGGACTGAAATGAAACACTCCCAAACTGCTGATCCAACATTTGACCAGATAGGAAAATGTTCTTAGATTAACATATTGAGAAATCATTGAGATCCTCACTTTTCATTATTATTTGTTAATCCTCTTTGGAAGAGAATTTTCCTTCTGAAATTCCAGAAAAAAAAAACGAATCATCTTTGGAGCCTGGAAAACCATTTCCACCTCACTTTCCTTGCGGCTGCTGCAATTAGGCTGTTGTTGAGGGGGGGTGTCAGGGTATGGGGTTTTTTCCCAGTGTTTTTCCTAACCCCACTCTAAGCTGAGTTAGATGATCCAATACTAAAAACAGCTGAGTCCAGTCTTACATTCAAGCACTGCTATTGCTGCTACTGGCTGAGCAGCCCTTTCTATTTAATGATGAGGCCAGTTTTTGCAGTGCAGGCAAGGCCATGATTATTCTCTGGATGTGGGGTGGATGATCTCATGCTGTTACCGAAAGTAGGCTCTGCATGTGGTAAAATACCATGTATTTCGAGATACAGAGCGAGAGCCCTCATGGCTGTGGAGTAGTGTCATTCATGTCATTAAAACAGTGCCATCCCAATTCTGCTTTCATGAAATATGTGGCAATGCACACACATGCATTTCTTTATATGTGGAGTGGTGTCATGTCCTGATCTGCAGAGCCATGGGATAAAACTCATGCATTTTCACATGTAGGTTGTGTGTGCCAACATAAGTTATGTGTGCTGTTCAAGTGTGCATGTATGTACATATGAACTGCTAAGTTTTACAAAAATCTTTCATTTTGACTTAGAAAAGTAGATTTAAAATAGTTTTTAATATTTTCAGGCATTTGCTGCATTATTTAAACATCCTCTTTGCCCCCTGCTCTTTGTACCTTGCCTCCATTCCCACCAACAATCACCATTCTTTTCCATAGCAGGAATAGCTTGTTGGGCATGCCCTGTGTCAGAGTTTAGTGGGGGGGTTAACAGGAGCACTTAGGCAGCAGCGATGTTGTTGCTATATGGGTGTTATCAGCAAAGGTGTATCTGCACTTGGAGTATTGAGTTCTGGTGTCCTCAACATAAAAAGGACATTGAACTGTTGGAACAAGTCCAGAGGAGGCCACGAGAATGATCAGGGGCTGGAGCACCTCCTGTATGAAGACAGGCTGAGAAAGTTGGAGCTGTTCAGCCTGGAGAAGAGAAGGCTGCGTGGAGACCTCATAGCAGCCTTCTAGTATCTGAAGGGGGTCTATAGGGATGCTGGTGAGGGACTCTTCATTAGGGACTGTAGTGATAGGACAAGGGGTGATGGGTTAAAAGTTAAACAGGGGAAGTTTAGATTGGATATAATGAAGAAATTCTTTACTGTAAGAGTGGTGAGGCACTGGAATGGGTTGCCCAGGGAAGTTGTGAATGCTCCATCCCTGGCAGTGTTCAAGACCAGGTTGGACAGAGCCTTGGGTCATATGGTTTAGTGTGAGGTGTCCCTGCCCATGGCAGGTGGGTTGGAACGATGATCTTAAGGTCCTTTCCAACCCTAACTATTCTATGATTCTATTCTATGATTCTATGCACCAGCAACAGAGTACAAGTGAACTGTCCTGATACTGAGAGGGTGAGAGGGAGAGGATATGCTCTCTTGTGTTTTCACCTTGGCCACCAGCCAGAGGTCCTCCAAGGCACACATTTTGGTTGCTAATCTGTGCAAAGCCCTTACCACTGTGCTCTCATGGGTGTCTGTCTCACTGCTCAGTCTAAAGCTCACAGCCACGTGGTTGTCTGGGCTATGTGCAGCCTTGTGCTGCAGCTCCAAGTTTGGCATTGCAAACGTTCACCATCCGCAAGGTTCTGAAGCTGGGTGTGTTTCTTACATCCCAGGCTTGCAGCATGACACAGGCTTACTCACTGTGAACAGCGTGTTCACACAGGAAGAGAGGAACGGAGTCACTTCTATATGAAATCCCGAGTCCTGTGGGTTATGTGGGCTGCTTTCCCTTAAGGTTGCTGCACATTGTTTCTTCCAGCTCAGCCTGCTACCCATTAGTCCAGTCTGCCTCTTGCTTAGAAGAAGTGAAAATAGGGGGTTTCTTGTTCCAAAACAGCCTCTGAGCTGGTGGCCTCAGTCCAATGCACCTCCCAAAACACCCCACTGGAGTTGGCATGACAGGCACCTACTTTCCTTACCTGTTTAGCTGTAATACATCTCACAGCCTTCCTCTGTACTGCTGCATGGGGCTGGAGTTCTTCTGTCCTGTGGGACCCTGAGCCAGACAGTGCTGACCTCCCTGCATCCTCCTCCTCCATCATATCTGAGGACAGGTTCCCCATCACAGCAGGGAAATGCACATTCTCTGTATAGATGTGCTTTCTTCCCTGCTATCAGTGATACAAGTTCTATGAGTACTGAACCCCCTAAAATAAGTATAAATAAGAGAACAGGCAGTTTATAGGGCCCCTGGAAGTTCCCTCCTTTACATAGCATCTTCCTTCCTTTTTGCTCATCTCTTAAGACTATTTTCTTTTTGCTTTTACCAATTCCCTTTTCCTTTAGGAAAAAAATGGTGCCATTTCTGGAAGCTTTAGGGTCACAGAGTCAGCCCCTTCCTCCTGCTGGTACACGATTATCTGCCTGAAGGGTTTCATTTAAATCACAGCAAATTAGGTGTGTGAACAACTGCTCACTAGTGAAAGAAGGGTTCATATTCCAGTCCTGGGGAAAAAAAACCCCACCAGCCTTCCAAAAAACCCAGCTTCACATTATCATAGAAGTTACTCCAAAGAAATGCCTTTCACTTGTATAATGATTACTTCTCCTGGGACATCTCTCTGCAATAGCTGTTCTCTTCCTTTAAGCAGTTACATATTGAGGATATGATATCCTGCCAGAAGAGCCTTGATTGCTCTACTTCAGGCTAAATGAGCTGTAAAAACGAAAGGAGCTTTATAAGATTGGTGCTGTCTGCTAATTGTTCTGCAGAGAGGCTTTTGCAAGCTCCACACTTTGTGCTGGGTAAAAAGCTCTCATCACACAGTCGTATTTCTTTTACCTTTCTGTACTGGGAGGGATGTTTGTATTAAGAATGCCAGAATTGCTTCTCTTCACCATCCATGGAGGTATTTAGAAGACATGTAGATGTGGCACTTAAGGACATGGTTTAGTGGTGGACTTGGCAGTGCTGGGTCAGTCCTTGGACTTGATTATCCTAAACGTCTTTTCCAACCTAAGTGATTCCATGATTCTTCTCAGATGTGAGTCTGAATCAGAAGGACACTGACGTTTTTAGGGGAGGGGAAAAGAAGAATGAGTTAAATGTGGCATTTTGCATTGATTGGATTTACAGACATGGCTATGTAAGCACATCCACAGGCTGAAGTCTTCATGCTGAGGTAGTCCCAGTCCTTGCTGTAATGTCAGTTGCAGTTGGCATGTGGTGCATCCCCATGTGACTTTGTGTCATGTTGCTGTGCTGGCTTCTTAGAATGATGGATTTTCCCTGTTTCACCATGATTTTTTTTGTCTACCTGTCAACATAGCGTTTGAAAACTCCAAGGCTTGCTGAGCTCCTCAGGCATGGCCAAGGTTTCATAGGAGACAGCAAGTCCTGGAGATGGAAGCATCACGTGGTTGTCACGGTAGAGCACTGGGGGTCAAAACTGGATTCCTGATGCTGCCACTGAAGACTTGCAAGGCAGCCTTGCACAAGTTGTGCTGTTTCCATACTGGGCTGCATTACATTTGTAACATAGCTAATGTGAAAAGGGGTAAAGATGCCAGCAGGGACCTTGGCAGCAGTCAGTGTGATCTGATGTGTGATGTAGGTGGACCCAGTATTTTCTTCTCCGTGAAGTGTGTGAGGACACCAGCCAAAACATTTTGAAGCCTTTATATCAGAAAGTATCCTGTGTCATCCTTACGTTAACAGGCAGCTATGCAAAGTATTGTAGTCCTGATGCTTGTATTCCCTGAAGGGAATAGTGAGCAAAAGCATCTTCTAGAGAATTTCCCATGCACAAATGCAGTGGAGAGAATGAAACTTTTCACCTTCAAGGTGGTGTACCACTTGCTGCCCTGAATTCTGATTTTTGGATAGTTTAAGCCAGAACTTTTTACTGTTTTAATGTAAGTTTTATGTTTAAAGCACTGCAGTACTATACCTCCTCTGTGCTGGATGTGCTCCAGTCTAAACAATCTCCATTCTGCTTGCCTAAATTCCCTTCTATAGTTTCAGCTGAATGTGAAATTCTTTTCTGCTCCTCACTCTGAATTGCCATGTGCAGCTCCTTGAGGATGCAGGACAGCTCGAGAGCTCCTTGCTGGAAGTGGCAGCACCTCTGTAGTGTGTGAAGTGAGGTCTACGTAATACTTTGGATCTTTCAGGATAAAAAGCTACTCTGTAAATACTGTATCATTTTCATTGTCAGTCTGGATTCAGGAGTGAAATGATCCCACTTAGTTAAAGCAGGATGAAGTGTCTATTTTCATATTTGCTTAATTGAACCACTCGGCGTGTCTGCTAGTAATGGCTTTATTTGAAGCATGTGGTTCTTATGAGCTGTTAAGATACCAATAGCATTTGGATTAGTCTTTCTGCCAAGAAATCCAGGTCAATTCTTCAGGAAAATAAAAAAAATACTAAGGCAAACTTTATTTTAACAGTGTCTTGAGTTTCACTTTAGGTTCCACAAATATTTGTCAGTGTTCCTTTTGTAAGACCCATGCGAGCCCTTGGCAAGACATGAGGTCTATCTCCAGAACATGGAATATAAATAAATTCCCTGAACCATGCCGAAGAATTGGAGGTAACTTTAGCTCATGCAAGAGACCTGAAGCCAAGCAAAGGGTTGATCATAGCTCTTGAATTACTATTTGTATAGAGGAGAGGGAATGGGGGAAAAGCAAGAAACAGAGAGAGGAAAATACAAACAGTAGTAGAAGGTATGTGAGAGCCCACACCATCCTGTGCAGAAGGTGCAGGTCATTTACCAAGGCAATGACAGAAATGTGACTTCTGTCTGGATTCCAGTTGCTGTCTGCTCCTAAAGCTTCCAGAAGAGTTAACAATATTTTCTTATGCAGTAGAGGATAAGGGAGGAAATCTTACATTCTTGATGGGGACTGGTAATGCCATCTACTTCAGGACAAAAAACCACTGTGGAACCATCCTATATGCCCCCATCCCCCAGTTTCCTCTGAATACCTTTGATATTCCTGAAAGCTTGGTTTACTTCTGTGGTTTTCTGAGCTATATCTAAGAAAAAAGGGAGAAAAAGAAGCCCATGATGATTTCAAAAGGCTTGCCTATAGTTAAGTACTTAACCAGAGGTTTAGGGTGCAGGGCTTTTGATTTAAGAGCAAGCCCTGTTCCGAGGGGGGAAATAGCTGAAATTTTATCCTATCCCTGACCACAGATTGAGATTACCAAAGCAGTACAAAAGCAGGGAGTCAGAATGAAGGAGGTGTATTGAAGGAAGCGGGACCTTGGCTTCGAGCAACGCGCTCTGGTTGCTGGATCAGCTCCAATAAAAATCTGAATTCAGACGAGCTGAATGCCGTGTTTGTCTGGTTAAGGGGGAGGAAGGTGGGGATGGGTGAAGTTTTTCCTCTACCTCTAAATGTTAAAATAATGGTAGTAGGATGTGAAAAGTACACGTTCCTGAAGAATGTCCTGTTGTAATATCAGGTAGTTAACAACTGGGTTTCTTTCTTCTTTATATGAATAAGCTGAACAACTACAAAGCATGGATAGAGGTGTGAGAGGGGTTTGCTGGATGAGAACCCTTTCAATAGTGTCCGGAGATTTAGAATTGCATAGTGTCCATACCTGTCTATAGATTTAAAGCTTCCTACAAAACACTGGACAATTTTAATCTCCCTTTAAATTAATGGGAATTGAGTGTTGCTCACAAGATCAGACTGTCTCTTTGCATGAGGAATTTCCAGCAGTGATCAATGATCTTCATACCAGTCCTCAGTTGTCTGCAAATACTAAAGGAAAAGTATAAAAGAACCATTAACCCCCTGTTTTCTGCTTTCAGAGACAGCTGTCTGGGGCCCTGTAGCAGTTGATACCCTTTCTATTCCTGCTACGCTGTTCCTTACGTATGGTTTGGAAACAGTGACTGAAGTTTGCTAGCAGTTCCTCAATCTGGCTACTATGGACATTAAGGGGGGGAAAAATCAGGCAACAGCCTCCATCTGCAAAACTACTTCTGGTTTTCTGACTGGACTTAATATACAATGAGCAAAGTCAGATCATTTTTTACTTAAAAATACCCTCTCTCCCTCACCAAAACAGGAAACATCTTTCCAGGAATGCTTGGGAAAGTGTTTGGCTTTTGTGTCACTGAGATAACTGGAGAAAATATTAACTTTAAAGCTAGCAAAGGTTTATCCAGATAGAAATACTTTTCAGTCTCTATAGATGTAAGACCTGCCTCTTCCTTCTTTCTAATGTAAGACCGGTTTCTCCTCAGTGTATGTGTGTGCATCTCTCCATGGTGACATGAGCAATTATCAGACTATAAATGAGGGTTGAAATGCAGAGTGTGTCGCTTGGGAGCCTCTGCCCAGGGTCACATCCTGATCCTGTTACATATGCACCAGAGGTTGATCTGGTCTGTCCAAGGTACCATACCTCATCCCTATCATGGATAGCAATGCCCATAAATTGAGTTCAAGGCATCTAAAGTGTTTCAAACTCCTTACCTAACTTTGTTCATTCTTATTCTTAAGACACCATCCCTGGCAGTGTTCAAGGCCAGGTTTGACAGGGCTTTGGAGCAGCCTGCTCTAGTGGAAGATGTTCCTGCCCATGGCAGGGAGTTGGAACTGTACGATCTTAAGGAACTAGATCCTTTCAAACCAAACCATTCTGTGATACTAATATTTTTCTTCCCAGCATAGGTTTTTCTTAAGTGGTAGTTTCAGTTATGTTTTGGAGCTTCATAAAACTTGCTGAAAAATGCTTTGCAGCCCATTTCTTAATCCTGTTCCATTATATAGCTCGTGCCAACAATATGGTTTGGCAACTGGCTGTTTACCTTTCTGCACAATGTCCAAAGGAGTGCAGGAGGGACAGAGCCACAGTTAGTGCACACTGGCAGGGCGTATACAGGCATTTCTCTGCCTGCAGGTCAAAGAGTTGAATTACTTAGGAGGCTGTGCAGCATTTCCACGAGCTGCTGCTGAGCACAGGCTCCTGGCTAATGGAGGAGGAGGGGACGGATGCTCGAGTCGTTCCTGTACCAAGGGCTATGGTTTACACAGCTTCCTTGTATTGCACAGGGCTTTCCTGCCCTGCAGCTTGACTTGCTCCGTGACAAATTATTCCTTAATTGCTGGATGGCAGAAGAAAAGCTTTACAGCCCTGAGGTTATTCCTAACAAATCAGGTTACAGAAGCCTTGGAAATTATATTGAGCAGAAAAGAAGCACCATGGGGTTTCCTTGGGTGCTCAGGCTGTGTTAAGCTTCACTAAGGCAATGTGCTAATGCAGCTTGTTAAAATGCAATCGTACTTTAATGCTGTGGATGCAGAAATGAGGGTAATTGGCGAAGAGATGCTAGTGAAGCTGTTGTGATTAGCATGATTTGTGTGTGTGTCACTGCTGTGCTCAGGGCCTTCACCCTACTGTGCAAGGTGCTGTCTGAACACAACAAGGAGGCTGTGCCCAAATCAGTGGGATGGTGTTGGCCATGGGGACCACCAGAGCTTAGTTGCTGACTGTTGCTGGTGGGTACCTGATGCAGGAAAGCTTTAAGGAGGAGTGTGTGTGGAGAGAGCTGATGCTGATGAGGAGCTCCCATACAGGGCAGGCAGTTTGGCAGAAAACACCTATGGTTTTCATTGAAAACTGTAAAAAATGAGAAGTAAGCCAGGACTTCTGGGCCAGTTGGAAGAGGGCAGACCTCTGTTAGGGAAGATGTGATAGAAACAGTAGGAAGAGGCCAGGAGGATCCTTGAGAAGTGAAGACAAGTAGCAACTGTTTGATGTGGCAGGGAAGGGGAGAACTAGACGTGAAGAGAAGCAGATGTGGCCAGAGCAGTGCCTACAAAAATGGATATGAATGAGGCCAGAGTGCGCTTTGTCAAGGCTGGAGCAGAGGAGTCACGATGAAATATGATGGGAGTCTGGATGAGAAATGCAAGAGAGTGGAGGGACAGCCAAGGGCTGGGGCTTATCAGTGAGCTGCAGGAAGACTGCAGCTCACAGGATCTGGAGAGCTAGAGCAAAGTATAATATAACACTGGGGATGTGGGCCTGAGAGGCAGGCAGGACAGTAGCAGTATCTGCAGCAATTAAAGCAGGAGGTGGGGAGGGGGAGGAAGATTAAGAGCTCTGAGCTTGAGCTGACAGCTCGACTTCCATGAGATGTCAGGGAGACAGGCATGGGTTTTGTCCGGACAGAGAGAGACAGGCCCGGATGATCGGATCAGACAACTGGGGGCACTGATTTATGTGAGAAGATTAGAAGAGCTGCTTGTAAATATATGTGTAGCTTGGCTAAGTGACACCTGAGGGGACAATAACTGTCTGCAAGTGTATGAAGGGGTTGGATACTGGAGCCAGGAGGAGGGGGAGGGAACAGTTTAGGAGTGTAGATGAGGATTTCAACTACAGGCAGTGGAATACTGTGGAGGAAAGAGGGTGTATTGCCTGGATAGGGAAAACATCACTGCAAAACTGGGGAGGCTCTTCAGTAAGTCCTGAAGCCTGCATATCCATCTGGGTACCCACCTGCACCCCTGTTATCACAGGTGCCTGGCAACCTAATATTTGTCCTCAGAGCATCCCAAAGAGGGAGATATCCCTTTGTGCAGTTGTGGCACTTCAGTACCTTGTGTATTTGACTTGAATCAAGGGCCTAAGAATGTATCTTAACCATTGGGCTTTATTTCCTTTTAAGTGTCTCTGTTTTAAAGGCTCAGTCCTGGTAATAATACAGTAGGATTGATGAGAAGGAGAACCAACAAAACTCTCCAACCTACAGTTTGAGTGGTCTTCTCCATATGTTCCTTATAATATTTTACTCCTTATGAAGTTTTACCCTGTGAAGCCAAGAGAAGAAGCAGGCATTTGTTGCTCACTCCTACACGAAACTGCTACATCCCCAGTGTGGGGTTGTACAGGCATCGGTGGGAGACTGCAGGAAGATGTGAATTGCTGATGGGTATTGCACCTCTTTCTGTGAACAAGGTACATGGGGTGTCATCTCCTACCAATATCAAACCAATTACCTTAGTGTGCTAGCCAAAACAACCCCAACAGATGGGCCCCAAATAATTGTCTTTTCCATCTCTTCATGCAGACTTTAACTGCATTTCAATGGTATAACACTTCAGCAGAGACCACAGGTCTATTTGTTTTATCCTGCAAGGAGCTCATATTTGACCTTGGCACTCACAGTTGAAAGCAGAGCTCTCTGCTCTGACTTCCACTTCTGTTTCAGCAGGACCAGAAATCTGTGGGGCCTTTCTGAATATTTCCCTCCTCACCCAATATTGCTGAAAATGAGCCTGAAGTGTTGACAGACAGCAGCACACTCCGTGTGTAGGAATCCAACATAAACAGACTTGCCGTTTGTGTACTTGGACATGTTAAACGAGGTCTCTGCTTTGATCTTCCCTGCACTATCCTAAAGCCCAGCAAGCAAAGGCTAAGTAAACATACCTTTGATTTCAGGGCTGTTTGGAGCAGAGGTCTTGTAAAACTTTTATCAAGGGCACAGCAGAGCTACTGAAGTCCCTCTTGGACTGTAGGTGCTACAAGAGGGGCAGTGTGGTTTTATTGACCCTGATGTCCCTCTTTCTCCTTCTTTCCCATAATGACAAACATCTGGGGATATGAGCCAGCTTCCTGTTGATTGTAGCATACCCGTTTTTCTAGGAGAGACACCTGCTTATAATCTCCTCTATGGTGAATGGAGCATAAGCTATGTTAGACCCTATAGCTATTGGATCCCACAGCCAGTATAGCTTTTTGTTAATGCGTGTCATAAAGATGGTTAAATAAATCTCAGGGGATGCACTGGGGGAAAACACTCACATTACTAATCCTGTGTTTTCAGCACTCCTGAGTCAACCCCAGAAAACCAGTACTCTAGGTTTAAATAGCATGAATGTTATGAAGAATTGGGTTTTATTTATTTGCTTCCTGGTTTTAGCATATTTAGTGATTCCCCACAATAACAAAGGACACAAATTTCCTTTCATATTCAAATAAACTGGAGACTCTCCTTCGGGACTATGCCCTCAGAAAACAGACATTAACAAACAAGCACCTAAGATCACAAGATTTAAAAAAGAAAATGGTGAATGCTGGCAAATTCCCCACAAGGGATGAAACGCAAAAGTTATGTTGGCCTCTGCTTTCTTTTAGGTTAATATTTCTCTCTATCTGCTAGGGGGAATACACAAAGGAGGCTTTGGCTTCCCTTTCTACTGTAGGAAAATGATATGAGTGTAAGAAAGATCCCACAAAGATAATTTATTTTTCTAAAATTATCAATTTTCCATTGTTTTCAAAACTGAGAACCACTGTGCTTAGCAGTGATGAAACCCAGGCTGCTACCAGTGAGCCAGAGCTGTGGTCCTTACTTCCTGGGCCTTTTAATCCCAAACTTGGTAGAGCTCAGGATCAGAAGTTGGAGCATTTTGCTTATTGCTTCTTATGAAAGTGAGTACCAAATGGCAAATTCATTGGCCAACCGCTCCATGCCAACACTTGCCATACTTCCTGTAGGTAAAGCTGAGATTGTTGGCTAAGTCTGAGCTCCTACCAGTACATTGTGAGGCTAAGTGCATCTAGACTCTCTTGTCTTTTGTCCTCACACTTCTATAGCATGGCCTTAAATAATGACCTTTCTTACACTGCCTTTTCTGCCTTAGTCACCTGCCTTAATTTACTGTATGTAAAACAATGCCCTTGTTTTCTTGTCAGAAGTGAATTTTGTCTTTTGTCAAACAGTCAAACCCATTATTAGATAAAAAAGTGTTTTTAACAGCCCTTCATTTGTTGCTCTTTGATGGCGGTTCTTTGATACCTGAAGGGTGTGCAGCGCTGTATGTGATATATAACAAATTGATTTTACACATTTCCATTTTTTATCGATGAGTCTTCCAATGGGGTTTCGCTGTAATCAGATTGGAGATTACCATGGCACAGCCGTTGGGAAGGGATTGGAATTTACATGCAATAAAGATTAGGGGATTAGTGACTGATTAGGAAAGTGCTGGTTTATTCAGCCACAGGTACAGCAAGGGGTCTTGCATGTCTGCTTTTCTTCTGACCTTGGGTTTTGACCTCTTGACTCCTCACTTAGAAATGCCAGCGTGCAGCACAGAGTGATTTCTGATGTGGCTTCTTTCAAGAGCAAGTTCAAGTCATTGCAACAGTAAAAAGTCCTGTTCTTGGGAGCAAAGTTCAGAAATCCTTATGCAAGTGGACACTTTGCTCTGATGTCCATTGACCGGGACAAGCTGAGCAGACAGTGGCAAAGCTTCAATCTGGAGTCAGGAATTCCTGCTGACAGCTGATGGGATATGCGTGTGTCGGTACACGCACGCACGGTGGGGGATAAAGCAGCTATGTAATCACATGGGGAGACAATATTTCTCCATGCACAGCTTTTCCTAGATAGCTGTTATGCTCTCCAGGTTTCTCCACAGTCATACACACACACACTTGCAGGAGAGTAGCTGGGACCATACATTACCAGACTGTGAGGTAATAGGAGTGCACAGTGATAATCCAGTGTAGCTCTATCTACCTGATAGATATGATGTTACATGTCAATGCGTAGCCCGCCACTGCAACGACGTCATTTGGAATTACAGGGCAATTGAAGTCAGCAAAACACTCGTAAGCTGTGTAGTTGCTGGAGTTTGGGCAGCTCAAATAAAGCAACTGTGCTGACAGTCACAGGCTGTGCTAAATACAGGGGGCTGGCAGTTTGCTTGTGTGTCACATAATAAATAGCATCATCTTTCTATTCATGCAGATTTATAGAGATAAAAGGCAGGCAACATGGGATCTTCAGCAAATGTGAACTATTTCCAAATCCTTTGGATAGTTTGGGGAATTTAAATGGATTTATACTTGAAATATTTATTTGTAGTGTTTCAGTTTAGGCAGAATATACTCATTGTTAGATACCATTTTGGTAACATCATCCATCCTGAGACATGCCACACTGGTGTGCAATAGAGATTAAGGAAGCATACCTTCCTCCAGATGAACTGAAGCATCTTTTGAGCAGCACGGGCTGCAGTAGAGCTTTGGACATGGTATACACTGATTTTATCTGATCTTAGCTGCTGAACAGTCCTGGGGCTGTCCAGAAAAGCACCTGCTAATCCTAGGCACAAACCATGGTGCTGTGATTGGATATAGTAAGCCTAACAGAGCAACAAGTCTTCACTAACTCCTGCTAGAAAAACTAATAAAGTCCACACAAGAGTGCACTAACCCTATGAACAAGCCAGCATGTAGAAAAGGAGGAGCAGAGGAAATGGATCTGTTTGAAGCTATCCCAATAACAGGCAGGCTGCAGAAAACTGGACTAGCCTCTGTCCAAGGCACCAGCTGAGCCCTCAGACTGTGCCAATGATAACTCACAGCCAGCAAGTCACTTGCGTATGGACTTGTGCAGGCATCACTGTGTGTTTTACACTGTGCTGTGGCGCTGGTCCAGGTTTGATCCATTTGAAGAAAAGGTTACTGCTTTCCTTTGGGTATGGCCTGGAGCTGAGGCTGTTTCCTATATGAGATCTGACAATATTCTGCAGGTATGAAGGTTTCGTGCATTAAGAAGCCCTGGCTTCTGGCAGTACTATCAGGTATCATGTGCTTTTACTTCAGGTAGTGTGTGCTTCAGTGCCTGGGGAGCAAGGAACCAGATGTGAATGCTATAAAAAATCAGTGATGGTTTCCATGTTTTCATATGCAGAAGACTGTGTGTCTCTTGGGTTTAAATGTAAGTTTTCACTGAATCAACCTTGTGAACACTGTCTTTTAAAATGCATTTAGGTATGATCCCCTCCTGGGAGAGCTGTACAGGTGTGTCTACGTTAGCTTGTAGAATGGCACAGCAGGAACAAATCTTTAAAGTAAAATATTCGGTGCTGAGGAGGTGATGTTCACACTGTATTCATTTGGGGAGTTTATTTTGGATTAGCTCCAGTCTGGTCATGTACTTTGAGTGCTCATTAATAGAAATCCAAGAGCAGAGCTTCTGCTTTTTTACCAGGAGCCCCACTAGCAACTGTTGGCTGCGTCTGCTTTAGCGACCGGTGGGATTTGAAAAGATTGGATCGGTAAAGCAAAGCATTTGATGCTGGGGACCTGATACCCCCCATTACAGAAGGGTGTTTCACTTCAGAATAACCCTAGTCTAGTGCTATGAACTAAATGCCCCTTTGAACTGGAGCACGCCTTGCAGCTCAATGTCATACAGAAGCAATTCAGTTCATGCGCACCAAAACTGTTTCATGATGTGAAGTATAACTGGTTGGGATGATAAAAAATATATCACTCTAAAGCACATCCCTGGTCCAAACTGAAACACAAATATAGGCACATGTAAGGTAGGCCCTTCAGGTGACAGTTTAATTTGGAGGAAGCTGGATAGAGCATTTCCATCACACATACCATGAACTGGAGGTTTTGGTAGGGCAATGTTGAATGGTTTCAGGCAGAATTTTAAAGTGCTGCTGTCCCAAATCAAACTGATTTCCTATTTTATGGATATAACAACCCCATTACTATTGCTTAAAGTGTCAAGTATTTTGTTTGTACGGTTCATTTTAATTTGCCAAAACTATGATGCAAAAGATTTCTTCAACTGAAAAAAGAAAAAAGAATATTGAAAGTGAAATCTAGAGAAATTTTTGTTTCTTGACAAACGTATTATTTTCTGAAACATTTCTGCAAAACACTCCATACCAGGTCTGCTCTGCAGCCATTCAGCTAGAAGTGCTTTGTGCTCTAGAGAAGCCTCCAAAAATATCTTCAGTTCTTAAATACCACAGTGTTTATCTCTTTGTGGTCACCAACAAACAGTTGTCACCACGTTTTTGTGGTAACCAAACTTAGAAGCCCCCAGTGACAAGGGCAGAGCAAAGAGAACAGCCTCACCATGTAGGGCACTGCCACTGATTTCCCAGCAGCAAAAGGCTAATGGGTATTTTGGCAGTGTCTCCTGTTTGAGAGTGAGTGTTCAAGTCGCATTTTTTACTGAGCCCATAATGTCATAATCACACCTTTGCCATTGTGGCTATTGGAAAAGGCCAGTAGGAACCAGCACTGGATGGAAGAGTTTGAAGTCTTCTCTGGTTTCATCCCTTAGAGAGAAGTTTCTAGAAAACATGATTTTAGAGACTATTCTGAGGAAAACCAAGCTCTTGGATACAAGTGAAAAAGGCTCCTTTGTCAGTGCATGGCCAAAGACTTGCCACTGTGGAAGGCAAACCAGCTATTTAAAGGGCTTCATTCACATCATTCCCGAATATGGCACGAAGTCAACAATCGTGATTTCTGTTTCCCTGCAGACATAAACAATGACACTTACAATTTCCTGCTTGTGCAGTTCGCACACAAACGTCTGTCTGTAAGGGAAACGGCTAATTACTTATTAAACTATGTACTGTGCTTCGACTGGGTTAAATATTGACTACCAAAGTTCAAGGGGAATCCATGCCTCCAAACATGAACTTGGGTATCTTATTTTCTTGGAGCTATTCAAATAAAATGATTAGGCAACAAAATGCTGCACGTAGGCAGGAGAGACAAAGAAGTGGACAAAATCTAGAGCAGATTAGTTCAGAAGTAAAAGGCTGCCTTTGAAGCATTGGGTTTTGGAACATGGTTGTAACTGGTGGCTCGAACGGGAGTTTTTGTTACGAAATAAGTGAATTAAACTGAGATTTGCAGCGTGTCTGGTTTGTTTTGCTGAAAGTCTTGGAGATGGTGGGTGATTTGGCTGGGAAATCCTCTGGGCTCGTGAAGCAGGATTTGCATGGTTGGGAAGCAGTTGGAAGGGCAGAGTACAATAGCATTTATGTTAAAATTGGGGTAGATTAACCCCAGAAGCTAATTCAGAGCTGCCTGACTGGATTGTTTCCCAGACATTATGAGAAGCAAACAAGTGCCTCATGTTGGCAGGAATGGCCCCTGTGTGACTTGTGGTGGGCACGCTGGGGGTCGGGTTAGGTTTGGTGAGACTAGGCAGGGGATATGGGCAGGACTTTCTGTTGGGTTCTGGATCCTCTTGCATCTCTCAAGACAGAGGATTTCCAGCTTTCTTCCAGAATTAGGCAGTTTGTCCTTCCTGGAAACAGGAGTCTAAAAAAATGCCTTTTAATTTGAGAACCTTGAAAACATGTTTTAGTGCCACCTCTTTTGATAAAGCGCATTATTGTTCAGATGAGCTTGTCTTCCTAAATGGGAATGAAAAAGGTAGATTGTGGGTATGTGTGCCAACGCATCTTGTTTGTACTTACATCTTCTCTAAGAAGAGTTTTCTGGTTATCCATTGAAGTGCATACCTGAACTGCGCCGTCAGTATAATTTTTGCCTTAGAGTAGGAATATTAGTCCTCTCTTCTGGCCCACGCTAAGCCCACTGGCAGCACTTAAGAAACAATAAATCATATCTTTTATTCCACACTAGATGAGAAACCCTTTAGCATACAAAGTCTGTTTCTTCAAGAGTAATTTGAAGTAATCCTAACTCTCCTCTGCGTTTGCTACCTCAAAACCTAAGGGATAAAGTTACTATTTTTGTTGCTGAAAAAATGTTCAGCAACACTTGCAATTGAATGTCACCCATACACGTTTAATTTAATAAGATGGTAATTTCATGTTAAATAAATACCAACTGAATATTGAAAACATATGCTCAAAGGATTTAAAATCCATGTAAGAGATACGTATCTCATCTACTGTTGTTGAACTGCAATAAATCTATGCAATAATCAAGTGCCAATTGTTTAACGTACAATAACTATTTTATTAAATCTCAGTGAAATGCATGTGCAGGACACTTAATTAAATGGAACTTGTTCCCAAATATTCTATTTTTCTTATTTTTGGAACATCTAGAGTAGAAAATTTACTGGCAGCTTACACCCAAGGGGCTAGTTATTACTCATGTAAAAATATGGCAAGCACTTCTTGTGCTATCAATAAATATCCATTTCATCGGGAAAGTAGCTGCTACCTCAGAGGTAGGGAAGAAAGAGAAAATATGTCACTTTGCTTGTTGTGAAATGAATCCGCAAAGCTGTTTTCTCCATCGGGTTGTTGGGCTCAGCTGTGTAACCCAAGCTTAGAACTTGCTTATAGTCCACTATTCCCAAGGCTAAGCCTGAGCAGTCGTCGGGGCCAGTCAGCAAATACTTGTGGTGTTTTTGTGTTCCTCTCTAAGAGTCTTTGTTTCACAGAGATGCTGTTGTTTTTTCCTTTAATCTTTCGATTGTTTTTGATAAGCATTGTTCTTGTCTGTGGGCGCCTGTGTTTTCAAATCAAGAAGGACCCATTAGCTCATCTAATCTGATCTCCTCATGTCACATAGTAAAGCATTTGGCCCAGTTACCCCTACGCTGACCCCTACTTTACTTGGCTAGTGCGTACCTTTTGGGAATGCAAACTGTTTTGTTCTGAACATATGAAAAGATGTTGGATTCACCAGTCCTTTCAACTCCTTAATGGTATATATGAGCAAAACATTCATCCTTTTATCTCTCTCACAAAGAATTTTATAAGTCGGCTTTTCATATAATGCCTTTCCATTGTGCAGAGAGCCAAGAGTTCCTCTTTTAGGAACACCCACTCATGTTGACTGAAACTCTTGCCAGCATTGCTTTGTAAGCCCTTCCCTGTGGGATTTGCTTCTTGGTAGGTGTTTTGTCCAGCCCCCAGCATAGTGAGGCCTCTATCTATTGATCCATCATTACAGATTGAATGCCAATACAAATAATGGGAAGAGTGATGTGCAAGTGTATAATCCTCACATTGGTCTTGCAGAGAGGGTTAAACTGTTGTAGAAAGGGTTAAACTCCTAGCAGGATTTGTCCAGCCCAGCTTTCTAGCAATGGGTGACCCATAGTTAGCCAACTCTTAATTCAAGTTTAAAGCATGGCTTTTAGATGGGCCTTTCCAGCTATCCATATACATTCAAAGGATGGGAGAGGTGAAGGAAATCACCTTTGATGTGAACCCTCTTGCACTATGAATTTTGGAGGATCAGTTTTTACAGCTATGAATATGGTGAAGGCCAAATATTGCCTCGAGTGCTGATGTAAAAGGTGGTTTGGTTAGTGGCTGTTGTCCAACTCATTTGTCTCACTATCATAAGGAAAGATTTCTGTGCTTGGCTGTATGCTTCTCATAGGACACACATTCTCTGTGGTACCCCAGTCCATGATGTTAATTCCTTGCATGCATTGATGAGTTGTTTGGGTGCTTCATGGCAAATGACTTGCTAATTTGCTAACACAGCACTTCAAAAGAAATCTTATCTCCACAGAAAGTGAATGTGTTTGGTATTAAATAATAAAGTATACATAACCCATGGGACTCTTAAAACTTATTTAACTTCTTCATAAACTTTACAATACAGTATGTGGATATTATAAATTACTTTCCATTCCAAGAAACTGTCCGGGCTGGTTGACCTTCCTTGGAATTTCCTCTTTGTAATTATGTTTAATGTGTTAATAAAGTTCACTTTGAACTGTATGATGGCAAATGGTCTCATAGGACGTGGGTCAGTGCTGGTGCGCTCACCATATGTGAAGCTTGACGTTAGCATGCAGTTTAGTTGAAGGAATAACAAGGCTAAGTCCAAACAATTGTAGGAGAAGTATCTCCTCCCCAGGTTAGCAGTAAAAGGGGTTCATGGAAAGTTAGGAATGTGGAGTGGGAAATCATTTAGCTTTCACTGCTAGGTGTTACTAAATTATAGTGCTAGGTTCGAGTCACTATCAAAACACCATATATCTAGAGGGTTTTCACACAGAGCTATAAATCATGTTTACTGCATGTATGAGTTGAATGAGTGCACGAACTTTGCAATGCAGTCCAGGAAAATATAATTACATGTGTGTGTGTTTTTGACTGCAAGAAATACGAACAGGAAGCTCCAGGCTATTCCACTGGTGTGTCTTAAATACACTTCTAGAAATTGTTTTTGCTGCTTCCCGGAAATAGCTGTTTGCTGAAGCAAATTGGCTTTCTTGGGTTTTACATACCTCCTTCTGCCAAGAAGTGGCAACCACCATCCCTTCCAAAGCACTGGGCGGGAGAGCAGGAATGCTGGTAAAGCAGAGTCAGCAGCAGAGCAGCAAGTGGGGCTTTTCTGTGGTATAGGATGGTGGATATAAATTGAAAATTGCCCAGCTGTTCAGTAGGACAGGTGTAGGATCTGTCTTTTATATAACGGGACAGAATGGAGATTCCAGTTGCTTGTATTTGTAAATGAGGCGAATAAATCTGCGCACTTGTCTGCATGTATATGAGCAGAAATATTTAAAATAAATGAGGTGATCACAGCATTTCCTTGTTAATGTTTGACTGGGCTTATATGATCTTGCACAGAAAGCTTGGTATCTGGCTGGGCTTGATGGCTTCTTTCTGGGTGTACTTACATGTATTTGCAGATGGGGAAACTACAAGAAAGAAAACAACTTGTTGGAAAATGTAGGTTTAAATTATATTTTAAGCCTGATTGCACCCTGGCCCTTGGAACTTTTGGCATGATCCCTTCTAGTAACTAAAATGATTTGAATGTGATGGGGCAAAGTTATATTTAGTTTGTATTTGGAGAAAGAAGAACGAACAGCCACAGGGGGAAGCAGCTGCATTCCCGTCACTTCTTCCCAAGGCACATCCATGGATATCAAACTCCACCCTCCCCCTTAGCCAACAAATGATTCTCTCAAACTATTGGGTTGAGGACAAGGGGGAGTGAAGAAAACCTGCCCACAGAAGGTTTGTGTCAAGGCAGGGCTTAGCCTACAGTAACAGTTCCTTCTGGTCACACAAGCATGGTGGGGCTCGAAAGCATGTTTCTTAGCAGTGTCCTATGGCCATAGAGAGCTGCTTTGCCTAATGGAAAATTGCAAGAATGGAAGCAAGAAACAGTGGTTGTTTTCCCACTATTCCCACCATTGCCCCTCCTTCCCTGACTATAAACGTGTGAAAATCCATGTTAGCACTTTTGTTGGAATACCTGCCTGGGGCCTCGGTTTTGACCCCTTCTCACATATCCCATGGCAAAATGCTGCAGAAGTAATCACTGCCTCCAGGAGCATGAGAGGTTGTAGATTCTCAGCACTTAAGGACTGATTTTTTTCAAGAATCACTGCCTAATGGCTAAGAAATAAGGGGGAATATGGTGTAGGAACACCTCCTCCAGGATTTACAGCAGGGCTAAAGAGCACTGCTCTCTCTTCCTATGGTTTGAAAGGATCCAGTCTGGAGCTTTGCCCTGTGGGTGCAGGCACATGGCAATTCATGGACACCTCCCCCCCCCCCGCCCCCCCATAGACAGAAAGATGGTATAAACTGGCATTAACAAATATTGTGTTGGTAGATATATGAGCTCACAATTGTAACAGCCTCGTCTAACAGAATGATTCAGGCTTGATGTAAGGAAAAAATTCTCTGCAATGAGGGTGGTAAAACACTGGTACAGGTTGCCCAGAGAGAGGGTGGATGTGCCATTCCTGGAGACATTTAAAGCCAGGCTGGATGTGGTTCTGGGCAACCTCATGTCCCTGCTTATGGCAGGCGGATTGGACTAGATGACCTTTGAAGGTCCCTTCCAACCCAGACTGTTCTATCATTCTATGATTTCAGCTTTTGAAACAATCCCTTGTGGTGTTGCTATCCAGGTCTTATAGGTTTGCCCTGATGCATAACCCACAAACAAGGCAAATGGCCATAAAACATTGCTCTCAAAGTATGTTAAATCATTCCTGCTCACATGCAACACAAAGTTAGAGCCTAGGATGGCTGAGGTTGTGGCACTGGCTGCTTGAGGAGTAATTGCATCTGCTATTTTCTGCTGCATTAGAGCACAGGACAGCAGAGGCAGCAACAAGGGATGGGAAGTTGGCAGCAGTCAGGGTTCAGCCTGCTTTTCCCTCTTTGTCAGCTGAAGGTAAAGCAGCAAGTGCTTTCCTTTGATTTTGCCTCTAATCAGCTATAGCAATGCATCCACCATATATGACCATAGGCTCTGCTCTCAGCTGTGAGCACACACATGTCCCAGTCCTGTGGGAGAGACCACCAATGGACACCCAAAGTCACTCATGGCAAGGCTGCCAAGTTCTAAGCACTCGGCTCTTATGGCCATATCATAGGCATATTGTGGGCCAGTTCTTTAATGTGCGGCACTCCCTTCGGTACCAGTGGTGCACATGAGAAATTGGGGTGCTCAGAATGGTTTTACTACATCTTTTTTGCTCTGTTCATACAGCAGAAGATGGAGCTGCCATAGGAAATTTAACTGTAGGGTAACCTGAGTCATTCTGGGCAGGTTAATGTGTGGATTCAGAGTGGGAATACCGTATAGTGTGGGATTTCATGGTACACTGTATGATGCAGCTCTGTGTCAGCAGCACCAGCTGCACAAGGGATGCTGGAGAAGGGCCTTTTTACAAAGCACACTTCCCCCTCTCCACCTCCTTCCCTCTAAATACTGACAGTGCAGAGCAGGGAGATGTGCCAAAGTGTATCTTGACTTGAAGAGCATTCATCTGCCACTGCTGCAATCCGAAGGCAGGGCTGGGCTGTGCAGATACGTAGTGAAATAAGACCCGGTGGATGCCTGTACATTAGGAAGAGAGACGGAGATCCGTGACGATATCAACATTTTATTCTTGCTTAGACATCTACAGGAGGCCCAACTATCGCTGTCTTGCCAGGGCCTCTGAAGCTCTCATTGCAGAGAGAGAGCACTGCTTGCACAGAAAGTTATTAAGGCAAAGATGTTGGGTAGTAAAATGGGAATATTTACAGCACCAAATTAACAGAAGAAAGGTTTTAGCATCTTTATCCTGGGGCTGTACCTTATTGAGGAGCGCATGCAGATGTATCTGGCAAAGTACAGCACGGAAAAGGAGGGTGAGGTGGATTTTTATTCCTCATCCTGATAAAGTCACTGGAGGGGGGGGATAGTGAAGGGCTGCAGAGGACCAAGCTGGTGTGTTTCTTTTCAGACAGAAAGGCCCTAAGAAATGCAGCCTTTCCTAAATGTCATAAAGGTCTGTGAATAGATCCTGTGACAGGGCACGATCCAGAGATTCCTCAGAATGAAAGGTCAATCGAAGGAAAATGACATCTGGGAGAACCAATCTTACTGCTGACCCAAACATGTGACGGATCCAGAAGCAAGTCTGGTGCCATTGGGAAAGCTGCTTCTGCAGCCTGCCCCAGTGAGGCACATGACGTGACTGGGAAACTATCTGATTCCTCCAAGTCTCAGAATTCATCAGGAGTCAACCTGAATGTCGGAAGGAAAAGGATTTTGAAGGAGCTACAGCAGGTTTCCAAGTCAGGAGGAGGGTGCTGTCTCTCCAAAGTCCCTGCGTGACCTACACCAAACATTTTTTCCCTAGCACTAAATATAGATCTGTTTTTGCTATTTGAATATGCATGGTGTAGTATCCTGGCTCATGAGCAGATTGCAATGAAGCTACTCTTAAAGTCTGGTTTGGTTCAGTAGGGCTCTAAGGTAGAAAGGACCTCTCCAAGGGCCAACCCAGAATTCCAACAAGGCTGTGGAACTGCCTGGACATTTCTGTTCCTTTACACTGAGTGGGATGGTGCACCATGTAGGGAAATGTAACAGGATTTGGGGCTGGATCCTCACCTGGTATTGGTGAATTCTGCTTTATCAAAGCCAAGCACACATACACACCATCCTCCCGATGGGTGGATTTTCTCTTTAAAACACTCAGCATCATGGCTTGTGTCAGATCAGCATTCAAAGGATCTTGGCATTATGTCTCCATCCACAGAGCTGGAGCGTTCTCATAGCAGCCTTCCAGTATCTGAAGGGGACCTATAAAGATGTTGGGGAGGGATTCTTCATTAGGGACTGTAGTGATAGGACAAGGGGTGATGGGTTCAAAATGAAACAGGGGAAGTTTAGATTGGATATAAGGAAGAAATTCTTTACTGTGAGGGTGGTGAGGTACTGGAATGGGTTGCCCAGGGAAGTTGTGAATGCTCCATCCCTGGCAGTGTTCAAGGCCAGGCTGGATGAAGCCTTGTGTGATATGGTGTAGTGTGAGGTGTCCCTGCCCATGGCAGGGGGGTTGGAACTGAATGATCTTAAGGTCCTTTCCAACCCTAGCTATTCTATGATTCTGTGCACTGCTGGATAGGCAGGATTTCTCATGGTGTTTTGCCAGTCCCCTTGGAGAATGGAAGGGCACTGTCACTCTCGAGATGCAATCCCAATGGTGTTTGCAGAAGAGGTACAGAGATGAGTGTTATTTTTGCCAAGGACTGACTTCTTTAGAGTAAGTGCTCTCAAGATCCCCACTCTGGTTCTTGAGTAGTTCATCAGAATCTGAATGTGTCTAAGACCCGTTGTTTTAACCAGGCTCTTAGTTGAAATAATTAATGAGTTTCAATCTAGTTCATGACTCTCTTCTCAGCTTGAGCAGCATGTCTGCTCTCCAGCAAAGCTGCAAAACTCATGGGTGAGATTCAGCATGAGTAACTGCAACAGCAGTTCTGTAGTCATTCATGAGCTGGACTGCATGTGCTGCCTTAGTCATGCTGGAGAAAATTCATACAAGCATTGGAATAATAGGAATTAGTCATGAGGAAGTGCAAATACGAGCTCTGTAGCTTACCCCATGTGAGTCCAATGCTGCAAAACACTAGGAGCAGGAGTCAAATATGAGGGAACGGTTCCAAATCCCACAAACATCTTGTGGGTTTTGGGTGCAACTCAGCATCAGCAATCCTTAGCAAAACATTTTGTCCTTATGCAAGAGCAGGGCATTTATTATCACACCCATTAATAGATTGTTCTGGGAAGAGCATTGGTATTGCAGTTTGTGTGGGGAACTTGTGCAATAAAAAGGCAGAAAAGGCAGATGCAGGAGAAAGACTGCTTCAACTTTTTTGGGAAGAAATTCCTATTTAATTCAGCTGTGGGGCCATTCCCACTGCTGAAATCTTTATCACTTCTGTTTTTTGAGTGTTGGCCTATCCAAGTGCATCCTGTTATCGAATGGCAAACAGTGTGCTCACTCTGTGACATTCCAGGGACACTGTTTTGCATGAAATTATCACGTTTAACAAAGAACAAATATTTGTCAGTTGGGTCAAACCAGCAGGGTTGCTAAGGGAGTTTATGAAAATATCCTCTTTTGGACTGTAAACGATGTTAATGTGTCAGGTTATGCTGTGTCTTTTGGTGAAGTGCTACCCAAAGAGTACTTTGTGTCCAACAACTGCAGGCTCATGCATCTCAGCAAAAACCCATCTGGTGACTATTAAGGGGAATTACTGTACATACAACATGAAAGGATTGAAATATGGGGGGGTTAGGGGGCAGTGTTTTGTTTTAAGTGCCAGTGCTGTTACTAATTTTGCCTTCAGGATAGGTGTTAAGTTTAAAGCAACTACAGCTGCTTTACCAAATACAGCTGAACATTTTGTGTATTGGCCTCTTCCTTGCTATAGTAAAATGAGGGTGCTGTGGAAAAGCAAAAAACACTCAGAATCAGGCTTCCCTGGTGGATTATCATGAGCTGATGATGATGGCAAGGCTACGGCTTCATGTCTTGCACAAAGGAGTATCTCTGTTGGTTTATCCTTCTGTAATTGCCTGCATTTTAGCCTTGGTTGTAAGTGATTTTTGGTAAGCACCTTTCACTTTATCTCTGTTTAACAGTCAGTGCAGTGACCTGATTGATGACTTGTCTTTAAATCAGTTCTGTGTCACCAGCAAAAGCAGTAACAGCTCCTCCTCTCTCTGTTCTTCCTTAGGCCCCCCAAGGATTGCGGATAAAGTGATTCACCGCCAGTCTGTGAGGCTAGGGAGGACCATCAAGCTCCTGTGCCCAGTGGAGGGTGACCCCCCACCCCTCACCATGTGGATGAAGGATGGACGCACTATCCACAGTGGCTGGACAAGGTTCCGAATCCTTCAACAAGGGCTGAAAATTAAGGAGGTGGAAAGTGAGGATGCGGGGACCTACATCTGCAAAGCCACCAATGGCTTTGGCAGCACCAATGTGAACTACACCCTCATCGTGATTGGTGAGTAGAGCTGGAGAAAAGGCAGGCTTCACCTACTCTTGGATAAGAGAGCAAGCTGATCTCTGTGTGGCTGTCAGTGACTGCAGATTTGCTTTGCTAATCATTTACTGACCTCCACTCTTAACTGGCCCTTTCCAGTGTTTGAGGATTGCCAGAGCTGGCTACATTGCTGCACATCTTCTGCTGCAGCCGGCTGCAGGCAGATAAGATTACGCAGTGCCAAAGGTTACAAATAAACAGGAATGATGCAATAGTCACTAGGGTCCAGATCACAATGAATTCCACACAGGAAAGGCTGTGTGATAAGGAGAGGTCACGCTGATCTCTATGTTTGCTGTTGTAGTTCTCAAAACAAATGTTGAGGCACCCGTATAAAGGCATACAGCTGGAAGATCCATGTATTGAGCTTCTGCAAAGCATGGTGTCTTCGGGAATAATAATATCAAGGTTAAAACAAAGCTCAGAGCTGGCGTATGACCCAGGGATGTGCAGCTCCTGAGAAATCTCCCTGGTGGAGGCAGGATTATAAAAGCTTCAGATCCTGTCTTGGTGGCCATGGATCCACAGGCTGCACTTTTGAGCATCTTCAAAGGGCTTGCTTGACCTGGCAATGGTATTCTGGGGTTATCTTCTGAGCTGGGAATTCCTGAAGGCCCCTAAGATGCTTTGGATAATCAGAGATTTTGCTGCTGTGCCTGTCATGGAAATACGCTCATTGGTCCTTGTCTGTGAGAAGGGAAAGAGCTGGATGAAAATGTGTGTGCTGAAAGATGCTGAGGGAATAGAGAGGGTTACAAAGCATGGGGTGAGATCAGGTATTGCTCATCCTATTTCCTCATCAGGACTCCAAGTATATGGTCTACATAGTTCTGTTTCTCACAAACAGTGGAAGAGAGGACAGGATTTAGGGCATTTTCCATCTGCTGCTGGTTGGCACTTGGCCTGGTTTTGTTCTATTTCTCCTTCTTCCCCTCTGCAGTAGGAGTGCTGTTATGGACTCAGAGCATGTAGCAAACACTTGGTGCTGCTTGATGGAGGATTATCACCCGATAACAGGGTGATTCTTGGAGAATGCACTTTGCTTGAAAGCCAGTAAGGGAAAGAAACCAGAATGTGAATGTCTTATCAGGAAAGAGATGTTTTGGGGAGGGAAACCCTCTTGTGACACTACTTCTGTAGCATCAATGGCAGAGAGCCACAAAAGCCATCTTATAGTTTATATACTTTGCAGATTTGTTTTTTCCCATTCATCTCTTTCCTGTACATGTTCATCATCTTTGCTGCAGTGAAAAAAGTGGATATAATCTATAAAGTGTCATGTCTATACAGACTTATTTTGGACACACTTTCCAGACGGTTTGGTGCAGAGAAAGGGATGCTACAAGAGCCTGCTTCACTCCTGCTTGTGTTTTTGCAGTATGTGGAGGTTGCCAAAGTTTTTGATCTTCTGTATCATACAGCATCTTCTATAAAGCTCAGGGCCCAAGCCACATCCCATTATTCCAAGGCAAAGAGACATCGAGGTATCTGAGTCAAAGAAAGCTCTGACTATTCTTGGTAGCACAACAGAAACAAATGAAAGGGAAAAGCCTGGAGGCAGAGGGTAAAAGTTGGACTAGAATTCAGGAAAGATTGAGGCAAAACCTCCAATTCAGTTGCTCGGGGAAATGGGATTATCAAATTTAATTGTGTTAAGAACAATAGTGTTCATTATATTTGGCACTGAAAAGCCCTGGGCACAAACACTAGTTATTTAGAGCCTCATCGGGCAGCTATGGAAGGAAATGGCAAGCTCCCGCTGGTCCTCTGTGGGTGTGAGATTGAGCCCTGTGCAAACAAAAATTGATCACCAAGTGCCAAGAAAAGGGTAACTTTAAACTAAAAGTGTGGCAGACATATGGGCTGAGTTATCATTCATCTCCATGCATCCTTGTTGTAATGCTGCTTAAACCCAACACTTCTTAGGCTCTGTGCACCTTCCTTCTTTGACTAACAGTGTACCCTTGTGCACTGTTGTTGCTCAAACCATTTTTGATGGATTGCTTATGTGCCTTTTCTCCAGTGGTACAGAATGTGTTCATGTAATGTTTCAAACCAATTGCTTTTCACTAGAGCAATTTCCCCTGAAAACAAGTGCTCCCTCACTGTCTTTCTTGCCAAAGTCTGTGAGTAAACACATGGTATCACTGACTTGTTCTTTCAAGGAACCCAAATGTTTGTGTTGACCAGATGCTTGTGTTCATCTTGGTGAAAATGCTTTTGGTTGAGAGCAAATTAATCCTTTGTTGACTTTTGAGAAGGAGGCAGTGATTTAAAACCAACTGCATGTCAGTTTTGAGGATGAAGAGCAAATCGATGGAGCTGTTTTGTTTGTGCCCCGGAAAGCACAAACTTCATTAGGCTGAGTGGCTTTTTGAACCATATGGTCTTTTTATTCTCCTACTCCTTCAAAGGAGAAAAAGCCCTCTTATTCCAACTTTACTGCTGACACCAAACATGTAAACCCATGCAGGTGTCAGACATGGGCAAGGTGTTTAAGATATTAAAACTAGAATAGCATTAAAGAGTTCATTAAATGCTGGAACTTGGAAAAGATAAAACTGATTTTTACCTTAAAGCATCCTGGAAACTTAAGCAATAATATTTGGAATTGATACAGTAGCTCATTGAAAGGTTTTGGACTTATTCTATATGCTTTTAACAGAGCTCTGCCACACTGCTGGAAATGTCACACCTGCGTTATATACGTGTACACTGCAACAGGATAAGATGAAAGTTTACCCAATGTTCTACAAAGAGCTGAGACAAAATTTCATCAGCCCTGAACCTCTCTGCCTGCATTCAATGCTATATAACTCTTATTAATCTTAGCTCTGTAACCCATTATTTGTATAGGGAACCAACAAAAACTGTGACATGGTACATAGGAATAAGAAGGGCAATGGTTCCACCAACATTAGTGGGTGCTGGCAGACATGGCAAAGATGAGCTCCCTTGTCTCCATTGCAGGTCGGTCTCTGTGAGATGTATTAAATTTGGTATAAGCCTGTTTGAATGTTGCTTTGTGGCTTTCATGACTGATCTTGCTTGCAAGCAGCCAGCTCACGGCCTGAGCAGAGCAAACTTAAGTCTGCCTCTGCATGTCTGGTAGACATACCTACATGTTGCCTGGCCAGAGAACTTCTCAGTCTGCAAATGTGGATGAGACAGATTACTGTGATTTTACAATAGTAACTAAGGCAAAGAGAGGCCAGGTGATTAGTCCAAGGTCACATAAAATATGAGCTGTAGCTCAGAGTTGAGTCTACAACTCTTAAATCTCATTCTGAAGGACCGTTCCTCCATCATAACACTTGCTAAACTCTTTTCTTACTAATTTAGCATCTTTGTGCTGCTGTGTTGGAAGGGAGTCTTCTCTTATTCTAGTTTTTTGATCTTCTTTCTCAGACAAAGGTTTTGCCAACCCCGATGGTAGCAGTTGGTTTCTGCCCTGCTTATTTCCCCATCTTCTCAGACAATGAGGTCTGGATCCCAAAGATCCAAGGAATCCTTCTCTAATACATCCCTGCATGAAATGTAAGCCAGTAAAAGCAGATAACCAATATAAGTCAAATTTACAATTTCCTCTCCTAGCCAGCCTTAATAGTTTCTGTGGCTTACCACAAGATTTGGGATGCCAATTACACTGCAGACAGATTTACAAATGCTGGAAGAGGAACTTCTTTTTAATCAGTATTAAATCAGCAGTGCAGTTATTAAGTACAATGGTTCTTTTTTTTGTGGAGAATTATCTGTAGCTCATCAAAACAAATGTGCTGTACCTTTCCAGAAAGTTATTTTACAGTGATGCCCATGAAAATCTTGTCTTTAAGGGTTTTTTTCCCAGCTGAATCAATTCAGAAGAGTTGATTTATGATCTGCAGGTGTGAAAAAGTTACTTTATTTGGGTTTTAGATGCTTGGTTGAAACCTGTGGTTTCTTTACTGTGGAATAAAACTCCCTTGCCAGTGTGCTCTTAAAGGAAGCCTGAGGTCAAAGAGGAAGAAACACAATGTTTGAATAGCTGCTCACTATTTGAAAACTGCCCACCTTGTGTGCTGCATGGAGGTATGTTCTGCAGAGAAAAATAGCATGTGATGGTGTAAAACTGAAGCCTGTATCAGGCTGTGACCAGCTTGGAGAAACTGTGAGGCTTCACATATGGAGCCATCGCATGCTCCAGCCAACAAGCCATCCTGGGAAAACTTAGTCCAAATAGGTGAGATTTGCCTGACTTATAAATAACTGAAAACAAAGTCTTCTAACAAGGAAATGCTGGACAGCCTTCACTGCCGTCTCTTGCAATTGCTGTTTATTATTGCAATAATAAACACCATCACTTGTTCCAGAAGTCTGGTCATTCTCTGAAAGGAAAATTGTTGGTGAACAGCTGTAGGAAGGACTATCAGTAAATATTTATGCTGTAGCATAATGACCTCTTTCACTAATGCTCAGCACAGAGGACTTTTCACTTGCAGAAGTGTTATGAGCCAAGTCCTGCAAGGTGTTCCAGCATTGCAACACGCAGGGCTATTGCTACAGGTGCTGCCAGTAAATACTTCATCTTGCATCAGTTGCTCAACCAAGTGATGAAAGATCCAACTCTCTATTTTCGCATCTGCCTGCATGTTTCTTATAACCTTGCAGCAAAGAAAAAGGAAGCAGCAACAAGAGAAGGGTTTGGGATTGTCTTTGCGCTGTCGACTTCTTGCTTTGCTTAGGGTTTGTAAACTGCCAAAGACAAATCTTGCTCTTGTGCATGTCAACACAAGAAGGATCAACATTTAAATCCAAGGAACAGCTGCTCCAGTGTTTCTCTTTCTTGCCCCATGTCTCTGACTGCTGCAATTGCTTTTTGCTTTTCTTTGGATTTATTTGGAGGAAGATTTTGGTGAAGAACCCATCATCCATCCAGTCTGCACCCCCTCTTGTGCCTGGCCCTCTGAGAGACTGAGCCTCTTGGCTCCATTTGGGCTGTGGACTGATAAAATCTTGATGCAGAGAGCAGGAGGAAAAGTGCAGCTTGTTGTCCTACAGCTCTGATGGGCTGTTCAGAAATTGAGCTACATCTCATTTTCAAACAAATCAAATTTACCATTAAACGTCTGCTGTCTGCCTGCTGCAATTGATTGCTTTGAGAATCTTCCCTGACATCAGATGATTTATCTTTAAAGTAGCTTTTTCCTGCTGAGCCAGCTGCTATTTTATGCTTTTTTTTTACAGCTTGTCCAGAGACAGCTCTCTTTGATAACAGACGTGTGTGAAAAATTTGCATTAAAATAACCTCTTTTTTTTTTTTTTTAAACAGTCAGCATAAGTATCCTAAAAAAAAATCATGGCAATGTCTGAATGGGTGTTTATTTAAATGTGCTTTTTTTTCTGCTTACAGTAGTAGAAAATAATGTGTGAAAAAAGTGCCAAGTACAGTAAAATATGGTTTGTATTACAGTTCTCCATTGAAGTAATCAATCCACGTCTCAGAACTCATTTACAGTGCAAAAGCTGAGAAAACATTTGTAGCCCAGAGTCAGGTGCCTCCAGCCATCTTGGAAAAGCATGACAAATTCATTGGTGTTTGGGTTTTGGCCTCTTACTAAACTTGGGGGATCAGAGAGAGATGCGCTCGGCAAGAAGATGTGAATCAACATTGAGTCAGCAATGTGTGTACCAAGGGACTGCTAATGCTAAGCAAAAACTGGAATGAGTCAACTCTTAAAAAGGGGGGGAAAAAAGGTGCTGTATTTGCATTTGAAAAGAAGATGGTGTAGCTTGTGCTGATCGTGCTATGGAGTTAGCAATCCTTCTTTAGCGCATTTACTTCAACCCAAAGTGTGAAAGGCAGCCCATCCAGCGTGGGACCGTTAACACAATCACAGGGTCTATAATCATGACTAATGATGATTAGTCAGTTGTTATATGGAAATGAAGAATTCCTTGTGACAATAAACAGTAACGAAGTTCTCGTGTTTAATTTGCTAAGGCCCCAATCCGGCAGCTGGATCTACGTTGGTGGCCTCCTGTGCGTACGCAGTGTGATTAACACCAGATGAGGATCTGGCCATAGTCACTGATGCTTAGTAATGGTTATGTTGCTAATTAAAGCTCAGATTGTTTTTTGGCCTTTGGGAGCCTTAGTTTACTACTCGAGGCCTAGCAATTGCAATCATTACACAAGGACTTCTTGTCCCCGTGTGGTGTGGTGTCACTAGGTCACAGTAACCCCTCTGTGGAGATGCAGGTTCATAAGAAGACCTGTCTTCGTTGTGTTACTAAGTGATGTTGTCCTGCATGTCAGCCTGTGGGAAGAGACTGTCAATGTGCATGAACTGATTCCATTGACTAGAGGAATCAATGAAGTCCTTGGAACAGAAAATGTGTGTATTGCCATGTTTTGGTGCAAACTCATAGCTAGAAACTTGTTCACTTGGAAATGAAGCTCCTTTTCCACTGGAAGTGACTCATCATTGACTAATGATGCCCTCACCCAGTCAATGGCTCTTCTTTCTGGGTGTTTATTAGTGTAGACATCAGACACACACCCTGACCAGACTTGGTGTGCTTAGCAGCACAAACATGCTAAAAGCAATCTAAAAGCAATCAATCAAGAGTTCCTATCCTCTGAATTTCAGTGGTGCTTCATTTCCTCCTCATTTGGGGAATCCCACTCACAGCACAACAAAGTCCCTGTCCCCATATGCAGTATGTCTTGGACAATGTATGACCCATATGCAGAGTCTTGGACAATGTCCACTGTCTGGGAGAGGGAAGAAGGAGAGAGAAATGCTCCAAAATGAAATGGTGACTCTTCCTGGGTTGCTGTAGAAAAATGATTTCACTAGTTTTCATCATTTTGACAGTGCTACCTTAGATTGTTGTCACAACAGCCCATAATAATTTGTTCTTGAAAAGCTCTTTCTCCAGAAAAAGGTGATGATGTGAGTACCAGTATTAGCTGTAACTATCCTAAAAATGACTGATCAAAAATGTAGCACCAGGTGATTTGATGGATGGCTCTTGCTGAATGGGTGTAAAAGGCTGGAAAAATCACAGCTGGGCAGCAGCCTTGTTTCTCCAAGTCCAGATCCACAATGTAACTCAGTGTTAATGCTGTATAATGTCCACAGTTTTTACAAGATCTTTGTTAGGTTTTATTAGTTTCATTTGATTTTATAACAAACTTTACAGTATGCTTATCAATACATCATGTTCTGGCTAACAAAAGCCGCACTGTTTAAGTTGATCTCTTTTTTTCCCTTCGTGAAGCTGTAACATAGAAGCCAAGTTAAGAAGGTGACAACACCTGTTCACAATTTAAAGGAAATGAAAAGATTTTTTTCCATGGATGTAAGCATGAAATTCATACATATCTGTATGGATATATAATTTCCCACCATACTCCATCCTGTGGTAGACTGTGGCAACCAGAGCTGCAGCCAGTGTAAATTCGAGGCATGCAGGACATATGGATGTGTTTAGCCCACAATCCTTTGCAGATGCTTTGGAGTGTGTAGAGGCTGCTACACCCATGCAAATAATAAGCTGCAGCTCTGTTTGCTGCACAAATATTGCTTGGGAATGAAAGCAATATACACAATACTGGGCAGGCTGATATTAAAAGCGTGTTTTGATCTGAGCAATTTATGACTTCCTTCTATTAAATGATATTAATAGAATTAGCCTCTGATCCCAAAAAGTTTGTGGTTTACATCTCGGGTTTTTCTCATATGTCTGAGGCTAAAAACATCTTTTCCCTCTGACTTTATAAAATCATAGAATAGTTAGGGTTGGAAAGGACCTTAAGATCATCTAGCTCCAACCCCCTGCCATGGGCAGGGACACCTCACACTAAACCATGTCACCCAAGGCTTCATCCAACCTGTCCTTGAACACTGCCAGGGATGGAGCATTCACAGCTTCCCTGGGCAACCCATTCCAGTGCCTCACCACCCTTGCAGTAAAGAACTTCTTCCTTATATCCAGCCAAACTTCCCCTGTTTAAGTTTTAACCCATTACCCCTTGTCCTATCACTGCAGTCCCTAATGAACAGTCCCTCCCCAGCATCCTTATAAGCCCCCTTCAGATACTGGAAGGCTGCTATGAGATCCCCATGCAGCTTCTGTTCTCCAGTCTGAACAGCCCAAACTTTCTCAGCCTATCTTCATACGGGAGGTGCTCCAGTCTCCTGAGCCAGGGTCATCTTTGTTACGATCTTCCATACATTTAATGAACAGCATTTCCGTCCATGTGGACAGAGCAATTCTGATGTGCACAGCCACTGATTTGTCCACGTCTATAGATCTATAATGCTGCATCAGTGAGTAAAGCCATAGCAGTCCCTGGTCAAAGCAGGTGACATGTATGTATGTAAAAAGCAGGCATACAGATGGTGGTCTAGATTACCAGTCAAGATCTGTTATGACTGCAGGTTTTATGAGTATTTTGATTAATAGCATCCCTAGTAATGAGAAGCCATCAAGCTAGTTGTAGACCTGGTCATCAATGGTTTTGAGATATCTACCAACTTGCCAACCATCCAAGATGACCATCTTTCTCAAGTAGCAGCCTCTTTCAGTTGACTTTCCTATTGTCCTCCCCTTTTCCTGATTGTGTTTCCTTGGCACTTGCTCTCCATCCCTCTATTGCTTGCCAGAGGCTGGGGGCGAAGGACTTAGCATGGCCTTGTTGGACTCTGAGGACCACTGAAGCTGAGTTTCACTGTGACACAGTGTCTTCAGGACACAGTGCTCCAGAGAGAACTGTGCCCCATTTCCTAATGCCTAGGGGAAAGCTTTAAGATGACAGAGGGGAGATTTAGGTTAGATATTAGGTAGTTGTTTTTCCCTGTGAGGATGCCCAGAGAAGCTGTGGCTGCCCCATCCCTGGCAGTGTTCAAGGCCAGGTTGGACACAGGGGCTTGGAGCAAGCTGCTCTAGTGGAAGGTGTCCCTGCCTGTGGCAGAGGTTTGGAACTGGGTGAGCTTTAAGGTCCCTTCCAACACAAACTATTCCATGACTTCATGATCATACAGCTCTGCTGTTCTCTATTTGTCCAGTAAATACCACAGTTACTGGGGTTTTAGCCAAATTTCAGACCTATTGATATCAGTTAACTCAGAAATACACAAGTGGCACACTTGTAAATTAAGGCACAGTGTATAATATTTATTATAGGGAGAACAGCACCAAGTTGGGCTATTTTATAAGGTGAAGCTTGAATGTTGATTTTGGAGACTCCCCCTTTATGTGTAAACGTACATATGTACCACTGACTGCTCACATGGTGCTTCTTGATCTATGCATGCAGGTATGTTGCTTGTTAAAATGTAGGTTCTTCAGGAGGTATATTTTTACATTCCTGCAGGGTCTGGTTCTCTACCTTTCCTGTGCTGTCTTTGGCATCAGCATTAAGAAAGAGATGAAAAAAGAAGGAAAAAATCAACCAACAAAACTTCTGGCAATTAGTGTCTAAACCTATTTTTAAATCAGCTTTATTTTTGTTTCAGGAGAGAAAGAGAGCATTCTGCGTTGTGCTTGATGAACAATATCATTGTGCTAGAACCCTTTTCAATTCTCCTTTATAATAACGTGGGTTCCATAGTGAGAAGATCTGAGTGTTTATGTTATATACTTTTGGCAATAAATTTGGAAAAGAGGACGAGGGAAAAAAAAAGCACTAATCCCAGGAGTCCTGAAACCTACACTCCTTCTTAAATGTACCCTGTTAAATACATTAAGTCCCTTGCAAACATCCATCTATCAGCAGTTGAGAGTTTGTAAAAGGTGTACTTTGTTCTGAACTCCCTGCCCTACTGATTATGCACAGTTCTTTTATTCTGTGAATAGGATGACGACCCCTTAGCCTGGTAATGATGACAGATTTATGTATTTTAACACCCAGACGCTGCTGTATTTGCTAAGGGCTGCCAGACTCCAGCAGTGCTGCAACTGTAGTTTATTTTCATTGTCAGTTTGTGCTGCTTTTTAAGGTGTTCTGCAGCCACTGGAAGCAGTGCCGCCGCTGCTCACTGAGGTTGAGATGTCAGGATGTTAAGAGCATAAGCCACCATCCTTGGACTGTTTCCACTCATAAAACGTCAGTTTTACTCTGGTTGCACTCACGGAGTGGAACCTGCTCCTTGCACTGAAGCCAGGGAAAAGAGGGGAGAAATAAAACCCCTCTGAGCAGTAAAAGGAATCAGATAACATAGAATTTATCCCTTCACTTTCTACTCCCATGATGTATTTTGCAGCTCTCGAGTTAATGTTTTAAAGAGAAACTTCTTTTAATGTGTAGTAAAAGCAAAGAACATAACCATACCTTGCAAGCTTAGCTGGTAAAGCACTGTATGGGTCAACACATCTGTCCTCTGTGCGATGCATCTGTCTGTGATTTCTTTCGGGTTGTTTTAAATTACTGCAAGTAGGAGAACAATAGGGAGACAAACAGTGTGAACAATGCTGCTGTTCAATAACAAGCTAAATTATTAACAGGACTGTGCAGAGAATATTTCATGTAAATTAAAGGGAAACAAATTATTTGATTTTCCATTGCAATGATCCAGTGCAACAAAGGCAGTTGATGTCTTTCTTCTTTTCTTCTTTCCTTTCATCTTGCTGTTCCTGTGAGTGTATATCATTCTCTTACAGACGCACTACAAAGGTCAAAACCGTGCAGAACATGATGGGTTTGTGATCTCTTCATGCCAACCAAACCACTACCTCTGAGTTTATCACACAATTGTAATGACACATATAGAGCTTTTATGGACTTTGTTTTTAGGTTGGTTTTCTTACTTCCAATTCATTGTTTCCCTGAAAAATGTTGTCAAGTCAGTTGAACTCTTTAGGTGAGTCAGTTTTCTGCTTTATTGTCAACAAAAGGCTTGGATATATTTGGGATTAAATCCTCCATTATGAAACTAATTTGTTTTGGAAAAAGCACCACCACTGAATTCTTTGCTGAGTTTTCTTTGGCCCAACAGTAGATGTTTCCCTTCTTAAGGAGAAGCTGTGTGAGTTGGCATGTTGGTTTTGTGTTGGTTTTCTCAAAGGTAGAATAAATGATGGTGACCTTTCTGATGAAGCAAACAAGGATCTTCATCTCACCTTTGTTGAATGTGTAACTGATGGGAAAGGGAAGAGCTGGTGACAGTCCTTGTTCACTGGCAGGGAATTTGGGAATGGAGTTGGATGCACTTCAGACGCAGGCTGGGATTCCCAAACCTGTCTGCTGCTCTCTCCAGAGCAATCCCAGGAATCCCTTCGAGAAGAGGAATGGCACCCCCCCAATCCCAGCACAGGCCACTGTTTGTGCTCTGTTTGCAGTGTCTCCTGACAACTGCAAACCCACTGCAGTTTCTCCTGATAGTCTTTGGGTGTGCTTTGGCAGTAGAAACTCCAGCCCAGGAGAAAGTTGTGGGAATCTGACATCAAGGGGGTTTTTCCAGCTCTTGGGAGCTGGCTTGGTTTGCGTGTGGTTTCATTAGTCCCCTTTCCTTCAAAGAGGTTTGGAAGATGCAGAAGCCTTCCCTTGTGGGAAGTGAATAATATTGAGGGTGAATTTTGAGAAGCTGATCTGTGCCTTCAGCTTGAAACGCAGACAAGGTGCTAAATGTGCTCCTCCTGTACTGACAGACATGCTCCTGAGATGTGAGATGGGAGCTAAATAGAAGCTAAATAACCCATCCTGCTCACATTGGTGGATTGGTTGGCTTTGTCTGTGGGGATCCCATCATGCCCAAGGAAGCTGTGAATGCTCCATCCCTGGCAGTGTTCAAGGTCAGGTTGGACAGAGCCTTGGATGACATGGTTTAGTGTGAGGTGTCCCTGCCCATGGCAGGGGGGTTGGAAGTGGGTGATCTTAAGGTCCTTTCCAACCCTAACTATTCCATGATCCGATGATTCCCTGTCTTCTGGGATTATTTTCAGAGCCTCTGGGGAGGTGTCTGAGAAGCTGTAATCACAGCCATGTGAAAACATGTCTATGTGACCTTCAAACAAAACGAGGTTGTTCTCTGGGTGCTCTGTCCTTGGATAATTATGTAGAATTCTGTGATGGCCCCTTGAAACCTTGCCATGATAAACAAACAGAAGGGCAACAGCTTTCAGGGGTAGATCGGTGGAATTGCATCAGAAAGGAATTTGGCCACCCAATATCCTTGGTACTGTCAGAGCTCGTGTGTATCTCCAATCTCTTTGACAGGAATAATTTGGATATATTTTACCCATGTTCTAGGTAAACCCAGGGTCATGGACATGCTTAACTATAAATTAAACTGTTAAACCTTAAATACAAAAGTTACACCATATATGTGGTTATTGCTGTTTGTTTGACCCATGTTAGCTTTTCTTAGGAAATTTTGGCCTTTCTTGTGTTCAAAGCTCCACCCTTTACAGGACAGGCCTCCCACTGGGGGCCAGTTATGCCACCGTTCTTCATCTGCAGTGAGGGAGGGAATATTGCAGCTCCTATGACAGCAATCTCTGTTCCTTCAAGGCCATGTTGGCTTGTCCTGAAGGGGAAAATTAGTTTCTCCAGATACTTCCCACCTGGTATTTGAAGAAAGCACTGTTCTGTGTCTGGGGCAAAATCCCTTTGCTCATATGCTATGGACCACAGAGATAGTTTCAGATATGGGGAATGAAAGCCAACACGTTGCCATTCACTGGAATAACAATTCCTGTTATTTCTGCTGCAGACTTTTTTTTTTCCCCACAGTATTTTATTGCTTTTCTTATTGAGAGCTACCTCCCTGGAGCCCCATACCAGGTCTTTGACTCTTAGCACAGGGAGCCTGTTTGCTGTGGGGAAATAGCCAGTTTCTTATTCCTTTATGGAGTTCCGACCTGCCTTATATTTCACGTGTGGTACGATACCTGGTGCACAGTGATAACAATTTAACTTACTGGGATGACATTACTTTTGTGCCTTGTTTAGATGTGGTCCCATTGAGTTGGAAGGTATTTTCAGGTGTGCTCACTTCACCCTGCCTGTTTTGGGGGCTTTGCTATTGTAATGCAGTGGGATTTCTTCTGCAGTCTCAAATGCTACATCACTGCTGAGATGATGCAACCATTTCCTAGGTAATGCTTTGGTCTCTGCTCAGAGTGTAAAGTAGTGGGTAGATTTTTTGTCACTGCTTTTTTCAAACATAGAATCGTAGAATCATAGAATAGTTAGGGTTGGAAAGGACCTTAACATCATCTAGTTCCAACCCCCCTTATGGCATGACTGAGGCCACGAGTGAAATGCTTTTCGTGTTTTTAGTGAGGGAAGAAGTAGACCCCACTTAGAGGTCTGTGATTTTAAGGGAGGATGGTAAACTAAAACTTACAGTGCTTTATCTCAGGGGCTGTGAAAGATGGAAGATAAAGGGGAGGTTTTCAAAAGCAGTCAGCCAAGGCTGGGTCAATCCCTTTTGAAGAATTCCCATGAACTTCCATGGGATGAGTCCTGCCCTTGCTGAAAGCTTTTGAAACCTTACCTACCCATCCAGTGACACCTTTAGAGAAATGTGTGTGCTAAGCACACATTCCTGGGAAAATGTAAGTAGGGTGCACATGTGTTGAATACCAAGGAGCTATCTCAAAGCAGGTGTTTTGAAAGGAAATTGAGAAAACAGGTTTCTAAAGCAGTTTTAATGAGCTCTATTGGCTGCCCTGGTCAGGAGGGACACTACTTAAGTTGAAGCTATTTTTTCTCTCCTGTAAGCAAGGCCTGCCCATAAGTTGGCTGTTGCAATAAGCAATCCCTCTAACACCAGTCCAACACATTCAGCTGTTGTGTGAAGTCATGCTGAGTACAAAACAATGGCAAAGTTTTCTAGTGTCTAACTCAGAGCTTGTACGATGCTTTGGGATTCAGAATATGAAAGACATTTCTGTGCCACCTGTGGATATGAGCTGTAACTGCTGTAACAGTAAAATACAAGTTAATAAGAACAGAAGCCAGGACCTGAGACAGTCCTATGGTTGTAGTAATCAATTTTTATTCTTTTTTCTGCTTTAAGAAAACTCAGGCTCAAATATCAGGATCACTGCTACTGGATGTGGTCCACACATGCAGTTGACATTGGTCATGTCAGGAAATCAGTGGAGTTACTCAGAAGGAATGTATGTGAGTGATGGAATGACAAGTAGAGTGCTCTGCCCGTGTTGCGGGGTAACATCCCAATACCTGCCCTTGTTAGTTTCAGGACTGCTGGAATTCATCAGACTCATCTGAAGGGAATGATGTGTCTTGCAGTTCTGCAAAGGGAAATGAAGGAGAGAAAGAGCAAAAGGAGAAAAACATCAGGGAGGGATTTTAAAGAATTCCTTCCTTTTGCATTGCAGACACATTAAGTACTTAATATTTTAAGAGCATCTTCTTACTTAGAGAATCTGGCAAAGATGGGATTCAGTATGAGCCTGCCAGATTGATTTACAAATCGGCCTTACGAACTCCTGCTGCTTAAACATACCAGAGTACGACAATTAAAGCCAACATCTGGAATTCATTGGTGGAGCTGATCCTAGATAAACATTAAATGAATGTCCATTTCCTTAGCATTGGATTTCCTCTGGCTACCACAGCTTAAGTAGTGTCATCCTATCAGATAGAGCTGATGATGATAGCAGAGCAAATGTCAATGTCATGAGCCAGGTCTGTTTGTTCCATCTTTTAGCACTGAAACTAGGACTAAAGCTGGGCTGAAAAGACAGTGGTTTTTTACCACTAAACTGTGAGAATGGATTCCTCATCTCAATAAGCTGGGCTAGGCTGGTTGTGTGGCTGCCTTTCACTCCTGTGAAGATGGAGTGCTTCAGATTAGTTAGGTTAATCTCTCCTGAGGAACTTTGTCTCAATAGAGCTTCTCCTCTGTGTTTCCCTCAAACCTGTCAGGGTTACTGCAGTCTCCCTCCATTCTGCACATCGAGGGAGAGATTCTGTTTGTTCATTTGTTAGAAACAGAGAAAACTGGTTAATGAATTTGGGACTAAGTCCCAAGTTACATAAATGGGAGTTTTACAAACAAATACATGTTACAAACAAATACATGTTATTTGTTTCCCTTTGCAACAGATCTCTTCCCTGAGGCTTGGCTGGAGTGGGGAAGTGGTCAGTGCTGTACACGTCCATAGTGGTTGAGATGGAAAGCCCTAGAGAATGCTTCTCCTCAAGGCCAGGAAAAGCTTGCTTACCTTGGCAAGAATCAGATTTCTTTGTGCAATCCAACCTACCTGTCATCATGAAGGAATTGAAAAGCACCTTTTGGCTTTCAGTCACGCTCATGTTGCCTCCTTTGGTCACTGGAGGAGCAAAACATGATGGTCTCTGGGTGGTTTTATTTGCACAATCACTGTGTCCCCCCTCTGCAGCAGCTCAGTTCTGGATCACTGAAATGAAGGTGAGGAGAGGTGTTTCCATGTGGGCAGGCATTCTGGACCCCACAACCTGAGGAGAAAAATGCCCCTTTCATGGAAAACAATAACTGGTTTTAGAGGTGTAGCCTTTCACTAAGGTACATGAAAACCATTTTATCAGGTCTGTGCTCAGGACACCATTCTTATTTCAAAGAAACTGGATGAGGTTTGGGGTCTTTAGAAACTTTCTGGGAGTCAAGGGCATATATTGAAGTGCCTGATTTCACCTGTCTGAGACGTGAGGTTTTGCCCATAAGCAAACAGAAATGGATTTTGCAGAAAGCCCTCTGAAACAGCCATTTTCTGCTTTGGACTGCACAAGAGCTATACTGAAAGAACTAAATGAATTCCTGGTGCAGGGAATCCTCCTTCCAACCTTGAGAGAATCTCAGAAATCTCGGTTAGTGCCTGATTGGGTCTCCAGATCACCTCTGTTAGGCTCCTGGCTTCTGCTCAAAGCACAGTCTCTCCCTTGGGACCCCCATAGTTAGCATCTTCCCACTTTCACCAATCTGAGAACCAAGAGGTTCTCCTTCCCACTTCTTGCCTTGTCATTCACCTTCCTATAAGCATTAGCTCAACACCTTGGTTTCTTTGGGGAAAATCACGTGAACCTTTTCCTTTCCTTCCCTCCACTTTCACACCCTGTTGGAGGGAGCTGATAACCCTCAGCACGGTGATGCAGAGGAGCCACAAGCGGAACCCCTACAGTCCTTGCACTTTGCATTCTGACAGTGTGGAGTTGCCTGCCTGGGGAGGCAGAATAGTTTTTCTTGCTGGTTGGCCCTTTTTCCCTTGTGGGTCTAGGAGCATTTATCTGCAAGCTGAAACCGTACCATGAAAGAGTTCCACAGAGAGGAAAGATTCAGGTAAGTTTCCAGTTGTGTTATTTTGCTCTGCTGGTGACTTCCATCTGGTGGGTTTTCCAAGGCAGCTGATAAATATCTTTGTTAGGGTACCAAGAGTAGCCTGAAGTCTCAATTTCCCCCTATGGAAGGTAGACTTTCGAGGTCTATAAAATTTATACAGTATACTGTCTGATTTTATTAGCCTAATAAAAGAGATCATATTTTGTGTGCTTCTGTATCACTGGAAGTTATGACTGGGAAATCATTCTGCGGAGCAACAAGTTGAATGCTGTGATTGAAAACAGTGATTTATCTGAGCTGTGAAAGTGATAGACCAAGCAGATAATGAAAGTCCTTGAAATGCTTCAGCCATTTTAGACTATCCCACAAGGGGGCTATGGGTTATGCTGTCATTTGGCTTTTAGTTGCTGCTCATTAGTTCCACCTAAATAGTGATTTCTCCAGCCCATTCTTCATCTCTCAATTGTAACACTCCAAAGAGTGAATTTTCTTTGGTCTCCTTGTGTTTGAAAAGAGTTTTATGGCAACTCGTCTGCTTGTGGATGTGTAGCACATCTCAATACCTTTAAAAATATAATGACTTTTAATAAACATGGGTTTTCAGGCCCAACTATGAGTGGGAAGAGTAGGGCATAGCAGAAAGCAAGTCCCAGACTTTGTAGTCTGAACAGATGAAGTTGATCAAGGACTGGTTGAGTAACAGAGGTACAGAAAGGTAGTCTCTAAACCTTGTGCAGTACATTGGTGCATAAGTGGCCTCTTTATGACCTCTATTAGTTTCTTCTCTGCATTGTTTTTCTTATCTGGGCAGCTAAAAAAGGAAACAAAGCATTGGTCAGTAAAGCACATGTTGATTAATAGCCTCTGTTTCTATTCAAACAGAAGTTTGTACCAACACTGGGTAAATAGTTCTGCTTGGAACAGAGCAGGGCTGGAATGGATCTACCCTTTAGGTGCGTGTAACTTCTCCCTGTAGGTTCATCCATAATTTTTACCTTCATAATAAGGAAAATGGCTTTCTTACAGTGAAGAAGAAAAAGAAAATGGTAGAAATTTGAAGAAGGAATATTTTTTTTCCTTTATTTGGCTTAGTTGGAATATTTTTAGGTATACACATTTTGCTAAAATCATTTGTGTGCTAGTGGGAAAGCCTCCAGAATGACTATGTCAATGCACCAAGAGATCTGGGAGTGGAAGGAATTGATATGGTGTCACTTGGGTGGGATGTTAGGAGGAACAGACCCTGATGGGAACTTCTGCTCTTTCCTCTGGGAAAATGATGGCTGCTGCATGTCCTAGGCACAACCTCTTGCAGCCAAAGGGCAGCTGAGCATAGAGGTGAAGAGGCTTTTGGGCTGCATTATCTCTGCACTGTACCCGGAGGTGCTGTCAGGAGATACTACATCCTCCTGGCCTCCTCCTTCCATGCAAAACCCCACTAAATAGCTGTGTCTTTGCCACAAACATAGGTGAGTCCCCCTTACCACCACATGGAAGCAATGACTGAGCTCTTTGGCCTTTTTGTTCAGTAAAGGGCAGTGGAAGGTAAAGCTGAGGCAACTCCATTGCCTTCTACATAATTTTTGTGACCTAAAAATAACACTGTGGCCCCTGCGGTTGCCATTAGGGTTATTTAGTGCTTCAGCCTTTTATTTTTCCCCCTTCCCTTTCCAGAACGCTGGCGCTGCTGAGCAGAAGAACTGCTCCATTGTGCAAGCCCAAAGGAAACACTGCATAGAAAATGCAAGGAATTTTTAGGCCATGATATGTTTGGACTAGGAAACAGGGGACTTGGAGGAATGCAGAGCACGGTTCCAAAAATATTCCTTGCAATAGTGCTCTTGGTCAGTAACAGTTATTTTTGTTGGCCGGCCAGTGCCCTGGAGCAGAGGTGATGTCATTCCCCAGCATTGGTGGAGGTGGGAATACAGAGAGTGCCCTGTGGTTTTGCAAGGCTGGGAGCAGACAGCTGAGCCAAATGCCTTCTCCTGTCTCAAATGCTCTTTCTGTTGTAAAAATAAATGAATTAAAGAAATAGTGTATTGTGGGGGATGGTGAGGATGGCCTTAAAATCATTCACGGCACCATAGAAACATATTCTCCTTCCAGTATTTGAAGGGGGCCTACAGGGATGCTGGGGAGGGACTGTTCATTAGGGACTGTAGTGATAGGACAAGGGGTAATGGGTTGAAACTTAAACAGCAGAGGTTTAGATTGAATATAAGGAAGAAATTCTTTACTGTTAGGATGGTGAGGCACTGGAATGGGTTGCCAGGGAGGTTGTGAATGCTCCATCCCTGGCGGTGTTCAAGGCCAGGTTGGATGAAGCCTTGGGTGATATGGTTTAGTGTGACATGTTCCTGCCCATGGCAGGGGGGTTGAAACTGGATGATCTTAAGGTCCTTTCCAACCCTAACTATTCTATGATTCTATGATTCTATTACAGTCTCTTCATCCTAAGCGATCTCCCTTCCTGTTAGCTCTTCTGCTTTTCTCCTTATAGTGATGTGCATGCTGGGGGCGTGTTTTGTGTTTATAATATTATACTTCTTTAGTTATTAAAACTGATCAAATCATAATCAAATTATCAAATCATCACATGCCTCAGCATCTCTGGGTGTGTGAATATCTTCACAGTGATTGAAATGGGCTGATGCACCCTAGAATAGCTCTGAAGAAGAAAGCCAGCACTTCTATAGTAAATAGGGTAAAACAGTAAAATACTGGGACCTCTATCCATACTGTTGACTCTCAATGTTCATTGTGATCTTGGTGGTGCTGTTTTGGCTTTTAAGAGCATATGAGAGAGTAAGTGAGAAACTGTGATTTTTTTTAAAACACTTTATCTAGGCTGATATGATACAGTAAATACTGTGTGAACCCAGTGAGACTGTAACTGCACCACAGCATTCCCTACCCGAAATTATGTTCACACAGGTAGCTAAGCCAAATTTCCACTTTATCCCAGAGATGAGTGCACAGCATACTGGACATGAGGCAATGAGATAAGAAACTTGGATTTTAATCCTGGTTCTGGCATTTAGCTACTGGGTACCCTTACTTTCCTACCTGGATCATAGATATGCCACTTGTATACTTCCAGAGGGACAGTGTTTGTCCTCGCAGGGCTCTTACAGCATCTTTATTTAATTGTATGGCAAGTAGTAACCACACCAATGATGTTTGCTTCTTCACTAGCACTTGGCAACAGATTTGAGCTGTTTTGGATCATGGGAGTGGTCCAAAACTCTCCTGTTCAGCATTTTATTGCATGATGTTCCATACAGAAAGGAAGAACCTGCAAGAAACCACAGCACTGCCTTTCCCAGAATTCCTCAGTCAGTATCTTGGGGCTGCAGATGAAAGCAAGCTGCGTGAAAACAACCCAAAAGCATAGGAATGCAAAGGTTTCCTAACCTTGAAATGTAACGTTGGGGTTGATAAAATCCATGCAACGCTGACAGTTATACAGTGGCAGGAAATTGTTAAAGGTGTCAGGTTTTCCATTTTAATTCCGGGAACACTCTGGCAGTAGATTTCCTTGAAAATGCTGTTGAAAAGGTCCCACTTTCTAAATTGGAAAGATTTACAATTTACCTTTTCTGTTAACCTCTTGTTCCTCTAAAGGTTAAGTAAGGGAAATTCCTTAATACTGATAGCTATGTGACAAGGTTTCCTTAGCACTGGGCTACACTGGCTTTCTCAGCAAATGCATCAATGCAATGGTAAAAGAAACATTTACTTGCAAGTCATCTACAGGAATAGGACATTCCTTCCAGCCCTTTCACCAGCTTTGTTGTTCTCTGGATGCATTTAAGGACCTTAACATCCTTCTTAAATTGTGGTACTCAAGATGAGGTGGAACTAAATACAGAGGGATAATCACCTCTTTTGACTGCATTTTGCAATTTATCACTTTCATGGGTGTCATACGCCTTCAAAGTATTATACAATGTTGAGTGAATCAATCCTCAAATAACCCAGGAGAGAATCACATAGGCATATTCTGTTGGCAAGGTAGAGCTTGGTATACCAGCACAGCCAATTAATGCAGGACAAATCTACTTTGCTTGAGGATGGGCAGGTACATTTGGCATTGCTGTGGAAATCTGAATTCCTTTAGGATAACTGTAAAGCAGAATGGGGTCTGGTAGACTAGGCATCAACATGTGGCGTAAGACTTACCTGTAATCAGTACATAATGTCATCAAGTTTTGCTGGGGAAAAGATTGATCTTTGCTAATGTGAGGTTGAGGCAATGGAGATTGATGCTTCAGGTGCAGGATGGTTGCTGATGCTGAGCTTGGAGTGTGGGAGAAAGGAAGGATGCTCCAATGAGCTTTGGAGGTGTTATCCCAGGTTGTGGCGTGTGAAGGCTGGGGCAGTGCTGGAGTAGGAGCACTAGGACAAACAGATGGGAGCTAACTTGGATTAAAACAAAAGCATCTATGGCAAGGACTGTAAAAGATGTCTCTTGAGAAAGAATAAGTTGTTAAAGCCCTTGGAGGGTCTGGAAAAGGATCAGGTAATCTCAAGGAACAGTTTTCCCAGAGATCATCCACATCTCCAGATTTCTGTCCATAGCAGTTAAATAACCAGCTGCCTCTTCCCTGCCTGGACCTTAATATGTCTGGGACGACACAAAAGAAAATAGTTGCTTCTGAGGTTTCATCAGAATTTCTTGGATTATCTGCTGACTTTGGAGCAGGCATGGAAGGCTGTGGGCAGGCTATGTGCTGGGGAATATGTCAGGATTAATAGACCAGCCAGTCCCTTGATTAGCTCTACCTTGGCAGCTGCCTAGTAGCCAGCTTCCAGTATAAATAATCTTATAACTCTTGGGTTGATATTTCCAAAGCTTAAAATATGAAGGCCATACTGTGCTCTTTCTCAATATCATGACCTTAATAGGTTTCCAGTAAGAGCTGTAAAAGTTGTCCCCACATCCTCTCTGCTTTGTGACTTGAAAACATCTGTGCAACAGTGCACAGCTTACTGTCCAGGGCAGGACTGAATGAAGCCCATTGCCTAATTGGAGAAGAAAGGTCTTTGATGTGCCCCAGATTGAAGACATCTGATGGTCTCTTGAGTTAGTTGTTTACTGAAGTAGATTTGTAGTTCTGAAGCAAATTGTGTCAGAAACATTAATGATAATGGCTAATTATATTTAGAGTAGAATAGAACAGAATGGAGTGGAAAATGAAATGGAACAGAACAGAATAGAATAGAATTTTTCAGTTGGAAGGGACCTACAACCATCATTTGATCCAACTCCCTGACCAATTCAGGGCTGACCAAGAGTTAGCATGTTATTAAGGGCATTGTCCAAATGCCTCTTAAACACTGACAGTCATGAGGTATTGACCACCTCTCTAGGAAGCCTCATCCAGGATTTGACCACCCTGTCAGTAAAGAAATGCTTCCTGAATGGCCTGTCTAGACCTCCCCTGTGTAGCTTTGAATGATTTTTGTTTCTGTCCTTCAGATAGTAAAATAAACTGCAATCAGTTACTTGTTGGGACAAATACTGAAAGAGACAAACAGGACAAAGGAAGCAGTGGCACATTGTACTGCACTGGGAAAAGTGGATGGAGAAGAGGGATTGTAGAGGATCCAAAGGTCCCTAGTGCTTTGTTTTAAGGAACTCAGTGGGGTAGGTTATGGACACCTTATGCTGAAACTTAAAGCATCAGGTTTCTATTGATACATACTTCTGTGGTACCCTTAGGTAAGTTCCCAAATGCCATGAAAATTGAAACAAGGTTGTGCAGAGGCAGTTTTATACTGCTGGCTGGAGCATCAAGGAAAAATAAGCAACCTTTGGACTTAAGGGGTCCTGGAGACAAAGATGGTGAAATGGGGAATAGAGACGCCAACAATTTCCTGGAAGGGGAAGTCCCATTTGTCTCCTAGAGCCTTGCTGTGTATTGATACAGGTTATTGAAACAGGGTGTTACCATAGCCACTTCCTCACATTGGCATTGCAACACCCTCCCCCAGTGAAATTCCTGCCTTCACTTCAGTCATTAGCAAAGTCCCAGTTTCCAGCCAGCTTTCCCATGGGTTGCTTTGCAGGGCAGGACATTTGCTGCCAGGCCTCTCTAAAAAGGATTTCTCTATCTGGATTGTACCGTGTAGCAAAGCCGGCAGCGAACACTGGATTCATTTTCTATGTTATTGTTAGAGTGAGCTCTTTATAACCATTCAATTTTCTTTTAAATAAATCCCATTTGGAAAAACAAATCCTGCCCATAAAAGCAGCTCTCTGTGCTGGGTTAGTTTTCAGCATACCGTACACAGCTGTATATTTGGGTTTATGTCTCCAGGCTAAACTTTCATTCCTCTGTGCAGCCAGTGTATTCATGCCAGAGCAACGGCAAAGCTGTTTCTTGGGACTCTTAGGGTTTCATTTGGTCTAATGGCAGTAGGGAAGATGGAAGAGAATAAGGTGGGAAGGTGAATAAGCCAGACAGTTTGTCCCAGGGACTCGTGTGAAAGATTATAAAGGGCCCAAGGTCATGCCCATAAAGTCTAAGATGGTAGAGATCCCTGTGTCAGCTTTTCCCCAGTCTCCTAGGCATTGCACTCATCCTTCCACGCTGACTCCCAGGTTTTGCCTCTTTTTCCCTACTCATTCTTCTTCCTCCATGCCACCTGTGCACCATGGATGTAGAGCATCATCTCTGACCACATGCAGACGTGGGAGGGACATCTAAACAGGGTATCCATCATCCAGGACAGAAGTGGAACTTCTCTGTGACCACCACTTTTACTGTGCTCACAGAGGATGCTGGGAGGGCTGAGTCTGATTAGGAATAGATGCAGTTTGGTGGCACCCAGGACTGCATTAGAAAGTTCCTGAGAGCATCATCTATCCAAATAAAAGTATCTGACCAATGTACTCATGCTTCCACGGAGGACAATCCTACACAGTCCTACAACATGGCACTAGACATCCCAGGTTCCTTGCCTTGGATACCTTAGCTATGTTCAAGAGTTGCAGATGCAAGGGGAGAAAATATGGGCACTATAATTTTTGCCAAATTAAGGAAAATCTTCAGCTGTTTGAGCTTACTCACAGCAAACCCCAATTCCTGAAGGTTCCCAGAGGGTCAACAGCAGATAAATGGCTTAGACCATGTTGTGTTCATGAAAAATAATCCCACTCAGGACGCCCTATGTGTCTCCTAATTGCCAAGTCAATGCTCTTCCAGCTTGACTGCCTCAGTCCACTGGCCCTTCCTGCACACAGCCATGGGATGGGGAGGACCAGGTGAAGTTGTGCTGGTGGCATCTGACTGTGGGAGTCATTAAGAGCCCTGGGATACAGGTCCATTACTCTTAACTTCCACTTCAGTCAGCCTGGTGAAGAACCTAGATATTGAGGTGTGCTGCATCTCTTCAGTTCCCCAAGCCTTCCACTTCATAGCTTCATGCTCTCTGAGGCATATGGTTTAAGCTTCACTGCTTCCTACAGCCTGTCTCTTTAAATTGCTTTTTCCCCCTTTTTTTCCCTGCAAGAGGGAGATGAGAAGAAGCAACTGTCCCACAATTGCTGCCAATTATTTGCTGGCTGATGCTTAAATATAAGGAAAAGTCAGCAAAATATAGAATCTGTGCAGGGGGAGACAGATCTCAAAAGAAACCATGGGAATTGGAGCTCGTTTGAAACAAAAGCACCATTATTCATCATGGGCTTCATCTGAGCAATTCCAGTGTGTAAGGCACTGCAGACCTCCACTGTTGGGACACAGAATGGGATATTCCAGCTGGAATGAAAAAGTCATATGAAGATATAATTATGGAGTAGTGTGAGGCACCCTCTTCCTTTCCATCCTCATTACATCTGGAATTATTTCACACTGTTATTTAATAATGCTATAACAATAATACTTTGCAGTTCTTTAGCAATAGTTTAAAGGTCATTAGTGGGAAGTTACACTTAAATTATGTAAGATTATTTAAAAGTATATTTCTTTTCATTTCTATGTGGAATTCTTGAGACAGAGTCGTTTATTTCTGCTTCTGTCTATCCTGGATGTGAGAGAATTCAAAGACCTATTTCTGGATATTGTCTTTGTGGAGAGCTGGGGGCTTTTTTTCAGTGAGCTTTCAATGGTGGAAGGAAGCCTGGTTTAATACTTCAGCCAGAGCACAGGATGAAATCTTTTAAAGCAGTTTTTGCTTGCTGTAGGGCCTGTGTGCCACTGTTGAGGAGGTGGGGCAGGATTTTTGGACACTGCAAAGAAACCATATTGTTCTATATAATGCAGAGTGAATTCCTAGTGGGACTTCCTTAGGCCTCAGCGCACAAAGTTGGCCAAAGGCTCCTGTTCCTGCATTGCTTTTGACCTCCTGTTCATCCTTTCTTGTGTAAAACAATGCAACGGTCATGGGAGAAAAGTCCTTCAGTTCCTGTGGATCTTCACAGCTTGCAAAAGGTTCAGCATTTGTGTTGCTTCTGCTAAAACAATTTCCTTGCAGAAATAATTTAATGGAAATTGGAAAAGTCCCCTTATTTCAAGTGGCAGTTCTCAGGCTCAGGCAAAAGCAGCTGAGCTCAGGCTTTCATTGTGATTCTCCTGTCTAAGGAATTAAGTGAAATGTGTGTTCTGGTGATCCTAAAGTTTACTATGGAGTGGCTGAATGGGAAGACGCAAAGAGAAATAAAAGTGATTTGAGAATTCATGTCTTAAATATTACTGAAGCCCACAGCTCAAGCTCTCATTCAGGTCAGACCCTCAGCAGCAATTCACGTCACACCAGCAACACCTTGCTTTTCCTCTGGTAGATGTTTTACTTGCTGTGTTCATGTCCTTGGGGAAAAATAACAAGTGCCTATGGTTAGGGAGGTGATTTGATAGGACTGAAAGGGAAAATTGCTCAAGTTTTTAAGCTGAGGTAAATATTTAGTGCCTATGTCAGGCGTAGAGCATTTGATTTCCTTAGTGCATTACCTCTCCTTCCTCCCTCTCTTACCTTTCTCTGTCACTCACCTTTTTGTATGACATGGAAGTACCTGGTAGAGGTTTATGAACTCGAGGCTTTTACAGACCTTTAATTTGAAGTGTGGTGGTGTGATGGCCAGAAGCACATTGATAAAAAGCAGGATGCTGCCTCATGCACTCCCTTGGGCTTCAGTCTAGCCTGAATTGTCCGTTTGCTTGGGAATATGCCAAGCCTGCATTTGATTCTCCAGTTTCGAAATGTGCTCTCTGTCTCTGGGAATAACTTGCAGGTATTTTTCAGGATCCAAGAATTACACCATGGGAGAACTGGGTTTATGGCATTTTCTCCATGTTATTCTACTGCTCCGCCTGTGACCAGCAGCAGAGGAAACACCATGAAATAAATCCTGGGAATCTACTGCCCATTCCCAGCTACGCACTCTGCCTGTCCCACTGCAGAATTGGTCTTTTCTTCAGACAGCATAATTTGCCTTTATTGCAAGAAACTTGTTGATTTTCTTGTTTTGTTTATTATTATCATTATTATTATTATTATTATTACTGTTTTGTTCCCTTCAGCCTATTTTTATTTGTGTCCCAAATAGTTTTAAATACATTTGGGTCATTTCTTATTTATATGATAGTGCTCAGAGGTGCAAACAGAAAGCAAAGCCATGTTGAGCTGGTCCTTTCTCTAACATGTAGTAAGAAACAGACTTCACCCCTATGATTTTACAGGCTAAGTCAACTACACAGACAAATGGTGAGTGACAGCCCTTGTCCCATTTTACTGAGTGAGGAAACTTGCTTGAAGTCCCAAAGGAAGTTTGCAGAGGAACTGGAAACTGAGCCCCTATGTTACAAGTCCAGGTGCCATAGTCAGAGGTCTGTCCTTCTTTCCCAAAACTTTTTAATAGATGTTGTTTGTCTGCCAGAGAGGGTTTTTTTCTGATTTCCTGATATGGAACCTAAATGTTTTCTTTATGAATTTCATTCTGCTGGTCTCAGGTAGGTACAATGCAATAATCGACATCCCTTTCTCATTTGGCTTTGGCTTCCTACTATTGACAACACACATGGTACAGATAGATTGTTGGTGCATCAGGAATCTTCTCTGCTACATATGGGAGGTATTGTGTGTTAGATTTTTTTACTCAGGAAGGATTATAAAGTATATTAAAACAAGATATAATGTCTCAGTGTGAAGACATGGGACAAGGGTGCTTCCATGCACACATACCTGGCCCAAATACAGAGGATACAGTCTTTTTACAATTTAGAAGGTTCTGCTGTATAACCTAAACCCTGACTATGATGGATATTTCCCACTTTAATTTGTATTTTGGTTTGTTTTGTTTTTCCAAATTGTTTCTTTCCAAGTAACATGCAGTCCTTTGTTCAGATCTACTGCAGATTACAATGGTGCCTAGAGCAATAGTCATTGTGAGAGTAGGCCACGAACTTCCTTTCTGAACATATTCTGGAGTTTGGTGGAACCAGGAATTTCTGTCGGTAGATGGCTTCTGTGCTAAAACCCGTTCACACTTCCATAAGAAATATACGGTAAGGGAAATACCTCCATAGAAGATGTCCCCTTGAACAGTGTAACGTGTCTGTAAGGTCACTCTGACCAAACCCAATTCAGAGCAGGGGCAGAAAAGCTGAGATCCATGAAGGATCGGACTAGGGAGGGCTGTGCCCTGTGCTCACCATGAAGGTTTATAGCTTTGCAGCAAGAAGGAAGTTGTGTATTGAAAACTGTTTTTCTTTCCTTGATGAAACACTCCTACATGGCTTGCTCCACACATAGTGCTGATTTCTCCCCTTCACAGTATCTTGTGTGATACTTTACTCAGCAGTACTCAACACAATGCTTGTAAATAGTTTTTTTATATCCATTTTGGGTAAATGATTGCACAACCTTGAAGTAAGTGAAAAATGGAGGTTGTTTCCTCTGATTAGAGCATATTCCAGAGTAATGTCTCTGTGATTCAAACTGAAGGGAGTTATTTAGGTAGGCAGCGCACAGGAATTACGCACATCGGAATTTTGGCTAAAACAAACATCTTTGCTTTTGTGAAAAGCGCAATGAGATTTTTAATGATGATGAATGATCAGCACACTGGTTTTATGTCTTGCCCAAAAGAGGGATGAATCATAAATGTAAGAGCTGGAAAAGACTTACAGGAAGAGATCATCTAATCATCCCCAAGAAGACAGGCTCACATTAACTTCTGATGGTTCAAGGCACTTGAAGAACACTTCAGTAGTAGTAACTTAGTTCTGTTCACTTGATTTTTCCTCATGCTTTCAGTTTTTCCTTCATTTTCATTGCATTCCTGAAAAAGAAGACAGCACATCCCAATCCTTTCTCAATGACAGATGTTAACCAGTGCTCAAATCACAGAAGCCAGATTCTGCCCAAGACTTTCTGGTAGCTGCCAACCAATGAAGAATTTCATCGTTTGAGCATTTTGCAAAGATAACAACCACTGGATCAGTCATTTGCACAGTGCCAGGAAAATACTACGCTGGTTTTTACTAGGCACAAAGCTGGCATTTTCTCTGCAAGCTTTTTATGATGGTTTAATTTAAGTTTAGGAGGTAGCCCAATCATGTCTCTCATTTAAAAAATGTGTGTGTATGGGAATAGCTAAAAGTTAAGCAAATGAGTATAAAATGACATCCTTTCTAGGTAGGACTAAGCTGCCCTATAAAAGGAAGCTTTCTTTGACAAGATCTTCTAAATAGAGCCTTTAAGCTAGTTCCTCTGGCAAGTGAGGATTTTAAGAAGTATCTAGAAAGCCATCAACCCAACATCACCCATTATTTTCAGAGTTTCTGCAACTGTTTCCTTTTATACCATTTGGATTAAGGACTCTTCCATTGCACCAGAACTAGGGGCAGTGTTGAGAATTTGCCAGGCTCTTTAAAACCCTATGTAATTTCCAAAATAAGGAGAAAATTGCAGCTAGTGCTTATTTGGAACATGGCAGGTTGCTTCACTGAACATGGTAATGCAAGAGCGTTACTATGCCCACAGAGGGACACATATTTTGACAGAGCTGTGGCTATGCCAGCCTGTCTTGGGTGTCCTGAAAACTCTTTTCCTGTGTCCTGTTTTTGTAAGCAGGGATTTCTGAGTAATTTCTGAGGAGGAGACGTTGCATCATGGGATGGTATTAGGAAAATTGTCTGAGCAGCTGCAGCTGGTGGACTTCATCCCTATGCTGATGCTCATCCAAACCTGTACAGGATTGCCTCTCATTGAGGGTCATCAAGAATACCTGCAGCAGCTCATTGGCTCTGAAAACAGCAGAGAATTCAGCAACCATGTATTACAACCAACTCTTAACAGAAGATATCTCTCATTTGCAGATAGAGAGATAAACTTGTCCTTGACTTTAAAGAGGTCCTGCTCCAAAACACAGTTAAACATATTAACCACTCACTAACTTGGGTTTCTGTGAAATATCTGAGATCACTTCATGCATTTTTAAAAGCAATAATCATTGTTCACAGGGACAAATTATGTTGAATGTTGTGCTAACAACTACGCTTGCTGGCACAATGCTTTAATTCTTTGCAGATAAGACTAAAGTATATTATTCCAGGTAGCCAGAGAAGGGAATTGTGCATGTCCTTTACTAAAAGCAATGCTGTGGGCTGTGTTGCTTATCACTCATGTGGCTAGGCTGGTGCCAAGAAGGATGACTGATACCATTGCATCTTACATTTAGTTACCTAACAAGAAAATAACAACTCAAACCAGATATAAGGCTTGTTTGCATATCCATGTCACCTTGTGCTTTGTGCTCCTGGGATGTGTGTCTCATGGCCTGGATGGAGCCCCTGAACAATAGCTACAGAATAAATAGTAAGTTACAAAAACAACAGTCATTGTAATGACTGCGATCCTACATTGTTGAAATTCACAGGTTACCTAAAAGAATTCAGGAAAGAATAAGAAAAATAATTACTGCCATGAAATAATTCATATTATGCTGCTTTCTAGCCCAATCTAGTAGACCATACCAACGAAATGAAGGCCTTTTGTCTTATTTCTGAGACAGCACAGTGATTTCAATGTCTATCTTCTGTGTCTTTCTCACATGTCAAAGACCTTTCATTACCAAAGCAGGAGTCATCTATTTTTGCTTTAGTGCTTTTGGCCAGGATCTCTCAAGATGCTTATTTTGTGTGTGTTTGCAGCCAGGGATATTGCTAGTACTGGGGCTTACCTCAGGCAATTAGCCTTCTTCTTTACTGAGGCCTCAAACTGAGGCAGTGCTTGGGCTTTCACTGTGGTGTTCGGTGTAGTTGCTTCAAAATTGGAAGCTGTGTTAACTAAAGACTTTCACGTTTCCTGTGAAGAATATAGGCGATGTATCATGCCATGTGATAGGAATGCAGTCAGTATACATGTCCTGTGATCCCTTTTAACCTTCAGCTACAACACCTTAATGTACAGGTTATGTAGGAAAGGCCAGGCTCATCCCATGGATGTTTTTCTGTGGTTGCCTCAAGAGAGGAGCCATTTGGCTTCTGTGGACAAGACTTTGTATGATTGTAGAGCACCAAAGCTGTAGAGCTACTGCTGTCTGCTGTAAAACACAGTAGCTGCCTTTGCAATTTATAAAGAAACTCAATGAGGAGCAATAGTTGTGATGTGAAGGACTGAAGGAAGCTGGAGATTTCACTGAAAGCTGCAGAAGTGGGAGGCTGACTGCCCACAAGGTCTCTTTGCTGAAACAGCCATCTAATAAAAGTGGTATCAGCCAATGTTATGTCAGAGAAGCCAAATGAATGTTGCTTTTACCTGGGGATCATTTGTGTGAATCTCTACTGGGACTTTCTTGCAGAGAAAATGAACCCTAAGACTAGCTACTCAGCTGGAACAAATCAATTTTACTAGCAATAGCAGGATTTTGTGCATATGATTATATTCTGTGTTTGTTTGAGCAAGGAAGGGTTTGGCAATAGAGGTGTGCAAGTATAATGTTTCTGGTGTAGATGAGGCATCAGTAAAGAGGCTGTGCTGAAGACAGGCTGAATTACATTTGCTAAGTGGATGGAGCCCAGCAGGCAAATCACATTTCCCTTTAGAAGCCTGTCCCTGTGTACAGAACTGTCTGGTATCACAACGCTTTTCAGATGTCTTTCAAACATTGACTGTTTTTAAAACAAAGAAAGGTCAAGTGTTTCTAACACTGTGTCCACCCTTGCTATGTGGATCTCAGTGTGAAATCTGATTTTGCTGAGTCAGTGTCCCACATGGGGACATTGGCTCTCCTTTCTTACTATTCCACCTCTCATTTTGTCTTGGACTTTCCCCTGCAGTTCCTTGAGTTTACCATTTATTGATCAACAAACAGGTGAACAGAAGAATCACAAGGCCTTGTTATCAGGTTGACTCATTCTAATTAAATGCTCTCATCAGACACTCCTGGAGTCTTAATGAGGCAGAAGAAATCAGTGAGTGACAAAGTGCTAATGCACTCTGCAGTAATTACAGGCAGTGGGAGTATCTTTTGAGGTCCTCTGAACTGCATAGGTATAAAGGGGCTGGATGTTACATCCTCTACAGGGGAAAAGGAGGCTACCTTCGTATTAGTGATAAATGGAGAAGGTCTGTGGAAGGTTGTTAAACTATGTGCTGTTGTTGAGTGCAGAAATATGCCCTGTTTGCTAACTGGGGTTTTGGTGGTTTTGCTTGGTATTTTTGTTTTCTCCCTTTTGAGAATAATCCCACATTGTGCCAGGACTAAGTCTGATTTACCAAACTTTTGGGAATACACAATGCATAGTTCAGCCTCCTTGGAACAGTGCATATGAAAATACAGGACTGATGTACTGGCTCCCTTCCATGCCACTAGGATTTTGCAGGGTAAACTGAAGCACAGGCTAAGATCTTGTTGATGGTATGAACAGGGCTCCTTGCCATTCAGCACAGCTTCTCAGAAGGCAGATTAGCCAACCAGCGTCTGAACATGTTTTCAGCAGAGGGAGAATGCAGCAGGGGGACTGTAAACATTCACATTTGTTCTTCTTCAAAGAAATGGCTCTGCTCTCATTACTTCCCCTCTCTCCTCTGCATGGCCCCAGCCCTACCCTATTTAGACTCGTGATTTACTGTGCTTCCTTGAACTCTGACCCATGTCAATAGGACCTTGATGTAAACATCTTCCTGTGGCTACAAAGCTGTGACCTGTAGAAGCAGGTGGGGGGTGAGAATGGGGTTGGGGTGAGAGTCATGTCATGTGTGCAACCCTATTTTTGGTGCAGAGCCTTATTATGAAGGCTACGGTTCCTAGCTGTCCAGAGCAGCAAGAGTCAAAGCATATAGAAGTCAAGAAGAGCCTTTCTGTTGACTTGAATGATCTTTGGATCAGGCCATATGTTTGCTGTGCAAACTGGAAGACAGCCCTCATAAAGCCCACCAAGTGAAAGAGGAAGGTTTCCCTCCAGATACATGGAGGTCCCGCTCTGTGGGTGATCCTCCTTTGTGAATGAAAGCAGATATGCAGTTCCTTGTGCAAGATGTGCTGCAAAACAAAAGAGAAGCTGGCATTATGAAAGCCAGGCAGGGAAGTATCTGGCTCCAGACACGTAGGCAGAGCTCAGTGCCTAGCCCAGGAGATGTTTTGTGTTTTGTTGTTCTCATTGGTGCGGGTGCCAGTATCACACTACAGCCCATCTGGGAGGATGCAATGTGCTTTTCTGGTGAGCAGGAGTGGAAGGCAAGTGGGTGCAGAGAGATGTTGTTTTTGTGCAACTCCTGGAGGTTATTTGGAAGGAGTCAAGTGTCAATCAGTGGTTATGGTATTCCTTCCAACCTGCATTGTGGAAATGCCAGCAGGGCTGCTTGCTTTTCCACAGTGTTTAGTTTGAAATCAGGTTTCAGCCTGGTATCAGGACCACTGTGACTCTCACTATTTGTTATTTACTGATGAAGATGAATATTGAAATTGGTCTGGGTGCTCTATTCTTCCACCTGAGAATAGCTAGTTTTCCTCAGGACTGCATCTGTTCTCTATACATTTGTATTTGTAACATGATTTTCTCCAAGAGCCATTTATAAAGCCAGTATTACATGCATGAAATGAGATCTCAGACTGAAAAACTTGGATAACATGGTTGCTCTGAGAAGCTCAGATAGTCTTTTATTTTTCCCCAAAAATCTTGCTGGTAAAAGCAAGACAATTTCTGTTCTTTCTACTGACCTCAACTTCTGCTGAGCTCCTCTACAGGAAAAAATCATCTCATAACTGCATGTATAAATAGGTTTGCTTGGGTTTAGCCAGAACTCTAACTAAGTTACCTTAATTTCTTGTCCTTCCCAGCTTCAGCCAGGTAAAATGATTTGGTGTTTCAGCTGGCTACAGGGTGCTACAGACAGTGGGGACCTGACAGAGGTTTTTCTAAGGCACTATCACACCATAAATGCTCATTAACTTTTAAGTGAACAGCCCCTATCATGAAACTGTGACATCAGCTTTCCTGAAATGTGCCAGAATCATTCAAGACAGTTTTTGGAGTAAAGCAAGGACTCCCTCCCCCCTTGCATGCAGTTTTAGTTTGGCTCAGATGGAGGGTGAAGGTTTAGGTCAGCACTTGCATTTTGTGTTCATAGACAGCTGATGGTATTTGTCATCCTACCCAGAAGAAAGCTGAGGCAGAGGGCTGAGTCTGAATTCATTTGTATTTTCATGCCAGTAAAGTGCTAGTGAATTTACAGCTAAATTCAAGCAGCTTAAAATCCCAGGCTTTGGCTGAACAATGTTGGTATGATCACCATTTAAAGAGCAACCCCTCATCAGCTGAGCTGCGGTAGCCAAAACATCATTCTTATGCCATCACATTCACAGCATTTTAGATTTCCACGTTTAATTTGCCAGTGGGGTAGACAGTGATTATTTACTGTGACAAAGCAGTGGCTGTGATAGATGCAGCAGCTCCAATGCATTTTGTTATGAGCCTGTATGCTAAAAGAGAGTGTAGCAAGAGTTGTTCTTTTGCAGCTGCCAATATCCTAAGCCATAAACAAGATGCTGTGTATGGAAAAGGTAAAAAGCAAGTAGGAGTGTCACTGCATGTCAGTGTTAAGATTATGCGTCCCTGTGGACTCTACCAGCAGTAAAACCTCCCAGCAGATGCGTGTGGAAGGCATTAGAGGACTGGGACTGGGAAGCAATTACAGACAGGAGCAGTCACATAGAAGGCAGCAGAAAAAAAGTGTGGAAGAGGGATACAAAAGAAGAGGGTCGACATGCATGTGATAATTTGCTGTGAAGAGCAGAGGCATTGCAGTGAGTTGCACAAGTGGGACTTGTTCATCCTTCCTTGGTTGAAACCTCCATTGGGGTTTAGCAATAGTAACAGCAGAAAGACAAGGACTTGCACAGGCTCCTGGGGAAGAGCAACTGTCTTGGACAAAGGACACTGGAATCTCTAGTGACCTAGAGAGGAGACTGTGAATAGCATTATATTGGCATGCTCAGCATGTAACAACGATTCCTCAGAGTCCTACTTCTTGTTTATTGGGTGGGGTATTTTTCCTCTTTCTGCCTATCTCTGTAGTGGATATGAACCACAGCTGTTGACAAGGAAAATATGCAGTTGCTCTGCAGCAGCAAGAAGGAAAAATAAATCATTCTGCCCCCCAACCCTTCTGTTACTATTGACTTACCAGCAACTATGCTAAGGTTAAAACCACACAGAGCTGCATGCGTAAATGACAAGGAATTTGCTCTGAACTGGAGCTCTCTGCCACTCGTGACAGATAAATTCTCTTTTATTTCTAGTTGCATTCCCCTTTGCAGGCAGCTCAGCTTTGTGGTTGTTTCAGCAAAGTTGTTCCTATTTTGTGCCGATTCCATGTTGGGAGAGGATGGCTCTAGCAGGAGTGGTGAGAACTGGGCATTGGATTGATTGTCTGGAGCTCCAGAGGGAGTTGATTGTCCTCTGTGCAACCGAGGGTGGAATTTGCTCCTTGAGATGTTTAATGATGTAGTGCTCTTTATGCCAGAGCACTCCCACTGCCCCTCCTGGTTCTCCCAGCAGACATAGCTGCACATACTCCCCACACAAACTCAAGCAGATAGTAAAATTTGCCCCAGAAGGCATGCATACTTTTGTGAATAGATCAGATGTGACCAAGGGCACAATTTCAGTCTGTCAGGGACAGATCTTCCTCTGGTTTATGCTACAGATGCTCCTTCTCATTAGTGGAGTTACATTCATTTACGCTCGCTGACAGTGTAGCCCTGTATTTTAGATGACTTTGGGGATATATATTTTTTCCCTTTTTGAAGCCTTCTGCCCTCAGGCTGCCATTCTGCCTGGCAAATGGATGTTTCCAAACAACATCCAAAGCCAATCTCTGTGTCCTGTGTGAAAACAAGACTGACTGTATTCATTCTTACTTGTCACTCTCTAAAATATGTCTTCCTGATTAAGTTAGTGGACAAGAGCTAGTCACACACTACAATATGATACAAAGACTATAAAGATGCGTACTCTGCTCTCCATGACCTTTCCTCCTTCATGATCAAATTTTGTAGGGTTTTTTTATTATTGTTGTTAAATACCTTCTGTCTTGAGAACTTCTCTTCCTTTGGCTGTTCCTGCTGACTTCTTTGTGAGAACAGATCAGGACACGAGCAAGGACAGAATTCCAGGCCATCTTGCACAGACAGCACATATTTCTGGTTTGCTGTAACTGTTTATATCGGAGTAAGCACACAGAGGGCACGTATAAAATCTGGATCCAGCATATTATGTATTGTACAGCAAATTTGGTGTTATTGGCCTACACTGCCTTTTATTTGCCCATTAAGCCTTTAAAATCAAATAGTTTCATGAATTTCATGAGTTTCCACTCTCCAACTGGAAGATTGAAACTGGATTAAAGGATAAACCCAAATGTCATCACAATTGCTACCTATGCTACATAAGCTCTTTTTCCTTTTTTTTGGAAAAATGGTGAAATATTTGGGTTTGCTTTTTTGGGTTTTGTTTTTTTTTAATTATTTATTGTAAGAAAGTAGGGTTAAACATTGCTGTTTGCCAAGATGGAAGTTAATGAAAAGTGACAGATTTAAGAACCCGCAAAAGATTTGCTCTGAAAAAGCTTCTTCAGGCCCATGTTACAGCTCTACATCTATGTATGTGTCCAGGAAAAGGCTGGAAAATTTGTTTACTTAAGGGTGTGAAGATGCTGCTGAATGAAATGTAAAAGGTTGTACTGCTATAAATTCTCCTTTGTCATTTATTGACTTCTGTCACCAGTGACTTATATATCCTCTGGTTCACCAAGATTGCAGAGGCCTCAGTTTTATGTTTTGGTTATGTAGTAGTATCTTTTAAGGGGACTCTCTTCTCAGCCTTCCTTCTACTAAGGTATATTGAGTACTTTAACATTTTCAAGTGTTTTCTCCTGGTCTCTTAATTGTTAATGGCTCACTTTGGTCAAGTCTAGAACCAGAATTCTGTAATACTATTATGTATACAGTCAGGTCACCTATTAACTTCTCTAATATTCTCCTTGTATCCAAATAATGTATTCGCTGGCTTTGCCACAGGTTTTGAAAGAGAGTTCTAGTTGAACAGTCATCCTCAAGTCTCTCTTTTGAAGACTGAAGCTTTGCACTATTCCAGCCTCATGCACAATGCATAGATCTGCCAAATGGCCACCAGTCAGTAGATGATGCAGTTTATGCTCTAATGTTTATCTCTCTTCTCAAGATGTACAGTCCTTCTTTAGGGACTGTAGTGATAGGACAAGGAGCAACAGGTTGAAACTGAAACAGGGGAAGTTTAGGTTGGATATAAGGAGGAAGTTCTTTACTGTGAGGCATTGGAATGGGTTGCCCAGGGAGGTTGTGAATGCTCCATCCCTGGCAGTGTTCAAGGCCAGGTTGGAGAGAACCTTAGGTGACATGGTTTAGTGTGAAGTGTCCCTGCCCATGGCAGGGGGGTTGAAACTGAATGATCTTAAGATCCATTCCAACCGTAACTATGCTGTGATTCTATATACAGTTTCCACAGTTTGCTTTTGCTTCTGTCCTTTCAGTGCTAGTACTGACAGTTTTTCCTTCCACATACAGCAACAGGCTAATCCTGAGCTAGAAATGAGTTTCTAAATGCTGCATTATTGATTTTGGCTTGATGAGTCCCTGGTGTTTCAGTCTTTTAACTTGAATTTTTTACAGGCTGTTTTTTAAAGACTAAGGGCATTTTTCATCATCAGTCTTATTTTTTTTCAAGGAACCTGTATATATATGCTTTTCCTTAATGTTTTAGTATTCCTTTCACACATCATTTCAGCCAAGACAGGGTTTTTTGCCACTAGGGAAGTTCAGGCTGCGTGGGGTGCCCTAGTAAATACTTTAATTAATCCCTGGAAGCTTCCTTTTTCTTTAAAACCTCCAAAACAAAACATAAATGCTATGTTAGAGGCTTATGGAGCAGTCATTGTCTTTGCTAATGGCAGGGGATGATTTGCCATTGCAAATGGATTCTCTATGAAAAATCCCCATAGTTGTCCCAGCAAATTGGGCTGAACTTGCTGTAGATAAAGATTGTAAATCTCAATTCCTCCTTCACATGGCCTGGAGATGTTTAGTGCAGTATGGCACAGCCATTATAATCCTTCCAGCCTTCCAGACACAGCTTTATCTTTGGAGGACAGTAGATGTCTAATTCAGCATATCCTATGGGGAGGACTCCTGGCAACTTCCTGATCACCAACAAGTTAATTCTGCATCTCTCTGTTGATTCATCAGCTGCAGAAACTGGAATCTGAAGCTAAAAGTGGAAGCTACTTTAGGTTCTTCATTTGTAAAGAGTAATACTTTTAGTTTGTGTATAGTTTATTACAAACTCGGTGTAGGCTAGACCAGTCAAGCACACAAGAGACGTTTGTTTTGTTTTCTACAAGAGTACAGATTTCAGTGTTAGTTCACCTCCTCAAGTCTGTCAAATGATTGACTAGTATGTCTACTCCTCTCCTTCCCTAGTCATGCTGTAGTGGTGAGTGAGTAGTTACACAGGATAAGAGAGCACTTAGACGTCTCAAAAACATCATGCTGGACACTGTTAGTTTCTTTCTCTGAAGTTTAATTTCATGGAAGATGTGCATCAAAACTTCAGGCTTTTTGCATGTTACAAAGCCATGTAGATGCAGTTAACTTCCCCTGAAGTTTGTTTTCTCATCTAAAGCAAAACACACATGCCCTTTTAGCTTGACTGCACCTGTGTATGGCATCGCTGGGATTAATGCCGTGAAGAAAAAATAAGTGCCTAATCTTCTCTAATGAGGAAGCTGACCAAGGTGTGCCTGTGGTTTTATTAAATGTGCAGTGCAGAAAGATAAAAGGGACCTTAGAGGAGGAGAGTTTTGCTGGAATCATGGTCCAGTTGTTAGGCCAGTGGGGCATGCTATATTTTCCATGTCTCACATTGCCAGTAGGCACATGAGTAATCGTGTGGTGAGGGGAAGAAAGGAAGGGACTGAAAAGAGTGCAGAGGGTGAATGTGTTGCCGTTTAATGAACGCCGTGCTCTGGTCCAGGTGCTTGTTCCCAGCAAAGTGTCTGCGTGTCACCGATTATTTAGAGTCTCCAACACTTGCTCAAGGTGCCAGGAAATAAAAACAGACGCTGACACGTAGCGGGCACAGAATGAGATTGCAGCAGCGCAGATGCGAGGTTGGATTTCACGCTCCAGCGTTCGTTAACATGGCGCGAGAGGGATCGGTTTCAGAGAGGCCGACCGGGCTGCTCTCCAAATGAGGCGTTCCACATGATTTCACATCAAACAATCACCGGAGTGACACATTTGTTGTTTGATAATGCAGCGATGTGCTTGAGCGTTCATTGAGGATTTATTGATCCGGCTATTTTCCTAATGTGTTTTAAGCTGCGGTATTACAAACTCTGGATGGCGCGTTACCATGTTTCAGTGACTTGGAGAGGCACACAGCAGCCATTCGTCCTGATCAGTTACTGTCAAATACTTTCCCCCAGGCCCAGAAAAGAACTTCTCTTGCCTGGAGAAGTAGGTGTGTGCCATGAGAATGAAGCTCAGCAAAAACATATAGCACTTACTCTCCTGCCTATGAATTGCTAGCCACAGGAGTGGACCTATTTGGTGCTGTTTCAGTGAAGTATAAAATAAACCAATGTGTGGCTTCTCTTCTGGGTGTTTTCATAGTAAATCTGGCACTTGAGCCATGTTCAAAAAGGTTTGCCAGGGGCAGTAAGCCTTGCCAGCTTCTTTCATGATCCAAAGACAAGTTCTTTATCTGGCATTGCAAGAAACTTAGTGAATTTAAAATTGACTTATGACTTGGAGATGAAAGAAGTATGTCACAAGAAACCAAAAAAGCTGTTACAAAACAAGGCAATGGGAGTGTATTTTTTTTCCTAGTATTTAATTATACTGGAAACAAGGTAATTTCTAAGAGCCCCAGCACAAACTGAGACTCTGTTATACTAGCCAGTGTGCAGTGAACAGAAAGATGATTGAGGCCTCAGCTAATAGAGTTTGTGAAAGCTATCTGGAAGCTTTTTCCCAGTGACGTTTTCAAATGGAAAATGAAATTTCCATAACATTATAAATCCATTAATTCAGAAAACTTTTGATTATGCCAAAAATATCAGCTCTTCTGCTGAGAAAATCCTGAAGAAATTTTATTTCAGTATGCATGATTCAAATTAAAATGTGTTTTATTGAATCTGACTCAATTTACTCTGCTTTGAGTCAGTTCAATAAGGTATTAAGTTGCTTCTATTAATGCAACAAACACCTTCCAGCGGTTACGCTTCAGTCCTGCATTTTTTCCCATGTGCTGTTTCTGTAATGCAATACCTGTATCTCATGTCCAAACTTGTTTGATCCATTGCAAGAATCAGTCCTTCTGCATACCTATTAGAAGATGAAGTATGGCCGGGAACTACAGCTCCCGTAAGGCAATGTGGAAGAGGAGGAGAAGGCAGTCTAGTGTCAAGATAACAAGACATGAAGCATTTAGGGCTTTCCCGATACATGAAAATGAGCTGTTGAATTTGTGAGAGTATTAGCATGTTTTGTTTGGATTTGACAACGTGAAAATGAGACATTTTGATGTTTTGGTCTATTAGACAATATTAAGACGTGTAAACATTTTAGACCCAGGATATAAAACAAGTGTTGAAATGTCAGAACTTTCCATGGAGTGGATTTTCTGGATATTTCCATGTTCTTCAGTTTGTTCCATCCTCAAAGATGTTTCAAGAACTCTGTGTTAGTCACTTTTGCATACTTTTAACACACGTCTTTCTAAGGTCACTGGGCTATAACCATGGATTATTTATTTCAAGATATTTTGTATATTTCTTCCCGAAATTTTTCCATCTTCCATTTTCAGTTCAATGAACTTACAGGTTTGCATGGTGCTTGCATCAGAAATAACACAGAACTAATACTAATGTTCCAGAAAGCCATTTAACCCGAAAGAAAGACTCTGCTAGAAATTCTGTCTGGTTCAGATGAGGAAGAGGTCCCTAATTTCTTTGCTGCAGGGTATACTCTTGATATGCTACTGGAGATTGGCCTTAATTGGTTAGATCCATGTGTTTTCACAACCTGAGGTTGTTTAGATCCTGTCTGTTGGCTTGTGCTAATCTGTAAGTAGATCTTTAATGCATAAAAAGGGGAGTATAATTTATTTGTTATGCATATAAGTGCATTCTCGTTTTCCCAGTCTGAATCAATTCTCTTTGGAGAAGAGGGAATAATATGTCTTAAGACATGGAGCAGAGCTTACATAAATACCTGGAGACTTGGAAGATTCTGCAGTATTTATAAGTGATAACACTGCTGTGATCAAACAGTTGTGGTTTTGTGTTTGAACAGTCTCCTTTCTTTGTGATCTTGTGCAGTGGGTGTGTCATTGAAAAGAGGGATTTGGTGGTAAAATCCATCTCTGAAGGGAGACATGTCTTCTAAAGCAAGGCCTGTAAGCAGAGTAAGTAAGGGCAGTGATTAAAATCTACCCACGCTGCTTTGATGGTGGAGAGGGGTAGTGTTACATGAGGGGAGCATGCACAAATTACTCGTGCAGCAGATAAGAGAAACCTCACCCCTTCTATCAGCAGAGAAGACAAATATTTAACTTGTGCCTCCTGAAAAGTGATTCTTTTTTTATTATTATTGTAGAAGCAACAAAGGTACTAAATTCTCTTTTGATGTAAAGAGACCATTATAATTTGGGTTTTCATTTAATAGATTTATTTTACCTTCATTACAAAGAGCAATGGCTTTAAAAGAAACTTTGCCAGCTCTTTATTGTTGTGGTATCTCAGCCAAAACCAGGACATTTATAGGCTTGAGCTCTCTGCAGTGGATGGAGTGACCACATTTCTTGCCTCCATGTGCTAAGCAGCAAGAAGTAAACTTAGCATCCTTGTGCACTGTGGGCTCATCTCTTTTCTGCCTCTGGGGTTGGAGCATGGACTCAGAGGCAATAGGAAAGGGAGCCCTTGGTCATAGCCAGTGGGTCACATCCTGCCTGCAGGGCAGTCCTCATCAGGCGTCAGCCTGTCTGCTGCTAAAGATGACTCCCATCCAAATGGGAGAAGCCAAGCCAAGGAGAAAGTCCTGGCATCACCAGCAGAGAGCATCTGCCAGGCCTGGCTGTCACTGCATATTGGAAAAGCAGAGTCTTGTCTGCGTGGGGAATGGCACAGTTTCAGCAGATGACAGCCAGCACTTGGCCCCACCAGCCTTGACCTTTGTAGCAGGTGGGAGACCAGGCCAACGTTTGCCTTGGCCAGTCTAATCAGGGTTTATTCTTCATGGAAATGCCAAGAAACCCTGACTGCTCCGTCCCCATAGCTCACAGTGTGCATTGGTGGGGTATACTGCATGGCATCGCTGGCGGGATCTGACCCACTAACTGTCCTCCGTGGCAGCAATTGGTGACATGTCTTCCTCCTCATGTCACCAGTCATCTTGGGAAAAGCCTTAGTGGGGCAGTTTGTGCTTTATTTATTTCCCAGCAAAATCCTATTTTGTTGACAAATACAATGGAAAATACCAGCTTTCTGAACATCTATACTAAGGAGGAACAGCTTCATTTGTGTCAAATAAATCTATCACATATATATAAATGCACATTTTGTCTCTATATATAACATTTGTATGTATGTGTGTGTGGCATTAAAGAGTTAGTGCTGAACTAGACAGGTATTTCACCTTGTATCTCTGCTCTACAACAGTGGGCAGCTACCTTGCAGGGGACTTGGCTTCCTTCATAAGTGTGGGACAGTATTTATGGGAGGAGATTCCCTTTCTCACTCTATTTTAAAAACAATTTTATGAAGATACTTTCTCATAAACGTAATGGGCTCATGCTAATGCAATGGTGCAGTTCTAAAGTATATGTATGTAGTATATTACTGTATATATGTATTATGCAGTAAAACTCCAAGGCCACTTGAAGCTTTGTATTCTCAAGAAAGACTGGGAAGTCTGTGTTGCTTTGGTTGGAAGATGCTTGCACAGAAAGAGGTCAACATTTGGTTGGATTGACAACTGGAGCCCCAAATCTGAACTGGTGTAAAATACTAACACACTTTGGTTTAACACTTGGCCCATTTGTTAGGTCCTGTTTGGTCCAGGTTGAAATCTATATCAGTAAACTTTATATATGTTCAAGTGGCAGATTTTTCCCCTCACTCTTGAGAGACAAAGGTCATAAAGGGCATTTTTCTTGTGATCGTAATCCAGGTCCTGATCTTGTTTCCACAGCTAAATTTCTGGAATAACATAATGTGTTTAATAGATTTGCTTCAGATCTTTTGGTCGTGAATGATACCATGAAAGACTCTCCCATCCCATTTAGCGCACATTGCACTGATCCACTGAATCGAATTACAGGCTCAAAGAGGAAAATGTGCTTTTAAACATGTGTGTGCTGAACACACACTGGTTCAGCACGATGGATGTGGCATGCAACTTGCTGCAGTTTATTGTCAGAATGTTTCATTAGTTAGAGCCAACGACAGAAGCTGATGCTTGGACATCACCCAGTAAAGAAACCGTATCCCCCCTGCAGAAGGCACTTTGAGTCCTTGGGAGGACTGCAGTGATAGATATATGCATACATGCACATTCACCCATCCTGATACAGTAGATCTCCTCCCAAGCTTTCATCTAACTTTTGCTTTGGAAAATACCTCTGGCCATACAAGGGAAAGGCTACACCCAGTGAAGACTAAAGTCTATTCCTTTGCCTCTTTTAGTTCATGCTTAGCTGTGTTGTTTGTCACCTTGTACTTAGGGATGCACTGATATCCTAGCAGCTGCTGGTAGTTAACAGGAATTTATTTGAGAACCATTTAACATGAGGGTGACCTTGTGAATGAAATTCTGAATGAAATAGTTTGTTAGACACTTACTGCACAGTAAAGAGTGCTACAATACTCTCTGTTCTCAGTAGCTGTGCTGCTGTCACTATTCCAAGCAGTCAACAGTAATCATCCCTCAAATGTTGTACATCTCTTTTTATCAGCACTTTAGAAGAAATGTATTGTTCTGTAATTGCACTTTAATTGGGAAATGCTAATGTATCACTCTACAGTTACACCTGGAAGACAATGGGGATAGATGGGTAAAGGAGAATTTATGGTTGATCTCCACAGAAAGGAGCACTGTATAAGCACTTTGGTATGCTCGAAACTCTTCCACTATAGGTAAATTTCTGTACTAGAAGTCTTAGCACATTGACTCCTTGAGGCCAGAAAGCAGAAGGACACATGGAGAGTTCAGCACACTGCACACTAGGCTCTGTGAAAGGACAAAGAAAGATTATGAGACCTCTCAGAGCAGCTCCAGTTCTACCTGGTCAGGGTATGCAAGTGGTCTTTAAAACAAAACACAAGCAAGCAATCCCTTTTTAGTGTCTCCTACTAGGACATATATACACCATGGTGGTTTTTTTTCATTCCCACTCCTTTGTAAGCCCATCACAAGACAATTGCCTTCATCAGTTTTTGCTGGGTGCCTGAAGCCTAAATCTCAGATAGTACATTTTGACTTAGGTCTGCTGGTGCTGGTGCAGCTGCACTGATCCACAACAGTAACATGATCTAATTACTTCTCCTAGTAACACATTCACAAAACCTTTCTGTCTGTTTTCCCTGGCACTGGCAGGATTGACTCCACATGGGCAGATTAAATCTCTGTGAAGCCTGGTCCCTTTCTGTTTCGAGGATGCCTATATTTTGATGTCTCACACTACTGGTTTTTGCTCTACCCTCAAGTCGAAATTCCCAAGCAAAACTCTCCAGACAGGCAATTGGTAGCAATTTCTAATCTGCTGCATCACCATCTGTTGCTTTGCTTCTGCTTCATTGCTGCGTTAGTCTGGGGGCCTTGGCTATAGTGTGCCCTTGTTGGTACTTAACATTTGCTAAGAGGAATAGTTTACTGTTTTGCATTTTCCACTCTGTTTCTTCCCTTCTTGGCTCCAGTCTTTTGTCTTGTTTTCCCATTATTGGGCATGGTGTCTGGTTTCTAGTAGCATATTAGTAATGTAGGAAAAATGAACATAATTGCAAAAATACCACACAAAGGACTCATATGTCGCTTTCATTGCTTAATCCGCTTGCTGGGAATAATTGAATGGGATTCCTTTTGTTTTGTAGCTGCTTGATTTGCTGGGTAGAAGTCCCCTCCTCCTATGCCTGAGCCTGCAAGTACTGATAGGCAGACAAGCTTGAGAGAAATAAGGACCGAATCCAGCCCTTTGAAACTGAGCCTGCTCTGGGGAGTCAGAAATGCACAGCTGAAAGTAGTAATACTTGTCACTTCTCACATCCTAGGTGCTTTGCAGACATTGGCAAAGATTTACCTAGACCATGGTGTGAACTCTGCAAGTCAGTGATGATAAGCTCTGAGCTACTTTTGCAAAAGCCTAGAGTAAGGTGGATACCAGGGGGGCTCTGCCACTTGAATGGGGAGAACCTTTCCTAAGAGAGCCATAATTCAGTGGTATAGTAGTGGGAAATAACCTTAGAAGAGATCTCTTCTATCAAAAAGGCATTTCCCTGTATAGCTGTTGCTAGTTCAGTTTAAACCTCACTGGTCCAAATGCATGTCATCACCCTTGTTTTAGATAAATGTGGTTGTTCAAGGTGGGCTCAGAGCCACAGAGCTCCTATTCACACCAGTGTGTTTCAGCTTCTCCTCTGCACTACACAGTGATGTGAGATTGCCTGGTACAGCTCTGATAGTGTTAGTGTTCCTATTTACCAACTTCTCAATTGCTTTTGCATTTGTTGGTTCTATCCAGAGCACAGGCAGAAGTATAGTTGTAGGAGATCAGAGCAGGAGCAAGAGCTGCTGGAAATATTGAAGGGGAAAATGTGTCTGTGAGTTCCCAGACAGGCTGTTGGTGCTATACCCAAAACTCTGCGTATCTAAAGAGGGGCCTGTTAGGAAGCTGCAGTTACTATTGGTGTACTGGTTTGTAGTAGGAAAGAACATACTGAATGTGTGATGGCCCAGAGACATGCTTTGGGTCTCATTTGACCTGCTCATTGATGCAAACCTATCCATTGTGAGCATTTGTTCTTAATTGATTAACAACTGTTCATTTAATCCACACACAGATATTGTTTTTCTCCTTTTAAAAGTATAAACCAACTGGATATGAAGTCTACTAACACATGGGTTCAAACTCCAGCACCTGCTCCTAATGGGAGCATAGAGAAGCCTGTGTCTCAATGCTCTGTGCTAAGTTTGGGAGTTTTTCCTTCTCACTTCCCTTCCAGTCAAACCCAGTAACTAAATACTGTCTTGCAAACAAATGAAGTCTGCTTTTTTCCTCAGTTCAGGTATAGAATTAAGAAGGATCAGCAAAAAGGCATTTTTATATGCTGAGTACCTCTCTCTCTGTATGTTAAAAATGATTGTATATTGATGTAGATGATGCCATTGCAGAAGGGCTAATGTGGTCTCATTTGTTGGAAGCAGTAGGTTGTTTTGCCATGTGAATAGCATTGATCAGATAGAGAAATGTTGCTCACAACCAAGGGGCCTATGCCTCAAAAAGCTCACTGATATATCAGGGGCCATATAAAACACCACAAAAATGTTGACAGGATGAAGACAGGACCTTAAAGAAAGAGATTTAAAGAGCTCCAGCTGTAAACCTTATCAACAGCAAGATTGAGAGGTGACTTAATTGCAGTGTGCAAGTACTTCATGGGTGGAAGATGCAGGATATTAAACAGCTCTTTAATTTAGCAAAAGAAAGGCATAAGCTGACATAAGAGCTAAAAGGTGAGGCTGGACAAAAGTAAGGTAGAAAGTAGCCAGGCAGTGGAGGTGAAAAACCCCTGGGACAAACTGCCGAGGGGAAGGATGGACTTTCCATTTTTGGTGTCTTCAGCTTGTTTCTGGAAGCTTTCCTGGAAAATGTTTTTGCCAAATACAGCAGCACTGACTAGATGGGAATTCAGATTAGATACTCAAACAGTCCCTACTTGCTTTAGAGCCTATGCATCTTCTTGTCACACAGGAGTGTGAGACAGAAGATATAGCTCTGGAGGGAGGCTTGGCAGGCCTGGCTCAATCCCAGCTCTGATACTGGTCTATTTTATAAACTTGGGAAAATTAACTTTGAGTGGTCTTTTAAAAGGTTATCCAGGATATTCATACTGTATTTGGAAGGTTAAACACTTTTTAGTGTTTATGTGTAAATAACCTGGGTATATTGTTGCTTGGCAGAAGTGAGAGCTGCAAACGCTTTCCCTCTTTGTTATCCTGAAATAAGAATAATTATATATGTCCCAAAATAAAATCTGGATGCTCCACTGTTTTATAGTCAATTAGATTGCATACCTTCCTTTTCCTGTATGGAACTGGCAATACTTAAGCTCATCCTACACATGTAAAGTAATGAATTGTAAAAGTCATGCCTACTATTTCATTTTGGAAGCAAAGCAATTACTCTCGTGCAGTAAGCTTTTGCCTGTATGAAACTCAGCACAGGCTGTGGCAGCTTTATTGTGCAGCCCCACAACATTCCTATCAGTAATATATGTGTGTGTAGAGGGAGGGCGGGCGGGAGGTAATTGTTCCACTGACAGAAAAGATATAGACAGATGCACAGAAGCATTCTGGAACAAAAATGGGGCTGCATCCACTGAAACAACAGATGCTGCCTTGCAAAAATATTTTTTCCATTATAGCTCCAATGTCATCTCCCACTTATCTCTCAGAAGTGCAGAAGGAGCTCGTTTCAAGGGTACCTATTCTTGCCAGTGGCATTCCTCCTGCCTCGCAGCCTCAAAAAAGGGAATGGGTTTTTAACAGGCATCATGGTGGGGGGACCATTTGTCTGCGATTACGCCCGAGAAAGGAAAGAAACTTTTGTCCGAGTGAAAGGGAAGCTTGTAGTTCATTAAGCGGTGGAGGGATTAGCCATGTCGAGAGCTCTGCTCTGAAAAAGTGCTGGAGAGGGCCCGGGGAGGGGAGGTCTCTCTGTGTAAGAACTTTCTTCCTTTTCTCTTCTATTCTGTGGGTCTTTAATGGCTTCCCTGTGGTGGGGCACGGCATAAGTAGGGGATCCTGGTCTTATTAGCGGGCTTTGGGTCCCCCACCTCCCTTCAACCCAGCGTCTCTTTATCATTCTGCCAGTTCATTACGGGCCCCAGCCAAGTCTCCATTGGCTTGGGACTAAGCTAAAGAGAGAGAAAGAAAAGGGGGGGAGGGAAGAGGATGCAAAGCAATTAATTTGGGAGCATTCAGGCCTGAGAATGTAGGCCACTCCACAGAGAAACAGTCCCCTCGAAGAAAAGAGAAAATACGGACCTTTAACAATGTTTTCTTTCAAGGTTTTGGCTACTGTTGCATAAAACCCCTCCAGAGCTTTGATTTTTTCCAGTTCTAATTTGCCCGCACTGAAGAGTTTCTCCATAGAAATGTTTCCCTTCGTTAGGAGCTTTCAGACTTCCCCTTGATTCCCAAATGCTCCTGCTTTGTAAGCAGAGAAGCTTATTTTTTTAGGTATCAATAGTCCCTTAGGGCTACAACATGAATTTTGTGTGCAGGTAAATTCCCTCTGTCCTTGCTGGGAACCTTGGCTGAGTATTCACCACTATAGCAGGCAAGTCAAGGCACTAGGATTTGCCTCCTGCTGTTCCTATGGAACATTCTTTTTGCAACCAAAATAGTTCTTGTTCTTTCAGGGGAGTACGATCAAATGCAGAATTGCTTCAGCTTTAGCTGGCACAGGGAGCTGACTGGGGAGCCTGCTTTGCTTCCCTTGCACAAGCACTTGGAAACTTCTGGAAAAGGTATCATGGCATAAACTCATAGTTAGACATTGATTCTGGAGTGCAAACCCCTCTTTCCGGGGGTCTCAGCTCACCACTCATTCCTCATCTTGGCTTAGAGCTTGGCAACAACAGTATTGCCATGGGGCTGATGGCAAGATAGTTTTTCCGGAACCAACTCCAAGCACAGATGCTCTCAGAGCTATTTCCTCTGGAGCAGTGGGAGTTTTGGTGGGCCTGGAGGTCCGGTCTCGCTGCTTCACTATGCCTACATAAAGGCATCCAAATAATTTAGCTTAATGAAAGAGCCACAAATGAGTAATACAAAGAATACCTCCAATTAGGAGAAAAACAAAAGAGCAAGTTACATGTTGCTGTTGGTTATTTTCACCTCTGTGTACCCTCTCCCAGTAAATGGATGCACACATCTATGAATAAGGGGGTATACAGCCAAGTATTAGGCAGTTTAGGCGTCTTTAAAAGTTATTGAGATAAATGAAGAAGGGATGAAGATGAGGGGAGTCTTTTTGAGATGAGACCATGTAAAACCAGACATGTGATTCTCTGGCCTTGCATTTCTGTGCTAACTGCATTCACTGCATCATTGAAATACTCAGCATATGCTGCATTTCCAGTAGGGATGAGCCACAGCTGAACAACTCACATGTCAGTTTGACTAAAGAAATCTGGACTAATCTTTTAGTGTGTGTCTCCTAGTTATGGGTGCCAGTGTGTTTGTTGTAATCTGTTTGGCTTCTTCAAAATGCATCCGCCTATTTACTCATGATCTTACACGATGTAGAAGAACAGTGTTCACACAAACTAGTGCAGGAACTCTCAGTTACTAGGAGCAATCACAATTCAAGCATTTATGTTACAGAATTCCCACGGTAGCACATTGACATTTGATTGCAGACAAATGTAAAGGTGTGCCAGCGGGGTGGGAAAGGGGATCCACACTGTGTTGGCATAGCTTGAATCTATGAAATAGGATGAATGTGCGATGAGATCATTAGACTCCTAATGAGCAAGGTAAAAGGAAGCCTGTAAAGGTTGGGACATCGGCCACACCACTGGCATCTCGTTAAAATACAAGCAGCTTTTGCTCATACCTGCAAGGCTGCAGAAATACCCAGTTGCCTTCAGAAGAGACTGAGATGAACTGATTTTGCTGCTTCTTCATGTTGCCTTTCGTGCTCTACCACAGTGCTTCCGGGGTCTTCCGGCTCACTCAGAGCACCCTTAGGGCCTCGCATCTTTTGGAAATGACCTTTCCCAGTGCTGCGAAGGGCAGCAAAGGTGATTTGCTTTGCAGTGACCTGTGGTTAGAAACAAGGGTGCCAAATCCTTTTGCTTAAGCGTTTGTTTAGCAGCTCAGTTGCCAGTTTCTATCTAAGGGAAGGATTTAGGCACATAAACTGAACGCATTATCAGGAATGCTATCTTCACTTGTTTTCTTTGTTTCCCTTTTCACTTCCTTTTTGGCCAAGGTTAATTCAGAGCTCTCATGGGTTCCCACTGGAATGACTGGAGAATGTTTTTCAATTCTTTCCAAAGTATTTTCCAGCAAGGGCTGCTGGTATGAGGCACTGTAAACACCAGCACAAGGTTCATACTGGCAACCAACAGCTCTGGCTTCCAGTATTTTACCACAGGGTGAGCCATAAAACAGAGGGTGGTGGGTAAACTGAGAATATCGTTGTGGTGGATAAGGCTACAGGCAACATCTGCCTTTCCCATCAGTGCAAAGGCAGAGCAGCTACCCTATTTATTATTTTCAGCCATTCTATTTGCAGATGTGATATTCCACTGTATAAGAGGTGGTCAGTTAAATGGGTGTTTTGGAAAGTTACTTTCACCCTGAGTTTAGTCCTGATGGAGTGAGACTGAGCCAGGCCCTGAATCTAAGCTTGTGTCCCACCCTGGGCTGTCCCTCCTGCTGTTCTCAAACACAGTTTTGATTCATAGCCTTTAGGGAGAATGTTGCATTTTAATTATGGATGGAGCTAATCAATTAGATAAAATAACAGCCCTCTTGGGTTTCAGCACAGAACTCATACTGCATTTTTGCAATGATTCTAAACCAAATCCTCCCGTTTCTCTACTCCCTGCCCCCATATGTGTATTCCTTGGGATTTCTGGAGTTTGGTCTGGTTCAAAAGCAAAAATGCTAAGCAGTAATAAAAATCAAGGTTAATGTACCATAATATTGAGTCAAGTGACTTGTAAAAATTCTTCCTTTAGTTTCTTTCAGTTCACAGACATGAGGTTCAGAACTTTTTCCAGCAAATTTGCTATTGCAACATGCTCTTATTATGACAGCTTTTATTTTTAGAAATGTTGAGAATCTCTTTGGAAACTATTTTTAGGTTGTCTGCCCAAGTATGCTCGAGCTTTTTATTTTTGTTTAATTATTTTAGGCATAGTTTTGCTTTAATGTTGTTTTTATTTCGTGACATGGAATTTCTCTTTATTTTGCTGCTGAATGAAACCCAAACATAAGAGCTGTTCATTTGCTGATGTATATATTGAAAAAGTTTGGGAACAAGAAGCCTGGGGCCAGAACTTGCTTCTCAAATGAATTGAGATTCAGCTAAGGCATGATCTAACTGTTGTAGTTGTTCAGGATACATTCACATGGGTAGACCCTCAGATTAGTTTGTCAGATGCTGTGGGTGAGTGCTTATTTGTCAGGCCTTTATGCAAACCATAAAGAAGCAGTTAAAGTGCTGAAGCTGACTCCCTGCAGAGTGGAGGATGCTTTGCTCCATCCTTCTTCTGATCATCTGTCCCCTTCTGTTGTTTTGGGAGAATCTCCATGCATCCCAGCTGCTGAATGACAAATCAGGGCAAATCACTTTGCCTGTTGTTTGATCACTTATTACCTAGAAAGTAGCTTCCATCATTGTTTCAAATTATCCAATTGCTCTGATTCTCTTTTTCCCTCACTAAATCTTCCTACTGACAAGGCTCATTGCCACAGTTTAGAGAGTGTAGGAAAACAGCAGCATGCCTGTGATTTTATGAGGACTCCACAGTGGAGAAACGGGATATATTTGTGTCCAAGTCAGAATGACAAGGGCTGAAATGCATGGAAACATGTTAATCTCATATGTTAATGGTTCTTTTCCTGTCTCGGAGATGTCTGTTCTCTACTCAGCCGAAAGAAATAAAATGCAAAAGGAGTTATGAATAATGTCTGATTGAAAAGCCATCCCTGGTTTTAGATCTTAGAGCAGAAATTAACCATGACAGCAGCTCCTGGAAGGTATTTGTCAATGCTATTATGCAGAATCCTGAAAAATGCCTTTTTTTTCCTGGTAGGCTGTTATCAGGAACAGTTATGTGTTTTGCCTCAAGACTATTACTTCCATTGTTTTTGAACTTTACACCAGACATACTCTATCACAAAAATAATCACTTGTCTTGCGACAAAATAAACCCTTCCATTTCTTTCTTGTTTTCAAGGCACCTCATTATCAACTTTGGAAGGAAGTGGCATTTATAAAAAGATAAGTCATGTAAATAAGCTGGAAGAAATCTAATGAAAGTCCTTTGTCTTCTTTGGCAAGCACAGCTCCATTAAACCATGATTCTCCTTTGAAGCTTCAATTACCTGACTTACCAGAGCTGGAGCAGGGGAGAAATGGCCAATATTTCTGAACAATATGCATGTGTGTATGTAAGGAAAAGTTATTACCTTTTGGGGGGGAGGGAGGAAAAAGAAGTCTGAGCACGTTTACAGTTTGCAGGTTTATTGTATTGGCCAGCTGCTTAGCATCACAGGATGAAATTTATCCCTGATGTGTGTCCACTGTAAACATGCAGAACAGGGCCAGTAAATACCATCTATGGCATGACCACAGTTTGACAGCATGAGAGAGGTTTGTGCCCTGTTCCTTTTCTCACATACACATGGGTGCATGTGGGTGCAATTTACCTTTGCACCCACTTATGGCCACATGTACTTGGGGCTCAAAATGTCTCTTATTGTGTGCCTTGCATCAGAAATGCCTTGCATTGCTTCCACACTAGACTCTGTTACACAGGGCTCCTTAGGTGTTATTCTTTGCCACTACATTTATGTCATTTCATCCCACTGAAAGGTAAATGTCAAGTTCCTCTCACTGGTTTTAGAAGTGTGCCTCCACAACTTGCCTTCAGCGCAATGGAGTGATGGCAGATGCAGTTAGACTAGATATCATGGGGAGCAGTGTCCATCTAGCCATAGTGGCATGAGTCTATGTGTCTTATCATACTGTTAGGCAGAGTACATCAGAAGAACTGAGGGATCTTAAGTATTTGAGGAAAATCTCCCCTGTTAAATTCTGTGCTGCCTAAAGAGCTTCCTCTGAACCCATGAAAGCTCCAGGAATTGCCACAGAGAGGCATAAGACATGCAAGGCAATAAGACCTGTCTGCCTTCTCCTGAATGACACAGAGCCACACACTTTCCTATTCTTCAGTCACGTATTCAGCTGATGCACCAATGAGCTGTACACATGCAGCTCGCCACGGCTTTCTTACAAATCATTTTAATCCTTCTAAAAACTCTCCATCATTCTGGGCTGTGTAAATAACCAAAAAAAAAGAGGGCTAAAAACATGGATTTTCTGTCCTTGGTTGGAATGCTTCTCTGGTGTAACTGAGAGGAGAATTTGACCTGCTGTATCCGTTTTTGCAGAGTTCAAACTGTAATTCCAGGGCAGATTCTAATCTGTGCTTCTCGCTCATATTTCACTGAAGCTCTCAAAAAAATACACATGCTGTGGACTCGAGTGTGGCATTGCAAGCAGTGAGTAGCGATTATCAGGCCTGAAGGGTCTTCTGGAAATAAAGAATGAAAGCCCCGACAGTGATCAGATTGCTGAAGTGAGCAACCGGTGGGTGTTTTAAGTCTTTGTTTTCATTTGCTTGGAAAAGCAGGCCATGTTGGTCTTCAGAGCAAAAGGCAGTTATTGATAGTGCTACTAAGTGAGCAAAATAAAATGCTTTCTATGACAGTTACCAAAGGTTAGGTCCTTGGAGATAAAAAGCTTTTGTGTGCATGTACACTCCCAACCAAATCTTCCTGTGAGCCTACAGCAAGTATACAACAATGTGCTTCCCTTCTGAACTTTTTTGGGACATGGCATGGAAAGACTGTAGCAGTCTTCATGAAGTCAAATCCCAGATGGGTATTGGTTTCAAAGGGAACGATGACTAGCCAGTATGTTAAATATTTTAATTCAGTAAAGCCTCCTGTTCTCCTTGATGTTTGCTAAAGTTACTTTCAGCAGCTGTAGAGGAGAATGTGCACAAGAAACCGAAGGAGAATCCTGTGTCCTCTCCTCATGCCTAACCAATAAATTTTACCACTGAGTAGGCAGGCACAAGCCCCCCTCACCTTGGCCCATGGGCTTGGGAGATGAGCAATGAGGGGTGTGGATGGAAGTGGAGCCGCAAGCAGCTGGACCAGGTGACACTGGTGCTCTGAAATGTCACTTTAAAGGCTATTAACATAGTGAAGGCTTTTGAAGGCTGCTGAACTGTTTGTAGCATAATCCTTCCGCTTTTCTCTTGGAGCACTCTGCATGTTAAGCTAATAGATGCTTGTGCAGAAGAAGCCCACCATGCACATAGCTCCAGAGAGAAAAATGGCAATAGGTGCTTTAATAGCAGACAGTGGCAGATAGTTAGTGTTTGAGCTGTAAGTGTGATAGAGGCAGGCACTTGGGTCTGACCTGCCTCATTTTTAGGTAATTTGAATTTTACCTGGATCTGGGCAGAACTTCTTGAAAGATAAAAAATTACTAATAGCAGAGGTGGGGTTTTGGGGGAGAAGTCTGAAACTTCTTTACATTGCCAATACTTTCTGCAGTATTAGAGAAGAATCCTTCCTGCAATATTAGGAAGTTGTTTACAAACAGTCTTTGGAGAAAGGGGCTGCTTTTGCAGTCAATCAATGCAAACATCTTTGCTCCAAAGCAACTGTGCTGCCTTATGTTTTCTGTTGCTTTCTTCTGATAGTTTTTGGCTTCTGTAGAATTTGTCTAATCTTACCTTGCCTGAACCATGAATCAGTCTAGACCTGCTAGATTATCCCAAGGGATTGAAGGCAAGTCTTTATGCAGCTAATTTCTCAGTGATACCTCACTTCTCACATTTGGCTCCAGGCTGTCCTGCTTGACCAGACTGGAGTGAAGGAGGCAGGAATCTACTTCCATGCTGACTATGCAACAGTTAAGACATAAGAAAAAGAAACCTCTTTACTGTCCTTCTATTTATGAACCTGGTTTTGATACTCAAAACGTTCTCAGCTATGACTTTGCACTACTTTTATGTTCTCTGCCTTTATGTTCTCTAAGTTATGAGGCATTTAATTCATTTTCCGAGAGCATCTCTTTTGATTTTCACAGGGTGAAGCTCTAATGTGTCATTATGAGCTACACTGTGACTGGTTAAATTAGTTTCTTCTTAATGACAATCTTTTCGGTGCTGAGTATTTGATCAGCTTGTTTCTTTTCATTGTAATTTATTGCCGGTTATGTTTTCCTTCCTCAGAAGCAGTAATGTATGACATAAAAGCCAGCTCTCCCCTCCTTCCTGGGCTATGCTTGTCAACTGTGTTCACTCATAGCTGCTGCCATTTTAATAACCAGTTCCTGCTCTTAATGTATGATTAAAAATCCAGCAACCAAGACCCTTGTGAAATGCAGTGATTTTGCTAGGCAACCTTTCAATTTATCTTTCACCTTGGCAATTGCAAAAGAGGGAGGTATTAAACTAGTTGTCCAGTCTCTCTCCTGTGTAGACAATTAAATCCTCACCTTTCTGAGACTAGTTGATGCCTGCTCAGTTCCATCAAACAGCATTTCATCTGTTCCCACTGGAACCTTGCCTCCTTGTCCCTGTTGCAAAATTGTCATTCTTTTATCATGTGAATTGCTCATGCTGGAGTGGCTTCACTGTCCACCATTCCCACAGGGAATAACTGTTGCTGGAGGAAAAGCACTTGTCGCTTCCTCAGCTCTGGTAGGCAGGAGGTTGGAAAGGCTCCTGAGAAATGTGTTTTGTGGCCATGGCAAAGATGAGTGGCTTGTGTTAAGGAATCACAAGCACAGAGAAACACTTAGGGCCAGGTGGTGTCTATCTTACATGGGCTTCTCTCTTTACCAGTAGCACATGGTAGCATGCTTGTGGATTTGGTGGATTTGGCAGATTTGGCTTAATCTGATTTGGTGGATGATGTTGGAAGCTCATCCTTTGGTTAGATGATGGAGGCACAAAACAGTGTTTACTTATCTGCAGTGTGCAGACAAACAATACTTTTCTTTTAAAGCAGCAACTGTGATAACCATGTTCCCTAAGAATAAGACCTTTCTGGCACAAATTACAAATGGGGCCTTTAACTGTGAATACAGATCAGGATTTATCATAAACCCTACTACTTGTTAAGCTTAAAAAACCCCAAGGTGTAGATCAAATCAGGTTGCAAAGAACTCAGAAAAATAACCAACATAAAATACGTTGTCCTAAGGCAACATGTTACTAAACAGATGGTTTTGCATGTCCTATTGCCTCTCTTTGCATTGCTCCTGCTAACTAGATATTTCACCTTCCCATCCAGTAATACCCCTGTGCAGCAATGGTGTGATTTAGATTGGGTTTCAGGCAGAGACTTTGAAGGGTGAAGGTGGTAATTTTATCCAGGCTTTTTTCTTAAGTAATTTGTGTAGTTCCTTTGGTTGGGATCTTCTACAGCTTGTGCTTTACATTGGGTTTTTTTTCTTTTCTTTTCAATGTCATTGCTTCAGTCCTGTTGATATAATCCCTTAATATACAACAGAGACCATTTCAGCCCTTCAGGGACATGCCATTGGAGAACAGTTTCAGGTTATTGGGCCTTTCAGTGTTGTTCACATCCATTCCTAACAATGTTCTTCATCCATTCTACTTTGAACCCAATGAAACATTTTAATTGGCTTTAGTGTGCTTTGATCAGGCCTGTGATAGTTGTGTAAAGTTGCTGTCATGCTATACAGGTTGTTAAAAGGAGTTTGTATTTAGCCTCTCCTCCAAATGAATGCCAGTATTGCTCTTAGGTATTACTAACTCCTTATAGTAAGGTCCTGTTGCACAACTGGCTGTGAGCAGTTGATCAACCCCATGTCCAAAGAATGTGTAATCTTAATGACAACAGAAAAGGCAGAACTGATTTACCATGGATAAAAATTTGGGGCAGTAACTAGGGTAAATAACTTGCATTAGGCAGAACTGAGAAGCCATCAGCTCCTCTGTGCCTTATACCTATGCCTTATCCTTCTACCAGTTGTTCTTGAACATACCAGCTACTCCCATTTTAGACCAGTGAAAACAGTGTATAGATCTGAAAGCAGAGCCTGGCCTTCCATATAGGTATCAATTTGCCTATTGCTATGGAGCAACCACAGAGAAAAGTTTTTAACAGTACAAACCCCACATTGTATATGAGATTATGACAGGAAATATGGGATTGCAAGTTGAAACTGCATGGTAAATTTAAGTGAGTTATACACAGTGTCATACACACAACAACAGGCCTGTCTGTGCATCTATGCTCGTAGCAGAAAGGCTCCCAATTTGTCTGTGTTTATCCTCATATTACTCCCAGTTGGTGGGAACTCATTGCTCCTGGTTTCACAGGCAAGGTCTTGGGCCAGCAGCAGGGAAGGTGGTAGAGGAGAGCTTAGAGCCTGGCTGAGGCTGTCCTGTCTGCTCTGCTATTCCTCTTTGAAGGCATGGAAGGGCAAGAGACTTTGCTGGCCAAGCTCTCTTTTGAGAGATATCTCCAGCACTATGGTCATATATTGTGTTTACCCATGGAGGTGTGTATGTGTTCCCCAGCTTTACTGCCTCCAAATTAGCTTTTTAACTTCTTTTTTTAATCAGTACCTAAAAATGTTTTTTTACTTTTTTATGTTTTTTCTTTTTATAAAAGGCTAATAGAAAAAATCTCTTTCAGAGGTAATTCTTTTGCTTTTGATAAGATTAACCCATTGCTCAAAAAGCAGACAACAAAGTAAGTTTTCCATGGAGCAGTCAAAAACAAAACTGGTGTAAGGAATAATGGGTAATTAACCCTTCTTGTCTGGAGGAGACAACATGTAAAACCCACTTCACTACTTTCCCTGTGGAATAAAGTAGCAGTGGTGTTAACCCATGCCAAACATTCAAGTTTTACAATCAGCATTGTTATTATTATTATTGCAGTTGTAGAATTTGTATAGCCAGAGCAGAAGGCTTCTGAAATTAAGGTGATATTTCATCCTAAGACTGCTGGGCACCACCTAACCCCTCTTGCTATAGAAAGGAGATACCTGTCTTCTGCTCTCTTTTATATGGAATTGATGCCACACCTCAGTTTCTGGGAAGTTCCCAACACAGTTTTCATTTGAAATATCTGGTCACTTGAGTAACATGTAGCTTGGAAATAAAATAGAGGCACTCTTCTGCTTTGTTTAAAATGTAATCCCAATTCTTCCAACTTCAGCCTGGCAATCCAATGGAAAGGTTTCAGTGTGGTGCTTTATGATTGAATGATGTATTATGAAGCCTGTTTTGCATCTCTGGTGTGCTGACAGTGCAGCTGCATTAGCTCTTGCTTGTGAAGGGGCAATATGGTGCATCACCTTCCAGAAAACTTCTCTGGAGAGCCATTCTAGCCCCAGGTCAAGCAGCTGACCTTGGCTATCCTTAGGGATCAATGAACATTATATAGACTGTGCCAGGACAATGTGGGCAGGTTTAAATAGAGCCAATGGAAATCTGCCTGCTGCACTGAACAAGCTGGGTTGTGCAGGAGGGCCAGCTCTCTCTGTTATGAGAGGGTCTTGTGGAAGAGACTTCTTGCAGTTTGAAATGCTGACAAATTATGGTTGCACCATCCAGAAGTCAAATTAAGGAAGATTCATGCAGAGGCCGATACAGTTTTCCAGTGGTATGATTCCTGAGGGCTCATAGAGCAAAGCCAGCACAGTTAAATCCTGCTTTCCTGCTGTGTTATCTCAAAGGGGATTTGCCAAATCACCCTGACTTTCCTCTCCCCTATATGGGACTCCAAGGGAGCCTGTGGGAGTCAGCTGCGGGTACTGCTAACACAGGCTTTAGGGCATATAGGTAGTGGGATTTCTAGCCCTTGGAAATGCATCAGACAGTAGATCTTAGTCCAGGAGTTTACTGTAAAAGCAGTGACTAATCTGTGCCCAGATGTGGTTAGTTTGGAAGTACACAGGGATATGTAGTTAGACTTCCTTGCAACAGGCTGGTGATTGTTCAGTGAGATACTGGGCCAGTTCATTACAAGTCATACTGATACAGGAGCATCCTGACTGCCTCAAACACTCAGAGATCCAGTGACTTCAGCAGGGAGATGTAGCATCTCTAGCCTATTTTTCGTATAGAAAATATGATATTTTGGCCACAGATATGACCCAAAGGCCTGTACTCTTGTTAGGTTCTGAAGAGTTTATGTTTTTGAACAGGAATGGATCTGCTCTTTCATGTTTTTCAGAGCTTCATAGGTATAAGACTCCCTACTTGTTTTGAAAGAATATCTTTTATTTCAGCTTGTGAATTCCAGCATTTCCAGCAGAAACAGACAAAATTACATCAGATCATTACAAGAACTGTTTGGCTTGCCCTCAGTTATCTTCCCTGAGTCTTTAAAGGCACTCATGGCTGTGCAAACTACAGGTTGAAAACTTACTTCTTTTGGAGATTCTGCTTTTATTCAAAACATCATTTTCTTTAGTTGCTCTTCCTCTTTTCAATGAGTCTTCTTCAGAGCAGCCCCTCTCCAACGTTCCTCTCATCCCACTGCCATGATGCTGCCTTTATTCCTGGTCGAATTCCTGGAGCCCTCCCTCCTCCCTGCAGCATTCATGCGTCCCGGCACAGGGTTTACCCCAGGCTTCCCATTGCGTAGGCCTCTGTACTGCTGCCAGACGATACTCGCAGTATATGCTGCGGGTGATTCTCTCAGCCTCTGGAATGAATTATTTTATTGCTGCCAGCTTGTCAGAGAAATCAGCTTGAAAGCTGAGCCAGAGAGCAGTCCTGGGAGCGACCGATTCAAAGTGGAAGCAAGTCACCATTGAGCAAAATAAGTAGGGGGATGGATCAGCTGGATAGCACGAATGCTGTTTTATAAGAGAAATTCAAAAGAACCAATTAGGCTTCAAAAGGGAACCAGGTCTTATATTTAAAGCTTGTGAATATACAAATTGTGATATTCTAACAAAGCGCTGTCATTTCCCAGGTTTTGGGTTTTTTTTAAGGGTATAGTTTTCTGTTTAGCTGCTGCTGTTGTTGAGATTTGGCATGGTCTGGGGCATTTTTCTCTTCTTGGTTACCTCGTTGAGGAATTTGCATTCCCACTCTGTGCCTGTGCTTTGGTGTGCGTGCTGCCACTGAAAAGGCTGTGAGCCATAAATAAAAGAACAATATGACCACAAGCACCCCCTGCAGAGGCAGAAGAAAGGCATGAGTAAAATAATATGCCAAAGAAAATCGTAGACCAGATAATTTATCCATCCCTAATTATTTCTGGGCCAGAATGAGATACTTCCAATAGTCAGGAAACAGCTCTTTTCTTTTTCTTTAACTAGTGATTTCAAACCATCGGCCCATTGCACTTTGATTCCATTTTAGTTGTCTGTTTGTCAAGAAAGAAATCACCAAAGGTCACTTACAAGCACTGCAGAATTGATCGCGTTTAAGTTTCTGAAGCAGAAAGAGGTTTTTCATGCATTTCTGACACTTTCAGCCATTCAGATTCCTGCATCTTGAAAGAAAACACATCTCAGGTGTCACATTAATCTGGTTGGTATGAGATTATGGCTTGCAAATTGCTGGTTTTGGATGGGGGTGCCTGGTTCATTTAGGCGACTTCAGCATAAATAGCAGTAATAGACTACAGTGGTGCAGTCTGTCAGAGGACGGGACAAAAAGCTGTGCTTGTTAAAGCAAAAGGATACCCCAGAAGCAGGAAATTTAATATTATTAATGAAAACAGAAGGAATTATTAGGAATGTTTTTTCACTATATAGTCCCTCATTCAGGATGTATTTACCAAGGGGTCTTGCTGAATCTTTTTTCCTTGAATGTGTCTGCACCACTGCAAGCATTCCTCTGCTACAACCTGTGATGTATTTGTAACATTTGCATGTAATCTGTCAGGCAGGGCCTCTGCTCTAGAGCGTGGGAGTTTTGGGCCTGTGGGATTTGTAAGGCTACATACAGATGCAGAAGTTGAAGTCAGTCAGATTTGTGGCATGGATAGGGGTTTCCCCGGAGTTAGGAGAAGCAGAGTAAGCCGTGAGTACGCTGCAATCTGATTGCGCACAGGCTATTCTCACAAGGTTTCCGTTTTCAAGGTTTGGATGAGTTTTGGCATTGGAGTTCTCCTTTTAAGCTGATCCTCGGCAATTTTTCAAGGTTCACCCACAAGTCATAATTACTCAAGGGGATAACAGCACATGGATGCAATGAAATGCATTCATAAAAGTGCTTGTTTTTGTATTGATGGGGCTCTAACCGCCTGTTATCTCTGAGCATGATTTAGAGGGATGTAAATGTAACATCTCAGCCTTACGCATTCATAACTCCTTCCATCAAAAAATCTCGAAGCATTTTACACACAGATGTAAGCAGATAATATGTCCTGTTGTCTGTGTGGCATCTCCAACATCAGTTATCATCATTCTAAACCATATGCCAGGGTCTAGAGTATTCCCTGAAGTATTTTACTTACATGGGAGGATACTTGTAAATAGAATATCTGGCAATCTATGAATGGCTCACAGGATTTTAATCAACTGCACAGTTTTAAAATTGGCATTTAAATCCCTCTCACATCTGTTGTTTAAAATAGCCAACGGCGTGTGGGATACATTCAGTACACAATATTCATATGAGTATGGTAATAATAGTATACATTAGCATGGTCAAAAAAATAAGGTGTGTAACTGCAGTGCTTATTAAAGTAAGTAGAGGTTTTGGAGAAAACACTGTTTAATAGTAAAAAAATAAGTGTTCCTCCCCCCCCCATAATACTGAGATATATTCTTGTGTTTTGAATAGAGGACTTAAATGTTCCCTTTTGCACCCTTGGTGCACACTGTGGCTGCCAATGCCCTGCAAGAGCAGTCCTTATGGGGTGAATTACATAGAAAGCTAACAAATTGCACCTACTTTAGCTTCTAAATATCAAATAAGGTGAAATGGTCCTTAAAAAAGTAATTTATGGATCTTCTATGTAAGGCCTTAGGTAACAGCTAGTTTTGGTTAGGGGTTTCCTAGCTCTGGTTCATTGACAGGCACTGAAACCATTGCAGCCCTAGTCTGTCTTCTCAATGCATCTGTATGGTCTTCGTGCCTTTGTTCCCTATCTGCAAAATGTTATTACTCATGTAAATTCTGCCATTCTTTCTTCTTCTAAGTGAAGCCTTTAAAAGAGGTTCAGGATATGAAGTGCACTAACATAGGGTGTGTTGCATCTCTGACTGTAGAAGGTTCTGGGTGCTGGGGAGAGCTTTACCCTGACTCTTCAAACATTGAGTAACTCTGAGAATGAGCACCCAAAAGCTCTTGAATTCTAGCTAAAATAATATTGTGTTTCACATGTTTTCTTATGTAGCTTGTATCTTTGTTCCTTTCTGGTCCTACACTGGTGGTTGTTTGCTTACATGTGCTAGGACAGGCTTTTAAGAAACTAAATAAATGCAGTGCAAAAAAGCACAAGGGAATTTCTTTCCATCCCACAGGAATGACTGTACTACACTAGTCATTGTTTGAAGCGTGTTTTAGGAATTTGTAATGACAGCACTGGGATTATATAGTTAATTGTGGAGCAACCATTTTTACAATTTGTGTTTTACCCCACATGGAAAGCTGTAATTTACTCCAAGTAATTAGGTTAGGTTTAATTTTGGCACAACACAGGCTCATATTATCCCATGTAATATACTGTAATCCTCATGTTAGGTGAGGTGCCAAGTATTCCGTTTGTTTTGGGAGCCAACAAAATTGCCACTTGTCCAGAGTTGTTCTTGGACAGAATTGTGAAAGTGGTAACATTTTGCTACTTAAAGTAGTTTATTATTAGTCTGACAATGGTCCGGAGGTATAGGTATTATTTATTCATTGAACGTTATATAAAGGGTACATGGCACTTTGTATTTAACAGTGTATGGGGACAATGTTCAAAGGCTTGACATCTTCAGACAATGAGACGACTTTCCATCTTTTATGACTGGACCCAAAAATGTTAGTTTCTTTAGCTTCTGTCATGCTATAAACCATAGTGGTCAGAGAGATTCCCCAGCGTTCTGTGCCTTACTGAATAAGACTAACATCTTAGACCAGGTTTTTATGTGTTCTGTAATGTCCAATTAAAAGCTGTCATCCTTTGTTGATCTTTTAACACCTTCCATTTATAGGTGCTGTTATTTCTTGAAATCAAAGTTAAAGCATAATAGGCTAATGACGGATCTTGATGAGGTGTGATTTCTTGCCTCAAGCAAGCACACATGGGGCTTACTTTTCCCATTAAAGATGTTAAGCAATAGTCCTCTCTGAGAGTTTGCTTCGTTTGGTAATTGTCATACTCTATAAGATGTTTCATTTTCTTCCATAGGAGTTATTTTTACTATTCTACCAGAAGACTGTGAAATATGTAAGCCCATAAAGAATGTTTCAATAGTTTTTATTCTGTTGTTGAAGAAACAGCTGGATCCACATTCCTGTCTGTAAAGTCCAGTACTGCAATTCCCAGTTCATCATGATGGATTGGGTAATTCCACACTAAGGAATTAACTCAGTATTTGGAAGGGACAGGATTGTATGATTGATTATTTTTGTTTGATTATAAATACCATCCAAAAATAATTTGTGTACTCAGTCACTGGCATATATGACCTCTCTTTCCAACTCCTCTGGAAAGTTCTTTGTGCTGGCTATTTTGAACATGTGAAGGGAAATAGAACATGTATTGATGATGTTCCTGCATGTCTTGGTGAAGGAAATAATACAGATCGATCAGTGCTGCTAGGAAGGGAAGTGATAGAGGTATAACTTTATGGGGAACAGCAGCTGCATAGTGGTTAAAATAGAAGGCCAAGAGCCAGGTCTTATCAGTTTATCCTTGGCTCTGCTATAATCTTCTTCTTATCATTAACCTTGCATTAGTCCTTTCAGTGGCATGCCTCCCTCCCCCAACCCTAAGCAACTTATGATTGTTGAAGATGGAATTTTGGCCTATGTTCTTGAGTGGAGTGTTCATACCACTTCATTTTTGGCAACCATGTGGCTGAGGCCCTCTCTATCATTTCTTTGGCAGTCAGGGAAGAGAGGTAGATGTCAACCTGACCTTTTCATTCTCACTCCTAACTAGGGCATTGGAGGTAGCTTTCTAAAGTAAAGGATAATTTCAACATCTTTATTTGTCAGATGACAATTAAATTCACATAATTCTTCCATATGTTAATAAACTTATTGCAAGTAATAATAAATGAATATAAATATACATAATAATAATAATGAATGCAAGAAAATGATTATAAATTGAGATAGGCTGATTGGTGTTATAAATGAAACTTTTCTACAAGAAACTTCTCTCTGCAAGACCACCATCATTACCCCTAACAACAGGAAAGTGCTAAGAAATGTGTTTCTTGAGAGACCTTAATACATGTAATGACTGCAATGACAAGGCAGTAAACTCTTTAAACTGCGTCTGCCTTTTGTGCTGTGTGTGAACAATGTCTAATAGTGGGAACCTGTCTCTAAGAAATCCATCATTCTATCATGGTGCAAGTAACAAAAATAGTGTGAAATATTACCAGTTTGCTCAAGGTCTGGAAAAGCTGAGTGGCAGTTGGTGTCTTTTTGGTGCTACTATTTCATGCTCAGAATGTGCTGGTGACAAGGCAGAAGCCTAACCACTTGTCTTCTGTGATTTCTTCTCCCTTTCATCCTCTCCAGCAGTAGATCAAGAATATAACCGCAGACTGGTGCCTGTGGTGCAGGGCTGTCGGGGCTGCTGTCTGTGTGTGCTGGAGCATGCTGGTAAAAAGTAACCTCAACAACAGCAACAAAGAAGGAAGAATTGTTTTCTTGCCCCCTATGGAATGGAGACCTGAAGTCAGGCAGGAGGTCTTGGTGTCTGGAGGAGTCGACATGATGGAAGGCCTGTGATTGCTTTTTCAATGTAATTGTCATAATGGTAGGCCAGGGAATTGCAGTGGTTCAGTGAAAAGCTCCAACCATTTCTCATTGTGGCTCTTTGTGTGGTTACAGCAGGAGCTGGAGCACCCCTATGTGCAGATGTGCCATGACTGAGAATGTCTCAGATGACTTTGTAAGCTCTGTGGGTAGCAATAGACCACAAGGAACAAGGGAAGAGCCAAATCTTCAGGAAGGCTTCTCCCTCCACGACTTTATGGGAAGAGGTTGAGGAATGAGAGGGAGAAAGAGTTAGAAAATAGATGCAGATCTGAACCAGATACAGAGACATGGGCATAAAGAAAGGGAGGGGAGAGATGAACTCAGTACCAGCTCATAATATAAGCTGGCTCTAATATGTCTGCTATCCCGTAGTCCCTCCTTCATTCATTCTGTAGAAGGGAGTCAAGTATTCTTTGGTCTTAAAGCAGTTGCTTTTGATATATGTTCACCTATATGTTGAGATGTGGGAAGCAGCAATAACCACCACATAAGACCTTCATCATCTACAGGTAATAGATGAGCCTGTATATCATCATAACTTAAAAACGTGAGTTACTGATATAACTAGGGACAGAAGTCTTGTTCCTTCACTACGAAGCTTTGGTCTGTAGACTGTGGAGCCTCTCCAGTGCTTCAGGAGGCTGCTGGACTGCAAACGTTTCTTTTGCAAAGCATCCTTCTTACAGGGAGATTCCCAGTGCTGGGGCTCAAGTGAAAGCCATGAAAGCTTTTTGCATGGAAATTCTCATGAAAATGGCCAGAGCTGAAAATACCAAAAAATCCACTAACAGAACCATTTTTTATTTTTATTTTCAGGAAATTCCAATATCAATACCTCTGGTTATTTTTGGAGACAGAGGCAGTAGGCAGTAAAGTCTTCAGTGTCCATTACAGAGGCAAATTCTTTGCCAGTAACCATTTAGTTTGTGTTGGTTTTGTTGTGGGCTCTTTTTGAGAGAAGTGGAGTGTTCCTTGGCTGTGCAATCCTCTGAGTGGGTTTCTTCTTTTTCATCTTGAGGGGTTTTGTTTGGCTGGGCCTGAGGAGAGGGGGTTCCTCCATGAGATCTTTTTATTTCCCTCCAAATATTCCTGATCTCTTTGCTTTCACTGTGCCTTTCCAAATAAATTCTACGTACGTTTCCTGTCTTTTCATAGCACTGTTAATACAGTAGGTGACACTGTTAATATAGTAAGCAGATGGAGGAATAGTGAGCATGAGATGAGGGCTTGATGGAGGAACCATGAAAAACGTTCAAAGTAATATCTAAGAGTTACACCAGGTTTGTGTTAGTGGGATGAGTTCATTGGAGTTTTGACCTGTCTGCGTTTAACACAAAAAAGGGTTCAGTGAGGAGGTTTGGAAAGCTAGAACTCACCTATGGGAGGAAATTCAGAATCAATGAAAATGAGGACTTTGCATCTTAATCTTTGTCGTGATTTCTAATCAGCCTTGGGATTCATCTATGGATCACCAGTCCCACGGTCCTGAAGGCATAATTCAGACCTCACTAAACAAGCTGAAGAAAATCACAAGATCTCAGAAATGAGCATTTTGTTCCTTTTCCTTCAGGCTTTTAGGGTATATTTGTGCAGAGTCATTCTTTGCAATCACAGGTGTTAAGAAATGTTATTCAATAAAAACAACAACAAAAAAATTAGATTCCCAAGTAGTCACTTGTCAGGATCAAGATCCTCCAGAAACACCTCAAATATCACAAGATGAAACCATAAAATTCTGGCAGCTGGCAGCCTGGTAGTGTTGAAAGGGAAATCATCCCAGTAGGTTTGATGTGTTTCCCTTGTCATTGGGGGTTAATACCAGCTGAAACTCTAGTGAAACCTGGAGTGTTAATCCACATTAAGGAGATCTAAGGAAAAAAGTGCCTTAATCCCTACAAACCCAGTGATAAAGTTGTTACTGACTGCCCACATACATACCTTGTGGACCATTCATCTGGACATCAGATGAACCAGTCAAGATAAGAGAAGACTCCTTAAAACAAAGTACAAAATTATCTTTAACTTATGTTTCCCCTTAAATTCCTGAATTTATCTGAGATAAACTGCAGAGACCTACTTTTTCAGGTCATACTTTCCTGAGTGTTTATCTTCCATCAGCTCCATCATCAAGACTATTGGAAAATAAGTCAAATCACTGTCTAGTCTGAATCTATGATGTGTTCCCATCCTTCAAATTTTACTGGTTAGGCTCACCAGAACAAATTCTGATTCAACTCCTTGGAAGGCCCAAGACCCATCTCCCACAAGCAATTTATGTTTTGTCACTCACTAGGCATCTGCAGCAGTGAAGGACGCTGGAGAGCAAATATGATGTGCAGATATGATGCATCTGGGTAAATGCAGGAGTCAGCTCTTAAAGCTGGCGTGCAGAGATCTCTTTCATTCATCCATGGGAGAAAGCCTCATTATAATTGTTCAAGCCTGACAGGATTACATCACTTTCCCCCTCATTTCACTCCCTCCCTGCTTACCTCCCTCCTTTTATTTACACTCCTTGTTCACTGCTACGTTGAGAGGGGGCTCCCTTAATGATGCATGCTGATCGCTTCATTCCCCATTGCCCCCCCATCACCTCCCCCAGTGCTTTGAAGTGTGCTCAGGTCTCAGGCTCCAGTTCAGAGGTCACTTTGTTTATTTATGCAAAGCTGGCTCATCTGTGAAATGGGGCTTTCAAGGCCTCTGACATCAAAGACTCCAAAGCTGGTCCCATCAAGTCAGAGCAGGGACGGGCCTTGCATTATAACAAATTAAAGCAACTTTGTGAGTTATAGAGAGATATTACAGCTAGATTTCTTTGCTTCAAAAATGGTTGTTTTGACTCGTGGTTAGATGCTCAGCACGTAGTATTGGCCTGAAAACCAGTTATACCCATTTGGCTAAAACACAAAGCTTTCATGGAGAGTCTGTGGGTAAATAAAATTTGATCCTGGCTTGGTAACAGTGCATATTTCCTATCAGTTTCCCTCAGAGCCGGACAGTTATGCAGAGTTTTCCATTTATTTCAACTTGTAAGAAGGCATGGAACAATTCTACTATGGTAATAAACAGTAACTACACCCCACTTATGTAGTACTCTTTGTCCCATCGGAACCCAAAATGCTTTGGCAATTGGTGGAGTTACATATGGAAAGCCCTTTTCTGCAGAAATCCAGCCTATTTTGGAACAGGGAGTAGACCAAAAGCACACATGGCAGGAGATAATGGATAGAGCATTGTGCTTTCTGGGTTGAGAAAGGGCAATTTGGCCCATGACATCAGCGTTGATAATCAAGGCCTTATACACTCAGATACGTCAAGTCTTGTACAAAACCAGTCCAAGACTGCCTTTTCAGCCCCACCACACTTCCCCATCACACTGCCAGCCTCTCAGTCCTGTAGCATCTCAGACCTAGAAGCCAGCTTGGATCGAGATCCTGAAGCAAGAAAAAGGCAATGGCTGGAGAGCAGCTGGGCATCATGACACTGGGATGACATTCCTGATCAATGGTCTGATGCTTCTGGATCAATTCTGGCTTTGTCTTGTGTGGGTAGGTGTAGTATTTGGAGGGAAAGGGCTACATGCGTGTGTCCCATGTCTCCAAGTCTATCACCTGATGTGATATTGAGGCTGGTTTCTCGGCCAGCCAGCATGCTTTGCAATACCATGAAACCAAATTGTACAGTGAGGACACCTAAATCATGTGTGTGTTTTCTTAGCCTCAGATACTCGTGACATAAAATTAGTCAGTGATTATTTTTCAAGGCAGGTTTTCCACTTCGTCTTCCAACTGGCTGCTCTCCTAAGCCTGTGATACTCTCCAAGAAGGACAGTACAGGATGACCTTCCAATATAGGTCATAGAAAAGGGAGCTTGTAGGAAACTTCAGCAGCTCATCCCTCTTAGCCCTGCCTCTTGCGGTAATCTGCTGGCAGCAAAGCTGGCAATGCTGCATAGCCGGTCCCTGCTGCCCTTTGGCTGCAGGCTGAGTTTTCTGTGTGTACTTATCACCCTGACCTGCCTGCCTCTGTGGGAGGTGACAAAAGCATGAGTAAGAAATCTGCTTATTAGGTCATTTCTGAATATAGCTAAGACTTATGTAGTTCCAGCTACTAACTCATTTTGTACGCTGGTCATACACATCTGAATGTGGCTCATTTTTTTCAGGTCCACTCTCTGTCTAAGAAGAATATTATCAGGCCAGTTGCATTTGTAAACCTTGGTGTGAAATGCCAACAGCAGGTCTTCACATCTGGCACTACTAACCATGCTTCAGACTGCAGGTTTGGGATGAATCAGATATCTCTGAACTCTCAGGAAACTTGGCTTTGCTTTCAGTGTTGTAGATTCCTCGCTAGGAGTGAGTAAGCTGACCAAGGTATGTTTGCGGTATAGGAAGATACCCATCCTTGCTAGCACAGGGACTAGAACAACTGCTCAAGTGTTTCCCTACACTAGGAAACCACCTGATGTTAAAATTAAAAGTATAAAAAGGTTCTTCAAAACAGGGAGAGGCAGATTCTTTTCCATCCAGCCTCAGTACTAACTTTGGATTTAACTTTGGAATTTGAATCTTGGTGATACCTGAACTAGGCGAAGGTCTTCCATTCAAAGGGTGTTCCTGGGATATCCATCTCCCACAGTGCTGTTCCACTTTATGTAATAATAAGCTCTTTTTATCGTTCCTCTGAGACCACAGTTCAGAGCTTGAGACACTCTCACAAGGTGTAAGAGGGGAGGTTCAAATCCCCCTCTGAATGAAGCAGAAGAGGGACTTGACCTTGGGTCACCCACATCCCAGATTAACACTTTATCACTGTATCTGTCACTGGCTGTTCTGCTGCCTCATTCATACTTTTAAGTTTGACTAGAGATTCCTGAGTTTCAGGGAATCTTCCCAAAATGAGTTTCACCCAGTTTCTGAATCTCATAAATCATCTTTTTTCCCCTACAGTTCTCAAGTGTGAATGTTCAGATACAGTAAAAGCCCAATTCACTGAATATTGCAGTTCGAAGGAAGACTGCTGTGGTATCCCTTACCCAGTGTGCAGCTCCGGCGATGGGCAGGAGCAGTTTTGCCCTACATGAGTTTCCATGTTTGTGACATTTTTGCCATGAGACGTCTGCTATGTCTTGTTGTTGATGTTACCACATTCCTAGCAAACATGGAATGAGTTCCAGTGGATCCAAACCAACATGCCTGAATAATTCCAGTTATTTATTTCAATCTTGCTCCTCTGCCATTATCTGTTTCATAGTTCAGCATTAGCTATCCTGATCGCTTCCCCCCCAAATGTCTTTTTCTGGGCTGGGTGGGTTACTCCACAGGTTGGCGATTTGACAGGAGAACAACTGAAGAAGTATCTTCAAAGGATCAAACAGATTCAGGACAATTTTACTTACATCAAAAGCTTGGCAGCATGTCAAGAGGTGTTGAGAACGCCAGTCACTCCTTGTGTGTAGGCAGGAGGAGCGCACAAGGGCTGACATACTGTAACATGAGGCAGGAGGCAAGGGAGGATATATTGCTCTTTGTACATCAAGCTGAGTAGGATTAAGATATAATTGACAGAACATCGCCAGTTAAACATCTTAACCGTTTTTAAGATATTCAGCAGTTAACAATGGGCAGGAATCCTACATCCCTGACCACAGGTTTTCTTTCTTCTTCATTACTCAATACACTTCTCCAATTGTGCTAAGGGATTTACCAAGTTCTCTGTCAGAGAGCATCCGAGATTTAGTTCATAGCACTACTGATATTTATGTGAATAAAAATGTACAGGTGCCAGAAGATAATCAATTCAATATTTTGACTGAAAGGAGACAATCTGTCATATGCAAGCCATCATATAGAATGGGTATATTTGTATGCCCTGCACTCAGTTTGCCAAGGTTGTGAAAATAGATTTGTTAAACACGAGTTATTTACCTCCTCTGTAACAGAGGCCAACGTTGGTGGAGACTGGATGGTGCTTTTGCACTCACGGCACTGCATGAGAGCTGATGTTCCTAAGGGTGATTGTGGTTTATGCCACTTCTCTATGGTTTAGGATGGAAGGTGACTGGGGCACCAGGGAAAACCTTTGGGTTTCCAGCAGTGGATAGAGTTTGAGAGGGAGGTGGGAAGGGGCAGTCAGCTGGAGTGAGCTGCTCAAGTAAGAGCATAGCATGCTGCTGCCCTGACGATTTTCTTTTTCCCCTCGAAGTGACAGCTGTACATACCTCCAGGGGAAACTGCGCCGAAGTAACCACAAGGAGAAGGGAAAAATCCACCAGGGTCGAGGGGGGACAAACCCATATGGTATTGCAGCCTCTCCACTTAAGGGACAGCAGCAAATGAGAGCGGAGCATGTGTTGGCATAAAATGCCCCATGCTGAAGAGCTGGGATGATTTTCCAAAATAGCAAGAAACTGGGGTGAGGATGGGGTTAAACACACATTCTTCTTGCACAAGGACTGCACACGTGTTTATGCACTAAATACTGTTTAAGCACAAACCAGCTTCTAAAGAGCAGTTCTGATATTTGTACATTTTCTTTCTGGGGGTGATGGTGGTGTTCATGTATAAACTAAGTTTTTCCTCTGCTTCAGAGATTACAGGAAGAAATATTCCTGTTGTTTGCTCATGAAAACTTTTTCATATGGGTTTTAGACTTGGGTGTTTGGAGGGATTCAGAACTTAGGTCAGGTATTTCCACTTCTCTTGATTTTGTGAGGTTTTTTTACACCATTGTGGAGTAGCTCCTTATTGAGGTGAACTTTTCCCCATCCTTTACCTGACCTATCTCTGAAAATCATACTTTATACACTTCAGTATGCTTTACCTAGAATTGCATATCTCTTCACCTTAAATCCAGCTGATGTATGGGGCTGTGCCATCTGTAGAGCAGAGAATTAGCCTTGGAAGAGCCATTCTTTGCTGCACCATAACCTGTAGGTGCCCAAAGTCCCTCAGGTGGACATGGTGTGATGCATCGCTAAGAAAGGATGCTCTGAGTTGAGTGTTTGTGCAGGAGAGATTGGGCTGTTACTGGAGGAAGAAAAAGCTTCACATCTGGGCACTGCAGAGGTGTAAGGCCACCAGCATCACCAGGGTTGCAGAATGAGGCTCAGGGCACTCTCCTGCTCCCTTGACCCTTGTAGAGACCTTGTAGATGCCCACACCACAGTGGCAATTTGAGGTGGGAGCTATTGAAGAGGTGGAGGTTTTACCTTGTGGTGATTTCCATTTCTCCTAATAGTACACGGAACAGAGTGGATGCTGCTCTATAGTACTGGCATAGACAACTGGGGTGATAAGGACAAAGTGGTATGTTGTTTACACAGGTGGATGGGTGGTCTTAATGAAAACAGAAAACATCAAACCCACAACAAAACACAAACAGCTTTTCAATTCAGTGTTGTATTCTCCAGCCATAGCTTTGCTTTCAGCATCCCTTGAGGGCTCATTTGACCCCAGGCCTACTTGTTTTCCTGATTTTGTATAGAAGCTGAAAAGTGAATTAGTGGCCCTAATTCCACTGCTTGTGCTCTGTGTGACAGATCCCATAAGTCTTGCCTCAGCTCCTAGGTTTAATTATCTGTAATTTTGATTTATACCATTATTTGCATCAGATCAGCTCCTCCTAGGGAACAGCAACCTGTAAGCATAAACAAAGAGGCTTTTGCCAGCTATTAATGAAATGCTGATTAATCTCCTATTGCTTTGGTAGCCTGCCAAAAAGCACATAAAGTTGCAAACGAAACTGTTCATTAAACTGGCCAGGCTGTAAGTGCCAGGATGTGGATGCCAAATGTATGCTGAGTGTGTTTCAGATGCATGGCGTTTCCAGGAGCAAATGCAAATTTGTTATTGTACTGCTGCACTGCAGGAGACCTTCTTAACATATCAGAATCATATCAGAGAATCCCAGACTCATTTGGGTTGGAAGGGACCTTAAAGCTCATCCAGTTCCAGCCCCTGCCATGGGCAGGGACACCTCACACTACAGCAGGTTGATCCAAGCACCATCCAACCTGGCCTTGAACACTGCCAGGGATGGGGCAGCCACAGCTTCTCTGGGCACCCTGTGCCAGCGCCTCAGCACCTTCACAATAAAGAATTTCTTTCTAATACCTAATCTAAATATACCCTCATCATCCCTTTCCTTTCCTTTGCAGATGATGCCAGCTCAGGAAAGGACAGCCAGGTACCTGAAGGCTCCAATGGAGAATATGAAGATCATTCAGGGAAGCAATGGGGTAAGGAGCAGTGTATGGTTTTGTGTTTTCCTTGGCTCTTGGTTGAGTGCTGTTCACGTGACACATTTCTCAGTTGCTGAAGGAAGGGAAAAGCAGAGAGACTGGAGCGAGTTCTCCCCAAAGATGGTCAAATAATAAACACAGCATTAGCTGAACATGGTGTGATCCCATCCAAAGGTCTTTCTACAAAAAGCAGCCCATGATCCACTCTAGGGCCCCCTGCCATATACCCCAGCATGGTTCTCCTTTGCATTTGTTTTTCTGGGCAGTGACTTTCTTTTGCATGTGCAGCTATTACAGCTTTCATAGACTCTCTATAAAAGGCATATTGACTTTTACAGCAATAATTCCAAAAGCCTTCAGTGCCAACACAACAGTGCTCCCACTGAGGGCAAAAGGGAGGTCTGACTTCACTTCAAGAGAATTAGTGTTAGGCCAAAGCTGAGTATTTCTTAAAGTTACCCTCTCTTTTAGACACCTGCATGAACTTCTCTAAGCCCTGGCCTTTTTAAGAGTAGGATTTTGATGCTGTTGCTGAGCTTTGGGGAACTGCTCAAACCTCACTTGGAAGAGGTTCTGAATCACCACAAGACTTGCAGGTCCAGTGTTTGGTCCAAGCACTCCTGGAAGGACAATAAGTTGTCAGGCTGATGCCAAACAGCTTTTGGCCATTACTGACAGGAGTGTAATGTGAGTTTATGACCTCGAGGGATGAAACACAGCATTTCCATTCTGCTCTCGTAGTGCATCCCTCCTTTTGATTTTGCAATACAGAGGTGGTTTTGTACTACATTTGTGGCCAGGGAGTAACCTCATAGCATGATAGGGATATAACCTGTGAAGTTTTCACCATATGAGTCCCCACCACTTGAGCTGAGGCCAGTTATCTTCAGGGGCTGGCAAACAAGGGATGTTGTGTGCTGTGGCCAGACCACACTTGGAGGAGGCAGAGCCATAATAGCTTTGAGTTACAGATTCACCTGAGATTGAGCATGCACCGGGAGAGGGAGGTAACCTCCACATATTCTGGAGGATGACAACATTTTAGAGGTAGAGAAAGGATGGTTTAGATAAACTACAGGTCAGGAGTCTTTCAGAAGGGATTCAGCTGCTAAAATGAAAGGCTAGCATTTCCCCACTCTTCATTACCTGAGTGGAGACAGAAGCAGATGTTGCATGCCATGAGTGATGTGCTACTGGTAGAACTGGTGAATAAAGGATCAATACCACAATAATATTATGACAAAAGATGTGAAGCACTATTAAAATTACTGGGCATTAACAATCTTATATCAGATTGTGTCTTAATCTGTGCTGCCCTGGCTTGGTCCTTTGTGCTGCAGTGTTCCTGCACCTCTGCTTTTCCTCTTTTTCCTCCCTCCTGTTCCCTCTCTCCAAGCAGGGAAATGCTGGAGCAGGCCACGCACACAAGTCCTTTCTATCCAGCAGTGTTCACCAGCAAACCACTGGTGTGAGCTGGTGTGTAGGGAGGATCAGTGTGTATCTGCAGGTCTATGGAACACAATGGGTGAAAGAGCAGTTTGTGTTTACAGTCTTGGGCCTTAGGGAAGTGGGAGAGGAGAGGCATGATAAGAAAAAGCTCCACTTTGCTTTCCTGTTACCATCATGCAGTGGTATCACTGTGGTAGGAGGTCCTGCACCCATTAAGAGCAGGATGTGGGGAAAGATAGATACCCCCATCCACATCTTCCCACAACTGACTCAGCTCTGATCCAAAAGTCTTGAAAGTATTTTAATAGGACCCTTTTTTTGTGTAAGTCTCATGAAAGTGGTATTGACCATCACTGCATAGAGCTAATTATGGCAGATTGCAGCACATTGCATGTTTCAGCCTCCCTCTGTGTGAGCAGCATCTGACAGGAGCCTCTGGGACTGATCCATGCACCTCAAGGTGTCCCACAGGGAGAGGAGACGGCTGATTTCCTTCCCCAGTCTTTGTGCTGACAGCCTTCTGTTTCACTTAATTTTCATTAGCTTGAATAAATCTTCATGGTAAACAGCATTTCAGCAAGGAACCCATACACAACACTGCCTCTTTGTCCCCATCCACTTGTGTTTTCCCTTGCTCTTGTGTGTGGCATAATTTATACTGTACAAATGTGTGGTTCGTGTTTGTGAAGCAAACGCCAAGTGATGTGGAGGAGAACAAGCATGTGAAGTATAAATAACACAGAGGCACTTTGTAATGGCCTTTTCTGGCACTTCAACAAGCAAAACTCCTGTAAATGGCACAGATTTGGGGACACATTTACTAGCAGCCACTCAAAAGAGACATTTTCTCCCTCTCGCACTGCTGCTTCTTCCTCTTTCTCCTTTGTGCTTGCTGGGTCTCTTTTTCCCTCTTGTGTGTGTCTCTCTTTCTCCCTTTGGGTTAACTGGCTTTTCTAAACCTGTGCAATTCAGGCTTTTGTCAAGGAGACATTCAGGCCTCTGTAAATGGGATCTGGTTTCAGCATATTGCACACAGCTTGGAGTAGCTTTTGAGACCACATAATCACTTCACCTTCTTTTAACAGAAGAAGAAAGAAAGACAAAAAGAGCCAAAGAAGTTTAGCTTTACCTGTAGTTTGATATGTATCTGGGCAACAGTGTACGAGGAGTGAATGCAAAACTCCAGACAGATTCATGGGAGTCACAGCGGCAGGAAAAACAAATGTTATAGGCCTGGCTTTTTGGGAAGGAAAGAGAGTTTCTGTGTTACAATGCTCTTACTGAGCAGGGATACCACCAAGTCCTTCTGAAATATGGATGTGGAAACAGGGAAGAGGTAAAGGAAAGCGAGATCTTAGAGCCACTCACTTGACTCTTCACTCTGCAAAAGCAGTGTGACTGTCCTGTCTCCGACCTGCTCTTTGATATGCTAGTCCCATCCAAGGAATCCCCTTCTGGCGAGGATGTACCCCAACCTGGACCTGCAGTTCCTGGTCTCGGAATAAATTCCTGCCATGTTAGAGGATAACTGTTTAGACCCATTTCCCAGCTGGTTCTTAATGCCTCCTTGCACCTTGTAAGCATTTACTCCATTTCCACAATGACAGCCTTTGTCAGCACATTTCCCTGAGTTCAGGCTTCAACTTGGGCATGTCATTGCTCACAATATGCAGCTCTGACAGGGTTAATTGTCTCTCTGGGAGGGTGATTGGTTTTGCTAGGAGGGGGCCTCCTCTTGCAGTAGACCCCAAAGAGAATACTCAGCGATTTACGCACCAGGACCTATGGAGTGGGTTAGTATGTCACACTTGCTGCTCAGCTGTCATGGCAAGGACTTTCAGTGCCGGAGTTGCTCCAGTTCATTAGATTACACATGAAAGCCTCTCTGTGGAGAGTAAAGCATTTCTGAGCAAGAGTTTGAAATAACATGAAATGGCTGGGACCCAAAATGACAGCCAAGGGGACAAGGGAAGGCTGTGGAGACAGATGGTTTCCCCCTACAGAAAAGGATTCTGAAGGCAGGGGTATGCCAAAGGGTGTCTTCTTCCGAGAGGGAGGGATGTTGAGCAAGTCTGCAGGGGGGTGAGGACTACAGGATATGTTCACAGACCTCAGAGGGTAATGATTGCCATTCCTTAGTGCTGGGAGAGAGGAAGCTGCAGATCAGCCTCCTCCATCCAGCAAAGCTCCATTTTAATGCACATCCACAAGCTTCTGTCCCTCTGCCTTGGGCAGAAGAGCTGGCTCTCTAACAGAGTCCCACTGTGCCGTCCTGTAACTAACTTATTTGATATCTGAATCACAGCATTCTCAGCTTGCTTTCATATTTTATTTGCCACTGAGGTTGTGGCTTTCCAGTTGCCATTGGTGAAGGCAGTGGCTGGTGGGCATAATTCAACCCAGTGTGCCACAGAGCAGGCCACTCTTTACCTATTTCTCTTATTTCCCTAGGAAAAAATCAGGGAGAATTTACAAGGGGAGTGCAAAAATGCAGGGGGAAAGTCCTTTGGGGCTGAAGAGTAACATCCTGGTAAGCAAGAAATAGGGTTCAAAAGCAAAGGGAGAAATCTGTTGTAGAAATGGAGGAGAAACTGGATTTGCTAAAATAAAAAGACAGGTGAATTTGGCAGGGTGAATTTGGATGTAGGGGGAGAGTGCCAAGTGGGAATCAGAAGTGACGTTAATCTCAGCAGGAGATTGCACATCTGTGTCCCTGGACTGGCACTGCATAACTGAAGTAACTGTGAGAAACGTGTAATGTCTTCTGAATTCTTTAGCCCAAGATACTATTAGACAAGCTGTTGTCTTGCAACAGATCATGTTCTCTTGTTTCAACTGTCTTGAGTTTGTGCAAAGATCTTTTTCTTTCTATTGAATTTTTATTTGTAAGACCAACTCATGACTTCACAGGAAGATGCTCTGCAATGTCAGTAAAGCTGCTAGTGTGGGAAAGTGCCACCTCTTTTCCCCCTGGAGTTCTGACATAATCTGATTTAATGTTAAGTGCAGATTTTGCCAGGTAGGAACCTTTCATTTCCCTAGTATTCTCGTTACTGCCATTGAAAGTACTGGTGATTTGCTTGCTAAGACCAGGTGACTGTCTTGACCCATGATTCTGTCCACCAGCATCTACTGCTTCAGCTTCTCAATTTCTGGGGTGGACTAGCAAGAGGTATCTTCTAATGAACAAACTCAAGGAGGTTTTACTGGGTTTTTATTGTTTGTTTGCTTCTTTTGGGGCCTTTCAGTGTGAATACTTCATAAATTAATGCTGAATCAACTGCATACCTTCAAGTTCAGATCAACATACAAAAATCTGGCATACTTCCAAGACTTACCTACATATTGAAATGATGCTGACTCTTCTTAAGTCTTACAAATGCCAGTGAGAACTAAGGGGCAGAAGCTTCAGAAAATGAAGCTTCAAGTGACCATCAAAAGACTGAGAAAATGGTCAGCCTGACAGGAATCTGAGGTTTTTCCTTTGGTCTTGGCCAAGGGTTTGCATTTGTGGCATGGAATATGGTAACAATTATAATGTGATTATGAGGCCACATTTGGACTTCAGCTACAACAATGTGCTTTTGGTATTATTTTGTGAGATGGTCTGATGCAGTTGCCTTACGGACACTGAGAAATTTTAGGGTTGTGCTATGCAGAAAGCTAATGCTGTGGCTAGTGCAATAAGACATTTGAATACATTAAGCTGAATGTCTCCTTTCTGAAGGAAATCAGTTTGAGCTGATATGAGTGATACACTGCTAATGTCAAGCTGCCAAAGTCACTCTCAAGCGACTTTTGGCATAATGCTTGACAGCAGCATCCTTTTTTGCATGGCCTTTGCTCACCACAGTCAATATTTCATGCCTTTTACAGCCCGGCCCAGGTTCACGCAGCCTGCCAAGATGAGACGGAGAGTGATCGCCCGTCCCGTCGGCAGCTCCATCCGCCTGAAGTGTGTGGCTAGTGGAAACCCACGGCCAGACATCACGTGGCTAAAGGACAATAAGCCTCTCACACCCCAAGAGATTGGGGAGAACAAGAAGAAGAAGTGGACACTGAACCTGAAGAACCTGAAGCCAGAGGATAGTGGGAAATACACATGCCGAGTATTTAACAAAGTTGGAGAAATCAATGCAACTTACAAAGTTGAAGTAATCCGTAAGTGCAGCCTGTAGGGTGGGAAGGCAGGGAGGGAGCTTTGGGAAGGGGTTGGCTGAGTAAAGAAAGTGTGATGGCAAGTGTGCAGTGCTGATAGCTGGACACAGAAATTGGGAAGTGTTAAAGCATCGTCAGAGACAGTGAAAACATTACTGAAGGTCTAGAATAAACCTAACACCTAGGCAAAACAGAGCAACAACAATGCAATGTAGATGAAATAAAGAGAGATACTTAGAAAACAGTCATCTCTAAGGGCATCTATGTGATAAAAGTTAATTATTGTGTGGTTCAGTCTTATACTACCAAAACAATTAAGGGGTGATTGAGAAATAACTGAGAAAGCCCTTTCATGTACCATGGCACGTCTGTGTGTGTGTGTAAATATTTAGGATGGCCCAGAATTACTCTATCAGAGTGGTAAGAGGGTGAAACCAAACAATTGGCTTGACCAATTCAAAGCCCACCAAAGTCAGGTTGGACAGGCTTCCTCGGAGCAAACTGCTCTAGGGGAAGGTGTCCCTGCCTGTGACAGAGGATTGGAACTGGCTGAGCTTTAAGGTCCCTTCCAGCCCAAACCATTCCATGAGTCTATGATTCTTTACCTGAAAATTTAGTCTACATAGCTGTAATAGGAGGCCAGCTTCATTAGAGAAATACCCCAAAGGATTCAGTAAATACCTAGAGAGATTAGGCATACAAGGCTTTAGGGCCAGATTTTCAAAAACATTTGGACATCTGAAGGTTCAGGTGGGTATAAATGAGATACTAAAACAAGAGAAGTCTCACTAATGTCCTATCTATGTCTTTAGATGCCTACAAAGCTTTAAAGGTTCAAGCCTTAGAAGATGAGCTGTGGGGGATTACCCTTCATTGTGGTGGGGTAAACTACCCTTCCTACTATCTAGCTATGCTGATTCTTGCTCTCCAATCCCTGTTTCCCTGTTATTACGGAAGCTAATTAAACTCAAATCCTACCAGAGAAGAGCTCTTATTCTTGAATTATTGTGTTTTTTTCTATGACATCATCATAAGTTGTCATGGAAATGTACAGCACAGCCAGCTCAAGAAAGTGGAGAAGATGAGCTGAGTGGAGGGAAGGCTGAATAGCCTTCATTAATGAGGAGCAGGCGCATAGGGAACAATTTCCAGCCACATGGAAAACATGTTGTTTGTCTGCCTGTGCGTACATTTTAGCATGAGAAAGTTTATCCCAGTGAGAAATATTGTTCTTAAAGGTAAAGATCTGTTCTCTGATAAGTCCTTTCTCTAGAATCGCAGGAATTAAAAGCACATGTGTGGAGCTCTGCTGGGTTCTGAAGGCACAAACCTGCTGGACATCTGGGATTGATAAAGATGCAGCTGTGTGGAGACAGTAAAAACATATGTTTACACTAAAAACAGGAGCAGAGACAGGGAAATGAATCAAGCCCCATCCTAATGGCAGCTGTGGCATTTTCACTTCATCAAAACCAGACGGCACCAGGAACAAGCCCCTTTCTGTGTCCCTGTTTATCTTGGTTTTTATCAACTTAAAGATGTATGTAACCTTTGTTTTCATTAGCTTTTGCTGGCTAGGAGTGAAAACAGTAACCAAAGCTGGAACCAGAGTCAAGGAGATAAGGGCATTAAGCAATTTTCAGACATCTTTCTATTTTTAACATCATTCTGTGCAGCATTACAGGTTTTATTCAATTTCCTTCTTTTCCCGCTGCCCTGAGCCTCCACTCCTAAGTCCTGCTTATCTGAGACTCGGTCTCCCCAGCTGTGATTCCACTCGCAGTCCCAAAGCAAAGCCTATAGGGACCACTGTGGTATTTTTGTTTCCCAAGCAGCCCTCGTTATTGAAAGTATCCTGAGTTTTTGAAAGAGGGTCCATTGTTCCTTCCTCTCACCCCAAAGCCAGTGCTGGTGAGAGCTGTTTTGTTGCACGCTCAATCCAGCAGTGTTTGCTGTCAAAAGCTGTTGATGATTGCCAGCAGTTACCACCCACTGTGATACCATAACTTCTCTCTGTGCCTAGGATAGCGGTTTGCAGCACCTCCTTGTCTAGAAACTGTGACTGATCTCTCTGATGCTAACACACAAAAAATCCAAACATTCCTCAGATTGAGGGATAGATTTTTCCTTGGACTTTATGTGGTGTTGACACAACCTAAGGCTTACGATCATGCTGGAAAGAATGGTCTTGTGAGCCTCTTGTGTTTGATTTCCTTTCCTACCATCTTGTTTCCTTGATCAGCTGAGACAAAGGGTTTGTAAGAAACATTTCCTATTGGTTAGAAAAAACAAAAGTCTTTTGAGCTCTTTCTCCACAAAAATTTGCTCCATGGTGAGTGTGGGGATGGTTAGACTGAAGAAAGGAGAAATAAAAGCAGGGAGGTAAGGATGGAGTGAAGATATTCCTGACTGATACTGACTGTGGTTTCAGCTCCCCCAGCAGTGGATGATATGGCATGGGATAGCTTCAGTAGAGTTTTCTCCCTACAGGCCCAGCAACAGAGATGACAGGTATCTCCTGAAGGACTCCCAGACAAAAGATCAGACAATATCCATAGCCTGCCATTAGTCTGTGGAAGAAGGAGCTTTTTCCTGTCTGATTTTGTCTGTCCTTAGGGAACATTTGGGAAGACCAAAAGAAGAAGGAACATGTCTTACCCTACCCCTCACTGTCCCAAAACTAGGGTAGCCACAGTGATTCTGGTGTGGACTGTTAATAGATAGGTACTTGTAAATAAACTAAAACTCTGAGGTTGTGACCAAGAATATGTAAAGTTCTGTCATATTTGCCTGTAAATTGCACCCTACCATACATGGTGTAAGGAGACAAAGTATCACAGAATCACAGAGCAAGATGATGCTGGAAGTGACTGTTGGGAGTTGTCTGGTGCATCCCCTCTGCTCAAGCAGCATCTCCTAGACTCAGTTGCCCAAGAGCATATCCAGACAGCTTTTGAATACCACCAAGGATGGAGATGCCACTATGTTTTTGGGCAGCCTGTGCCAGTGCTTGCTCACCTTCATAGTAAAAATGCATTTCCTGATGTTCAAAAGCATCCTCCTGTGTTTCTGTTTGTGCCCATTGCCCCAGTCCTGTCCCTGGGCATCACTGAAAAAAGGCTTCCTCTTCTTTACACCCACCTTCGAGATACTTAGAAACATTGATAAGACATCATCAGAGTCAATATCAAGTGAACATTTACAGTGAAGTAATCATCTTCATTCGTGTTCGGACCTGTACTATTGCCCAAATATAATCCTGAAATGGGTTGTGACATTTTGGCTAATATCAGGCCATTTATCTTCCTCTGTTCAAGACTCAGGAAAGATCACTGCAGCTTCTGACCCTGTAGGTCAAAGTACATCATTAAGATCCCATTATTCTAGGATATGGTCCCTGAGACATGAGGATAAGTGGGAGTACAAGGAAAGATGGCCCTTTTTGTCATTTCAGAGCTGAAGCATATGAGCAAGGGAATGGGAAAATTCAGCAGTCCAGACTGGACTTGCCAAAGAGGAGAAAGGCCAGGTCTGACTTGTGTCTTGTCAAGTAATACCACCACAAACTGGGTACCCAGATCGAAATACTTCTTGAGCGACCTGCAAGGGCAAAAAATACCGCAAAGACAGAAAAACCTTTCGTAGTTGGTTCCTAAGACCCTTTTTGCTTAGAAGTTAGGAGTCCAGTGTACATAAGAGGGCTGAAGAAAATCTTCCAAAATATAAGGGCTAAGATGGAGAACAAACTTTTCTCCAGGTCTGACATAGATAAAGAAAACAAGAAGATTCAAGTTGAGTGTGAGAAAAGACTTGCTAAGCCTCAGACAATGAAACTGGAGAGCATCTACCGTTAGAGGCTTTGGCAGAGACTGGGCAAATTTATATCGGGATTGATTTGCAGAGATCTCAGCCTGCTTTAGTGCAGGGATTTGGATTAGACAATTATTCTCTATCCCTTCCACACCTTTTTCCTATGTTCCCGTAATCACACATTGACAAACATGGAGCTCCCTGTGTTTTTGTGCAGAGAGGACAAGGTCCAAGCCCATCCTGACAGGGACGCACCCTGTCAACACGACGGTGGACTACGGAGGGACCACATCCTTCCAGTGCAAAGTCCGCAGCGATGTCAAACCTGTCATCCAGTGGCTGAAGAGGGTGGAGTATGGCACAGAGAGCAAGTACAACTCAACCATCGACGTTGGGGGACAGAAGTTTGTTGTGCTGCCCACGGGGGAGGTCTGGTCCCGCCCCGATGGCTCCTACCTGAATAAATTGATGATTACTCGAGCCAAGGAAGAAGATGCAGGGATGTACATTTGCCTAGGAGCAAACACCATGGGCTACAGCTTCCGCAGTGCTTTTCTCACAGTCCTGCCAGGTGAGTTATGCCTTCTTTTCCCCACATCTGAACCAATAGTCTGCATCATGGTATTGATACAACACTGATGCTTGTTGGGCTCGATGGCTCTCTGCTAATTTAGGCTAGCCCAATTCTGATAAGAATGAACGTGAGGCTAAATCAACCTTGATTAAATCAACTGCTGCTGAAATCCTCTGTAGGATGTTTCCTTTTCTCTCTTCATGTGGAATAAAGATTCCAGCAAGGTGAAATAAAATGAATGATCTGTCCCTGTATGGAAGAGGAGCTGGGAAAGGATACTGCGGTTGCAGGTACTACATCACTTTTGTGATAAGGTGGAGGATATGAGAGCTACTGAATAGCAGTGCAGTTTGCAAACCCATTCCTTTACATTTCTCCTTTCTCTTGCTCTAATTTATATTGCTTTTACTGGTAAAAGGAGACAATGATACAGGCCCATACAATGAGAGAAGAATAAAAACTGTCCCAGTCACAGGGAAAGAAAAATAATAAGTGTGAAACAGAGAATTAGTTAAAATTCTTGCTTCGTGATCCCCTGAAGACCCTTGCACCAAACTCACAGCTGCTTCCCTCTCTCCACAGGCCTCAGAGCTGGTGGCCACATCCAACTGAGGCTGTTTTAAGGCAAACCATCCTTTGCCATTTACTCCTGACTTTCAAGTTCTGCCCTGATAAATAGTTTTTGTTGTTAAGGACATTTCTTTCTGCCTCATCATGCTGTGTGAATCCAGCTTCAGATCCACTTGTTTTAGGACAAAAAATCAATCTTACTGTTTTTTTCTTCCCTTCATTTTAGATGTCAGGTCTAATGTGGTGTCTGCAGTCAAGACACCAGTGACAGACAGGAATCATTAATTCTCACAGGTTCTTAGAACTGGTTTTCTGTGTAGGTAGTGGGGGAAATGCTCTTATAACTAAGGCAGCATGGCTTATTCTGCTCATTGATTGCCAAAGCTCTGCATTCAGGCAGCCTCTGAGAGTCACTAGCTTGAATTTAGATACTGACAGCAGGTTGCCAAGTAGGAGAATGCTCTTGGCATCTTCTTCTGCATCACTTAGATTTGGGACTAAGCTCCAACTAGAAGACCTGTCAATCCCCAGGAAAAGGCTGTGTGGGTGGGATATGACTCAAAACCTCTGGGGGTTTCTAAACTATGAGAGTCTGATCCAGCTCCCACTGAAGCCAGTGGGAGACTTTCCATTGACTTAAATGGGATTATAATGAGGCCTCATACCAGAACCAGAGCCTGGAGGCCTGTTGTTATTGGCAGTGACAGAGAAGGAGAACCCAGCTTGCCCTCAGAAACAAAGATGTGGTCACAGGGCCATGAGTTAAAACCACCATTTTGCTTGTAAATCTACCAGATTTGACATAGACATCTCCAAAGAACAGCACGGATGCATATCAAAACACTTTAGTTTCATCCCAGCAGAGGGTTTCTGCCAAATATCATGAACATTGTTGTTTTTGTGGTCAATTGATGGGTCAGTTCTCTGATGCTGCCTTGCTTTGCACAGGAGGCTGGACCAGATGACCTCCAGAGTTTCCTTCCAGCCTAAATTATTCTGTGATTTGCAGTGTTGGTGAATCAAAGTTTTATCTGTTAAAGTCAACAGTATAGGTCCTTCTGACTTCAAAGAGACCACATAGTATATATTTAATGTTTCATACTAGGTCTATTTGTCAAAGAGAGAAAAAGACATTAGTGTCTTAAAGAAGTTTGGCTTGACATATGTTTGACTGTAACATATTGGGCTATTTGGATAGCCTGTGGTTTTAAAAGTTTCTTGAGTATCTCCCTGCAAGCTGAACCCAGTCCCTAGGTATTTTTCAGGGCTTTGGAAACACCAGCTTGTAGCTATCTACATAGGGATTTTAATAGCTAAGATCCTACCCCAGGTCTGCTTTTGGGTATATAAATCAGGGTACCAATCTGAGAGCTACCAGGCTAACCCAAGCTGAGGCTACCCAGGGATGTACAGGCTGCCAACAGCAGAAAGTGGAAGGGGAAGGTAGGTCTGAAAGATGCTGTTTGAAGCATCTTATCTCCTCTGGTAGCTGGATTTGCTGCCCTTGGAAAGCCACCAGTCTCTCCAAAGAGACTGGTGGAGGTAGAGCCCATTTGCCATAGGGAGCTGGATGCACACTTTAATGTCATGGGGACTCCATGGCTTGGGCACCAAGGACGGACACCAGTTCACCTACGTTTTCCCCATCCTTCAGCTTTCCTTCCAGCCACACAAGAAACTCAGGACAACACCTTCAAAACACCACATTCATGTTCCCTGCTATGGCAGAGCATTGCTTGAGTAGTTCTATTATCACTAGGCATGGATACTAAAGAGTGTCTAAAGCACATACAGACACAGCTACATATGGCAGAAGCAAGTGGGGAACGTGCCATGGCTCTGCACAACCTGATCATGCCTCCTGGCTGCTGACACGTGTTGAGTGCTCCAGCCTGGGCAGCAAAGCCCACTCCATCACAGAGTGAGTGTGTTAGGAAACTTTAGGGCTGGCTCTAGTGCATCCATTAAAGCTTGGATAAGAAAATGAAAAAATCCCCCAAAGGCTCCTCTCCTGACCCCAAAACCATAGAAAATTAGTTGTTTGTCCTTCCAGGAGCACTGAAAAGCAAAGCAGTTACCAAACATCATGTGCTGGCTTGATTTCTCCCTTGTTACTTGGTCTGGCAGGGTTGCCAGACAGCCTGTACAAAAGCCAGCCCAAGTGTGACATCTGTTTTGAATCCACTTTGCCTGCATTTAATTAACTCTTTCTGTCTCTTTCCTGCCTTAATGTCCAGATCCCAAACCTCCGAGTGCACCTGTGCCCCCTTCCTCAGTCAGCAGCCTGCCCTGGCCTGTGATCATCGGCATCCCTGCCGGAGCTGTCTTCATCTTTGGGACAATCCTCTTGTGGCTTTGCCAGACTAAGAAGAAACCCTGCTCCCCTCCAGCTGCTGCCCCTGTGCACCGGTCGCAGCCCCGGGACAGGATCTGTGTCTCCCAAGTCCCTGACAAAGACTGCATCTCCTCCATAAACTATGAGGAATACGTTGCCCAGCAGCAGCATTTACTGTCCCAGGGGCCTGCACTTGCCCCTGCCATGGCATCCAAAATGTACCCAAAGATTTACACGGACATCCACACCCATACCCACTCACATGTGGAAGGCAAAGTCCATCAGCACCAGCACATTCAGTACCAGTGCTAAGAGGGTGGCAGTGTACAGTAGCTCGTTTGGGCTTTTCCTCGTGGTACCTCAGAAGAGACTGCTCCAAGTCAGCTCACACTGCCAGCAATAGGCAAAGCAGACAGAAAAGATTATATATATAATTTTAAATATATATATACATATATATATAATTGTATATGCGTGTGTGTATGTGTGTATATATATATGTGTATATATCTATATCTATCTATCTAAATATATATATAATAGAGAAAGACAAAAAGAGAAAAGAGATTTTTTGGTTTTGTTTTTAATTATTGCAATCAGGATGTAGCCAAGGAATAATGAAGGAACTCCAGATCTCAGCAGAGAAGCAGCCATCTCCAACAGTGGAGCCTTCCCGGATCTCTTAATCGAGGTGGCAACAAGTGAGACAGGATACAGGGACGTGAACAACCACTTCCTTCCTTGTGTTGCTACAGGAGCAAGAAGAGCAAGAGGTGACCATGGTGCTTTTCCAGAGGGGCACTGCTGTTCCTGTGCCTGCTTCACATCACTTGTTTTGGTGGGAAGCCCCCAGACCTGTCCCACTCTGAGTGACTGAGGTTTAGTGCCAAAGCACCAGGATACATAATTCACCTCTTCCAGGGCAAAAATATAACACAAGAGAGAGGCTGGAACATGTAATTTCTATTCACAACATGAAATGTTGAATGCTTCTCCGTCATGGTCATTTGGTCTGAAATACTAGCCAAGCTGATTGGCTTGGTATCTGCAAGGTGAAGGCATCATGATTCCCATGTGGTGTTCTGCAGATCAAACCAGAAATGCTCCAATCTCCCAGTCCTAGGACTCAGTGCCACTGCCAGGAAAAAGGAAAGAAGGAAAGAGGAACATTGTACAGAACACCTTTATATTTATATTTAAGAAATAATAATAATTAATAATAATAATAATTGAACTGCTGATGGTGAAGAAAGCAAAACACACTGTCCTTCTCTGATGGCTCACAGTGACAAGCTACTGGATTTTCTATGTCAATGCAAAATACATGAGAACATTAGGAAAAAAAAGTAAGAAATAAAGAGAATGAAATAATAACCTTGTAGGAAACAATGAATTTGAGATATTCACCTAGGTTGTGTGTGGTGGTCCCCTCCCCTCAGATAACAGTTTGGAAATGATACAGCTTCGTTGCAGTTCAAACAACAGTAAAGACAGAAAGAAGAGAAAATAAATAAGGACCATATTAAATACCTATATGGACTGGAGATGAATCCAATTGCAAATATAAAACCTTTGTAATTCTATATAGAGTTTAAACAGAAGTCATGTATATTTAATTTATTTTGTTAAACAAGAAAAAAAATGTATGATATTTTCCTCAGAACAGGCATTTCTATGCGTATTTTTGATCAAAGAAAATAAAGATTTTTTTTTCCAGGTTCTATAGATGCCATGCTCAGAATACACTCGATGTAGCATGTGACCAACTGTACTTCTCCCAACCTGGAGGGTCATCTATCTCTATGCCTTTTTACACTACCCATGTGTAATCTCTTAGCATCATCTCAGGTACCGCTGGTGCCATCCTTGTCCTTTTCAACTGGTTATATTCTGCCTGTGAAGGTCTGCAGTGGCCAGATGACTTCTCATGGATCCCTTGTCATCTTCATTATGAAGTTTCCTGCTCACAGGGAAATCTGTTTCACTATGCATTTTGGGGGGTGGGGGGAAGGGAAGGAGATTGTGTTTGTTTTTTAAGCACAAACCTCCAGTGGGGTTTCTTTTTAAAAGCAAATTCAGTAAATCAAAACATAATGATTTGTGTGCCTGTAAAATGAACTTTGGCCTCAGGGTGCTTGGGAAGGGGGAAATATGAAATGCAAGTGAAACACTTCATTTGTAAATGCAGCTGCTGAAGGAGCCAGTGGAGGGTGAGGTGGGTGCAATAAGAAGAGCATGTGGGGAGCTGCTCACACCATCATTCTGCCGCATGCTACAGAGAGGCACCCAACTCTTTAGAGGCTAAAATGTTCTTTAGAGAAGGCAGGTTCAGCACTCACTTCATTGCATTTCACTTCTAGTTTGCTGGTAAAAAACCCTGAAAAATTGAAACGTGCTAATTTTTAGGTTTGAAATTGCTTCTCTCTCAAAGCCTTTTTCCAAGAAAGAGATCCTCAACAAACCCACTGCTCCGTTTAGAAGTGAAACACTTTATTTAACCTGAACCTGAACAGTGCTTTGCTTTTCTCTAAATGTTTCTGAAGGTATTTGCTCTGGGTTGACCTGCAGTGATTTTTCTGCTGGCTTGTTTGAATCAGCAGCAAACCAAACAGCTCCTTGTTTGCTCAGCAGCAGTGCTGTGAGATGGGGCCCTAACTCAGTGAAACACATAAGCTCCCCATTCACTTTACCAATACATGGTGCTCCAAAAAAGTCCCTTTTATTGCCTTAGCCACCTGGATCAGTGGCTCCATCCCTGCCCACTGTTCTGGTTCTTTCTGGAGCTATCCATAACTTTGGCAAAGAGGAAGAGAAGGAGGAAAAGGAGGAGGCAGAATTAGAGGAGGAATACTTTCCTACTCACACGGAGTTTACCAACTGGCACTGTTGCAATACAGCACCACATAGAACACTGCTGCTTTCCTGACTGCTGTCGTAGGAAATCCATGTTATAACCTCTACAGGAAGACCATATTCAGGGATGATCTTCCTGTAGAGGTTATAATAAAGCAACCTGTTGCTATTTTTATTCATTTTGATCTCAGAAGGAGGGTTCAGTTAATCTTTGTTAACACAAATTTATGAAGTCCATAAAAGCTGAATTTTCTGCATCCCCTCAGATTCAGGGAGACTTAAATGTGAGCACTGGAGGCTCTGTTTGGATACAAGTCGTGGTTTAGGCAGGAGTTCTTAATGGTTCTAGTTTATTGAGTCATCTCACTGCAAATAAAATAAAAAGCTTCTACACTAAGTGCATCCCCTTTGTTTCAAAAAGGCAGTAGGTGGATATTTCCATGAGAGACACTAAGGGTTACATCTCATATTATGCCTATGAGAAGTTACTTGCTGCATCACAGTACTTCTCAAGCTGCACTGTGTTTGAGCAGCATTTGGACCATGGCAGAGGGCAGGATTAACCTGTAAGCCTGTGGCCCTTCTCTGCTCTCTCTGCCATGCTGCAGAGAAAGGGCTCTTCTAACACACCCTGTGTTAGCGGTGCTGATACCAGCTTCAAAGGTGGAGGTGAACACTGGTTTTGTATGGTTCAGCCCTAAGAAAACCCTAAGACACTGTCTTATGGCACTTTCCCAGATGGCAGCTGTATCACTGACCCTTAGAGAGAGGGTTGTGGGTTAAAAGAAGCAATCCTGCATATCTTATGCAGCACGGTCTTCCATGCTGAGCATAATGCTCTCCACCAGTGCCTTCTACCCTTTGTGATCCAGCTCCATCATGTTGTACCACAGAGCTGAAAACTTCATATATAACCAGATGGCTCCCATGGAAGGAGTGGCCTCTTCCTGCCCTTTAAAGCTCCTGCCTTTAGAGATAAATCTCTAGTGATGCTCATAGACAGATCTCCAAAGGCAAACATTGCAATAAACCACCCAGCATGAGCAATGCAACATCACAGCAGCAGCTCTCAACCATGGTTCTGGATGTGCCATATGAGGTGATATAAAGGTCTTGATTTGCCGAAAGCATAGGGTTTTCATCCTGCCTTGGATAATAGCTCCCTCTTTAAGCATCTCCTCTTGGGCACTCAAAGTAGTGTGAAATTTCCCCCTAGGAAAATATCATCATATGCCCTGTTTAAGAGGGGCTATATGTATTGTCTGGGCCTTGCACTGGCTTGCTGTGCCTGAGTGGGATTTGCATTATTGAGGAACTATTTTTGCCTTCACAGGGTACCTGTAAGTGCTCTTAAGAGTCACTCTGTCCCATCCCATGCCCTACTGCGTGCCATTTATTTTTAGGGCTTGATTGTGCCTTGCATGTACTGCAAAGTCTTCCTTAGTCTAAATAAATTCAATCAGGTCCTGTTTGTGTTTAACTTTGTATTTTCTTCAATGGGACAAGATTTGGTCTCATCTTCACACATGAACAGAGTGTGTTTAAAGAAAAGCGTAGTCTTGCCATTAGCTACTGATCCTATTTTGAACAGAGAAGTTTTATATGTATACATATACATATAGATGTACATGCCAGGCTGTGATGTGGAAGGTGATTATGCCTTGGGACTTCAAAGATCAAAGGAATTTTAGGCTTAAAACTCACCTTTGTTTATTCTGTTTGCATTACAGATCAAACATGGTCTTCCATGCCAATTTTTAAGCCTTGTATGGACAATCTTTGCACAATCAGCCCCTTTCAAACTGAAAACCTTTATCAGGCATTGAAAATATAAAGGATTATGTGATTTTCAATTGGTGGCAAATACAGTAACTGAACACATCAAAATGAGATGGGATGGCAGAGTGTGTCTATGTCTGTGGCTGTGTAATAAAAACTGAAGAGAAAAAGGAATAAAAGACTGGAATTGTGTTTATAGATGATAGAGTTCTGCAAAGTTACTGTGTTTTGAAGGGAAGGATGGCTCTGTGTGTGTGAAGGTGTGCATATGATGTTTTAGCTCACATCAGGAATGCGTGCTGGCAAGGCACAGCAGACAATAGTGCAAAATCACCTTTGCACCACAGCTTGGTCTGCTGTTTTTTGAAGGTGCTGTGGACCTAGCAGAGGTATTACTGGAAAAGGCTTCTATTTTTTAGTGAAAAGAGACAATTTTTGATCACTTCCAGAGCTAAATGCAATCGTTGCACCAGGAGCCAAACCGCAATTAGCTTTTGGGGTGCCTACAGTGGAGCAGGGATTTCAAGGTCAAGCCCAGCACCTTCAAGGCAAACATACGAGTGTCTCACTACTCACTCCATAGGCAGCAAATGTCCAAGCTGGGACATCTTAAGATCAGAAAAGCTGGCCCTCACCCAAACTTCATCCTGACCTGACCTGGACCTTGAACCCAAAGAGCCCTGCACAGAAATTGCACACTTGGGGTGGGAAAGAGGAAATATTTCTCACCGGCTCCATTTCTGTGTCTGTCTGAAACTCTTTAGACATGTGAAATACTGGGATAAAGCCCCAGGGGGGATTTGGCAGTGAGCAAAAGCTAGGATGTGGTCAAAGGTTAATGGAGTATTTATCATGGCTTTCCCATTTGGGCATCACCTCTGACTACATGGAATATACTAAGTGTGTTCAGGACTCCAAATTATCCGAAGTCAATGATTATTCCACATACAGGGCCTGTTCCAGCTCTTGCAGATGCCAGTGGGAAAAATTCCCTGTAATGTCCATTGGGAAATCAATGGGATGCATGGAGTCATTGTAAGGTTTTTACATTTTTGCTCTGGCTGACCTGTTGGTAGAGAAAGATGTGGCGGGAGTTAATGTCCAGAGTATAAAGCCAGACACATTTAAATGGGAAACACACACATTTTGGAAGGAGCCCTCGAAGGAAGGGGTAGACACTGTATCTTCCAAAATCTTCAAATCAAGGCTGGGTGCTTTGTGGACAGTGTGTTTTGCTTGGGTGCAAGGTTTTGGGAATGTTATTAGGATAAAGGGATACATCTGGTCCAGATGGGGTCATCCAGTGGTCCCTTCTGGCCCTAAGTAATTGTAGCTAAACTGCAGAGAGAAGGCGATGCAAGCAGAGGTCCTGGCTAGCGCTGTATCTGTACATGTGCACCCCAGAGCTTACAGCAGCATTTGGCACATGGCAGCCCTGTTCAGGCTGCACACGCAGCTCTGCTTGCCTCCAGACTGTAAGTGTGTGATCTCAGCACTTCCCAACATATTACTAACAGTCCTGGTGTTATTTATACAAACTAGGGCTGTGCATCGACATTTACTGTGTCTGCAAGGAACCCCTTGTGCAAACAGCAGCACAGCCTGTGTGTACACACAGCCCTCCTCCAGTAGCATTGCAGAAAATCCTGCTGGATTCGCTGCAGTTAGTGTCACAAAGGATTTACATGTGAATTTGAATGTTAACACATGCAGTTAATGGCCTGCTCAGTTGCATAAACTTGTTACTATATGTGTAAGTATCTCCACATTCTCTATTTGCCATGCATGGGAGGAAGCCAGGATCCTGCCCTAGCTCTGAGATGTACAAAGCTCTCCCCAGCACACATATTCAGACATGAAGGGTTATATGTTGGGTTGTACAGTTTGGCCAAAGTGATCCTGCAGGTCTAAATGCATGGGAAACCAGTGGGTGCGAGACCCAGAGAGAGAGCACTTGTGTGTTATTTGTGGATCATAGAAACACAGACTGGTTTGGGTTAGAAGGGACCTTAAAGCTCATCCAGTTCCAACCCCCTGCCATGGGCAGGGACACCTTCCACTACAGCAGGTTGCTTCAAACCCTGTCCAACCTGGCCTGAGCACTGCCAGGGATGGGGCGGCCACAGCTTCTCTGGGCACCCTGTGCCAGTGCCTCAGCACCCTCACAATAAAGAATTTCTTCCTTATATCCGATCTAAATCTAGCCTCTTCTAGTTTCTTTTAGGTTTCTTTTCAGTTTCTTTCAGGATTGATGGATGCACTGAGGTTGTGACAGGCATAGTCCCAAAACCACCCAGCCTTATGGAGCGATTCTCATCTATAGATCTCAGCAACAATTTCACAGGAAAAGAAATGTGGTGAGAGGGTACTGGCCAGGATTAGGGTCTGTCATCCAAATGTTCTGGGATGCACACAGGTCACCTACCAGGTCAGTTCTGTACTCTGGACCTGTTAGAAAGTGCTGATAATTAAGAAGCTCTATGTATCTCAGACTTTCTCCTGACCTTATCTTACCAGCAAAGCATTTCTTGAACCAAGGTGCTCAGCTTTTAAAGGTTTGCTGCAAATGTCAAAACAAAACCCTCAAGCATAGACCCCACCACCAATAATGTGGACTGTTGTAGTTGAAAATAGGAAATAATAAACCATATTTAAAATACCGGTGTTTCATTTACTGTTAAGTGGCACATGCTTATTGCATAAGCATTGAGTGGAGAGTCGAGGAAGGAGGATGCCCATTTTACATATTGCATTTAGCCAAGACACCTCTGTGTGTATTTACCACTTTCAGGTCTCTGGGAGCAATACATGGAGCTGTGACCTTGATTTGTCCTTATTTTAGCTTTCACACTTTATTTTCTCTTTCCCTTTCTGCCAGTCTATTGTAATTAGGATTTAACATATCCCCCAGTATACATGGACATCAGCAAAGCAATGAGTGTTCATTTTTTTCCCATTTTCTCTAACCAAATCCAGTCCAAAGTGCTATTTCTACCCAAGCTGATCTATTCTTTAGTGAAAGCAGTAATAAATAACACTTTAGACCAGACTTCAAAATGCCTTTTTTCCTTTGATCTGAGTAATTAAAGTCAAGCTGCTATTCCTGAGCTTTTTCTGATGGAATTACATGGGTTACTCAGCTCTTCATTTGTATGTTATTAAGCATTATGTTTTATTGCTTCTGTTCAAACAATTAGTACCTAAATACGCCCCATATTCTCATAAAGAGGCAGTAGCAGTGTTAATGTCAGTGCCCTGGTTAACAGCTTGTTTCCATCCAGAGTCCACCATCGTGCTCCTGTGCCATTTAATATCAATCAGACCTTTACTGATGCCCTTCTGAAGTTGTTCTCTTCTGCAATCATTTAACTTGTGCAGTGAAGTAAGGAGAAGTCAACCAATAAAGTCAAATAAAAACGGCATTTCTCTTAACACAGGATTTTTTTTTTACATTCATTGCAAGTTTTGGTTATAAAAAGCCCAATGTTTTGCGGTGATCGGTCATTTTGACGTTTTTATAGTGTTTTTATTACCCCTGGCTCATTTCCATACTAAAGAGAACGTTTGTAACAATACTTGCTCTCTCTGTTATGATTAGGATTGTGCTTTTGCCGCGCTTTGTTCGGCTGTTGCTGCGCTCAGTAATGCTCTTGGCACACGTCCTTCCAGACCCTGCGGTGTGTTTATTCAAAAGGAAGGAAAAAGAAGTGTCTACTAAAACAATAAACTACTACTGCTTGCGTTAACACGGCCATAACTTCCTTGTTCTGCAGACAATCAGTTAGCAAAGCTGTTAGGTAAACTTGCTCCTACACTGTTGAAAAAATAAATATTCATGAAGCTTACAGCCACAGTTTTCCTGTGCTTTCTTATCAGGTTGAAAATGGTGAAGGGTTTCAAAGCTAATGATTTAATCAAAGAGATAAGGATGGAGGCCCAGATCCTGAAACCAGTGTGAGGCGGGATCTGAAATGTTGCTGAGGACCTGGGTAAGGGTTCAAGGCAAATTTTTCTAAGTTACTTCAACGTTAATGTTATTAATACTGAAAAGTGAAAATATTTTCATTAATGCTGTCTAAGACAGAAGGTGAATGTGGAAAGCACCATGAATGGTGAGAAACAGCCATTAAAGAAGAGGGGGAGAGGTTATGTTGCAGCAGGTTTCCAGGATAAGGTCAAGTCATTGCTTTGGATAGTCTGCATGGGTTTGAACCTAGGAGGCTGTCACAGGCTGCTGCCCCCAGACCCAGGACAAACCAGAGCACTCAATGCCACCTGTAACAGACAATTTCTGTTGAGCACATCACTGCAGAACGCATTCCATTCAAAGCATGCTCTTGTCTTGCCTGGATTTGGAAGAGAAATAAGGGTCATAGAATCATAGAATGGTTTGGGTTGGAAGGGACCTTAAAGCTCAGCCAGTTCCAACCCCCTGCCATGGACTCAAAGCCCCTTTCAACCTGGTCTTGAACACTGTCAGGGATGGGGCAGCCACAGTTTTTCTGAGCAACCTGTTCTAGGTCCTCACCATCCGTGCAGCAAAGAGCTTCTCAAGATCACATCTCAATCTCCCCTCTGTCAGTTTAAAGCCATTCCCTTTTGTCCTGCCATTACACACCCTTGTGAAATGTTCCTCTTCAGATTTCTTGTAGGATGTGTTTTAAGACCCAGATTCATACTCCTGAGGCAGCAAAGTTAGGGACAGAGTAAGCATGAGATTCTTTCAATACGGAAGAGAAACTGGCACTTCCCACAGGTGGTTTTATTGCTGGGTGGAGAGAAAGACCCAAATGGTGTTTACTGTTGCACTAAAGCCAATGAGATAACCTACATTTGTCACCCAGGTACCATAAAACAAAAGGATGAACGTGGCTTTGGCACTGAAACACAGCAGTGGAAACTTAAAAAAAGATGTAGCAACACTGTGAAGTGTCCATTTACATAAATTTCCCCAAATCTTGCATAGACCTCAGCAAGGAGTTGTGTCTTCCCTTATGCTGCTGTGTCCTGCAGCACCCTATTGAGCCTGAGAGGCTCATGTTCCACAAGCCCTTGCTCTCGCTGCATGGCTTCATTCACCAGTTGCTGGCCCCAGCCCTATGCTACCAGGGGGACACAAACTGCCCTATGTCATGGTTCAGTCGGAGCTCACCAGCTTGACATCAGAAGAGGCACATTTTGATGTTTATCTGCAACTATGTGCATGCACAATAGAGGCTGCATGTAAAGACAGTTTAACCCATTATCACAGAGACCTGATTAAACATTCTTCTCTCGTTTTGGTGTCTCAAGGCCTAATACTCCCATATGCCACAAAAGATTTGTAAGGGGCCATAAAGTCAGCACAGCTCTGTTTGCATTTGCTGTTTTGGTTCCTTGACAGTGCTGCTGGGGCCTCTGTGCAAACATGGCTCTGCTGTCAGCATTTAAAATGCCAGCCCCTTCAGCATTTAATCATCTCATTTGCCATCTTTGCTAGAGCTGACACCTTACAAACTCAAAGGCATAAAATTACATAGGCAAAACAAAACCAAAATGGCATTTAAAAATAACTGACTTGTTAAATAATTTTAGGAGAAAAGATAATACATGTTGTGTAGGTAAATGCCTGAGTGCCCCTCCACATTTCCAGTGTCTGCACTCAAAACAGCTTTTCCCACTTATTCTTTTTACATCCCTGTGAATTCTTGCAATTATTACTATCTCTTTATAAAAGAGACATTGCAATACTGAGAAATTATAAGTTTGGGGTTTTTTTAAGGCAGGAAGAGCTGAGATTTGGGCTTGGATCCATGCACCAAATTAACGTCTGTCTGAAACCATCACCCCCCTCATTAAATCAGTAGTTCTTTGGCACAGGGAAGCACAGGACACTGACTTTCAGAGCATCCATGGTGGCAAACCAAGGCCAAGATCAATTATTTCCCAAACTGGAGCCAGTGACAGTGTGAAGATGCTGGTGTCCGTACTGGGGTGGCTGTGTCCCAGAGCTGAGCAGTCAGTGAAAGGCACAGCTGGTTTGTTACACCATTCAGGGCCTTGACTTAAACTTGCTTCTCCCAAAACACAAAGTGGAGCTGTTTCCCCAGCCATTGGGTGATGCCATCAGAGTGCTGTGGGTTGAATCTGTCCTTATGGAAGTCACTGGGAGTCATATACTGGACTATTTGAGAGAATAGCTCATTCCCCTTGAGAAGCTAGAAGCTTTTTGACAGCTGCTGTCATCGGCACTGATCAATGGCTCTTTATTCCCCTCTTTTTCTTCAACAACTGTGTGCAAGAGAAATATGAGGGGGAAATATGCTTTGAGCATCCTGGAGGGACTGTGCAAGAGGTGTTAATGTCAAAGTTTTGTCCTACAGCTACTACAGAAAGTTGGTTGTCTGTGGTTTATGCACATACAGTATTCAGAAGCTTTTATCAAAACCCATGTGTTGTCCTTAAGAAAGCTGGGGTGGGGGTGGGGATCATGATAAATAATTCATATTTCAAATAGTATTAAATGGATATTTTACCATACAGATTCAAATTATTTAATAAACACTGGGTAAGTCCCTCCAGGAGTATCAGACAACAAATGGTAGACGATATTTTGGCAGTGAAGAGAAGTGGCTGCTTCCAACAATTGTGGATGACCCAACTGTCTTGGAAACACGTTTGGATTGTTAATCTTGATAGGTTTTTGTTGCCGAGATTGTAGCTGGAGGCACAGGTATGGGGAAAACTGTATCAGATGTGGACTTTTTGTAAGCAGGTAGTGTTGAATTTTGAAATGTTCGGTGCTTCAGAACAAAAATTGAATTTCCAAACCCTTCAGTGCTTGCACCATCTAAAAAGCTTCAGTATAAAGACATATTCTTGATAGTTTTTAATTTTCCAGAAGCCAATGAAGAGAGTTTACAATACAAAACACATTATTGCTGGTTGCTTTAATAAATGTATCACCAGTATTGAGTGACAGGGAAGCCCATTTTGTTTCCAGAGTTGTCTAATTTGAGTTGTCCCATGGTTGTATTTGTAATACTTCAAGTTGATGTCCTTTTGTTATTCCACAGTGTTTGGACCTCAGAAGCTGGATGGTTTTTTCAAATGCAGTTGATTGAATGTTTAGTATTGGAGATGTGTTTTGGTCTTTGGCAATGTCTATGCAGTGTGTATGGAGGACTAGTCAATAATTACCATTTTTCCAAGAGGAAATATTGGACATTGGAAACATCCAAAGTCCATCAGTCTGCATGGGATCCACAGCCTGGAGTGCTCTTCTGGACAACATCTCTCAAAATTCAAGCAGTGTTTCCTTTTCAAACACACTCAAAGGATTTGCCACCCTTTAATGTGATCATAGGGGGGTTGTAACTCTAACTCAAGGTGTGGAAGAAGGGGTGCATACACTCCAATCCCTCCAAACTTTTCCAGCCAAAGCCCTGTAAGTTTTCCCAAATCTTGGCTCACTGAGCACCCTTGGCTAGGCATCCTGATGTTTTCTCTTGCATGGGGATGAGAACAAGAGTTGTGGACCAGGAAGGGAAAAGACACAAGTGACTTTAAAGTCCATGGTGAAGCTGTATGAGAGCTGCTTAGATGACACCCTGGACCCTCCTACCTCCTTGCAGCTACCTTGATTCCCCCTGGATCTTCAGCAGGTATGTGCAGGCTGCATTTGGAGATGAGGGAGACCTTATTACCCTGGGGCAGGCTATCACATCTCTCATTCCTGCTGAAAGGAATGACGACTGTGCTGAAAGGCTGGAAAAGATGGCCTGAGAATGGCTTCATCCGATGTATCGTGTGCAGGCAAGCTAGGGAGAGAGCAACTTGCCAGGACCCATATTTGGAAGTCTTTCATGGCCATCATCTGCCATCATCTGAAGCCAAGAATCATAAGCATTATAACAAGGAGATATACTTGAGCGCAGAGGATTACAGTTTTCTCAAGGATTGTTGTCATAAACCCCATAGTGGGTAGAGCTTAACATAGTTTATGATAATAACTGAGTATCACATTGCCCATAACATCAAAAAATGACAGCAAAATTCAGAAGCAGGTGGGCAGCTTTAATTATATAGGTTCCAAAGGGAATAAACACTGGGATGGTTTTTACTGTCTGTCTGGTATGAGTCAGTCCACAACGACCTTACTGGTGCGATTTGTTGAGAATAAAGCATCTAGCCCGTATTTAACCATGCAAAGTATCTTTTTATTTCCCCCCCTCCCACCCTGCTTGTGAGAACAGAGAAAATGGGATTTGTAGGAGGAACTGAGGGATGTATTACTGTCAGTGATTTGCACATATCAGGGTGAAACATCAGACGGAGGAAGTACCCGAACAGCTGGGACTGCAACAGATGTTCTCCAGACAGCTCTGCTTCATGAAGATGTAGTATAGTAATAGGTCATGTTACAGAAACAGAAAATTGAAAAGAGTGATTTTACATGCATGAGCACTGGCTCCACAGGCCCTGCAGTATGAGTGTCACTCAACAGGGAAAGGCAGCTGGGACCCTTCTGAAGAGATCATTGTGTTCCTTGCCACCAGAGCCTGCTCTTCTAACGTATATATGCCCCTAGAAGGAACAACAGGACTCCCTGTACTGAAATACAGAAGGGGTGAGTGCAAAATCCCCTTACTATTCCTGCAGTTTAAGAGTGGATTCTTAATTGCTTGGTGCCTCTGCTTCAAGGCTTTTAGTCTCTTCTGGTGCCTCTCTTCCCCTAGGTCACTGAGCAAAGAGTTTCCTGTATACTGACCTATGAATGAGAATAGCTGCAGCAACTTCACCTGACATTTCCCTTGATGCTTATCTTTAGTCTTCAGACATGGTCAGAACAGCCTGTGAGGGTAAAACCAGGTGGTGATCTCCCAAATAGAGCTCCATCACAATCTCAGTCAGTCAACCACATCAGCCCAAGGCCACCCAGGGAAGGTTCCCAGTGTGTGGACCTCTTGCCTTTGCTCTTGGTAATGGCTGCTGTTTGCATGCTCCTGCTTTCCTCTAGGAAGAAAGAGCTTATTGTTGAGGCAAAGGGGCACTAGACCTTCCTTTCCTTCAGACTGGAAGTGTCCTAACCACCAGGTCACAGAGGTTTTTGGGACCTATCCAGTCTTTTCCTTGAATCTGAGCTGGTTTGCTGCCAGGAATGCAATAATGATGAGGTCAGATGGGGAACAGGGAGCACAGAGAGCAATATCTTGTGCCGTTATTACATTTTTTTCCAAACTGGGCATTTATTGCTTCCACAACGAGCAACATCTGAAAAAAGAAATTGGACTTCTTCACTCTTTCCATTTGTGTACCTAGAGTAATTTGTTACTTTCCTGGCTGGTTGCTCTATTTTAATATGTGCCCCCTGTTTCCTTGATTTACTTATTTTCATTACAAAACTGAAGGTTGCCCTCTTGCACCCTGAACATTCAGTACTTTCAATACGCTGTCATTACTTTCACAGGTATCTTAAACAGCCGTTCCACTGTGATGCCCTAAAAAACTCTCCAACAGTAAATGGAAATGGACTCCATAGACTATTAAATATATATAAGTAAACACATTAAGCAAGCATTAAGAAAAGTAAGTACTCTTAACTCGGGTGAAATGAGACTGCAAGCACACAAGGGCCCCATAATGGCAGTTTCATTACAAACAGACTCCTGTACACATATGCACATGTTCCAGCTCTCTCTCCTAATATGAAAAAAGTGTGACCTGTCATGTCTTTGCATGATATCATTGCTCTGTTGGCATTAACATAATTACAGTACATCATGATGTGCCTGGGACCAAAGACATCACTGCCCCAAATGGAAAGCCCTCATTTTGTTCATCCAAGTTCATCAAGTTCCCATAGCAACCCAGAGCCCATCAGATAATTCAATAACATATTCAGAAACACATGGGGCAGCCTCTGGGGGTTTCTTAAAATGCTTGCATGCCCTTAACCACTAATTTCTGACAACAGAATCATTTCATTCACCCCTTAGCACACCTCATGCTGTAGTACAGCTCATTTCACAAGGTTTAGCTGGCCACTGACACTGCAAATGACAGTGTGGCCAGCTCTTACTAGGAAATCATATAGGCTGATTTAAGATTGTAATCCATAGGCATCCCACTGCCTGAAAGTTATTATTCAATTTTTTTAATGAATGCTAATGGTTAACAAGTACTTGTACAAAATTCAGGGAATGATTTGTGAGAAAAGAGGAACTGTGATTTTTTTCTAAAACATGTTTTCTATAAGACATTTATAATCAGTAATTGCTTCCTTACTTGGGATTTCAGGCTATTATTTTAAGCTTTAGAACATCAGTGACTTGTAGTGATAGAATGATTACAATTCTCTCTTTTCCTTATTTTTGAATGGTGTTGGCTTGGAAAACCTGAGCATTATCCTCACCTGGAAGATTAGGTAAGACATCTAATCCTTGCTGTTCCATGTTGTCTTGTATTTCTAGTCCAGACCAGTCCCGTGTTGCCATGTCTCTTTGTCCCTGACCTCCTCTTAGCCCTTCGCACTTCCCTGCCCTTTCAGAATCATCCTTGCAATAATGCCCAGAAAAATTCCCTCTCTGTTAAGAAAAGGGTTTAGAGCTGAAAAGCAAGTTGTGTTTTAGTAGTACCTTTAGAGATATTTTCCTAGTGCTCGTAGGATATCACTGAAGCCTTCCTTGACCTGTCCTGGTCACTGCATTCTTCATTGCCATGATTTTGGCTGGTTACAGGACTCCTCTGGGAGCTCCAGCTTTTCTACTGCCCAGGATTATGGATGTAAATCACGGCAGGGATTTCTGCAAGCAGCATTTGCTCCCAGTGCACATGATGGCACTTCACATGGCATTGAGTCATCCTCTGCCAACACAGCATGACTTTTGGAGCACCACCTGGAGGTGTCCAGTCATATCTTCTACCCGGAGCAATTTCCCCGGCAGGTGTAAAGGCAGTCATCCTGGGCTCCATGTTGCCTTTGCTGTAGTTCCTGGGTTGGAGAGTGGTGTGGTCTCTTGGCAAGGTCTCCTTGGCTCCTGATTAGTAGATTTTTTCCTGACTGAAGACTTCAGATAGGCAATAAAGACTGTACTGAGTAATCTGAGTGAAAAAGAAAGTTCATAAGGGATGAGAAATTAAGAAGTAATGGCATGCTTTCATAGAATCATAGGATCAGCCAAGTTGGAAAAGAACTTTAGGATCATCAGTCCAACCTTTACACCAGCACTGCCAAGTCCATCACTAAACCATGTCTCTAAGGCCTCATCTACATGTTTTCGGAACACTTGTAGGGATGGTTATTCTATCACTTTCCCGGAAGCCTGTTCCAATGCCTGACAAAGGTAACACCTGAACAGAGGCTGGCATAGGTTTTCTAAAAGCTTCTGAGAGTGGCAGACAATCTTGTGCACACTTCCAAGACTTCATGACCCTTTAGAATCTCATCAGTTATGTCCATAATGAAGCTGAAGGCCTGGATGTCCTGTAGTCTTTGCTAAGCACCTCTCAGCATCTCAGCAAGGCACCTGGGGCTGCTCATCCTGCTTTTATTCTGCTGAAATCACTGCTTTCTCCTGACTGCTGCAGTAGAGCATGGCAAAGAAATGGATAGGAAGCCACATGCTGTTGAATGCATTTATACTGAATTCCTGGATAATTTACTGGCTGCAGAGATGATACAGCCCAGAGTTCAACCCGTTAAAAAAATAGGTGTGAAGAGGAGTAGGGGGGAGCAGGGGGAAACACTTGAATCTTCCCTCTGGGAGGCTTTCCTAAAAAACATCCAGCTTGGCATGGTCTGGGATTCTTCAACTGGAAAAGCTGCAGATGGGGGAGACGCAAGAAGCTGTTTCAGGATTTGAGAGGCCTTTTTGAGGGTGAAGTTCAAGGAATAAATGGCCAAGGCCGGAGATAGAGAGAGAAGATGAAAGCAACTGTAAGAGCATAAAACATGGGATAAGTTTGGGGTCAACTGTCATAATTTATTATAACTGCACCTTATCTTCCAACACCACAGGAGCTACACCTGCATACTTAGTACTAAGCAGGAGATGTACAAAGAAACAAATTACTCGGAAGGAAGAGGAGAAAGCTGAGTTGAGAATGAGAGAAAGGGTCAATCCCTTCAGCTAATTCTACTCCCCATTTTAATTATACCCTTCATGACCAGTTTATATTAGAGGGGAGTATTTCCTCTCCATCTGTTGATGGAAAGAAACCTTCACTAGGGCTGGTTTTGCTGCGAGAGCAACTTTGCCTGGAGAACTCGGCCCCCTCAAGTGAGTAGGAAACTTGTTCCCCATCCTGTGAGAGGTTTCAGAGCTTTCATTTTTCCCCTCCTGTAATAAATATGAAGAACAAGTAAAACTCTGCAAGCCAAACTCTCCCCACTCCAGTTTCACATTGGTTCCACTGAAATTTTTAATCTGAAGCATATGGGAACAGTTTATTTCAGGTCTGATATCTAAAGATAATGAAAAACTTTTGAAAAGTTGAGTGCACTGCAATTTCAAAGGTGGTTTAGAATCAAAAGAGATGCTTCATTTCAGGGAAAAAAAATAACAGAGATATAGAGAGAACATTATGGCAAACAGAAAAGTATAGTTTAAAACTGTTTTGTCTGCAGATTCTTCTCTACCCAAATATTCCTGCAAGCAGGTTGGCTTCTAAAAACCCAGTTTCCAAGAAATGTTTCTTTTCTCATGCCAGTTTCTTGCTGGGGGGATCCTTATCTCTGTACCTCGTGCCTCAAACATTGCCCTTAGTCCTGAGTTGAAACAACACACAATGAGCTTTCTTGATTCAAAATCAGTCCATTTATATGGGCTGGACAAGCTGAAGTGAGCAGCAGGAGGAACTTCTTGGTTTTGCTATCTGATGAGACAGCATATGAGAGCTGGTGGGCAGCTTTTGCGCTGAGAATTACGAAGGAAGCTGTTTATTCCACTCCCCACCCCCTTTTTTTCTTTTAAGTGGTGAGAGGAACTGGAATAAGTAGTCTAACATCTAAAGGGAGAATTATATGAACCAGACACTGTCATAACCTGGAGCAACAGGCAGTTCGGTATATCCAAAATATAAAGCATCAGGTATTCTAGAGCCTGGGAGAGGATCCAAAACCAAGTTAACAGGGCATTCAGATTAAGAATAAAAGAGACCTTATTTGAGGAGTTATAAAATCATTAAAATATGTTCCATGTATAGAAGGAACAAGAGGTCACAGAAGCGGCCAGTTTGGCTTACGCAAGGCAGCAAGGGCAACACGTTGGCAGTACACATGCTAGACGATGCCAAAGAAATCAAATGTAGCTTGCTTCAGCTTAGGAAGGCCAAGGGACCAATAACACAAAGAGATTCAATTATAACTTGGTCAGTCCCCTGACGCTAGCATGTTTCTGGAGCTAGAACTGAGGCTTTTCCATCCAAAATAGGGTTCATTGTGTATGAGCCCAGTGGCTCACCACATAAAGCTGCCTCCCTCCACTCCGAGCTGGAGTTTAGGAGGTTTTTTTGGGCCATGGATGGGAAAAGCAAGCCAGAGACAAAATACATTGTGAGTAGTGTGAGGTGTCCCTGCCCACGACGGGGAGGTTGGAACTTGGTGGTCTTAAGGGGCTTTCCAATCGTAACTATTCTATGATTGTACATATCCTGTGGACTATTGCAGAAAGCCTGTTACACTCTCCCTGCACTCCGAACACACCAAAGCCCCATTCCTTCTGCATGAAAAACCCTTTACAATTACACCAGAAGTCCTAATGACCAAAGTCTGAGATGGTCTTCATTGAAGGGAGTCTCTCATGTCAGAGATGTGTAGGCTAATATTTGGTGCAGGACAACTCTGCACATGATACCCCAAATCTAGTATTTTTAGAGGGGAGGGAGAGGAATAACTGACCTGATTCAGCAGTTAGATTAAAGAAAAAGCCTCCAGTTGTTAATCCCACATGAAATTTCTCCTCTTCAGCATTTTCCTGGGTTTTTTTTTATAGAAGGTCTGGTACTAGGCAGAGCCATGCTCAGGGTGCTGGGGTTTGTGAACTACAATCCTTAGGAATTACCTAATTAGGATTTAGGAACAGGGTCTAATACTGATCCTTTAATCCTTCCCGTGAATCTAGTCCCATATGCATGGGCATTTAGTCTTTGGGAGTAATCCATGCAGCGCTGCAAGGTTTGGTTTTCCTAGCTCTGAAATGTGCAAGCTGAATAACAACACAGGATAAATCCCGTAAGAGCCAGGCTCTGTGTTTGTTTAATCCTTCTGGATTGCTGTTTCTAAATATTTATGTTACCTGAGATTTTGTTACAAACTTAATAATCTGCTGTTACAGCCGAGTAAGCAACAAAAACAGCCTTTGGTCTGCACAGTGCTTATAGAAGGGAACAGTCTTGAGTGTCTGGAAGGCACTTTGCCCATGGCAATGCACAAACATGCTAGTGTGGGGTTTTTGTGCGTGTAGGAGTAAATCACTTTTGTTATCCCTTCTGAAAAGTTAATCTGAAGCACAGTTTCCTGTGCAAAAATTAAAGGGAGGCTTATCACCCACATAGCCATAACTCTGTAGGTTATCTGGCTGTATTTTGTGGTTAAGTTGGAGTGTATTTTCAGAGAAATGTCTAATTTGATACTGTTTTTCTCTTTCTGTCTGTCTGCTGTTCTTCCCATTTCCCCGATAAGAGTCACTATTAATAGATATGTTATTAAATCAGCACTTGGCATCTCTAGTTTATAGTTTTAATTGAGAGAGGCATATCTGAGACATATAGAGTACTTTGTTCAGCTTCAGGCACTACAGCTTCAGCTTAAGCAATAAGTACCTCAGATACACTAGATCCAAATGACAGAGGAGAAGATATATGGAAAAATCATGGACAAATGAAAGAATCAGATTTGCTGAACACCAGAAAGCTCTGTAGCTCAATGGGTACACAAGTGCTGGAACTGCATAGGAAGGTTTCTGTTGGCAAAACCTGACATAGGAGGACCAGGCTTTGAACTGAGGTATCATAGACATTTATTGCTGGACATTCTGTCTTTCAGAGCAATTGTTCTGATTTAAACCCAATTCAGTTTAGACCTTGTCTGTACCTTAGCATGGCTTTTAAGGATTGAAGGGAAAGGAATAAGTAAAACCTTCCTGGACCTCTCCTCCAGGCCTTTTCTTTGACTAAAAGGGTGTGGAGATGAGATTCGGGGCTTAGGCTGCAACCTAATCAGATATAGCTTTATTCAGACTGTTGGAAGCTGACTAGTAACAAAAGCTGACTAGTAACAAAATCTGAAACCTCTAATATACAGACACAACTCTCTTGAATTTATGCAATATATTAGTAGATGTCCTTAGCAAATGACACACAAACCTGATAAAAGGAATTGTTATTTCTTCACAAGGCATTTCTACAAGAATTGTTATAAGTCTATCTAGCAAATTAGAGCTAAATACTCTTCTACCTTAGCTTCCCAGACCTCACCCAACCGACACCATCATTTTCAATCTTTCTTTAGAAAGACCTTGTCTTCTAAAGCTACCTTTCTGAATCTTACCTTAAATGGGATCCTGGGCTAGCAGCAGTTTTCTATGCTGGTGATTACCATTGTCTATAACTAATGGTAATTACCATTAGTCCCTGTGGATGTCTTGAACCCATGGCAAGAAAGAATTTGCACTGCCAGAACCCACCTGCTTGTTGTCCAGCCCCTTGCCTTGCAGATGAGCTCTGGTATGAAATGATCCAGGCCCACCAGCATGTGCTTCTCATCAGCAGCAAAGGAAGCTGAAGCTGATAGGGTCAAACTGGATGAGGTAACCGTTTTAATCAACAAATCCCTAAACACATGAGAGGTGCAGCTGCTGAGCAGATACAGTTATCCAAGCAGCTCAAGGGAGGACACCAATTAGCTTGCTGAAATGCTAATGAAGAGGCAAGATTGCTGAAGCAAGGCTGGGGCATAAAGACACCAGTGTGGAGGAGCCAGGGGAGTTGGAAGAGGAACCTGACTCCATTGGGGATATGGTCAGAAGGCTTGGAGTCTGCAAATTCGGATCAGAGCCAGAAAGTGAGAGAAGCAGCAGGACTTCTCCAGAGCTGCTGCTCTTGGGTGTAGACTCTGGTGCTGGCCCATCCGGTGCTTTGCCATGGGCTGTTAACAGAGTTCTTACATATTTGAGTGTTTTGGCTTATTAAAGCCTACCAAGAGGATGTTTCTTGCCTCTAATTAATCTCTCCTCACTCTTCATGTCTCACTTCACTCTCTTCTTTACGATTCCCCATAGGCCTCTGGCTCTGGAAATCTCATTATTACAAACACCATCTCTTGCTCCCTTCAAAGCTCACATCATTACAGACCCCAACTGTTCTTGTAAGAAAAGCAATGGATCCATTTGAATCTTCTCTTGGGCCTTCCCAGGCATTTTAAGCTGTTCAATTACTGGACCATCAATTACATGAATTAGGCATAGCAGTGAAATCAGGACCCACTGTCTGAGGTGCAAATGAAGCAAATAAACCTCATCCTTTTCCCCAGCAAATTTACAATCCACCTGCATGTGCAACATTGGTTCTCCAGAGCCTCCTGTCGGAAAAATACCATTAAAATGGCATAAAAATTAACCACTCATTGAAGGAAAAGTGAGTCTAAGCAGCACAGGAACACATGGAAGGGTGTTAGCTTGGAAGTCCATGAACAGTTTCTGTCACTTCAGTTTGTAGGGTTTTTTTATTCATTCTATCAAGATCTAAGATCTGAGAAGATGATGTGTATAGGAGGAAATGTTACTGAGCATAGAATTATAGAATCATAGAATAGTTAGGATTGGAAAGGACCTTAAGATCATCCAGTTCCAACCCCCCTGCCATGGGCAGGGACACCTCATACTAAACCATATCACCCAAGGTTTCATCCAACCTGGCCTTGAACACTGCCAGGGATGGAGCATTCACAACCTCCCTGGGCAACCCATTCCAGTACATCTGGGTGTTGATCAGAGTGCAGGGGTCATCCTGTAATATCCTATAACATTATGTGTTGCACAGTCCTAGTTGAAGGACTGACCTTTTTGCCCTGAATGTTTTTGACCTGAACCTGTTTGTACTAACATATATCGTGCAACACACTGGAGACCTGGTGTAAGTTCTCAGAACCAGGGGTCTAGGGCAAAAATGTGATGTCCTCCCTCCTGGCAAGCTCCTCAGTGCAGGTGATACCCACCAAAGCAGAGAGGGTATTTTAGAGAAACTCTTGTCCTCTCACTATCACCAGTGGGCTGCCCATAGCCCACCCTTTTCCCTCTACCAAAAGCATCAGTCCTTGGTGGTTTCACAGGTGCTGTGCTTCTGTCCCTGTCTAGGTGCTGAACTTGTGAGCATCCATCAGGTCTTTGTGTGGATAGTTTCAACCTTTAAATTCAATGACTGTGTACCAACCACATGAAAATTCTTTGTCACCCACCATGGGTCTTGAGGTGTGCGTTCAAAACCAGAAAGATCCAGGCTGAGAAACCTCTGCTTGATAGAGTAGCAAAGCTGCTGAACTTCAGTAGGACTCCAGCAGTGATGAATTCTGACCTTCACATGAAATCCAAAGCACAGCAAGCAAAGGTGTCTCTGTGTTCTCATTTAAATTTTACACTTGAAGTGTATACACACATTTTAAACCCATTTTTAATCCTTGCAACTGAACCATTCAGCTCTTGTGTTTCCACTGAGAATTCAAGCAAAATGTTTGACAGAGTGTGAAGGAACTGCTCAGCATCATTAAAGAAAACAGAGGTAAGGGGCGAGAGTGTGTGACCCCTGGAAGAAACAACCTGCACTGAATGCATCAAACAGTAACATGTTACCAGAGAAGAAGAGGATTAAACCACTTAAACCACACTTGAAATCACATATGCCTAGGAGTAGAGAAATTCCTTCCTAACTTGTTTTCTCCCCATATAACTGTTTTCTTCCTATATAGTTAGTCTTCAAATATACTTTCTGTAGTGAGCTCATTTGCCCCAATCTAAGGAATGATGTAACTGGTTTCTTTCAGTTCCCACTTCAGTGCAAATTCACAATACCCTTGGACTTCAGGGGATTAAGTTCCTGTCTTGGCCATGGTCCAGTCACTGGTCATTGCCATTTGTCCATTATACTAGCATTCCAGAAAACATTTTATCCCCTTCATTAACTCACAATTGACCAATCACATAAATCAGGTTAAGGACTAGTGGACATATCTACAAAGAAAGGAGAGAGTCATAGAATGGCAGGATTAAAGAACAGGTTGAATTTGATTTTTCTTTTTAAGATCTCTATTCTTGAAATGGCAAATAATGGCCACTGCAAGAACATTAATGAAACCTACCACTCTTTTGTTCACACTTTGAAAAGATGAGAAAAATAGTTCTTCTAAAAGAAGCCCTCAACTTCTTAAAGATACATAGCTTACTTCCATCATCATCTTTAAAACCATTATTTACATACATATATATATACATATTTACATAAATACGTATTTACATACATCAGTGAATGTGTGAATATGTGGATGCATAACTGCATGTCTGTTTTGGGCTCACTGTGCTACTAGTGCACTGTTGTGCTGCTGTGTAGACAGCTGAACACTGGTGGCCCCACTGATGCAAGGTTGTACTTGGGTCTAGTTGAGCCTTTAATTCAGTAAGAATCAGGAAAATCTTGGCACTGATTTCACTGAGAGCAAGACTGTGTCTTGCATGAAGTCAACTTGACATCTTTATGTCTGATATGCTGGTATCTGAGGAGAGTTCTAGTGCAGTGCTGTGACCTCTTCTGCTTGAACCCAAGGACCTCAGACCTCCTCCAAGGTAACAATTAGGGGTGTAGTTTTGCATCCTGCCCTTCCCACGCCTCCTTCTTTGGCCACACTGCAACCCTAAAGCTATAGGAGAATGATGAAATTCCTTGTGTCTCCTGGTATTTGGAATACATATTTTCCTTGGTTTGACTTAGGGAAGAATGTTTCCAAGAATGTAACTGGATGGGTTTTAAATTGTAGACTTTGCCATGGGCCATCCTCCTAGCTCTTGTGTATGTGTGACCAGCATGTCTCTGTCTGTGGGCAGGACCAGTAAATGCTGCCTGATGATGAGTGACTGGTGTGCCCACATCCTCCCCATCCAAGGCCTGGGCTGCTGTGGGCTCCTGGAGAAGAGGCAAAATATGTGTTTCCCTTCTCCTGATGTCTGTGCGGCACGATTTTCTGTAATGCAGTGTCTGTGTTATTTTTGTGTACAAAGACTGCACTAACTAAGGGATTTGGACCCTACAAGAAGACAGACATTCCCATTGCAATATTCACTTCATCAGGAAAGGGAAATTTAAGCTACCTAATCAGTGCAGGACCTATTTTCTTTTCACCTGAGGGCAATAGGGACTACCATGACCCAGTATGGCAATAGGGGTGAAAGCATAGAATCATGGAATATTTCAAGTTAGAAGAAACCCATAAGGATCATCGACTTCAACTCCCCACTACTCACAGGACTACCTGTAACTAAATCATATACCTATAACTAAATCATATGACTAAAAGCAGGGACAGTATAGAGAGCTTTTCCTCCTCCACAGCCTCTAGGCAATAGCCTCCACACAAAACCATTTCAAAGGCCCAATAACACTGCTTCTGTGCAGGTTTTCTATCAGTCAGAAAGCATGGAGCTTCTTGACTCAGGTCTTGGAGTTCATAGATGAAAGCTTTGGGCCGTATTCATTTGCATCTTTAAACAGAGATGAGTCTGATGCCGCTATATTTGGGATAGGTATGCACATTTGCATTTCCATCCATGATGCAGCTCTTATGGGACCTTTTTATGGGAGCTTCTGTGACACTGCTGTTAACTGAAGAGACTCACACATGTTCTTCTGGCCTTGTGAGAAGCTGGCATAGCAAAAATGGTTTCAGGACTCCAGCCATTATCTTCTTTGTCAAAATTGCTGACTGTCAGTGCTATGTATGTAGTGGTGAATGTGTTTGATCTTTGCCTGGCATTGAGACTTGGCTTTACCATATAATCCCAGTCACTCTCTCTATGTCTCTCAAGTGGTGGCCATGACAAAACTGCTCACTGGGAGCTGCTGACTCCTGGCTTACACCCAAAAACTGTCTACAGCAATGCTAGCCAGTCATGGACAAAACCATGACAGCGGCTGTTCTAGCAATCCACAGTAAAGACAACAAAATTGCCTTGACTGAGAGTGCTGCTTGGACTGGCTTGTCAGCTGGTATAGATGGAGCCAAAGGTTCTGAGCACTCCACTCCCGTGACCTAGTGCCTGTATTAGCACTGACCTAAGCTCTTCCTCATTAAGCTCCTGATATCTTCTGCTTTTCTGCTGACAACCACTATCTCAGAGGAAAACTGGAAGATCACTGAAGGTAGATCAACTCCATGACAACAGTCCTCTCAGGGTCTAATCACTGTGATTAAATAACCATGCAAACACTCTTCCTGAGAGCACTGTTCAGTGCTTCATTAGGTGCCAATAATACTGGGATATACTTTGCAGAGAAGCAGATGATGGTGATGTACATGATGGTCACCCTGACCTCCACTGAATGAATTGAATGCCTCCATTGACTGGGCCACCCTCCCCACTCCTGCATGTTTCTTGGGGGCCATGGCTTTGGTTCATTCATCATCTGAGGAAACAGCTAGTGTTCATATCACCCTCTGTGGATGACTGCAGTGACAGGGAATCTGGCAGAACATCCTGTGCAAAAGGTGCTGAGCAGTGAACCAATTCCTGACTGGGGCTGAAGTGGAAAATCAATGATCCAAAGGCCTCAAAGGCTCAAGAGGGTGGTATGGAGACTATGGCTCTGATAAAGTTTTCTTGGGCCCTTGGAGGAGTGTAAATCTGGCTGATGGGATGTAGGAGATGATATTGGTAATATCATCCTCCTTGATCTAGTAGGGAAGGACAGAAAACTCCAGTACCAGAAGTCTCAAGACCCCTGGAAATCTCACATGGCCTTTGGTAACACTACCAGGTAAACCCGAGTCACCTGCCAGAAGTCTTTGGTGGGATCATGACCCTGTTCTTCTTGGATCTGGTACCTAAGGGTGAGGAAAGGAAGGAAAACAGAGATCCTGTATGGCCACTTTCCTCATTTTACTACTTGGGGTTTTTTGAAGGGGAGGGGAGACACTTTTTGTGATGTAGATACATGATCAATTTATACAGTGGCATACATGCATCAGTCTGGCAATATTTATACTATTAAAGGGTTCTGACATGTGCCAGGGGGAAATCTAAAATGATGGAGTGAAGAGGCTGGTCAGGGTCTAAATTTGCAGCAGCTGCCCTGATATCAGTAGGACCTAAGTTAATCTCCTCAATATCAGTGGACAAAGCCCAGATTTATTATGCATTTTAATGCCTCATCATATTGGGACAGGAAAAGTTGGAAGTCAGCATGAAATAAGTGTGGAGGGTCTAAGGAATTGAAGTGGTCCCTTGCTTGAGATTCATTGAATTTAGTGCATTAAACGTAGACTGATTTAAAATCCCAAATGCTATTTGGCATCCATCTGGTGCCTAGATGATGCCTAAGTAAGAGCAGTTTTTCACCCATTACTTTTAAGCAGTCTTCCTGGCAAAAGGACAATGACATACTGTGCTGTTATGGCATTTGCACCAACTTTTCACTAAGTACTGATTTATGTTTATTTAATCACCATTACTGGTTTATATGTTATGCCTCATTTCTTTAAACAGTATGATTTGCTCTCCCCCCCCCAAAAAAAAAATCTGAGTAAAGGATTTATGATGGAAAATCCATAAATGGTCCCTTTTGTTCCACCTAATTGAATTTTGCCTCCTGTTACCATTACCTTATTCCTGTTCACAGCACAGAGAATGAAAAACTTTGGCAAGTTTTGGGGTGAGTACATCCAAGAAGTTAGAAACCTTGGCCTTTCTTCTGGAAGGTATTGTGTAAAGCAGACATCCTGGACATATCCCTGTGCTTCCCCCCTTCCCTTCTGCATCATTTCTGTAGTCAGCCTGAAGCTGTAGCATAGCCACCTTCAAGTGTTCTGTAGGATAGTTTCTCAAAGCCACTTTAGCTCTAAAAGCCCTTCTAGATCTCTTTGGTGTATAATCTCTAAGAAATGGTTCACACAACACTGGCAGTCTTTAGGTCTTGGTTCTTTGGCTCTTTCATTCAGGAGTGATTCCAACCCTAGCAATCATCTGGCAGCATCACATTGCACCTTTGTATTGTGCCTTTCCTGTCTTATGCCACCATAAGAAGCAACAGTTTGGTGACTTCACTCAGAGCCGAAGGCGATGTCCATGAATTCCTGCCCAAAACGGACCAGTTTTCTTCATGTTTTTTGTTTTTAGCCATGCTCAAGTGCTGTCTATTCTCAACAAAGAAGCGGTCCTTTGTGTGGTAATGAACTAGCCAGGCTACATATAAACTTTCTTCTGGAAAAAACATGCTACTCAGAGAGGTCAAAAGCCCTCAGTTGCCAACAGAAATATAATTTAAAGAGTAGGAGGCATTTTGCAAAAGAAGCATCTGTGCTCTAACCTAGCGCCACAAAAATGAATAGGAAACTCCCTGTGGTCCTAAGAGCAAAACTGAAATCCTCCAGCCCTTGCTCAGCTGTTGTCTGTGCGCTACTGAAGTCTTGGGATATGATTTGCATTGGGACATGGACTTTCAGGTGTTTGGATGTGTGAATGACTCAGTTTTTCATTTCACAATTGTCCAGACATACAGAGAGGTACCATTAGGAAAGGAGGGGTCTTTTACATGAATATTGTTCCTAAGGACAGCAAAGGACTGAAAAGCTGGGACAGGTCTATTGTGAACTACATGGTACATGTTTTGCCAGAAGTTAGGGATGTTTTACTGGATACCCAAGTGTATACATGAATATACCAAGTGCAGCCTGTGTGCATCCAGATAAACTTAGAAGATACTGGACACTGACACATCTCACTTCCAGTTAAATCCTGCCAGAGTGCACACAAGAGGTATTGCCCTAGCTGTTCCACCAGCAAGATGTGCACCCACTGGTGTTTACAGGCCATCTGTTAGGATGGCAATTCATAAAATGCAGCTAGCACAGATAAGAACGAAAAAAGATTTTCTGGGAAGAAGACTTTATGCCATGAAGTACTCAGGAGTTATCAGGTCACTTAGGTGGCTTCTGCCTCATATCATTCATTCAGACAATACAATGGTAAAATCCTTTTGCTGGATTAAAAACATGACTTTGTGAGATATAAATGAGGATAGGTCCTCTCTGCAAACATTAGTCTTCACAAAAGTCTGTCTCATCTCAGGAGTAAGGGCATTCTTATGGATCCAATTAGAGAAAAACACTGTCTGGCAAGGAAGAACAAAACCTATAATACTTCTGATTATACAATGGCAGCTGGAATAAGATTTTCTCATATGGGAACATGTGAGCTCAATGTGTAAGGAGAAACTGGGCTTGTCAAAATTAATTAGAGTGAGAGAAATGGCCTATGGTCAGAAACTGCATACATTGTCCACTCCTGGCTTCTGGGGTTGAGCCAGACTCAGAGGTCAGTGGGACAGCACCCCAGAGGCAGGAGTTCACACTAAGGGCTTCTCACTGGTGGAGGTGAGAAAACTGTGGGCTTTCTCTGTCATTAAAACTCTATCTCATCCTGGTTACTGCATGGTGGTTTCACCAGGAAGTCTGGAAGAGCCCTCTAAATAGCTGTTAGCAGTGGGATGCAGGCCAGGGTGTTGCAACGAAATGTACACATGCTGGAGGCTGGTTTGGACACTAAGAGGGCCATCGCGGGTAATACATCAGAGCCATCCACCTGAAGTACATAAATGGCTATAATTACATCAGCATCTAAGCACCTCATAGCACTCCTCTAAGCTAGAGATTTCCTGTTATTCCCAATTTATATGGAGGCCTTGGGGACAAGGAGACTATAGGATTTCAGCAGGATCTAGATGTTCAGTTACCCTTCCAAGACCTACCCCTGGGGACATGTGTATCATCATCCAGGAATGGCCTCTGAAGGGCTGCCAACCGCCTGTCCTCGAGGTGGTGGAGCCAGAACACACTTGCACTGGTGCACTGACCTGCTGCACTCCTGTGGGCACCAGAACACACAGGGTTTGGAAGCTGCTCTGCAGGCAGTGTGGAAATAGATGCAGATCTACCAGGAGCGTGGAATAGGGTGAGAAAGTTGTAGCATCCTCACTGGTACCATCCATTGAACCATTCTTCTGATCTCCTGAGTCAGCAACCTGGATCCTGGAGAAATATTCCCCTAACAATGGCTCTCAAGGTGACATAAGAACAATTCTATTTTTCTTAACCTTTTGCTGGACTAAATAAATGCACTTAAAGTAGAATCGTGAAGTGGTGGAAAAGGTCTAGAGAGAAAAGCAGCAAAAAAGGTGCTGCATGTTACCAACCTGCACTAGTGCAAATGTATGTGAGACAGCTACTAACTAGGATAACTTCTACATAAAGTGAGAGTGAGGGATTTATAGGGGTTTTGATAAAATAAAACATTCCTTTGTGATCACAGATAAGGTACTTTATCCAATTCTTTCTAGTTAACTGCAGGATAATATTATTCTTTTGCCTTCCGTATTTTGTGCTTATATCTTATGCTTCCTGGGACAGAATCTGTCTTGAAGAATAGCTAAGGCTTCAATCTCAGCTGAGGTTTATAAGTGTTATTGCAAATACAAAGTCTGATCAGTGCATTCACTCTTCTGTATCAAGCCAAATATTACTTGTCCTACAGACCTGAGATCTTTGTTTCTGGCAAAAACATGGAGGTGAGTGCCATAAAAATTCTCAGTATTCATTTTATGGGTGATCTCCCACCTTATGCAAAGGGAAATGGACATAACTCAAAGAAACAGAAGAAAATCCCCGCTTTTCACCCGACATAGTTATTTATGTTATTGTGATCCCATCTGAAAGGGCATCATGTACCCTACTAAAGACCAGGAAGGGTAATGTCTCTTGGCTCTCTTCTTGAGGCAAATATACAAGCGGTATCTTGGGCTCCGATGTATGCAATCCTTTGAAATTTGATTTGTCCCTTGGTCCTGTTGCCTGTTATGTGGAGTGGCAGTGGGTGGAACTATCACGTTGGTGTCCCCATTGGTGACCGCTTGTATTCCAGGAATGCTCTGTAATACAACCTGCCTCATTGTTGACAGCCAAAACTTTCCATGAAGTCCACAACCCCCTTTTCTTCTCCTCGGCTTGCTTACTTATTAGGAGGCCAGTAATGAAACAGGTGTGCTTGGAGTGTGAGGATGTACCACTGCACCAAAGTGCAAGGCTCAGCCATACCAGGAGAAGGCACTTCCTAGAGAAGAGCTCTCTTGCCACTGTATGCAGGCTGCCCTTATATATCCATCATTGCTTGGTATAGTACCCAAGGGCAAAGATCTGACCAACTTCTAAGCAGGCAGTGTGCCATCTTAACAGATGGGCATAAACGGGGCAGCCAAGATGCCATGTATGTGCATCTAGTACGTTTTAAGGGTTGGATTCCAAGCCAGGAACGTCGGAGCAGCTGTCCACCCTCAGTTTACGTGCCTATAGTTTAGGGGGATCTGCCACCACTAATCCAGCTTCAGAGCTGGTTTAACTTTCAAAAATTAAAAATAGCAAGCACTGCCCCATATGGAGAGTGAGTCTTGACCCATTTACATCAAGGTTTTGTGTGGGTGAATGGAGGGAGGGGTACTAGCATCAAAGAATGGCAGGGTGGGGAAGCACGTTGACCTCCATTTGTCTTTTTATTGGGATCCACTTTGGGATTCTGTTAGGAATGCTTCCAGACACTAGCCAGCTCTAGCCAGGGTGCCCAAGACAGGATATGAGCTCTGCTGGAAGCTCTCTATTCCCATGCACTGGAGAGGACCAGATTATGTTATCCTGTTCATAGAGTCATAGAATCATAGAATCACAGAATAGTTAGGGTTGGAGAGGACCTTAAGATCATCCAGTTCCAACCCCCTGTCATGGGCAGGGACAACTTACCCTAGACCATGCTATCCCATGTCAGCAGTGGCTGGATCTAGCAGCTCAGATTTGACATGCTAAAGCTCTAAATGCCCCATACTCAAAATTGAATCTGCTAATGATGGATGTGTCACCCAAGCACTCAATCTCTGCAAGAAATATATGCTGGTGTTGCAGAGATGTGGATGCAGCTCTTCACAGGATGGAATATGATCTTCCCTAAGTCCAATCATCAAATCAGTAGGTGTATTTGGAGGTTTGGAGCTTGAACTGATAAAGGATTTAGATTGAAAAATGTCAGTCACTTAAGAACCTACCTTAGATGTTTATCTACTAGAGAGAAAACCAGACCTCTGAGCTGGGGGGCCGTGGCTTGTATACTTCACAGATCATTTAAGAAAAGATGTGGACCAGCTAACACATGGGTAGCCACCCTAATTAACCCCAAGGAAAAGCTAAATATGGGTCTGTGTTTGCAATCTTGCACCTCTTGAAACTTGGGGCAGTGATAGCCCAATGATTAAAACATCTCAATTCAATATTCATCCAAAGTATGGAAATCCTTACATAGAATCACAGAATGGGTAGGGATACCTCACACTAGAGCAGGTTGATTCAAGCCTCGTCCAACCTGGTCTTGAGCACTGTCAGGGATGGGGCAGCCACATCTTCTCTGCACAACCTGTTCCAGTGCTTCACCACTTTCATAGTAAAGAATTTTTTTACTTATTTTCCAGTTTTTCAGCATTGTAAATTAAGTCCCATAAAGTGTGTGAATTTGGAGCTCATATGAGAGACAGATACACAGCAAAATGTTGAACAGTGTTGAGGCATCATCCAAGGGCCTCTCTGCACACTGTAGTGTTACATAGCATTTGTAGGTTATGAGTGACCTATTGGGATATGTCCATCACAGTGCAGTTATCACAGCCATGAAAACTTGCACACCTAAATGTGGTATGTGAGTTCTCCTGAATGACTGGGTTTCAACCCATTCTCTATGAATAGCATGTGTCTATATGAGCGGTTTCCCCATTTACTGAGAGGAGTGTGTTGCCTCTCTGCAAAATAGTTCTACACAATTTAAGACTTATCTTTGGGGTGCTCTAGTGATGATAATTTGTCCTATTTGTTTTGGGTGGTGACTTTCTTCTAAGTCTCCCCACATAATCTCAGTACATTTTATTCACCAGCTGCAAACACTGTGTGCTGCAGTGGAAACCAGGGAGAATAATTTCTGCACATGCACACCTGGAAATGGCATTATTAACACAAAAAAATAAGCAGAATAAGAAGAAAGAGGACATAACATATATAACTGTTAGTGTTGCAGAGTTATTGGAATACGTTAAAGCAGAGTAACTTAAAACTTATTGTTACCTGTGATATTTTATGTATTAAAGATTTCTATCTATTTCTATTTAAAGATGATGCTGTGGCATCCTGAGCATGGACATGGGCAAGATTTTGATAGCCAGAAATGCCAGAGCTCTGGCAACAGAGGATTTACCCGGGCTCCAGCTGCTGCCTAAATAGAGGAATGGTCTGATTTGTGATATTCATTATTTATCTAAAGTGATGTGGAAGTCTTCTTCAAAGCACAACTAACAGTTAAAACCAAGGTGAGACTAAAAATTAGTATGACATAAAAAAGAGTGAGTAAAATTGAGTGGCATAAAAATACATCATACAGGTTCATGGTTGTTAAGGGCAGCACATGAACCTTACTTGAAACGAGATGGTTTCCCTTCTCTTCCTCATATTAAGCTATCACCATTAGTCTTGCTTCCCCTTTTGCTGGCTGAGCAGATTTCTGCCTCTGTAAATGAGAGCAGAGCATCTTCATCAGAAATGGTTGCAAACCTCTCACTTTGGGGTGGTTAGGACTGCTCTGGGAAGGAATTATGACTACTTACTTTGGGAGTAGCATGGAAAAAGTCAGAGTTATTTTCCACCCAGGCTGGAGCAGGGATGTCCCTGACACCAGCCTGCCCTGCATCCTCTGGTTCCTGTGGGTGACGTGGCTGTGCCAGTGTCATTCCTCAGCCTTGGCATTCAGAGCACTCAGGTTTAGTGTATAAAGAAAAGATCTCTGTTACTACAAAGCAGAATAAGGCTTTGCTTTCAGAAACCTTCTGGACTTCTCCTATTCCCCAGTCACTACAACACTCCAGCACATACCTCGTGAGCCAGCTTTCACACTGCTTCTAGGAACACACAGAATATTCAACCAAAAAGTCATGCATCGTCTGTTTGACCTCTTGGCATTTGTTGGCATAAGTTTACCTCATAGCTACTATTTTCCTAATAAATTCTGTTTAGGGTTTGTTTTTCAAGTTTAAATGGAAAATCCCAAATTGTGTCATGAAAAGAGTAAACACTCCTGTGTGTTGAACATGTTCTGTTTTCCATCGTTCTGCTGCCAATGTCTGGGGGTGAATAAAGACCCAAACAGACTGAGTGTTGAGAGTGTTGTAGAAGCAGGCAGCAGCCAACTTGGAGTCTGGAGCTTATGCATTGCTGCAGCAGCTGAGTTGCTATTGCTCTGATCCATCCACAAATGATTAATAATCGAAACTTTCTCCCTAATTAACAAATGCAGCTCTCCCTGTCCCGATGAGTTGTTAGAAGGAATGTTCTTTGGAACAAGTCCAGAAGAGGCCACGAGGATGACTGGGGACTGGAACACCTCCCATATGAAGACAGGCTGAGAAAGTTGGGGCTGTTCAGCCTGGAGAAGAGAAGGCTGCTTGGAGACCTCAGAGCAGCCTTCCAGTATCTGAAGGGGGCCTACAGGGATGCTGGGGAGGGACTCTTCATTAGGGACTGTAGTGATAGGACAAGGGGTAATATTTTAAAACTTAAACAGGGGAAGTTTAGATTGGATATAAGGAAGAAGTTGTTTACTATAAGGGTGGTGAGGCACTGGAATGGGTTGCCCAAGGAAGCTGTGAATGCTCCATCCCTGGCAGTGTTCAAGGCCAGGCTGGACGAAGCCTTGGGTGATACGGTTTAATGTGAGGTGTCCCTGTCCATGGCAGGGGGGTTGGAGCTAGATGATCTTAAGGTCCTTTCCAACCCCAACTATTCTATGATTCTATGATTCTAAATGTAATTAGCTGGTACAGTGCACTGGGTTGAAAAAACTGTGTGAAGAGATTGTGCACCTTCCACATCATGCACCTCTTTACCATGGTGCTTGGAGAAGTGGTGGTGTAGCAGAGTTCCCTGGGGTTTTTATCATTAGAATCTGAGCTCTGTGTGTTTGCAAGGCAGTCAAATCACAACACAAACTCGGAGCAGTATTTCAGGGAAATAGAGTGACTAAATTCCAGAAAGGCCTTGGGAACATGGGTGGATGATGAGGTGCCTGAATTCAGCACACAGGCTCTGCTGAGATGCTCCAAACTTCATCTCTGCTGCATGACACAGCAGGTGACTAATTTTCCTCCAGAAAGTCAAAGTAAACCTGCCAAGCCCTGGCAAAGCTAAGATACTTGGTGATGTACATGAACCTCAAAGGATTCCCATACCAGCTATTCCTCTCCCTCTCCTGCCTACAGACCAAAGTTCAGGGGGGTTCAGATAATGCCGGGGCATGACCTTTGGGGTCAGCTGAGTGACTCATGTGGCCATGAAGAGAACCTCCTCTTCAGTTCATCTGAAGCTAGGCTATCAGTTTGTGCTTTGTTTGCAAGGTCAAATAGCCTTTACGATATTAAAGCAATGCACCCCTATCAAAGCTTCCTCATTGTACATACACAGTAAAATATTCATTAGGTTGGGGGAGAAGGGGAGAGATGAGCAGGAGGATGAATATTGTTTTCAAATCCCAGATCTCAGGTGCATGTTTTCACCCCATGGCAATGTAAGAGAGTTTGGAGGAAAAGCAGACCAGCCTTGAAGACCTTACAGTAGCAGAGGATTCACAACTGTATTACGTGCCCAGCTGCATGGCAATATTTAATTTGCTGTGTCAATTTTATTCAATGTACTATTAAGATCTGCCTCCACATTTAAGTGCTAGTTTTAGGTTGAAGAGTACTTGTCTCAGACACAATCCAGATCCAAGCTAGTGTATATCAAATCAGAATACAGCCTTAAAAGGATGAGTTTTTGAGGCAGACTTTCTTTTGAGTTATACTATTTTTACCCCACTGATTTCAGAGCGAACACCTCATTTTCCCTATAGGGAAGGGATAGTTTTTTTTTCTGTATGGAGCCAACATTGAGGACTCGCTGATGCACAAAGGTTCAAGCATGCCATGTCCTTATGTCTGTGGGGGCAGAGGTATCTCCTTCCATCCCTCCAAAGGGACCTGATTTCTCCCAAGGTGAGTTTTCAGATCCTTCTTACACTGGGAACAGCACAGCTGAGTTTCCCAAAACTGCTTGTCACTTCAGAAACTTTTGGCTCTGGGGTCTGTCCTGAAAGCTTTTCTTGACACATCCAACGATAATCCCAAGTCTGCCAGAGGGACCTCAGAGCCAAAATATTAATGTTTCATTTGTCATTTCTGTCTTCACTGAATTTAGTCATGCTCTTAGCTAAGAAGCAACATGCTTCTGCTGGGAGCTGCTTTGCTCAAGCCTTCCACTGCTCATGCCCAAGGAGAGACAAACCAGCTCCCTTCCAGGCTGCCTGCTTAAGGAAAGCAGGAAGGTGGATAACAGCTAAGGAGCTTTTTAACACTCCAAGAGTTTTGTCTGGTCTTTCTCTTCACTGAGCAAGCTTATTGGCATTCAAGACACATTCAATCATGCTTAGCAAAAAGGCAGCATTTTAACAACTAAACAGCTCATTCACCTAAAAACTCACATTTTCCAAGAAAATATGCCAAGCTGGTTTGAAAATCTTCATGTAAATGGATCATGGGATATGTATGATAATTTCATTACTTTCCATGACAGTTACTTTGAGGATAGCAACATGCTTTTCTGTATTAATGCAGCAACTGATCCATTTTCCAGAAACCCTTACCTTATAGTAGGTAAGACAAGTATAGATGTAAAATACAGGACTTACTTCATCCACATGCAAGTCCAGCTGTTTCCAGATGGAAAGATGCCATAGTTTCACAGTTCATAACAACAGTGCGTAAAATTTTAAAGCTGAAATTGTATTTCTCCCACATACTGACTGCTGTAGATGTTGTCATAAACTGCACGAGGTTTACAGCTGTGTGACGAGGTGAGAAAGGGGACACTGACTTCACCTGTGAGTAGAAGGTGACCAGCCAGATACTGCCTATGAAGCTATCTTGTATCAGTGATGTGACCCACATTCACTTTTCCAGTTCTTCCCATATAAGATCTTTAACAACTTAAGTTACACTAGGTTGGATATTCCATAAATGGGTTTAGGAAAAGAACATTTAACAAAGAAGCTCCCTAGAAAAGCAATGGAAGAGTTCATAAGACTAGGTAGGTGAGGGTAGTGATTGAACTGGGAAAAAACTAGCATAAACTGGGGGTTGGCACTAGGTAATCTTAAGGTCCTTTCCAATGCAAAACAGTCTATGATTCTATGATAAATATGGGCATGTACCAGACTAGTTAACAATATAGAACAAATAATTGTGCACCAATGCTGACACATAGTTGAAGAAAACATGGAGTGTGGGATCTGGTGAGAAGAAAGCGACACTTAAACATTGCTCCATAAACTTGATTGTCTGGACAAAAGGATACTGACTGATGGAAAAGTAACAAGAGTTACAAATAATTGCAAACACTGGGATTAAGAAGGTGTGAGTAGGGAGGAGAAGACAGGTCCAAAAATGGGAGTGTTAAGAAAAATGGGAGCAGAGTCATAGAAAAGGCAAGTGGAAAACTGAGAGTGTAACAGGAGAAATAATGAGATCCGCGACAGAAAAGCAAAGTTACACCCTACTTCATGGCACAAAAGTCGGTTTGAAAGGGTTGTTTTGCAAATAATGTATAAGAGATCTAAAATAGCAACAGTTTAGAATGGCAGTGGGCCATGTGGTCCATCTACCCACTGTATCTGTCCACTACGGGATGTGTTTTCCCTCCAAAAGCTGGTCTGACTCATGCTTTAATGTGTTTGCAGTTGCACAACTGCTTTTTGGGTTTCTGTGAAACATCAGACATTTCTTTTAACCTCCAGCCTTTGCTGCTGTTTACGAGCTTTTGATAGTGTTGTTTTGCATGTTTGAGTAAGTGAGAGTCAGACCCTATGACCCTGTGGGCTGGAAGGAGCTTTCTCCTGGCTCACTCAAGGACTATTAGATCCATTTAACCACATAAATGTCCAAGGGCCAAATTCAGTGCCACTGGAGGCAGTGGGAAAGTTGCCACTAGTTCAAATGGGCCTACAGATTAGAGCCAAAACTTTCCTTGAGCGAAGATACAGAGATACTTGTACTCTGTTCAGCTCATGGAGGCTTGTGTTTTGTGCTTCATTTCCCCTTTTCGGTACATTGTGGAAGAAGGATGGATGAACATCCACAGGATGTGTATAGTTAGTGTAAAACTTATGCTCTTTACAAATTATGTGCACTTAAGAACTGAAGTCATTTAAATTCAGACAGGTTTTTCTTAAAATGACAGCTTCTATACAGAGTTCTTGAAGATCAAGTGCGAACTTGCTCTTCTTGAAGAGAAAGGTCCAGAAGCAGAAGTCAGTGGGATCCAGAAGAGTTTTTCTATTCCAAGAAAAAAGCAAGACTGCAACTTGAAAGACATTCCTGCACAGTGAAGTGGGGGCATATCAGAGGTCTCATGACCCCCACCGCTGCTGAGGCACAGCATCGTCAGCCCACAGCCACTTTGGACCAGGGGCAAGGAGAAACAAACAGAGACAACATAAGAGTAGAAGCCAGAAAGTTACTTGGCAAGAAGCAATTTCAGTTGTCTTCCAGTTCTAACGCATTTTTTTTGGATTTGCTACTCTTTTCTTTGAGCATCCTGAGCATAATTAAAAGTCCATTTATTTCACTAGCTTGTACATCAGGCTAATTATATCCTGTGCATAGCATGCTTGGACTCGACAACCCAAAAGGGACAGCTAGAAACCAGATTCATTAAAAAGAGTTTTTCTTTTTATAGCACTATAAAAACTAATGATACAGTTCAGTCCCAAACCCTCAATAACCAAATTTGTATGGCACAAAATCCTCCAAATTTGGACTTCCTAGTTGAAGCTTCAAAGATTTTTCTCTCCTGTATTTGTTCTGTCTCTCCACCAGTCTCAGAGGACATCAGGTCACTATTTAATTTAATGGTATCCAGAATGAATTAGCTGGTAAAATTAAATGATTGTTTTTCTATCAACAGTAATGTCTGTGTTGGCCCAAACTGATTCAGGAACACATTGATTTAAAAATTACATTTAATTCCAATGTAATATGGCTCTGAGGTCCCTTTGAGTGAGATCCTTTAGAAACATAAATGTAGTCACTGCTGGCCTCAAAAGAATTTATGTGCTGGAGGCTCTGATCCTACTGAAATAAATCTGTGCCTAGATGGAGAGCTCTATCTTGAGGAAAGTGCAGCAATGCTGATGATTATTGAGCTAAAAATTATCCCATTTAAATCTCAGTTCCCTGGCTAAGTTTGTGAAGCTAACAACTCCCCTGATCTGTAAACAGAACAAAGAGAGCTGCTCCTGAACCTCATATCCACAATGGCACTTTTACAGCCATCTTTTCTGATTGCATCTATGCCATAAATAACCCAAGATAGCCCTTTTTAATAGTTGTTTAGGAACTAGAAGCATTACTAACATTTTCCAGGTAACAGGACATTCACTTTTAAAAGGATAGAAGAATGTAAGGATTCGGGGCATGACTGAGAAATGTTATCCCATGTCTGTATACTCTGGCTGTTTTCCAAAAGCTGGCCTAGCACGGCTCCATTTATGTGCATATACCACTTGGATATTGCCATGGAGGCAGATGTTGCCTAATACAAGGCTGCTTTACGAATCCTGTCCCTAAATGTATTCTGCATATGGTTTGAACTGATTATGTGGAAGCATGAGCAGCATCCTCTATACCAGGTCACCTATGAACACAAGCTGCCCAGAAGTCATCAGACCCTTGATATATGAAAGATTCACCCCTAAAAAACACCAGCTTCCTCTACATTGCCTATAAGTATGTTTGAATCTTCATAGAGGAAAGCTTTCCCTGGCAAAAGCAGGGTCCCTTGACTCTAAGACCATGCAACCACTAAATGGCAAGACCATAACAAAAGTGCCTGGGGGGGAATGTGGACAGACAGGGTGTCCGATAGACGCAAAGCTGAACCACAAGCTTATTTCAGCAAGACCAAAGAGAAAGCTACTGGAAACAAAAAGCTTTCATTAACTTGTTACATAGCTGGATTTAAGGGCAAAATTTGCAAAGAGAGTTTGGAAACAGACTTATACCAGTTATGTATTAGCAGAGTAGCAAGAAGGTTCGTTTGAAGCTCCAGACATTGGAATTTAAGTCAGAAAGTGTTCATGGAGAGGAGAAAGAGCTATGGCACCTTCTCTGTTGCCTTCCACCAGTTCTTTGACAGAAAGTCTTTATCCTTCTGGAAAGGACTAGCAGCACAATTCCTTTCCATCCCAAATATTTGTTGGAATGATTTCCCATTTCAGAAACCAAAGGAAAAGAAACAACATTAATTATTTCTAATTAAATAAAATTAACTTTTATGTTAGCCTCCCCTTCAAGCAGCACATTTTCTTACAAAGGCTAAGCTAAGCTTAGATAAGAAAACATACTTTATAATCGATATATTTTCCAGCATACGTGTTCTTTGGCAACGATTTCCAGTTGCCTCTTTCGAGCGTGTGTCTCTGTGCGGATACGCGTGTATGTGTAAGCGTTCCTGTTTCAGAAAACAGAGTTGTTGGACATGGATAGGAATGTGTCTGGCATCTTTAGAAGGAAGACTCAGAAAGAAATCAGGATTTGAGTGAGTTTTGCAAGATATCCAGCTCTGACTATTTTGCGGTTAACTTTCCATTCCAAAATTGCTCATGGTGAGCTGTCCAGACCATGTCTCTTACCAAAGAATTTTTGGAATCGTGAGAAAACAATGAGTTAGCCGTTAGGAAAGATTAACCTCCCCATTTTAATCCTTCCAACTATCGCTTTACATAAAAAGAACATTCATGTCTAAATCACTGCTAAAGACTCTTGGATAAATTTCTCTCTAGCCTAATTCCACTGAAACTGTCACTGCTACATAAACTATATGGTGATTTAATGTGAGCTGGCTACAGTTATTATTGCAATAGTGTTAGAATTGCCATCTAATATTGGAGTCCTGTCAATGCTACTACACGCTGTATTTACACAGAGAAATCTTACAAGCTAACCAGACAGGATTGAAGAGAAAGGAAATATTTTTATACTTAGGCAATGAAGACTCAAAAAAGAAGATGATTTGCCCACAAATGAATAAGGAATTTGGGAATGAACATGAAATAAACCCAGGTCTGCTAAATCCCACACCATCCCACACTGCTTCTTTCCAAAGCACATTAGTGTTTAATTCACTGTGGAATGGGTAAGTTGTCTGTTCTGATTTCACCGGTGTATCCACAACCAGAACAAAATGTAACAACAATTCAGACTAACTGAATAAATAATTTCCCAGAATAAGTCTGCTGGCAATCCCTTGTATCAATAGCATTTTAGGCCTCAGAGCAAAAGGTGCTTAGTGCCTCTCAGTTACTCAGGCATTTAAATCCCTGCTGCTTTCCTAAAAAGGGCCAGGTTGGACGAAGCCTTGGGTGATATGGTTTAGTGTGAGGTGTCCCTGCCCATGGCAGGGGGGTTGGAACTGGATGATCTTAAGGTCCTTTCCAACCCTAACTATTCTATGATTCTATGATTCTAGGCTCCTCAAAGTATTGGTGGTTGTCAGGATTCATGTTTTAAAAGTCAGAAACAAAAGCTTCTATCAAGTTGGTTGGTGGGTTGGGTTTTTTTAACATTAGAAAGCTATCCCTGTTTGCTCAGGATCCTACCTGATAAATACATGTCCAATCATTATCAGTGCCAAACTCCCTGACTGGTGACATAAAGTTGGCAGTGATGACCTTGACATCTTCTATCCATATGGTTACACAAAAAATCTGCACACTTTAACCCATGGCTGTACAAACTGTGGAGACAGCAGCTGAATCCTCATGCAACGGCAGCAATTTGGTGGCTCCAATGTGGTGATGAGACAGCAGCCAGCTGTGCTAGTAGCTACACATGCCCACCCTGTGAAATTTGCCTGTTGATCATCAGAATGCAGCTTTCAATCAGCACATTGTGAATGATTAAAAAATGGCAAAAAAATGTCCATCTAGGCTCTGTTGTCAGTGCTTTGGGAGCCCAATAACACAAGGGACTAACACAGATTGCATTGAAAACACTATGGAAATGCAGACGTGTGCAATGATCTGGGTAGTGTAGTACAGAGTACATGCGTGCTCTATGCCAGTGGCTCTGCAAAGGGAGACTTTCGCTGTGGAAGCTCAACAGCTGTAACCAGTTTGGTTGCGGGTTTGCCTCTGGCACCAAGTGCTGCAGTTCTTTAGCTAGCACCAGTGGTCATCACTACCCTTGACAAGAAAAACAAGCTCACAGCAGGGGGACTGACAGCTTGTGAGTGTTATGGACAGAGGCAAAGGGAGACATTTCTGGCATTCTAGTCTCTCCATTACAGCAGTGCACCAAATGAAATCCTGTATAAAGAAAGAAAAGAAAGAACCATCTTGTTTCGAAAAGCTGCTTTTCTACCAGGATAACAAGCCTGTTAAAATCACTTTTGTTCTGCTCCTTTTGCCACATTTCTCCCCTAAAAGAAATGCCTGACTCTTTCCCCTCTCCTTGCATGGTGATGACTATCAGGGTCAGATGCCTTGTTGCAGAGGTGGAAATTAAGTCCTTTTCTCTGTACCAAGTCTATCTAGTTGCGTAATGTGTCCAGTGCCTCACCTGCATCACACAGTAGGGCAATGCACAATGACCTTTCAGGTGCTTTGGAAGAGGTCATAAAACATCTGCACTCTTCAGTTATTAAATACAAGATTTGCAGTTTTGAGAGTTATCTTAGTAGGCTATTCTTGTGTTCTAAGATGTTGAACACTAATGAAGGCAGTTAATGGGTATTGAAATGATTGAAAACTGGCAGAACAACTGGACTCAGAGAGTGGTCATCAGTGATGCAAAGTCTAGATGAAGGGCAGAAACTAGGGGCCAGGTACAGAAGCAGTACCCTAGGGGCCAATACCTTGTCCAGTCCTATTTAACTTCTTCATTAATGATCTGTTTGACAGGGTGATGAATGACCTTAGCACTTTGCCAGAGGGACCTCAACAGGCTGGAGAAATGGTCCAAAAGGAACCTCATGAAGGTCAACAAGAAGTGCAAAATCCTGCCCTTAGAAAGGAAAAACCCCAGGTGTCCATGCTTGAGCAGGGGAGTTGGATGAGATGATGAACTGAGGTCCTTTCCAACCTCAACCAATTTGTGATTTTGTGGTTGGCCATTTGAAAACTCTCCAATGTTTTTCTAGCTGCCAAAGCATGCTGTGTTGGTGCCTTGGCCCTGGTGAATGTGTCTGGAGTCTCTTTATCTTTGAGGATATTTAGGGAAATGTAAAGCACAGCAGGGCTTACTCCTTTTTTCTGATGAAAATAAAAAGCATTTCATGTACAACACTGCTCCCCATCTTCTGAAACAGCTGAGGGCTGCTTAAGCAATGCCCTTCCTAGGTGAAGAAGGAGTTTCTATGATATAAAAGGTACTGTCAGCATAGTTTTGCCTTCCCGGGAGCTAAAGGTGAAACAACCACCTTTGTCTTTTCAGGATGTGCTGTGTCTCCCAATTGCCTTTTTCTGTAGGTGTACCTGCTTTGGGCTGCTACACTCACTGCAGAATGTCTCTAGCTGCGGAAATATCTGTAGTGACAACAGGGCGAAGGACGTGTCAGAAAGCACAGGAGATAAATGGCACAGCATCCATGCTAATGTTCTCACTGATAATGTAGCCAGAGAGTTAAGATGCATTTACTTCACTGCTGAATGAAACAAATCAAAGAAGGCATCTTCTGTGTCGATGCAAATTAACCAAATGGGAGTTTATTTTGTTTTATCGCTAGTTGTTTTTTACAGGAATTGGGAAAATTGATTAATATCTTGACTTCTTTGGATTTCTTATTGTGTTTTGGTGCAGTGAGAAGCATTGCCTGGTGAAATGATTTCTGAGATGGTTATTGTCTGTTGAAAAAAAAGCAAGAAAAGCAAAAGTGTGCTTAACTTTTGGAGCTATTACCAACATCTGCTTCAATTACACCTTCAAGTCCCTTGGAGTGTAATGCTGGGAACCATCCTCACCCCCAAAAAAGGCAAAGGGATATTAAATTGCTCCAGAAGAATGTAACTGTGCGAAAAAAGAGAGGTGACATCTTTTTACAAAACCATAAATGGATCTGGTCTTTACTCAGAGCATTAGCACCAGTATTACATTTAAGGCTGAGGAGCTGTTAAATGTTATAGACTTCATATATCTAGATACAGAGTTATATGCACAAGCAGGCTTCAAATATAGATGACCTACATTTGCAAACTGGAATGACTACCATTTCATCTGCTGGCAGTGGTTGGGTGGAAGTACTATCATCCACCACAAGACAGATGACCTCAAGTCCACAAGAGCTGCATGACACGTCCCTTCAAAGCCCTGGCAAGGATAATGCTCATGCCTAGCACAGGGCATAAATGGTTTTCCTGAAAGCACTAAGGCTCCTTATCCTCCCAAAGCCAGCTCCAAAAGCCAGGAGCATTAGTTAGCAGAGATAACCTAGTGTATAAAATTTCCTTATGTAGTTGAGTGGTTGATTTATTTTTATTGCTGCGACTGAACTACACATCCAGAGGAGATTAAGCAGTTGTCTAGTGAGTCCTCTGGGCATAGCCTGGGCTACCTATTCCCTCCAGCAGTTCTGCATCAAACCAACAACAATAGGCAAGGAAGTGTCAGTTATCAAACAGGCTGAAAACACTTTCCATTGTTAAGTAAAGGATTTCCTTATGATTTCCCACGCCAAATAATAAATTGCAAGTTATAAAGTGTGTGCCATGACGATCCAGGACTACTGTGGAGAAGATTTATATTAAAACTGAATGACATCTTTACCATCTCCTGCTGTAGCTGGCTCAGAACTATTTCTGTTAGCTGCTAGGGTTTGGCTCTATTCTTTTTCCTTCTTTTTCTTCTTCCATTCTCAACTGAAAAAGGTGGAAAGGGGAATGCCATATTTTGCATCTGGATCTGACAGCTTCCACGAGGGACAGCTCTATGGTGAGGAAGGCTTGTCCTCTAACTGACAGAGTTGTGGCACAGCCTGGGGGGGATGAAGCCATACTTTTCCATTCTGCAGGAAGCAAAGAAAGCAAACTTGTTCACTGTTTCATGAATACTGTATATGTTATTGTGAAGAGTTTAAATATTGGGTTTTTTTTCTTCCTGTTCTTCCTGAGCTGGCTAAAAATTGCAAATGCTCAGGGAAAGAAAGAGGGTTGTAAGGGAACCCAATTCCCTTGGGCAAGCTGTTGTACACATGTACAGGAAATTGAATGTAGAAATTATTGCATGCAAGGCTGTTAAAGAAGTGACGGGGTTATAAAACAGATCTTTCAACTGCTACCCGTTATGGACATTCCAATTGTAAAGGGTCACATTTTAATACAAATCTGCTGTCCCAAATTACATTTGTCTTTTTCCATAAACTAGAAGTTGACAAAGATTTACGGGAAGGTAATTTCCCTCCTTGTTATTTTAAGTCATTTATCTCCTCTCTGAATTTCCAAAGAAGAAGTAGAAAAACCTACTGGTTTGGTAGAATTTATTAGGTTGCAATGGTATAACTGCTTCTGTTCTTGGGCTGCTGAAATGTCCATGAAAACTCAGGGTCGTTTTAAACATAACCTAGCCTTCATGAAATGGGTAGAGTGGTGCTGCAGAAATAGAACACAAAATCTGATTATACCTGATGCAACTAATTTATTACATAAATCCTGCCTCCCTGATCTGATGTTCCACCATTTGCTATGTAAGATCATAACGCACACTGAAAGTGAGATGCCTTGTTTCTAAATAACAGTGACAATGAAGCAGCTTGATATTCAGATCTTTACTTATTACCAGTAATACTGATTATGCTTCCCTTTCTCTGCCTCTGATTTTCTTCCTGTTTTCAAGGCAACAGATGAAAAGATGTCTCAAGGCCATCTGCAGAATTAAATTTGAGATTGCAGTGTAAATAGGTAGATGTGGTACCAGTTAATTTAATTAGTTTTGAAATAGGTAAAAGAAAAAGAAGCTCACAGCCCCATCAATGAAACCATATTGCAGAGGCATGCTAGTTTGTCCTATTTTTTATTTCCTGAAATTCATCTGAATTTTGCTATCGGCAAATCAAAAGCTGATTTTCCAACTTTAACACCCATTCTAATCTAAATCCTCTTTTCACTTGAAGCCAGACACAAAAAAAAAAATGTATTTTTAAACACTGCTGCTCAACTCATACCATGGCAATAAACGTTTCACTTCACTGTTCCGTTTCTATTCATTATTCCCTCAAACTCTGTAAATGCATAGAACAAATCCCCCGAGTTTTGCTTTTAAGTCAGCAAATTCAATTTTGGTGACTCTATGCAAACTTTGAAGCTCCAGTGAGGCCAGTGGCTACAAACTGCAGCTCATACTTTGTAGAGGCTTAGCCTTGATTTTGCAGTGCTTTTGTGTAATCAGTCAATTAGAGCTGTGACCAGTGATCCATATCAGCAATTGATAGCGAACTGCAGGATTGGTACGCTTGGAATCCAGGTTTCAGTCTTTCTGGTTAGGTTGCAATTCCTAAACATTAGCAATGCTAAAGGTGTTATGTTATTTCTTCAACTTCTTGACTACAAACACCTGTAGTGAACTCTGTATTAATTCCAGAAATTCAGCATATTGTTTCTTTTAATATTTCCACCTACACTTGCACTATGAGGAAATCCTTCCCTGATGGTTTTCTGTAACATCATCTGGAAGTGGAAATAAATGCACTGATACAATTACAGTCAGCTATCAGCAACCAAATCTTGCCAATACAGCTCAGAGTGTATTTGTTTAAACTCTGAAATAGTGCAGTTAGATTGTTTTATCTCTTTGTACAAGCATAACTTTTAAAAGAATATTAAGGCACAGTAAATCTTGTGTTAGTGGCACTTAAGCCACATTTAACAAGGCACTTTAATAGCTGCAGTTCTATAAGAAAGAATAATGAAAAAAGAATCAGAGGTTAACATTATTTTATAATTTCCCCTTTCAATAATCCCTTTATATCAGGTTTGCCGAATTCTTTGTTGGTATAAAGTAATCACAATTACCAACAATAGATGTTGAATGCAAATATGTTCTCCAGCACTTACAATTACAGTAATAGCTTTATTTGCAATTGATAGTGACTGCCATTGCCTTTAAATACTCAAATGTGCTGAAAGTCAATTGAAGTAAATTTGAATTAAATCTTGCTAATTAATCTCTGAGCATAGTTTTAAGTACTTTTTGAGTTTAATAATGGAAAAGCCGTCCCAACCTGAGTGGTTTTGTACATGCAATGGGGAGACATGCACAGGGCTGAAGGAACTTCCAACTTGTATGCATCCCTGAGGGCAAAATAGACCAGGAAGGAAAACAGTGTGGGTACAAAACAGTCAGCATATTTGCTCCATAAAATGTCTGTGTTTAGCTACATTTGCCCATAGACAGTGGGTTCAAGGCAGAAGGATGCTCATGATGATGCCTGATTGCTTCCAGCAGAGACCCAAAGAGGGAGGTCACAGTTCTGGGGTAGATATCTAACTGGCCTCTCCAGGCTTGGGGACAGAAGTCCCTCATGGAAATGGCTGTCCAGAAGGAAAATAGCACCAGAAGGAGAAAAGGGGGGGATGTACTTGAAACTCAGCTGTCTGCAGAAGCCAGGAAGATGGGTGAGTGCAATAGGAACTGCTTTGTGGTTGGAGAAGGGAAATCTTGGGCTTGTGCCACCGGGATTGTTTCTGCTACTTCAACTGACTACATCAACTGCTCTCCAAGAAGGAAATGGATCTCTCCTTGAGAACCAGATCCTATCACCTCATCTGCATACATGGCTCCCCATAGGCCTGCCTATTGCCAGGCAATAAACAAGAGAGTTGACTTTCCAACATCCACCTTACAGGGTGTCTCTGTGAAGGATGTACCCCAGTCTTCAGAGTCCTCCTCATCTTCGCCACAAATATCAAGTGGTGTTGAACAAACTCTGCATCACCTTATGTGCCACAGGTCTGCTCTGGCCCTCTGATAACTAGTGTCACATCAGCCCATCTTACTGCCTTTGCACCACATCTGGCTTGCGAATAGGTGCCCTGGGCCACTTCAGGCACTTTGGCATTTTAAGGGCAAAAGTATGTAAGCATCTGAACCCAAAATGAATATGGGTTAAGTGACTGAGCTCCCTGCATGAGGAGAATGGCATTCAGGCCACAGACAAGCCAAAATATTTTATCTGGATATGTAGTTCATCCTTTAGACCATGCATACCTGGTGCAGGAGGCAGGTAGCTTCAGGAGTCAAATGGGATGGGGTTCACCACTGTTTAGTCAAAACCTGGAAAGAGAGAGAGTCTTAATCTTTTAAAAACATGGTTGCAGAAGAGGTGGGTCATGGTTTTCCATCACTGTCTCTTCCAAAAATAGGACAGAAATCAATCTAGCAGTGAGGACCAGAAGTCGTCTGCAGAAGAAGGGCTTTTTCCCATAGGACCTTTTTGATGTTGTCTGCTTGCTTATCCTAAGCAACTTGATTTGACTTCGGTATTAAGGGTGTGGGCATGCGAGGACACCTCTTCTGGGCTCACATCCATCATCTCCTACTCTTCTGGGACATGATGGATCTCAAGAAGGATTTGAACCCAGTGGCTCAGTTCTGAGTAAGGGACTTGACCAGCTGGGGCTTAAACAGAAAAATGGCACCCTCCTGTGGCAGTGATTTAGAAAAGAGAAAATAGCTGTGACTATTAAGGGCAGGGTCTAATCCTGTCAGCATGCGCTACCCATGTGCACACCCACCAAAGGAGATTTCACAAGGGATGAACGTGCCCCTCTGCTTACGTGAAAAAATAGCTATTTGAGTGCTGGGGCAATGCAGGCAGTGCACCAAAGCAATCAAAGACCCTCCAAGGTCAGGCAAGGAGGGCTATGTTGAGTTTGGAGGCAACCGTTCAGCTGCACGGAGCCACTGTGGATCCCAAAGTCCACATCCGGCCAGCTCCGAGAGCCTACATCCTTTTTTTGGACTTGGCTCTTTGTCAAAGCCATAGGGTACAGTGCCTGCATGGACTTCAAAGGGAGGACACCAAATGTGATTTGGCGCAGGCAGTTATGACCATTTATTGCTACCATCTTTCTCAGATACTGCTGCCAAGGGTTAAAATGTTTACATGCCCCCTGATTTTAAATGGACTGGGTTGCATGTCAAATGCCAACGAGAGAGACAGCTGGAGTATCTAAAGCAAGAGCTTTGATCTTGGTATCTGTAAAAAAGAGGTCATTTGGTCTCCCCAGGAAGCACAGACATTTAGAAGGTCCCTGTACAACTCATGCAAGTATTTTATTAACAACAATTTCTACTCACATTTAGGTAGGTTGTATTACTACTTACTAAATGCATCCTACGTATACGTATATACATATCTCTACGAATATATGTGTTTGTATATATATGCATACATTCTTAAATACGCAAACTTGTGTGCTTGTGTGATTGTCTGAGTGCTTTCTAATGTCCAGTATTTGTATACAGACTTACTAATCTACCTAACCTACTTGCAAAATAATGACGATGTGAATGTCCTGTTTTATATTTAAGTCAGTGATTGCAGCAATAACCTGAATAATTCATCTGTATGCGAATCTTTGAGCAACGCTGTAATTGTAATAAGGGTATGCAGCGTTTTCAGCAATATGCAGGCATGAAAACACAGACTTCATTGTGCTGTAATCACGTCTGACATTGATTCAGAAGAGAGGAATTCTAAAATACAATATTGCACAGGGGAAATATTTCTATTCTTTTAGCGGAGGATTTTGTGGTTAGTTCACAATGCAATTAAAATAGCCACCAGATGTTTATGACTTCAGGCAGCAGTTAAATTTAGTGTCCCTGATCGCTGTCTTTTGCTTCTTTGTCAGAATAAATAAGTGTTTTTTGTGCTGGAGGAAAGAAAAAACCCTTAAGTTTTAAACATACCAGGGGGTGGTGGTATGTATTTCCATTTGGCAGTGCTCATGTTGTTCTATGACAAGCTTAAAAGAAATTATAATCTTAAAGTTAAAAGAAAATCTCTCTCCAGGATGAAATAAACATATTTACTTAAATGTGAGATGAAGTGTACAATATCTTGTCATTAAACCAAAGTGATTTGTGAGAAGCAGTATTATAAAAGTCTGTGGTTTTCCCAGAGTATCTAATAAACACAGAAAGATACTCTTTTTTTCCACTGAATAATAGGATTATTAGTATGCAATTTATTTCTAAAGACACATTTAAAGCGAGCCTGCTGTGCTCATATTATGGTAATTTTCTGCAGAGTCTATGATTCTTATTTGTTTCAGGGCTATTAATTTTGAGGCCACATTATATTCAAATTATCTTTGATTACCAGGCTCAATAAGTGGTAATAGTTTGTATTTCATCACCCAAAAGGAAGCTAACGATTTTAGTTGCACACTAACATTTTGAGAAAGAATTTATTGGAGCTCTGCAAAAAAGATTAAAGAAATGAGGTGCAAAAAGTTACAGTGAGTTGCCCAGGAGCTTACATAGAGAATTACGAGAGCTCAAGAGGGACAGGGGAGAAATAGGTACTCTCCTAAGTTTAATATGTTGTATTTTACTACTCAGTCATGTTTGAGATAGTGTGTTGGCAAAGTCATTGATAATTTAAGTGTAAGATTCTGAAGTATCTTAATTTGGAAATACATGAAAGAAATTTGTATGTAGCAGTTTTAAATAGTTAAATGACACAGTGGAAAGAAAAGGAGAGATAGCAAGAGAATTGCTAAAATAAAGTCTATGAAGATCTATGTTAATGCACAGAAGCTGGCAGTTTCTCACCTAAGCCTGGCAGCATCATGAATCCAGGCTAGCAGGGGGGTCCTCCAAGCATTTCAGAAACAAGTAAGTGAAGGGATTTGAATTTTCTTGGTTCTGCTGAGCCCTGATTACTCAAAGATTTGATGCTCAGCACCTAAGGGCATCCAGATGTGATCCCCAGAGCCTGGAGCCACCCAGATTATTGCTCCTCTTGCAAAAAACCTTACACAGCTGCAGTCAGCACACATCAGTAACCCTTTGGTGCCAGAAGAGAGGTGAAGCTGTTGGGTTCTCCCAAACTCCCCCTTGCACTGTTGCAGGTGGTTGTCAAAATCTGAGAGCTGCTGTGAAGCTTTTCAGCAGACATTTTTCCCACTGAAAGCCTGCTGCTCTCTCTACTCCCATATTCTCTATTCTAATTGTGCTTCTGATTGCAATTGTTAATGCCAGGAGCTGCAGCTCCGGGTGTGCTCACCAGCTCCTGCCTGATAGGCTTTAGAATAGAGGGCCTCAGCAGCACCCACAAACTGATGTGTGATGGCACATCAAAGGCTCAGACACTATCAAAGCCACATTTGTCATTAACTCCTTAGTGTCTCTATTATAGCAATGGTTTGGATTGGTTAGGGAGATGAGGGAGAAAGTGGGTTTTTTTCCATACAAATTTAGCATGCTGTGGATTTAGGATTTGCAAGTAGCAGGGGACTTGGGCAGGCTTTACCAGTGGTGTTCTTCCAGCAAATATACACTTCAACTCTACTGTTACACTGTAAAGGGAGGTGAATGGAAAAGGATTGCAACAGGATGAATAGCTCATCGCCCAACAACCAGAAAACTGCATTTTTGTAGAGCAGTAGTGAGTCACATCAGCTCAGATCAGGGCATGACACCAGAACTGACACCTACACCCTTGTGTCTCATGGTGGGCTGCCCGTGGTAATGGAAGAGCTTATTTTGCTGTCTCTAATCCTGGCAAGTCAATTTAAACCCTGAATGAGCAATGATACCCCTGAGCATGAAGGTCTCCAATGGTATTATTTATAAAAAAAAGATATTTTTTTTGGGTTTTAACCAGCTTTTCCTGGTTGAATAATATTTCTTGATAATATAATGCAAGGGTGGCATAGAAATATATCACAATTCAAATCCCTGCCTCAAACTGCTTTTAGATCTAATGTACACAAACTTCTCTGTCTCAGCTGCCACTGTTCTCCCCAATCCAACAATCTTCATGATGTTTCATTTTTAAGCCATAATATGTGTTAGCTAGCATTTAAATCAGTGTCAATTGACTTAATAACATCTCCTAGTCTGTGTTGAAGAACTGTCCCATTATTGGCACTCTATCTCTTTCCTCATATAACCACCCAATACATGTATTGTTCTTCCATAGCTAGGGAGAAGTACAATAGTTCCCTTTATTGTATATTTTGATTAATTTCCAGCATGAATCAGTTTTTGTGATGAAGAGAGTATTATGGGACTTGATTGAAAGCTAGTATTTCCTTCTGTCATGTCTCAGTTTGTTATCTTACCTGTGCTACAAGAAGTTCCTCATTGTTTTATTATGAGAAGCTAAATAGTAACACCTGATTTCACAGCCCGAGGTTGTTCACTACTTAATGTGGTTTTAACATCTCCTCCCTTCTCTCTGACCCCTTTTCACCTATACTTTTCAGCCTCACTTCAGATTTAGGATCTTGCAGACACTTACCCACTCAGATATTCCCACTAGGTTAATGGGACTGCTTAGATGTTCAAAGTAACTCAAGTACTTGAGTGTGAGCGTTTGGAGGACCACAATGTGAAGCAGCAGTGACTTGAGTGTATAACAACCAAGCAGGCTCCAGAAAAGCTTTTCTGGCCACAGTGATTTGAATGTGCTAAAATTCACAAAATGCAAGGCAGATGTGTAGTGATTAGGAAATCATGTTGGCTACGAGATAAGAAAGCTCCAGTAACTTCTGAACCTCCCCTTAATGTTCTCCAAGCAAAGCTGCACTGGTAACAAGGTCACCTAATGCTGAATAATAAATAAGCAGGGAGGCAGAATGCAGTTGGGCACTGTTCAGAAATGGTTTGAATAAAGCCTGGTTTCAGCCCGCTGGAGCCGTAGTAAGGCTGTTTGTGTAACAGCCTCCCTGTTGCCCAGAAACAACACATGAGACTACTGAGTGTCTGCAGCAACTCAGATCTGGTTTGTTTGACTTGGACGTGCAGTAAACCTGACTTTTAAATGTTACTTCAGCTTTGAGTCAGTGATTACCCTTTTACAAGCCATGCCTGGAAATGGGATGTTAATTGTTGTTAATGAGTCTGTCCACCTGAGTAAGCTCTGCAGGGCAGAACTCACAGAACATAATTGCTCTGTGTTGCCTCCAGCATCCCCACTGCTGACCCAAATGTCTCTTGCATTTAAGAGCAATGGCACCAAATCTGCTTCTTGAGACCTCAGAGCTTTCTTCTCAATCCAGGACAGTAGCCAGTTTCTGTGCCTCTCTCAGTCCCAGTCCCATGTGATTTCTGGAGCGGAATACTGCCAAGATTCAGCTCTTGCTGATGTCTTTGGCACAGGGAGAGGACATTGGTGAATACAGTGTTATGGGATACTGAATAGGGAAGGGAGAGTTTGTACTGAGCTGGAGTTCTATGTACCTATGCAGTATAATCAATGGTCTAGCTATGGGTGAAGCTGCTTTATCTTGATGGTATTTTGTGTGCACTGACAAGTTTTGTCCCATTTGCTTTGATCGCATTTGCATTGACCTTCCTTCTGCCACCATTGCTTAGGACCAGTTGTTACTGCATTTCTTTTCAGTCCATCCCCATGCTCACTGGTAGAGAGAGGTTTCGTAGTGTACCTTCCTATGTGGCCCAAAAGTAAATACAAAAAGTACATTCCTATTTGAGACAGAGATGACAGTTTTAGCAGTTTGAAAGGCAGGGAAGCTTTTTAATTTGCTTTTGTGGGTGACACCTGCCTAAACACATGTTCTGGTGTTATTCGTATGGAAACAAAACAATGTTGGGACCTGTGTCCTTTTGGTGTCATACCTGACTACACCCTTTATCTGCTTCTAGCTCAGCAGTTTTCCTGTGCGAAGTACAAAGTCATACACATGGGATTATTCCCTAAATGACACTAACTGACTACTTAAATTCAACACATAGCCATGAGAAGGGCTAACGAGGAGAGACAAGACTGCTCCTGGAAAATTCCCTGCGAGCAGCTGCTCAGCTAAGAGGGCTATCAGCCCTGGAGATCAAAGCTGGCATCACATGAGGAGGTGGGCTCTGATTCAGATAACCAGCTGTATGGGCATCAGCCTCTATAGAGGACCTCTGCCCGTACTGCCTGTCTCCTGGGAAACAATTCAGCTGGACAACATTGCATTCCCTGTCCAGATGTATTCTTTTACTGTTGTTTTAGATCATATGTGTCAGCTTGGGCACAGTGTCCATATGTCTGTGTGTTTCCAAACTCATTTCCACAAGAAATCAAAGTTAATCTGATATACAGTCAAGTCTGTCCATGATCAGCCTCATGGAGCCTCAGGTTCAGCATCTTCATCTCACTGGTGGAACAGTTATTTAAGCTCAGTCATCCTCCAGAGCTGGAGACTGAGGGGTCTTTCTGCTGACCCTCTGTGTCACCTTCACTGTGCTGCTCTCACCTTTTGGAGTGGGATGTGTTTCCTTTATCCATACCCTGATCTACCAAGGCTGAGCTTGTCCTTATCCCTGCCCAATGCCAGGACCTCTTTCTAGACCAAGGGTGGTTCTCAGCCAGTTATGGACCAGGGCTGGGACAGAGATGTGCTGCTCCTTTTGGCCACATTCAAAGAGTCCTAATATTTAAAAAAAGGAAACAGGGTGGAAGGAAAAAACCCAAACCCTCATGATTTACAGTGAAGAAGGATCGCATTGCATGCTATTAATGCTCTAGTTAAAATCACCTCTGTTTTACTGCTCTTTATGCAGGTAACTCTGCCAATCAGAATTTAATACCTCATTGCCCAGAAATAACGACCTCAGACGTACACAGGCTCATTATCAATTGGCCTCTTTTTAGTTCATTTGACATGGTCTTGGCAAAAAATAACCCCACAGTTGAAAGGCACCACTATCTTATGTCACTGTTGCTATTAAAGGACGCGTTCTGAACAGGGTCCAGCCCATGTTTTAGAGGTTTGAAAATGTTTTTTCTCATTACGGTGCTGCTGTCGGGTTCAAAGCAAATTCAGCTGAGGTGGGATTTAACCATCTAACTAGAGTCCCATTTTGTGGAAAAAAACAAAAAGAAAACCCAAACAAACCTAGAAGAGTTAAAAAACTAATTTCACTGTCGTAAAAAAGTACATTTTTCATAGAGAAAGGATGTGTCCTTATTTGTAAATCAGAGATGTCATAGTGGTCTTTTCCAACCTAGTGGATTCTATGATTACTCATATTACTAGTTGCACTGAAGTTATTAAATCTCCCTTAAATCATTCCCATTTAAAACTGCAACTCAAGTGTCTGAATCAATTTTTTGGAAGTTCAAATGAAGATTTTTTTTTTATTAACTTTACAAAAATAAATATTTTGTATCTTGGATGGCAAAGACTGATCTGTAGCTCAAAAAAATGGGATTATTCTGATAACTGCTTATGGACAGATTTTATCCCAACAATCATGATGGGTCTATGTCTCCTATCTTTATCAGGACCAGAATCTAGAATCAGCCCTAAAACTTACAGCATCTGCTCCTATGAATAGAAATCTTTGCTCTATAAAAGGTTTGTAGATGAGGCTGGAAATCTTTTATTAAACTTTTATTTAATCATTTTGCAGTTAAGGAATAGCTTCTAAACGTGCTTTTTAATCACACGCTTATGTTTGAATTATATGTTTATCTGTATATTTATACTAATACTTCTATTTGAATTAATATTTACATTAATATTTATATTAATACATTAATATTCACATTAATATTTCTGTTTCTATGTCTATTTCTTTTTCTATTACTATTTCTACTTCTACTTTTATTTCTATTTGTATTTGTATTTATAATTGTATTTCTATTTACATTTATAATTGTATTTCTATTTACAATGATAATTGTATTTCCATTTGCATATATTTCTATTTACATTTATGTTTATTTAAATATGTAAACAATAAAGGCAATGTTTGGAATAAGCAATGTAAATAATGATAACGGAAAAACTCCTCATGTTGGACTGTCAAGTGCAGTTATTGACTTGTTCTTTACCTGCATGCTAACTTTATTCCTTTGGAAGATAAAAATATTTCAGGTTTCTCATAGAAGATGAGCCTGGTCTAAGTTAATAGAAATTAGATGAAAATTACAAAGTTGCAGCTCGACTCAGTTTCATACTGGATAGTTTGTGTTCACATGGCTTTTAATAAGCAGGAAAAAATTAAAATACCACAGAGTCTCATGTTAATTACCAGAAAGATGCATTTGCAAACTGTAAACAGTTTATTCATGCATGTAACATATAAATTAAATGTACATATGAATGCACATATTAATTATATATACATATTAAAATATATAAATAAAATAATTATACTATGTAAAAATACCATTAACAATTAGTAATATAGAATTGTAAAAAAGTGCAAATTATTTTTACATATTTGTTTCAAGAGTTATTTTCAAACCTACTATTGAAATACTGTTATGATGACTATAAAAAAGATATTATCATAATTTATGTATTATATATATAATATAATGTACATATATAATTGTACTTATATTAGATATTATTGTTTAAAATGCATTTTAACATTTATTGTTCATATTATTAATGTCCTCTTCAAAGCTGGAGAAAACATCAAACTTTTTAGTGCTTTATGCTTAATATATTCTTTTATGTCTAATCATATTGCATTATTTTTTTCCCATAAAATTCTACAATTCTAAGAAGGAATGTTTCTTTATTTTGTGGCATAATATTACCGTGACTGAATATATGCAGTGCTCTGCATGGGCTGTCATAGTCTGATTGTACAACTGTGGACGTTTCCTGGAATTTGTCTATAAGAAAAATACATTGTACACAGATCTAGGCTTTTTCAGAAGATTTTTTACATTTATCCCAATTATTCCCATATTATTATTTCCAATTCTTTTCAAATTATTTCCATATTTCATTTATTCCATAATATCCAGACACACTTTATTGTTTCTCCAAACTGACACAAAGTTTAAACAGCAGAGAAAACAAATCAGGAAAGATTAATTTAAAACTCAACAGGATAGAGCTATGTCTCTTTTCTTTTAGACTTTCTATGTAACTTAAAAATAAGCAGAAGGTGTTTTAGAAATTGTGATAAATGGCGTTACCTACCTCTGGACAAATGAAAACAATTATGCACAGAGCTTTCACTTCCACTTTTTCCCCCTCTGTTATTTCCCTTTTAAATTTCACTGCAGAACTTCATCAATAAATTCAGCTGTATCACAAGCTTTCCCTTTTGAAAAAGAAAACCCATCCTTCATCCTTAATGCCTTATTTAAGATCCACTGTCTTCTGTCCCTAAGGGGATTCACAATACAGCATGTTGAGCTATTAACAAGTATTAGAGCCTTGGCTCCTCTTTGTTGAGCCCAAAGGCCGGTAATCACATTTTAAAAAGTTCCTAAAAATTGAAACATTCAGAGGAAACAAACATCAAAGATTTTGATTAAATCACAACTTTGGGTCTGTTGAGAAATAGGAACACTGGATTTGTCCTTCCTCTTTGAGGTCAGTCATAATCATGGCAACGTTGATGTTTTTGTATTATTCCCATTCCCAGAGTTCTGGTCCACTCTCTCTGGATTTTGCCTGATGTCATTTTAAGCTTGACCAGTATACGGTGAAGTTCAATGTAAATAAATTCAAGGGCAAAAGTATGGGGTAGTGACATGTCCGCAAAACAAAAAATAAGGCTCTACAACAGCTGTGTGGTATCAGTTTTGCTTGATGCTGCAAAGACCTGGGGCATTACGCAAGCTGACAAGAAAAGATTTGATGCATTTGATAGCAGGTGTTTAGGAGAGATCAGTAATGTCAAATGGCATCACTATGTTGGGAACATCAAGTTTCAGGAGAGAACAAGAAAGGAGAAGATTATGGACTCCCTAACAAGGAAGTGGCTTTGATGGGCTGACCATCTACTGAGCGTGGATGGTAGGAGGTCTTGTGAGCTGGATTTGTTTCTCCGCGCTTCCCAGCCCATGCTGAGGCTCATCAAAAGCTTGGGGAAGTCAGTAGGAATATCATGTAAGTTTTGATGTTTTAAATTGTCTGCCAAGGATGGAAAAGCTTCAGGGCTTTTGCTTTACTGCTCACACATGGCGGATGTATTTAGTACCCACTGACCCACTGGGGAGGGATGAGGAGGGGAAAAAAAGGTGAATGGGAAAGGGTAAATGAAAGACATCTTTTTGCAAGATGCTGCTCTCCAGCAGGAATATTCATATGAATCAAGGATTTCAAAACCAGGCCTCTAGGGTTTTGTAATGCAATCTTAGGCCATGCAGACAAAATGGGGCTTAACAGACTCCAGAGAGCCAAAATCTACACCAGTAGGCTCCATTGACTTCAGTGAACCTTGCACAGATGTGAGGGTGGAAAAGTCCCCTGTTCACATTTTCTCACAGAAACAGCCTTTCTGCATGTAGGAGAAGAGCATCTCTTAGAAAAACGAAGCCTGAAGAAGGTAACTTAAAACAGATGGGAGCAAGAAATAATAAAGCCAGGCCATATGGATAGAGTGGACCTGCTCGAGGCAAGTACAGCCAACTGTATTATGATGTAGTAATGTGTGAAAGAGGCTGTACTAATGTATGGACTATCTGTAAGTGGAATTTTTGTGTGATTGAATCAAGAAAAGGAAATGTGCTTTGTCCAAATGGTAATAAGAACCATATTTCAAAAAGATCCATGTTGAATTCTTACATCAAATAATGTCAAAAATAGCTCACCATCCAAACTGGGATCTTACCTTTTTCTTATTTGTTTTTAAAACTCTTGAGGTTTTAAAATGGTCTCCTTAAATCTGCATCTGGTAGAGTTGAGCCTACTATTTTCTTTTAATCATTTGAAATCTCTTTAGGATGCAGAAAAAGTAGATAGCAACGATAATCAGCCCTTTAAGTCATCCAGTCAAATCTGTTAGCAATAAACATGTATCACTGTTTTTGAGCTGGAATGTTTTGCTTTACTTTTCCATGAGCAGCTTAGGATAGCCTTCCAGAAATAAACACAACTAAAATGTGGCACTTCTGGTGGTAAAAATGTTATTTCTCTGCAATATTGTATTCTGCAATTCAAAAGCAATATTGCAATCTGCACTTCAAAAGCCAGCACAGGAACATTAACCAATGAGTCCATGAACAGAATGTGTTATGAAATTAATTTTGAAACAATAATAATTACCCCAAGCTATTTTCAGTTAAAGTTTTTGTTCCAGCATTGACTATAAGAAAGTGAAAATATTTATGCAGGCAGCTAACTGGCTTATCAGACATCCAGAATTCAGAAGATCCCATGACAGAGCAAACACTCACATGAGTGTGAGGGGAAGGACAGACTGCATTTAGCAGGACCACAGCATGCCAGGGCTCTGCAGAATGAGACCTGGGTTAGAGCAATGACATTTAACAAATTACTGTAGAAAACTGATAAGGGCATGATCCTTTTTTATGCAGCAGATCATGCATAATGCCTGCTGTGCCTCAGGTCCTTTTCATAACTATAGAATGAAAGCTCATGGCAAGATGCTGACAGATACCACAGAGCAAGCAATAACTCCCCCTGCCTCAGGCAACCACACTCATGCAGCCAGTTTATACCTTGCAGCCTCGTTTGGTAATGCTATCATTCATCCTCTGTGGTTCAAGAGATGACATAGCATTTGTGTAGGACACAAAGTTAGATGAAGAGCTGATTTTTGAATGGTAAGATTAACTCTTATTGCATTACAGTTGAGCTCTGACAAAACCAAAACACACTCTTGTTTAGATACTGTGCGATCCTAAGCTACATATATCTGTGTGTGTACACAAAAATAGAGAGAGAGAGAGAAAAACATAAGGCGCTTTGGCTACAAAGGTGTTTTAGAGACATTTATAAAGTAATCTTTGACATGTATAGAGAATTCCTATTAAAAAAATCTTCCATGTGAGCCTAGTGAGGGACTATGAAACAAAAAGAATGGAGAGATTCTTTTTTCTTGCATACTAAGATTGGATCCTGACCCATTAAGGTCATTTGGGGCCTTTTCTAGCAAGGTCCTTGGAGACAGGACCCCAGCCAATAGCAGCTAGATAATGGCACATGATTGATGCATGGACAGAATGTGGCATGTGGATAATCTTCCAGAGAAAGTCCATGGATTCCCTGCTGAAAGATGGGACAAGAAGGGCACCACCTTCCTTTTGCGTGTGAGCCCCGAAGGATTTGAGAGCTTCAAGATCTGACAGATAATTAGCTGAAGAGCTGACAAACTCCTGGACATGTGTTTCTCTTTCAGTGACCTCCTGCTCTGGTTTGTCCTTGGCACTTTGGCTAAAATGAAGTTACAGCAGGTTTAATCTCTAAGGTTCACCAGCAGAGACCCATATGCCAGGGGAATATGGAGCATGGCAGAGAGGTATCACTTCACATCCCTCTAGCTTTTTCCCTGGGAAGAGCACATAAATGGATCTATCAAGGTTTAGCACACTTTTTCCCTATCCTATTCAATGATAATTGCAGTTGTCTAATATTTAACCTAAATGTTCTACAAAGTTCATGTTTATGGCTCATAGATGGTTTCCTATATATCTTCTGAAAACTGGAGACATGCAGTCTGCCTAGAGGTCTATCTGGATCTTACCCCTTTCAGTCAGGTTAAAACCTTCACTCTCAATTCTAGGAGCAGTAAGGCCACATCACTGTGCTAGTGGGAAGTAGCATCATGATCTGTGCATATTTCACATGTTTCTGCAGGGGTGGAGTATGCCAGTAAGTTGTGATTGTTTGCAGGTTTGCAAATCTAGCATGTTGTGCATATCCTTTAATATTAACCTATTTAGAAGTTATTATAAATGTAGTGTAGTTGTCTTATTTTTCCTGAACACTCTTGTCCAAATGTTCTTTGGAGGTCAAGGGCAAAAGCATCTCCAGCATAAAAAAAGCCCAGCTGTGCTTTTGCACAGAATGATAGCAGCCCTTTCTGGGAAATGTCTCTGATTACATAGCATTTCTCACAGAAGCAGCAATACACCATTTTGTTTGGGGGTTTCTGGAATTCCAGATCATAGGATAAACATAGTGTAGCAGACTAGGGGTAATGTTAAGTGCTAGGGTTTCCAGTGAAGGTGCAATTCTGCAGGTGAGACAGACTGAGCATCTTGGCCACAGCCAACTGTTTCCCAAACTATATAAATCCTTCTGTTTGGGAATGACTCTTTACGGAGGATTTTGTTGCCAGGCCAGAGAGTGCCAATAATCTCAAATCAGGGAATGGCCTCATTGACAGGAAAGGATTTTTGTGGCAAAAGGTTTCGCTGTGGCAAGAAGACCTTTAGAAGAATGCTGGTCTCCTCTGTGTCTCTGTGCTCATGAATTTGGCAGAAATTAAGGGAGGAAAAGAATAGGCTTAGATTATACCTTCTGGCTAAATGCTTAGTGTTTTTTGGTCAGAATAATACCGTTTTGTCAAAACAAAAAGTCATCTGACAATTTTGATTAACTTGTCAAAGAAGATTATAGGGATATTTTTAAAATATCCTTTCTCTGTTGTGATAGAGAAAGAAAATAAAACATTTGGCAAAAACATGCCAGCTATATTCCAATGGGGATGGCTCAGGTGATGGGCAATAGCTGGTTTTGGGTTTTTTTCCAAGCTGGAATTTCTAAACATATTCTTTCAATTCTGACTGGGAATGGGAAAATGCGAAATGTCAGATTTTCCGTAGGATAGAATCTCTATGTTTGACTCAGTTTTAGGACAGAAATGAAGATGAAGTTGTGAATGCTCCATCCCTGGCACCGTTCAAGGCAAGGTTGCATGGAGTCTTAGGTGACATGGTTTATTGTGTGGTGTCTCTGCCCATGGCAGGGGGGTTGGAACTAGATGATCTTAAAGTCCTTACCAACCCAAACCATTCTATCATCTATGAAAAGTTACAACAAAACAGAATGTGAACACATGGAAAAGAAAACCCAGGCACTTTAGACCTCAAACAATTTCTTGGTTTAAGGGGGAAACCACAGAGGTGCTCATGTCTCTTTCAGGGGTGCATGTCCAAGAAGATGGCACTTTTCCTGCTTACACTGATTGTCCCTGCTGTAAAATCAGAGGGGACATGGTGACTCTTTGCTTCCACAGCATTTTCAGAGAGAATCTGTGAGTATAAATTCCACAGGATTTATAGAAGAGGAAAACAACCACAATTATCGGTCCTCATGAACACAATGTGCTCTGGTAAAGAAATAGCTGATGGCATTTCAGTGATGAAGAAACAGAATTGGGTGTATAAATCTTTCAAACAATACCTGGCGTACCATCAAAGGCAGGTGAGGAGGGGACAGGAAGGGTGAGGTTGGCAACATTAGACACCAGTTTAACTTCTGAAGGTCTGAACAGGGGAGTATCCTTTGCTCCAAAGACAAATTTGGCCGATGATAAAAGCTGGCATGAATTTCAGCAGGTGGACGTTTACAGCTCCCCTGCGCCAACATGAGTTTTGTTCTAGGTGACTAACAGGAAAAAGCATGGGGTTATGTTGCCCGTCCCGTGGTGTTGTGGCAATGGTAGGTTGCCTGGTTTGTTAATTGGTCCAACAACACACCACCGCTTGCTAGGATGAAGACCCTCCACAACCAAGTTCACAGAATCATAGAATGCATTACTTTAGAAGGAACCTTAAAGATCATCTAATTCCAACCCCCCTGCCATGGACATGGACACCTTCCACTAGACCAGGTTGCTCAAAGCCCCATCCAAAGTGTCCTTGAACACTGCAAGTGAGAATGCTGGAGCTAAATACTGTGTTCTTATTTGGCCTGACCGTTAGAGGTTTTCCTGGAGGAGCTTATGGATTGGGCTTAAGTTCATATTCAACATGCATGTACTGGTGTTTGGCACAGGGCTGGAGCAGGACTTTACCATTTCTCTTCTGACTTTCCTGGCCACATTGAGTTTTCATTACTTAGAAGTTAATCACTCAGGTGTTCAAAGAAAACCTGTCTTTTTCAAGTCTGAAAGCTTTTCAGTCATCTTTGGGACACTTGCCATAAGAGCAGAAGTATGCAGCTCTACCTCTAACCCATTGACAGTTTAAGACCCTTCTTGCATATATTTTGGACCTTTTCACACTACTTCTCTCTCCACAAGACATTTTTCATTACAGGCCTGATCCTCTTCATCTGCAAAGCAAACCTCGAGGGAAAACAATATTTCCAGATGCATCTGTGCAAAAAAAGACAAAAGTTATTTTCTGACAGAAGTGTTTTTCATGTTTTTTTTTTCTCTGAAACACCGTGTGTAGTTTTCATTTTCTGTGTTGTCATCAATGGTACTTTGATGAGACTCTGTCTATGGAGGGAACAACTTGCATGGCACGTGGCTTTGTTCCTTAAATACATACTTCTGCTCAAAAACTATAGACCAGGGTCAAAACTTCAACACTCTTAAACTAGTTAGGAACCTAGCTGGTCTCATTGCTGTGACCTCTGAGCACCCACCAAACTATACAGAATACATCTGTTCCATAGACAGCAAATGGGACCTGTCATTACCTGAATCTGCCTTGCCATTCATGCACAGACAGTAACCAAACCTTGTGCTAAATCTGTACTGCAACAATACAACCTGTACCTCTGTTGGGAGAAGAGATCATGAGCCTGCAGGACTTGTAGAGTAGAAGGTTCAGATTAAAGATTGCCTGTCCTGAGGATTCACAGTCTAAATAACTCAGCAGTTGCAATGGGGGATGCTCTTTTTAGTGAAATTCAAGGTGGCAGTGTCTTTGGAATGCAGCTCTTGTTTGCACAATGGAGTCTTTACACCAGCGTTTGCACAGCTCAGCTTCTCCTCTTAAGCTTTTAAGACCTT